>NC_054701.1:35806081-36418581 GCF_016097555.1 Gigantopelta aegis | reverse complement strand
TGTCATATACTTTGGAGGCTTTCACCCCTCTTGAAGAGTATGGCAGACGGCAGAAAACTGCATTTATTTTGCCCTATGCTATCTCAGCGAAGTCGACACTGGCAACATCGTTACAGTCTCATATTAGGAATCTGTGTCACTGTAATGGTGTTTTCTCAGCTTGTGTCTGAACAAAAGTTGGGGGAAATGTAACGGTAATTAAAGGTAGGAGAGTAATTTATTGTAGTTGTTAACGATTTGGCTCGGACTTTAGTAAATTTATACATTAGTTAAAGTTTGTTTTATTTAACGACACCAATAGAGCACATTGGTTTATTAATCAGAGAGAGAGAGAGAGAGAGAGAGAGAGAGAGAGAGAGAGAGAGAGAGAGAGAGAGAGAGAGAGAGAGAGAGAGAGAGAGAGAGAGAGAGACTGATTGCAAAGGTACGAGAAGGCTTACCATTGAAAAAGACCCAATTGATTTAATTATTTCACAATTACTAAAAGTTAATATGTGAACCACAACATATGTTAAAATTAGGAACTATAGTGGACCATTATGCCATGATGAATGAACTCTCACCCGGAAGTGAACTGTGTAGTGAGACCTTAGCTGACTCGCACTTTGTCTTATTTTTGGACTATCTTTGTGTCGCAAAATTTTATTATTACATCACACCTAATACCATATCTTACACCTTCGCAGCGTTTACAATAACTTAACTTTCAATTAAAATTACTAATAATTACATGATCATTTAGATAAATATAGAATACTAAACGAGCTTGCCTGTCATACCGTTTTTATGAAACGAGTGAACAGTTATGGTATCTGGCAAGCGAAATAAATTTTATATTGTTTTGATGTGTTACTCGGTGAATATATCAATGCATATTATTATCATTGTCAAAATTCTTTTTGAAGGCAAATTCCCTTTAAACTCTGCAAGATGTATTAATACGTGTTCAGCATGCGTTACTGGTCAGAGGTCGTGTGTAATGTACGCCTTAAAAACGTAAATGATTTTCAATGAAGGTTCAAGCACGCTTGGTCAGTGGTTGGTGGTTAGTGGTTAGTGAGAGAGAAGTCGGCGTAGTGGGCTTACACTTATAATTATAATTTATAATTACATTTATAATTAAGATGTTAAAACTCGCTCTAGGTGGGAGTCGGTTCTTTATGCTGAACAGCACATACCACTACCTTTTATAAACCACTAATTACCATGGGAAAACCCAATATCTCCATCGAGCGGAGATCGATCCTACGACTTATCGCTCCTCAGGCAAGAGGCTGTTACTGAACTACATCTCGCCTGTAGAAATCAGTGATGCATTAATTTAATTACTACCGGCCTTGGTGGCGTCATGGTAAGGCCATCGGTCTACAGGCTGATAGGTACTGGGTTCGGATCCCAGTCGAGGCATGGGATTTTTAATCCAGATACCGACTCCAGACCCTGAGTGAGTGCTCCGCAAGGTTCAGTGGACACGTGTAAAACCATTTGCACCGACCAGTGATCCATAACTGGTTCAACAAAGGCCATGGTTTGTGATCCTGCCTATGGGAAGCGCAAATAAAAGATCCCTTGCTGCCTGTCGTAAAAGAGTAGCCTATGTGGCGACAGCGGGTTTCCTCTAAATAACAGTGTCAGAATGACCATATGTTTGACGTCCAATAGCCGATGATAAGATAAAAAAATTCAATGTGCTCTAGTGGCGTCGTTAAATAAAACAAACTTTAATTTAATTTAATTACACTTCAGACCAATTTTCACAATTACCATATGTTTGGCACTCAGTAGTACTATTCTTCTCTTTGCGAGATGGAACGTAGTTCAGTGAGATTCGCTCGCCTGATGCGCGATCGATCTAACATATAAAACCGATCCCCATCGGTGGCCCCATTAGCCTATTTCGCGTTCCAGGCAGTGCTTCGCAACTGGTGAAACATAGGTCGTGGTATGTACTATCTTATTTTTGGGAAGGTACATATAAAATATCCCATGCTGCTAATTGAAAAGAATAGTACATGAAATATGGCGGGTGCGGGTTTCCTCTATCAATATCTGTGTGGTCCTTAACCATATGTCCGACGCCATATAACAGTGAATAAAAGTGGACTGAGTGCGTCATTAAATAACACTCTTTTTTGTTTTGCTATCCTGTTCGTGAGACTGTTTGCATAAGACTCCTTGATACCAAAAGTAGCTGTGTAGCACTAGCGGGTTTCTTCTCTCATTTTTTTTGAGACAATGTAGAATGTAGTTAGAAAGGAAACGTTTCTTTCTAAACTAAATTGCATGTCCGTGTCCGTGTCCGTGTCCGTGTATATCAATCGGTAGAGCTCTCGTCTGAAGAACCTTGCTTCGTAGGATCGAACCACCTTAGGGGCCCATTTCCTGATTGGATTTTCTTCCTGTCCCAGCCAGTGCCCCGCAACTGGTATATCAAAGGCCGATGTATGTGCTTTCCTGTTTGTGAGAAAATGCATATATAAAAGATCCCTAGCTGCTAATGGAAAAAGATAGCGGGTTTCCTCTTAAGCCTACCAAATTTATTAACTGTTTGACGTCCAATAGCCGATGATTAATAAATCGATGTGTTCTAGTGATGTCGTTAAACAAAACAAACTGTTTTATGTGTGTTCGTGTATATAGTGGTATCTCCAACCATTCATAACGCGACCTACCTGCTTGGATAATGAAACAAAGATTCCAACGCCAAGACACGCCATCATAAATTACTTCTCGTTAATATATCGTCTATTTACCTAAATGGTGGTGGGCCTAAAACACCAGGTCCTTTGAGAGTGCGGCTCGACAGTACTTGAGCAGGGCATATTTATTCTGTTAAGACGGATCTTGGCTTGAAATACAACTCAGAACTTTTCCCAGGATTCGAGAGATCACGCGAAGGCTTTACTCGTTGCATAGTCTTACAGTTGGAGACATCGGGTACTGAGTTTGTGGATTGGTCTTATGAAACGTCATGGATTTATTTGAAATTTGATTTGTTTTCTCGCACTCAGAACCTAGGTTTTCAGCTTCATAAATCAAGTCTTCTATGCGCTGATACAGAGTCTTACCTACTGGAAAGGAAAAAAAGTACAAATAATCCCCACGTGCTTGACAGGTAAGACTTTTGAATGGGTCATGCAGACAGGATGCGATTTGCATTTCGTAATTTCTTATATTAGGTGAATTATGATACAGACAGCGCA
Source organism: Gigantopelta aegis (assembly GCF_016097555.1). Classification (NCBI taxonomy): domain Eukaryota; kingdom Metazoa; phylum Mollusca; class Gastropoda; order Neomphalida; family Peltospiridae; genus Gigantopelta; species Gigantopelta aegis. The sequence goes on along the minus strand of NC_054701.1, from coordinate 36,415,378 downwards.
AACAAACATGTTTGAAATAATAGGCTATCGCAGTAATGAAACTACCAAACGGGAGCGCGGGAATCTTAGCGGATGTCGTCTGCTCGTCTTACAGAGGAGCGCTCATCACCAGGCACCGATGATTGGGCACAATTATTTCGATGTGTACCTGCTATCTTGGATTGCCCCCCGCAGACGTGTGTCATAAAACTTCCCACTGGCAAATATATTATGCGGATTCCGCGACTCGTGTTTGTGTGTGGATATAGGTTACATACAAATTGCCGGACAAGATATATATGTCGGGAATGACTTGTTTGTTCTGGAATGGTATTAGTATACCAGAAAAGTTAAACATTTAGATCTGTGTGACACTTCACAATTTAACATAAATTTAATCTCTTCATTAAGACAAGGTCGTTTCATCAACAGAAGTTTGTGCCTCTTCACTATCAACGCTTTATCAACAGATATGAAATTAATTTTTTCATTACAAGAAGTCTGTCCGCTTCATCAACGGATATTTTGTGACGCATTACCAACCGAAATTCGATTCGCATTATCAAGAAAAAAAAGAGTTCAATAAATCCACTAGCCCTCGGTCTTGTCTAGTGAATGTTTCGTCTGGGCAAGTGGAAATTATCAACTGTATTTCTATAATACACAGAACACTGGCCAAAGCTTCCTTTGAGGGCTAGTGACTTTCTCAAACATTTGTCGAACACCGAAGAAAACACTGGGGAAGCTTTGGCACAGATTTGTCGCTCTATCAACAGATACTGGGATGTTTCATCAAAAGACATTTTATGATAACTTCATAAAAACATTTATAACCAGTGCTGAATGAAAACCAACATTATGGTTATTAAATAAGGTCTTCAGAAAAAAAGGAGATGTTTTATCTTAAGAATCAATGTGATTGGATGACTCCGAGCGGATGTCTTGTAGATTCAGTTACTTCTCTTCCGTGGGAGGGTTCTAAGCCGACCCATCCAACAGCCAGGTAAAACCATCGATGTACGTAACGCTCAACATTTGCTACCAAAAACACCCACACTTAAAACGCTTTTTATATTCATCTTACGTCGGAATGATGACGTTTATGTTATTTTGCGCTGAATAAGGAATCATTCAAAGAAAATATCAACAGCAAATGGTAGTGAGAAATATTTCGAAACACTATCTATTATTTTACCCTGAATAAATACTTATTTTGAGAGAATATTACAAACTAATTCCGAAAAGGATTTAGCACTAATATCTCTTTTGTGTTCAACAGTGAATTATTAGAAGAAAATATTACCGATTTGTATCGACAATAATTTTATATTAAATATTCACATTTTGTGCTGAACAAATACTGATTTTGAGCGATACAGAACTGATTTCGAAAGGATTGTGCATTGAACAAAAACAACATATTCTGAAGGGGCGGGAAAAAGACATTGGTATTTGGTACCGAATAGGATTTGCAAATGATATTCAAATAATGTGGCGCTTAGTGGATAAATATTTGGAGAAAGATATTACCAGTTGGTACGGAAATGGATTTACGACAAATTTTCAGATTATTTGTGTTGCTTCTGAAAAACATTGATGCCAAAAAGTATATATAATTAACATTCAGACTAGTTTCTGCTGAACAGATACTTATTCTGAGAGTACATCACCAGCTCTACTGTTCTGCAGTGAATGATGATGCTACAGAATGTTCACATCGTCTGGATCATACTGCTCATCAACGCTGGAATAGGACGACTCTGTGGACATAGGTAAGGTTGTGTTTGGGGAACGGATGAGGGGGTTGAGGCGGACTTATGCTTATTCTACGATATTTAAACTCCCTATAGGTCCATGTGCTAGATTTTCCAGGAAAGGGTGTTTATATTTCTTTTCTAGAAAAGGGTTCTTGATGTTTCTTTTCCAGGAAATGGTGTTGATGTTTCTTTTCCAGGAAAGGGTTCTGGATGTTTCTTTTCTAGGAAAGGGTTCTGGATGTTTCTTTTCCAGTAAAGGGTTCTGGATGTTTCTTTTCCAGGATAGGGTGTTGATGTGTCTGTTCCAGAAAAGGGTGTTGTTTAATTGCTTTGCGAGTCACTGTGATTACACGGCCTCTCACTAACCACTATCAACAGATGGCTGAATTGTGTTCTTCAAGTTCTTTATTGCGTTGCGTTTTGCAACTTATCAGCTTTATTACAATGAAATACAATATTATGCACAATAGTGGGGAACAATGGTGGAGAATGACTTACATAAATGCATACACATATACCAATAAAAACAATCCATCTATATCTATATATAAACAATCAGCAATATGAGTCACACAAATATAGGTATATTAAGTTGTTTGTAGTAACAGCATATCCTTCATTTTGTTCGCCTGTAGTAAGCATTTGCCAAGGTTATTTATCTCATTGTTTGTAGTTGACAATAGCTGTATTAGTTTAAAAGCACTGGGTTTCTTGGAGTAGTATTTCTTAATAAATCTATTTCTTAACGTTTTGTATCGTGGACACTATAGAATAAAATGAAACTCATCCTCTATCTCATTAATATTACATAATGTACATACTCTTTGTGTTCTCTAGATATTTTGTACCTACCAGCTTCAATATTTAGCCTGTGTGCACAAATTCTCATTTTTGTTATTTCTTTTTTATTACGTGAATCATTTGGCTTCGTCAGATATGTCTGTAATTGATATTCCTTCATTAAGTGTTTGTATAGTAATCACTTTGGCGACGCTGTTATTATACTGCAGGACTTTTGTTTAAATACATCAAATATTCTTTCTTTAATTATGTTATAAAAACAGATATGGGTATGGGTCGATTTCCACATATAACTTAGCCCAAGCGTATCTAATTCCTGCTTAATATTCGTTAGCCAAATATCGCCATACTCATACATTTCCTCGTACACAGCTTTTAAAATGCAATTACTGGTACTACCAAGGTTTATCCAATATTTAAACATTCTCAGCTTTCTTATAATAGCTAGTGGAAATCATCCCAATTCTCTATAAACAAAGTAATTACAAGTTCTTTTATGTACACCCAATACACGTTACAAAATTGTATATTCACTTTTTCGATGTCGTGTGCTGAGTGAAAACCCCAGACTTCCGATCCATAATTAAGAACACTATTTACATAGGTATAAAATACCGCTAACTTCGTTTCAATATTAAAATAGTTCTTATTACAAATATTCATGATCTAGTATTATGCTTTACGTCCTTGTTCTGCCAGTCTTTTCTGTGCCTGATTAAATTTACCATTATAATTTAGTAACAATCCAAGATAGCTAAATTCGTCTACAACCTCCAATTGGTGACCCTCATAATCCCATTTCTCGTTATCTTTAAGTTTACCCCCATTTCTAAAGAATATGTAATATTCAAGGGTATTTAACATAGACTGTAACCTTTCTGGCGTCTCGGAAAGAAGTACCATGTCATCAGCATACATTAGTAGAAATATGTTTAACATTTGTATTTCAATATATGGACAACTGTCTGATATGAATTGCATTTCACAATCAGTTACATACATGGAAAATAATATTGGTGATAACACCTCACCTTGCAATAGGCCACATACTCAGAGATTACGTTATTATATTTCACACAGTATTTAACGTTGTCATATAAAGATCTTACAACTGCTAACATTTTGCCTTCTGTGCCCTGTTTAATTAGCTTGTACCACAAATTTTGTCTATTTATAAAATCAAAAACCTTTTTATAGTCTACAAAGCAGAAATATAATCGTTTCTTATTTTTCAGTGATCGATTTATCAAAAACTGTAATATAAAAATAGAATCAACTGTGGACAGTTGTTTTCTGAAACCAAACTGCGCATCAGAAATAACGTTATTTTCTTCATCCAATTTTAGAAGCCTGTCATTTAAAATAGAAGTGAACATTTTTCCTAAACAGCTGACCAGGGTTATACCTCTTTAGTTGTCGGGGTCGTTCTTAACTCCTTTCTTAAAAACTGGGACGATACAACCTACTGCCCAACTTTTGGTCAAATACCCCGCTTTAAAAATGCCATTGAACAATAAAAGTAAACATGGCATTAAAACACCTATACAATTTATAAAATATTCATTTAAAACATTGTCATGACCACAAACTTTATTCTTCTGCATCTTATATATTGCATTAGCTATTTCGTCATCCGTGATTTCACTATCCAGTACATTGTCATTAGTGTCACTAGTACTGTTATCAAAACTGGATAAAAATCGTCAATCTCATTATGAATATTTGATTCATTCGAAGCAAGGTTACTAAAATGTACGAAAAACTCGTTATTATATGCCCAGGACATCGCGCTTGTTTGAACCATATTTGGGTATGAGCACCAAAATCAAACTGAAATGAATGTATGAATGAATGAATGATGAATGAATGAATAATAATGTTATGATTAAATATGTTTGTTTATACATTATACGTATAATGAGTACTAGTAGCAATAGTAACACGTTATTATGATATACATGATTATGAACGAAACAAGAAGACGTTATTTCTATTAACGAATAATCATACAGATTAGGTAAAATAACATTGATGGGAAAACCATTACATATACAACTAATACTGTCAAACCTATTCTGTTCTCTTTTGTTCTGTTCTGTGGATCTTATGAGTAGTTGGGGGCTGGATCTATCTTAATTTGTAGAGCGCTTGTCTGAGGTGCTTGGGACATACTATGACTCATAGCATCGAACGCCTCAATGGACCCATTTTACGATTAATTTTGTTTCCATGTCCCAACTAGTGCCCCACGTCTGTTATATTAAAGGACACGGTATGCTGTCCTGTTTACTGATGGGGAAATGCAGCGGGTTTCCTTTAACACTGCATGTCCTAATTACAAGCCGACTATGTATTAAACAATGTGCTCTAGTAGTATCGTTAAGCAAAACCAAATACTAGCTAAGCCCTATGTACAGGTTAAACTATGTTTTGGCCTACTCGTATACAGAAGGAACACATTTTAAGTGTCCTTTATATTCAGGTAGTTGTTTTATAAGATGCCTTTATAAAAATTGGAAATAAATATTTATTCTATAGATCACCTATATTAAATTCTATTGTCTTTACTGTCCAATCTGCGGGAAGTTCACATAAAAGAGACCTTCCTGAAATATCTTATGTATATGTAGCAGTTTTCGTCTTTAACATTCTACACCACAAGTTAGACTATCGTTTACATAAAACTGGGAAGTTGCTAGAAATGCGTTCCTTTTCTTAATTTGAAACGAAATATTTCATGTATGAAGAAGCTAATGGTAACCTGAGAACAATTAGCATAATTCTTCACAATGGCGCCATCAGACTGGAGTTGACATTAGTTTAATTCACTGACAGAGTACAGCAGTAGAACAAGCGACAGCGAAAAGACATAAATAAAGGAAATACAATGGCTAAAATTGGCCAACATGTTACATTACATCTCTAAACATTTTAAAAATAAATGTGTCGCCTTTTTTTATTTCTTTAAATGAGTCACAATGTAAGTGGACATATATTTTTTGTACCAAATTCTTCACCTGTTTATCTGTTTTACCATCATAGGATTTTATGTTTTTATTTTTAAAGGTGTGGCATATTTATGTCTTAAGTCAGTCTGTCTGTCTGCCTGCCTGGCTCACTGACTGTGTGTGTGGGGGGGGGGGGGGGGCGTAGCTTAGTGGTACAGCGCTCGCCTGATGCGTGATCGATCTAGGATCGATACCTGACGGTTGGCCAATTGGGCTATTTCTTGTTCCAACCAGTGCTCCACAATTGGCCGTGGTCAGTCTGTGGGATGGTGCATATAAAATATCCCTTGCTGTTAATCGAAAAGAGTAGCCCATGATATGGCGACAGCGGGTTTCCTCTCTCAATATCTGTGTGGTCCTTAAGCATATCTCCGACGCCATATAACCGTAAATAAAATGTGTTGAGTGCGTCGTTAAATAATAATAAAAAAACATTTTCTTCCTTCACTGGCCGGCTGACTGATTGACTGGCTGGCTTGATGTTTACGGATGGATGGATGGATGGATGGATGGATGGATGGAAAGATGGATGGATGATGGATGGATGATGGATGGATGATGGGTGGCTGACTGGCTGAATGGATGGCTTCCTGTTTGCAAGGCTGTCTGTTCTCCTGGTTCTTCTGTTAGATACAATATAACATCATCATTCACTTATGATAATTGTTTTATTTTTTTACTCCCAAATGTTTTTTCCATATATGAAGCCTTTGGGACCACAAAACAGTCATCACACGTGAGTGATGATATTATATGAGCCTGGAAAGCGAAGACGAGAGCCATACAAATCTAAATATGACTTCTGAGTCTTAGTAATGCCAAATTATTTAGTGTTATCTTCTTAATAGCTGGTGAGTGGAAGAACTTGTTTTTATGTTGTTGTTTGGAGTGTGTTTTGGATTGATTATTTTAGTGTGTGTGTGGGAGGGAAGGGGTAGTGAATTACTTGATTTATTTGGATGAAGGACTTTAGGGATTTTGGAGTGGGTTGTGTTGGGTGCTAGTAGGTTTTTCTTTGTTTCCTTTTTCTTTTTTTTACTTTAAGTGTATTTTTTTTTAATTATCATGATACTAGTATAGTGTAATATTAAAGCTATTTTAAACAACAACAACCAAAACAACAACAACAACAACAATAATAATAATAATAATAATAATAATAATAATTATTATTATTATTATTATCATCACCATCACCATCATCATCATCATCATCATCATCATCATCTTCATCTTCATCATCATCTTCATCATATAATATAACCAATGTTTAAATCAATTAGTTGTCTTTTACACTAGAAGGGGGAATATCACCATTCTGCATGATAGAAGATTCAGACATACGATATGGTATGGTAACAAGTGTCTCTTTGTTTGTCAACTTCCACAGTAACCGGGTGGTTGCTACCTTGGGTCAGCTATAAGATTCTATTAATATAGAAATCTCAATTGCCAGGTATTTATTCATTAGAACTTAATGAAACACGCTGTGAAAATTCCCCGTGTATGATATGTTGCTAATATACTCACCTCTCAGATTTATTTTTATCTGCACTGTTTAAATATATGGATCTTAAAATTACTGGACAAGGTATTTAATATTCGTGGTTGTCTGTTTACAAAGATAGAGGGAATAACTGGTTTCTGTCTTAGTATACATGTATTACCATTCTACCTGAACAGAAGAAAACTGATAGCTTAAGACAGTAATCAGTTAATTTATTTATCTTTACTTAATACGAAAGTGGCATGACGAAATTGCATCAAACAGTTACTAATGGTGTTTTTCTGACTTCTGGATTTCTGAAGGCTGCACAAAGTAGCAATGATTTGCGACTGAATGTCTGGCTTTTTGTGGTGAACACTGGACAGCATTTCTCCCGAATATTCCATGTTTCTTGCACAAAGCATGCAATCGCTGCAACAACTGCTTGGTTGCATTTCTTTGAGCTGTTTCATGCACATTTTCTCTGGTTTACATCCATAAATCCATTCACAAATGTATTACTCCAAACAATCCATGTCACAATAACTTTTGCCTTTGAGTATATGTGTTGAGTGCGTCGTTAAATAAAACATTTCCTTCCTTCATTAAACACCAATTTATTAATTTACTAGTATTCATCCCTTCTATATTATAGTGGCAGTTCACATATCTTAAACTAGATCTGTACAAACACTGTCTGTCTAGTTTACTTCAGGATAAACTCTTTGATAAGTTTCTGGGGAGGAACTCATAACAACGTGATGTTTGTGTTTAATATCGTGAACAACCGCCCCACAAAGTTAACAATAAGATAAGACTACTTAGTACTATGTCTACTATATCTAACGAATATGGTCATTAGGATATTTAATACTGAATACACATGCACGTGTGTGGGCTCTCTCTCTCTCTCTCTCTCTCTCTCTCTCTCTCTCTCTCTCTCTCTCTCTCTCTCTCTATATATATATATATATATATATATATATATATATATATATATATATATGGATGGATGGATAAATGAATGAATGAATGAATGAATGAAATGATGGATAGATGGATGAATCGATGGCTACATTGGTGGATGGATGGACGAACAGACGGACGGACGGACGGACGAACGGATTGATAAATGGATGGATGGATGCGGTATGGTTGAATTGAATACTAGGCTATATCAGTTCAACTTTTCTAAGAGACAAATTGTAAAAATACTACGTATCCAATAATATGTCCACACAGAATAGTTTCCTCGTGTATAAGAATAGTTCCCTCGTATTAAGAACTCGTTTACAGGTTGTTAAATTCCTCGTCGTGTGCTTGTTGACTTTAGTCTTCAAGGAAACAATTTATGGCAAACGATTATAAATAAAATACAGCAATGTCAGAGAAGGCAAGCGGGATTACGAAGCAGTGTGTTGAGACAGAGTGGTTTGTACTCGCGTCCCCCAATATACTGAGCGGGCAAAAACACGTATTATGTGCTCAGCAATTTGTTCATGAAATACAAAAAGGCCTAGCTATGCATAAAAATAAGAGAAATAATTTACATGGTCAGCTTAAAATAGATTGTATTCTAATGTCAGAACCTAGTAAAAAAAAAAAAAAACAAAAAAAAAAAAAAACATTTTTTATTTAAAAAACATATTCAGACAATTCTCGGTCTTGGTATGTTTTTGTTGTTTGGAAGGGTTTGGTTTTTTAGTGGTTGGGGTTAGGTTTTTTTTATCGTCCCAACCAGCCCCATAACTGGTATGTCAAAGAAAAAAAGTGCATACAAAATATTCTTTGCTGCTACTGGATAAATGTAGCGGTTTTTCTCTCTAAGACTACGTCAGAATTAGGCCTGACATTCAGTAGACGAAAAGTAAAGTTTGTTTTATTTAACGACGCCACTAGAGCACATTGATTTTTATCTTATCATCGGCTATTGGACGTCAGACATATGGTCATTCTGACACTGGGTTTTTTTAGAGGAAACCCGCTGTCGCCACGTAGGCTACTCTTTTACGACAGGCAGCAAGGGTCTTTTATTTGCGCTTCCCACAGGCAGGATAGCACAAACCATGGCCTTTGTTGAACCAGTTATGGATCACTGGTCGGTGTAAGTGGTTTACACCTACCCATTGAGCATTGCGGAGCACTCACTCAGGGTTTGGAGTCGGTATCTGGATTAAAAATCACATGCCTCGACTGGGATCCGAACCCAGTACCTACCAGCCTGTAGACCGATGGCCTAACCACGACGCCACCGAGGCCGGTTCCAGTAGACGATGATCAATAAATCAACGTGTTCTAGTGGTGTCGTTAAACAAAATAAACTTAAACTTTGGTTGCGATGTGTGCCTTAAATTATAACCAGTGCATCGCGGTGCAGCATGGCTGACATTTCACATGTATTAGTCTCACGACCTTCACTGTTAACACTGGTGACACGTGTATTCAAAAGAATATGGAGGCGAGACGTAGCCCAGTGGTAAAGCGGTCGCTTGATGCGCAGTCGGTTTGGGATCGATCCCTGTCGGTGGGCCCATTGGTTTATTTCTCGTTCCAGCCAGTGCACCACGACTGGTATATCAAAGGCCGTGGTATGTGCTGTCCTGTCTGTGGCATGGTGTTTATAAAAGATATCTTGCTACTAATGAAAAAAAATATGTAGCCGGTTTCCTCTCTATGTCTGTGTCAAAATGACCATCTGTTTGACATCCAATAGCCGATGATTAATAAATCAATGTGCTCTATTGGTATCGTTAAACAAAACAAACTTTTCTCTTTTTTTAATCAGTATATAATCTTTTTTTTATGTATTCATGAATGCAAACAAAACGTTGTTGGTTCTGTCCTGCAGAATATGATAATGAGCACGTTACGTTATGCAGATTATATCGAAGGCCGTGTTATGTGTTGTCATGTCTGTGGGGTAAATACATGTAAAAGATCCCTTGCTGCTAATTCAAAAAATGTAGCACGTGTCAGTATTACCAAATGTGTATCCAATAGCCGATGATTAATTTATTATTTTGCTCTAGTGGTAAATGTATTTATGTGCAGTGAGTGTATATAATATTTTATATCATCATTCGTTTGAACTTGACTAAGGTTCAATCATGATATCTTGGAAACATTCCCTAGTTACCTGGGTTGTCTGTCCAACACTTGGCCGTTGAACATCACTCTAGGTGGACGCCCATACAGGGATGCGAACCTAGTTCCTACTAACCTTAAGTCATTGCTGTTTAATTATTTTAATGCCCCTCTGTATGTAACTGGTACCCATTCAAAAACACTTCCCTGCGTTCAGGGAAAGCTAGTGACGCTAATGTTCGCAAACTATTTAAGTGGTTCCCGATGTTGTCATTCGGTTTAGCGTGACGTATAGCAAACATTTGTTTCTTCTTGGTCTGGCTGAAAACAACCTGTTATGTGTTCAGGAGACCGAGCGCTCGCGAATAATTTGCCTGAATTTTTTTTAATTATTAACGACACCACGAGAGCACATTGATTAATTAATCATCGGCTATTGGATGTCAAACATTAGGTAATTCTGACACGTAGTCTTTAGAGGAAACTCACTACATCGTTTCTAATGCAGCAAGGGATCTTTTATGTGCACTTTCCCACAGACAGGATAGCACATACCACGGCCATTAATATACCAGTCGTGGTTCACTGGCTGGAACGAGCAATAGTAATTTGACTGATACCCATCGTCTTCTATCATATCACATTCGTCTAACGCTAAGCGCAAAAAAAAAAACAATCTAGCGAGCGACCGCGATCTTTACCCCCTTCCCCCCCCCCCCCCCCCCCCTCCCTACGTTCAGCGACAGAGAAAAACGCTAATGTTCGCGAACTATTTTATTATTTTCCAACGTAGTCATTCCAGACCTTCCCATGAAAACTATAATTGAGGGGTGTGATTAATTGCTCCTCTCACTTAAGCTTGTAGCCATTTAAGTTATTACCATATTGATACCATTTAAATTCTCATGCTAAGTGGAGCTAAAAATTACTCTCTTTGGACATTTTCCATGGGAGCGTTCGTTAGATGCGCGGTCGGTCCAAGATCGATCCCCGTCGGTGGACCCATTGGGCTATTTCTCGTTCCAGCCAGTGCTCCACAACTGGTGTAGCAAAGGCCGTGGTATGTACTATCCTGTCTTTGGAATGGTGCATATAAAAGATCCCTTGCTGCTAATCGAAAAGAGTAGCCCATGAAGTGGTGACAGCGGGTTTCCTCTCTCAATATCTGTGTGGTTTTTAACCATATAACCGTACATAAAATGTGTTGAGTGCGTCGTTAAATAACACATTTCCTTCCTTCCTTCTTTTTTCTAATGGAGTGGTGGGTAGCGAGAGCGATAGTCTTTTGATTTACCGTGAAGCGCATAAACCAGTCTAGCGTGCGTTTTTCTGCTCGCTCTGGCTGAACGCAGCCCAGGTCTCTGGTGTCCATCATACATACCTGCAGATCCACCGTGTGGTTGTAAAATGAGTCTGTGAAATAATGCGGCTCGTGAAGATTTGGACGTTAATAAGACTTCTTCATCTCACATTCTTCAGATGAGCAATTCAGATAAGCGCTCTGACATGCAATGTGAGATGTCCATTTCGCATCACGTGATTCCGTGGACATTGACGCCCGGGCGTACCCTTTCATTACACAATGACACACCCTTGAAACAGATCGCTGTGCAAATCGATAAGATTGTTCATTTCAGGGACGAGCAATTGTCATACAATCTTTGGTACTCCAAAACAGTATAAAGGGCGCGTGCAGAGTGTAGCTTGTCCAAGCTATTGTCGGTGACAGACAAGATGGGAGAGGGACACTCGTGTTTCTAAAACGACATGCTTAGGTAGATGCACGACTTGTCGGACACAATAGACACTACAGATGGCACAACAAGTAGTTTATGTGTGTTTAAATCTTTATAAACACGCCAAGGCCTACGAGCTTGACATCTCATACAAGATGCAATGAATTGCAAGACTGTCCAGTAATAGGATTGACGTAGGTGACATGCTTGGTTAAGGTATTGCAACTAGATTTGCGTAAGATGTGGAACTATATCCCTTTATACGTCCAAGTCATGTGTGGCCCATGGAAAGGGATGTTCCAAACTGAACTATGAATCAATCAATCAATCAAGCAAGCAAGCAAGCAAGCATTTTGACACGTGCTTACATCCACTGAAGGTTTAAGCACGTCTGCCTTAAGCATATTCTCCAAATTTCCCGGCGAATATATCTTAGACAGTTGAATGTACAGTGGAATTTGATTTGGTACTGTGCACTGTAACGGTAATTTAAAACTAAAGTTTTCTTTTGAACAATTCACAGCTTGTCTATTGGTATCCGAAATGTTTTTTGTTTGTTTTTGTGTTTTTTGTTTGTTTGTTTAATATGTCACAAAAGTGCTTTGCATTCTCAGGTAGACATACTAAAAGCGCTAGACAGGGCAATGTGCAATGGAATTTGATTTGGTGCTATACACTGTAAGGGTAATATAAAAACTCCTACGCTAACCAAACTTTTCTTTTCAACAATTCACAGTTTGCCTATTATAATCCGAAATGTTGTTTTCTGTTTAATATGTTACAAATGTGCTTTACATTCTCAGCTAGATATATCATAAGCGCCGGTCTTAACTCGATCACAAACTTCGGTTACTCCAGGATACATTATTCTTAAGAGTCCTTCAGGTAGTCACAGCAACTACATCAGGTCCTTCGGGGTCATCATCAAGTACCCTCAGCCCTCTTGAGAGGTGTCACCAAGTACCGTCAAGAGCAATAACAATCTAATATTCGCAGTGATTGGGAGCAAATCTCCCTGGCGGTCGTCACCTGTGTCGCTTCTACCCGTGTGATCGGTTAACTTGTGACGGTAATAATCTGCAAATCAACAGTTGCTGGTTGCCTAGAAAGTTGCTCTGTGCGAATTTGACGAAGCCTGATCTCCTACTGTGTCTAGACTCCCGTCAACCGATTGAGCAGATGTAATGTTGAGTGTGAAGAGCTGCTTATGATCCAGTTACAGTTCAAGCATGCTTTTTTGGATACACACTTCAGCTGTCTGGGGTAACAGTCCAGGACAGTTGGTTAATATATAGGTGCTGTTAGTGGTTAGAATTACCATTTGGTTTTATTAACGACCTCACTAGAGCACGTTGATTAATTAATCATCAGTTATTGGATATTAAACATTTAATAATTCAGAGGAAAGCCGCTACATTTTTGCATTAGCAACAGGGGTTATTTTATATGCAGTGTCAGCACATACCACGACCTTTGACATACCAGTCAAAAGTTTTTCCATTCAGATGCTTTTTGGTATACTACTACCAACAGCTAAAACTGGCAGACCAAATAGGTAATCATAGAGAATGTCGCATCAAATTCCATGCAGTAATTAAAAATGTAGATATTTACAGAATGTTGAGGTGGGTATAATGTCAGAGTACACTTTTAAAATAAATAAAATTGTTCATAAAACTATTCCGTACTTCTTCTTGTGCGTTCAGTTTCTTTATGCTCCTTGAATTCAAATCGTGAGTTTTACCGCCTCCGTGAACTCCACAGTCAGCAGCAGGTCGTCTCTTTCGTCTCAAAGTTTTTCTCCAATTGTTCTGGGTTGTGGCCAGATATTTCTCTGATACTGTCATATGTTGGACATTTTTGCAGTACATGCTCTGGAGTTTGGGGTTCATTGTTACAGTGGCATTGAGATGTTGTTGCCACTTTGAGTTTATAGAGATGTGCACCGAGTTTGCAATGCCCTGTCCTCAGTCTGAATATCATTGTTTGTTCTAGTCCGTTTAGGTGTATGATGGGGTCACTTGGATAAGTACTTCCTGTCCTTGTTTTCCAGGCTGTGTTGAACTTCCCTTTTATGAGAGTCATCATCTCTGGAAATTACATTCTGTGACGGTGTTGTTGACATTCAGATGCTTGTTTGGCTAGTTTGTCTGCAGACTCGTTTCCTGTGATTCCACAGTGTGCTGGAATCCATTGAAGTGCAGAATTGTTGGTTCTGGATATGATGCTGAGCTGGTGTTTGAAATTTCTGGTGGTATCATCTTGGAACTCATTTTGGACTGATTGAAGTACTGATTTGCAGTCGATAAGGAACGTGTTTGATGTGGCTTGTTTTATGAGAAGAGACATTGCTTGAGTGGCTGCTTGTTGCTGAGATCTGTAGTTTGTTGACAGCTGGCCTGTTGGGGCTGATAGTGACTTAATTGTTCCGTCTGGATAATGGAATATTGGAAGTATGCACCAACCCCTCCATTTCGGACTTCTGTGTCACAACTGATTGGTGTGCTTTTGTTTCGATGCCAGGGATGTTCAGGCAGACAGTGATGTCTTGGTTTTCCTTTTCATCTCTAATGTATGAAGTCAGGATTTCCCATTATTCTGGGTTTCTGGAGATGATGTCTTGATTTTCAGTTGAAAGTTGTTTTGATAGGTGTTTGAAGCTGCTGCGCCTGAGTCTGTTAAAAACTGGATCTTGTATTTTCTGATTCATTAGGTGCGTTTCTAGTCTCTTGTACAATAAGGTATAAGTACCTTTTCTTTTCTTCTTCTATGTAGGCTGTGCAGACCAGACATTGATTCCATGGCATTGATTGGTGTGCTTCACATTCCTTCAGTATAGAGACCCATATTCTAGATTTTTTTTCTAGATGTTGTGCATTTGGTTTGGCTGCAGTTGCAAAGGTGGATGATTCATATTCCATAACGGCGTACATTACCAATGTATACTTGTTTAAGGGTTTTGATGTCTGCTCCTCAGGTGGTCCCTGCAAGTGTTTCTTCAAGATCCTTAATTTGAGAAGTGCTTTTTTTCTGTGTGTTCTCAATGTGAGGTACCCATGTAAGGCGCTTGTCAAATGTGATTCCCAGATAAGTCGGGGTATCGTTCTGTGGTAGGCAGGTATCCTTTTAGGGTAGGCAGGTATCTTCTAGGGTCATTTTGTACTTTTCAGGCTTAGTGGAGAGTGAGAAGAGAGTTGTTGCCGTTTTGTTCTTGTTGATCTTGACTCCCCAGGTTTTGTCCCAGTTGCTAACTGCGTTGCTTGCTTCCTTACAAGATTAACATTTTCTTGTATGACTTTAGTACGTGTGTATTTGTGTAAGGGGTGGGGGTGTTACTAATGTTTGTACTCTTAGTACGCTTCTGAAAAATGTTGAACATTCACTAACGAGATTTTTTTAGAATGATTCAAAAGAAGCTTTACCCTCTTTGAAAGGAAATGGGTTTTTTTATTTAACGACGCACTCAACACATTTTAATTACGGTTATATATCGTCGGACATATGGTTAAGGACCACACAGATACTGAGAGAGGAAACCCGCTGTCGCCACTTCATGGGCTACTCTTTTCGATTAGCAGCAAGGGATATTTTATATGCACCTTCCCGGAAACAGGATAGTACATACCTCGGCTCTTGTTACACCAGTTGTGGTGCACTGGCTGGAATGAGAAATAGCCCAGTGGGCCGAGGGGAATCGATCCTAGATCGTTTGCGCATCAGGCACTGAGTTACGTCCCCCCCCCCCCCCCCCCCTTTGTCTTTGAGATGAAATTATTGCTGATAGAAACAGGTCTTAGAATGGCTTCTCGAGCGGAAAAAAAATAGCAAAAAAAAAAAATCTCAAAGCAAATCCATTCCCAAACACACTTATATGGTCTATTCCAAATGTTTAAATGTTACAAATGTACTCAAGATTACAACGTTAATTCGCTGTTATCTATTACCGTGGTGTTACAGTTGTCGAATCAGTACACCAGGCAGTGTTGTATTGCTCTGTGCACCAGGATCTGTTGAACAAGGTGTCGTGTTAACACCATCACCGGGTGCCAATCGATACAACTACATTTATAAACGTCGGGATTACTTGGGTGTGAGGAAATTTCGCAATGCAGCTGTCACAGTAATTAAACAACGTACTACACACCTACGCAGGGATCGAAATATTCTCTCAAAGCTTCTGTCTTAGTCCCGTGACTCTGAGATCTCCACAATATAGCAAAGTAAATCTGCAACATTGCATTCATTTCGTTTATAATAATTTTCGTACTTATATACAATTAAGGTTCAAGCACGCTGTCATGGGCACACACCTCAGCTACTTTCTGTCCAGGACACTGGGTTAGTGGTTAGTTGTTAGTGGATAGTGAGAGAGAGGTTGGTATAGTGGTCTTACACGTACTCACAAAGTCATTAAACTCGCTCTGCAAACGAATCACTACGCATTTTTACATGATTTACAACTAATTTTTAGGGTAGAATGGTGGAAACATATGGTAAAAAGGTCTGAATAGCTGTATTATTTTTGCTCGAACTTGAGGTTTTGCTTCAGCACTAGAGGGGAGACAGTTGACACCCCCATCCCTCCGCCCCCTGTCTCGTACGCTTATGTGTGTGAGCAGTCACACATCTATAACAATATTTCCAGCACTTCACAATCTAATTAAAATTAACTCCACTATTACATGTGGATCTAACAGCAGCCCGTTGAAGCTTATGTCCAGTTGGACCTTTCATTCGACCAATCAAAACCTTATTTGCAAAATCATGCCAGTGATTAGAAAAGAATTTGAAACATTCGGGATTATGCGAAATGATTCGGGTGAATTACGAAGTATGCCGGAAACTAATTGCAATATAAAACTTTATATAAAATTTGCATTCCCAGTCTGGAGCTCGAGGCGGTAAGACGTATTTTTGTGTGCTCGACTTGGGGATCCTTCATTTCGTTGTTTTTGTCAGCGAAATGACGTTTTCTACTGGGATGTATGCGGCCATTGGAACTGATTGAACGCTGGAACGCTTCTCATTTCGACAGCCTGCACCACCAGGTTGGATTCTTTTTTAGCGAGATTCCTTGCCTCCACGTCATTTCTCCGGTTGACTATGTCGACTTGTTTTTTCGTGACTCGTATGACGGCCATTCTGCAGAACGCCACGGTTGTTCGCGTTTAGTCTCTACATGTCCGAGCCTGTCCTAGCAGCACTGGAAGATTGACCGCCCCACTCTTAAGAAGAAATAGGAAGCGGGGTCAGTCCTACTATTCTTTTCTAGACTTTGCTTCATAGTGATACCATCTCGTATCCTCCGGAGCCGGGCCCGTCCGCACCACTATACCAACCCATGACGACTGGACTATACCCGTCTGATACTTTCTCTCGTTCAGACGGATCCGGCTTCTCAAGATCTGGACCCATATTCACAAAATATCGTAAGCCTAGTTTTACACGTAAACGTAAATCTACGACTGAAGAGCTATTCACGAAACAACGAAAACGTAAGTTACGTGTAAAGTTGGACGTAAATATAAGAGTGCCTCAGGTTGCAACTAACGCTGCACGTAAGTTGTGTACATATAATAAATCAAGAACTATCGCCGTTATTTACTATTATTTACGGAAACTAGCAGCATTTCCAATAAATGAAGCAGTTTGCTATGGCGAACGCCCACGGACTGAACATATTTTTGTTCGTGATCGAACGGATGTTTTCGACTTGGCCAATTTCTCCTGAGTTATCTTTTCCTTTTTAAGAAATGTCCTCAAGTTCGTACCAAAACGCGGATCCCCACCAATACCAAAATGCCATGGTTCACTGTTCGCAATGTTATTGTTAGCAGACGACAAACAAAATTGCGTTTTGCGCATTTGTTATTTACCCGGTAGCCATCGTTTCTAATATGTTTTTATTAATTACTCCAGTGAGAATGTTAAATCGTAGATTTACGTCCAACTAAGTTACGTTTACATTTACGACCATCTTTGAGAATACGGTGCTTCTTGCACGTAAACGTAAATCTACGGCACACGTAAGTGCTAGTCGTAGACGTAAATTTACACTTTTTTTGTGAATATGGGTCCTGTATTTCAGCACAGCACTACACCTTCAACGTCTAATGACTGTCAATCTAGGGATTTTCTTGATGGGATGCAACCCATCTCGTCCTTGTAAGCTGTGCACCCAAACGACCTTAACGAGACCACTCACGTGGACATACAGATCGGACATTAAACTTTTAGACCTTCGTTCAAACTTTTATGTCGAAATTTCTTTCTTTTTTAATATTATTAAATAGTCCGATCCTCTCTTCTTTCTCTTATTTATTTTTGGACTGTCCTTCTAAAATGCTCCAAATTATATAAATATTCGGCCGAGCAGTCAATTCTTTTTATTTTTGGCTTGTAACTTTTTATTAAAAAATTTTTTAATTCTATTAACTTTTTTACTAATTGCTATTTTCAAAATTCTGCCTATTTTCAACTCTACACACCCCCCCCCCCCCCCCCCCCCCCATCCCGAGTCAGGCCACCGATTTTATCGGAGGCAGGACTCGGGATGGGCGTTT
Organism: Gigantopelta aegis; assembly: GCF_016097555.1. Classification (NCBI taxonomy): domain Eukaryota; kingdom Metazoa; phylum Mollusca; class Gastropoda; order Neomphalida; family Peltospiridae; genus Gigantopelta; species Gigantopelta aegis. The sequence goes on along the minus strand of NC_054701.1, from coordinate 36,396,964 downwards.
TCGAAACCCTAGTGGTATATGGGCACGTTAAACTAGATATCTATCTATAAAATTCGTTTCCAAGACGAAAAAAAACCCGTGTTGGTATAGCCATAAAATCTGTTTATACGAGTATACAATCCAGTTTATTACTGCACTTTACCCCCTGTTTTCTCAATGTTGAAATAGACCAACAAGTTCATAAATAGTCTCTCCCGATATTTTTAGAATTTTTATGCTCCCGAATAACGCTATAACAGGCGAAGTGTAATTGGTCGATATTTAAATTGTTATTTTTAGATGAAATGTCACCTGGGCAATGCTGTTAGATCTACTGGTAGACCTAGAAGAGCTAATTTTAATCAGATTGAACACTTCACTGGGTTAATTGATAAAAAGGTGATCTTCGCTGATTGTCATAAGCTGCGTTCACACTTGCATTTTAACCTAGTATAACTAAACTGGTATAACTAAAACAAATTTAAAATGTAAGTTTCAAACCCATGTCAAAATGCATTGTGATTTGTTTCAAACCCAACATAGCTGTTTGGAAATAATGCAAATAATAAGAATAAATGTTGTAATCCAGATTCGGGCCTTTTCGTTTTAATTCGGACAAATATCAGCCTGCGCCATTACAAAAATGGGAGCCCGTATGCCTAAGCTTGGCACGTTTTAGAATGTTTGGATACGTTAACTGTTATCGTCCAACACGTTGTTACAGTAAGTGTGTTTTCGTGGAATTAGGAAATGGCCCACTTTGGCGTCTCGACGAACACTTCGCTCCGATCAGGTTGTTAAAAAAATACTTAGAATGTGTTTGTCGATTTAATGACATATAAAAACAAGTGTGTGAGAGAGAAAGGACTTGCTAATAAGGTCTGGCAAATCTTCGCCCACACAGCGTGATTGACGAAATTGTAAATACCCGACTGGGCAGGATGCCCTACAGATTTCTTTTATTATGCTCCTCTTTGAAATGCGGACTTTGATGAGCGTGGCTGTGAGAGCGAGAGAAAGCCGCACAAAGCGATAACTGTTTTAACTCATTGCCGTTTTAATGCCCTTATTACTTGCAAAATTGCTGCGCTGATCGGGTGTGTGTTTGGATCTTACCGAAGTCTCGCCGCCAGATGGCGTTGTTTTCCAATGCTCGAAAGCGATTGGATGATCCAGTGTTTGTAACAGAAACATTCTTCGCTTGCGGTTAATGAGAATGTTATACACTCATTTTGCAAATAATCACCTGTTATCGCTGCTAAAGAGAGTGTTTTCCAGGTATAAAAACCAAACAAACTTCCAGAAGTAGGTTGAATATCCTTGCATGTATAGACGATCTGCTCCAATATAACCAAAAACGAATCATGATATGTCGTTTTACGTCTCTCATTTGTAACAATGTGTACCAATTAAATAACAACATATAATGCTAATTTAAAGGGAAATAAAATTAACCGCGGCTATTTGGTGTCTAGCATAACGGTAACCACTACACATGAAAGAAAGAAGAGATAAAGACGGGGAGAGAGACAGACAGAGACAGACATAGAGACAATAGCAAAATAGAGAGAGAGAGAGAGAGAGAGAGAGAGAGAGAGAGAGAGACGAGAGAGGTAGGGAGGGAGGGAAGGAAGGGGAGAGAGAGATGAGAGAGAGGGAGAGACAGAGAGAGGCAGGGAAGGAGAGAGAGATAGAGAGACAGACAGAGACAGACAGACGTGGGTGGTATACGAGGACGTCACTGGCCACTTTCGTGTGCAATTTCTCCTAGGAAGGACATGACTGGCATTTGGTGTACCAGTCGTGGAACACTGACTGGGACGGGGTTAAAATCCGAGTCCATCGAAGGCGAATTATATTACAACTCATAACACAACCCGCGAGGTCTCACCCACTGACCTACATCACCTTCCTTAATTGATGGCATGCATTGTTGAAGTTTGTGATCATGGAGCAACGTTTATTGCTAATTGTTATTGTTGTGACTGGTGAGGAAGGATTTGCTTCTGTCTCGTGAACACCGGATATCATCACTATTATGACAGTGATTCATGAGTGCATGAAATCTCCAGTAAAGGATCTCCTCGGGAGTGGCTGTCCTGTTATATAGGAGGTACTAGATAGAGATTCATAGAATCAACCACTATGGTCTCACTACACAGATCACTTCCGGGTGAGAGTTCATTCATCACGGTCCACTATAGTTCCTAATTGTGGCACATGTTATGGTTCACATATTCACTTCTAGGAAATGGTGAAGAATTAAAACAATATGTATGTTTAATGGTAAGCCTTCTGGCTGTATTTTGCCCATGTTATTTTGTAATATTGTGCATCGACCTTTTGGGACATGGGTATATAGCGCAAGTCACAGCCGGAGTGAATCGGTTAATGAACCACCTGTTCGGACCGGTACTATAGCCAGATGCGGTTATATAGCAAAAAACTGAGACGGAAATGTTCACAATTTTGGAGTGAATATAAATGCTTATATAATGTATGTTCGCAATGGTGTATGTTGTTAGTGCCAACGAGAACCCGTTCTATGGGCAATCTTCGCTTGAAGTTGGGCAGTTTAACATGGGTTTCAATGGCAGATGACATCTGTGTAGTGAGACCATATGCTTCCAAATGCCCATTCGATTCTGTATTGTGTAGAGATACGACCCTAATCGTGTATTACAGTTTTGGCGTTCATGTTTGATGGCGACTGAGCTGGAAGCTAAATTGTTGATAGAGATGTAGATGGTTGCTGTGGTTCATGGTCATGGTGGTAGTGATGCGATGGTGGAGTGGTCATGATGGTAACAGTAGTAATGGTAGTCAAAAGGACAGTGGTGATGGTAACGGTAGTTTTTGTAGGTGGAGATGACTTTAAGTTTTGCGATTGTGTTTGTGATGGATGTTGATGTCAGCTGATTGTGGACATTGGTGGTCATTATGATAGCAATCAAATTTCAGCAATGTACTGACCAGGTGAAACAACGCCTTTTAACAACGGATCCTGTTATACATCCAAGTAATGACAGGCATACAAGTATTCGCTGCTCTGTTTTAAAGTTAGTGGCACTTCGAATTTTTGTTTCATCAGATAATATTTGGGCATAATATTTATTACAAAATACCCTATCACATAGCCAATGTCGAGATTGGAAATATCCAATGCTCTCAAGTTATGGTACTTCGAAACACTGATTCGGTCTAGCTACAAGGTCAAACTATTTATAACAGCATATCATGTCGCATAGATAACCCATGGCGTAAATGACAATATCCAATGTTCTAAAGTCATAACACTTCGAAACACTGATTCAGTCTGGTTACAAGGCCAAACTCTTTATGACAACACATCCTGTCGCATAGCTGAAACAAATGGCGGGCATGGCCACTATTCAATGCTCTAAAATCATAGCACTTCGAAACATTGATTCAGTCTAGCTACAAGACCAAGCATAGCTACAAAATTGCGGAAATTACAGTATTCAGTGCTCTGAATGCATGGCACTTCGAAACATTCATTCAATCCAATACTATTTGGTCTGCTGCTACCTACAAACAAAGGCACAATCTTATCCTGCAACATCCCAGTTTCTCCTCCAGTATCCCAGTCCACTTCTTTCACTCACTTTATACACACAACTCGAGCCTGCGACCAGGAACCTATAAACATTCTTGCCATCATTTTATTTGTTATTTGCTGGCACACGCCTTGGGAATACCCATCCATCACACGGCGTATTCGCTACACGGGCTCTCTAATGTGCTGGCTCATCTTGTCGTCCGGCTTTTAGTCCGTACTCTGTTATTATGCCACTTTCTTTAGTAAAACATCTCGGCTTCCTGTTGTAGCGCGCAGATTGGATGTGAGAACACGTGTACACGGTTACTAACAGTCGTCTTGTCGTACAGACTGGCAATTTGTTAAAGTATTAATCGCACGTCTGCATTTATCTAATTTGTTAGTTGTTGTTTTTTATTTGTAGCGAGTGTTCCTACCGGTTGTGAGTTAATAAGTACAAAGTGCAACCATTGGTTGTCACGGGGCAAAATATAACGTCAGTGCACCACAACTGGTATACCAAAGGCCGTGGTATGTGTTATCCTGTCTGTGGGATGGTGCATATAAAATATCCATTGCTACTAATGAAAAAATGTAGCAGGTTTCCTCTCTATGACTGTGTCAAAATGACCATATGTTTGACATCCAATAGCCGATGATTAATAAATCAATGTGCTTTAGTGGTGTCGTTAAACAAATCAAACTTTTTTTCTTTATTTTTTTAATGTAATGTAATACAAGTAATACTATATAAAATATCATATCGTATTAGTATCGTATTATACCATATCACATTATAGTGTTATATTTCATATCATATTATATCTTATATCATATATCTCACTCCATACCATACCACGCCATAGGCATACCACATCATACCATGCAGTACTATATCATATCATACCCTATATCAAAATCATATATATCACATAATAAATATATCTTATATCATATATCTCACTCCATACCATACCACACCACACCACACCCATACCCATGCCCATACCCATACCCCATCACTAATATTTTAAGATATTTCACTAAATGTTATATAATAAACCACGCATAGCAAACTTAGTGAAATAGTTGTTGTTATCGTCGTAGTAGTAGCAGCAGTAATAGTAGTTGTGGTAGTGGTAGTAATAGTAGTAGTGGTGGTAGAGGTAAGTGTGGTAGTGGTAGTAATAGTAGTAGTAGATGTGGTAGTAGTTGTGGTAGTGGTAGTAATAGTAGTGGTAGTCGTAGTGATAGTAGCAGTAGTAGTAGTTGTTGTGGTAGTGGTGGTAATAGTAGTAGTAGTAGTAGTAGTGGTGGTGGTGGTGGTAGTGATGATTGTAATGGTGGTGGTGACGGTGATAATGATAGTTGCAACCAATAGTTTGGTGAACGAAGTCTGTCATGCTACCGTTGCAAAACGTCTACTCAGATTAAGCTTCCGTAAAACTGATACGTAATTCCCCCACCCCTCTCCACACACACACACCCAATTTCGTCGCTAGGGCAATTTAGCTAAGCCCCGTAACTAGCAAGGGACGGCAAATGGACATTTCCACACTGGGGTTTTTTGGACGTACAAGATTTAGCTCGGTCAGTAGAGCGATCGTGTAATATATCTAAAACTGTGGTATGTGCCGTTATGTCTGTGGGAAGGTGTTATTAAAAGATCCCTTGGTGCTCTAAGGGCGGGACTATTAAGCCCAGTGGTAAAGTGTTCGCTTGATGTACGATCGGTCTAGGATCGATCCCCGTCGGTGGACCGATTCGGCTATTTCTCGTTCCAGCCAGTGCTCCACAACTGGTGAAACAAAGGTCGTAGTATGTACTATCATGTCTGTGGGATGGTGCATACAAAAGATCCTTGCTGCTAATCGAAAAGGGTAGCCAATATATGTGTGGTTCTTAACCATATAACCGTAAAATAAAATGTGTTGAATGCGTTGTTAAATAAAACATTTGCTTCAATGTGCTCTAGTGATGTCGTTAAACAAAACAAACTTTTAACTTTTCCTTCCTTTGCATCTTGTTTCGTTGTATATAATATGTAGATATGATGCTATTTGCATAACAAAGGGTTCCAGCGGTTGTCTGGTTCGAGACTAACTAGATATGTTTCGTTAAATCTATGGACTGGGACTTTCTGCACGAGATAGTTGCTTTAGTATAAGCTTAGCAAACTAGTTTAGTGAAACAGACACACACAGCGTACACTGGAACGTGCTACATGAAATCTACGGTGGTTTGGCTTTATTTTAATGCGTACGTAAAGAAAATGAGTTTTGAATAGATTATACATGTATATATATGGCAGGTGAAATAAGGGAATTGTTACGGTCTATTCTATTAATAAGGCAATATTGTTTTTGATATTACCGTTTTGTTTTTATGTGCTTTGAATGATCGATTGTATTATTTATTGGGGACCGCAAGCAATAGCGTAGCCAGGGGTTTATTGGAGGGTGGGTCATTTAAACAAAATACCACCCTAATAAATCCTGTTAGGATAGCACGCAGATCAATATATAAGATGGAGTGAACGCTGAACGCCCCCCCCCCCCACCCCCCACCCCCGGTGCCCATCTCTTGTGGTGCCTATACCTGTTTGCTATCAAACAAACTTAATCTATAATAAAAGAGACTATCATGAGTGTGTAATTATTAGTCCCCTACCGGTCCAACCGAAGGGTACTATAGGCTTCATCTCCGTCCTTCTGTTTTTTTATTCTTTCAGTCTGTCTGTCTGTCCGTTCGTCTGTCCCACAGATAGTTTTCCGGATGTTTGTTGTGTGTGTGTGTGTGCGGGGTGGGTGGGGGTGTCACAACGCTTTGAGATATTGAGCTGAAATTTCGTGTATATCTTTATCGTATGCTGTTACAGGTTTGACGTTAATGACAATTTACCCATTTTTTGCAGAGTTATGGCCCTTGAACTTTGAAGATATGACAATTTGTTTTCCGGACTTTTTTTGTGTGCGGTGAATGACAATATTGACATGAAATTTTGTATATAGTTTTATCATGTATTGTTATATATCGAATTTAATTTTCATTGCGAATTAACCCTTTGTTATAGTTATGACCCTGAATTTAGGAGATAAGAAAATAGGGGACACGTATTGCTTTAGCAGTACTCTCAGAATGCTTGTTCAAAGAAGGTTATGGACAGTACAAATCAAACAAGGAGAAGCGGTCAGAACGATTCGAAAAGGTTAAAAAGGTCTTGCGTATTATATTATAGAATATATTATAGATACTAAATTATTGTAAAAAAAACCCCACCAAAACAATATCAATGTTGAGCTACTACAAATGTTATGAGGGCCAGACATGCCTTAAATACATAGATGTTCACGTCCTAACCAAGGAAGTGCGAGTGCGAATAATTTTTACATGCTCATATACCACTTGAGTTTCGAGCATGTCCGTCCCGGGGCCTGTCTCTGGATAGCCAGGGGCTTGTCCCGGGACAGAACAAAATTAAGCGGACAATTTTGAAATTTACATTCAAAAATTAAATAGTGGGCCTATAAAAGTTTGATGCGCATCTCTAATATAATTAATAAAGAAAATTCTACTCATTAAATTTGGTCGCTAGATTAGTTCGGGTGGTCAAAAAGAAATTAGATAAGATCGGTGGCCTGACACGGGATGGAGGGTCGGGGGTAGAGTTGAAAATGGGCAGACTTTTGAAAAAAAGCAAAAAAAAAAAAGAATTGACTGCTCGGTCGAATATTTATATAATTTGGAGCATTTTAGAAGGACAGTCCAAAAATAAATAAGAGAAAGAAGAGAGGATCGGACTATTTAATAATATTAAAAAAAGAAAGTAATTTCGACATAAACTTTTGAACGAAGGTCTAAAAGTTTAAAGTCCGATCTATATGTCCACGTGAGTGGCCTCGTTAAGGCCTTTAAGGTGCACAGCTTGTAGGGACGAGATGGGTTGCATCCCGTCAAGAAAACCCCTAGATTGACAGTCAATAGACGTTGAAGGTGTAGTGCTGTGCTGAAATACAGATCTTGAGAAGCCGGATCCGTCTGAACGAGAGAGAGAATCAGACTAGGGTATAGTCCAGTCGTCATGGGTTGGTATAGTGGTGCGGACGGGCCCGACTCCGGATGATACGAGATAGTATCACAATAAAACAAAGTAAAGTCTAGAAAATAGGAAATTCAAGTATGTTTATATTGTTATTGTAGTCATTAAAAAGGTTATATTGTATTTGGTCAAAAACAAATTAAATTACAAGTAATTCAGCACAAACCAGTTAACGCACTCGATGACACTGTGAAGTGTCCATTCACTGACCAGTGTCCCTATAACACGGCATATTTGACATACCTCTCAGTGTTATTTTAACAACGATTAAACTTATCATATACAGTTTCAAGTAATCGGTCTACCCATGGACACCGACTGTTCGGGGTGACACTCGGTTACACTCGGTTACGTCCGCGCTTAAATTCGGTTAAGTCCGAGGTAACACTCGGTTAGTTCCACGGTGAAGCTCGGCGACACTCGGCCACGTCCGCGGCGACGACGGCCACACCTCTGGAATGATCCCTGTCAACATACGGGTCAGCACCCTCCAGTGGACGCCTGCCACCTGATCTTGTTTCACCGCCAATTTCACAGCGAGAATACGGGTATCACTCACGAGCTGGCACGAGCGATCTCTTCGGACAGTCCCGCGGGCGACGAAAGCACTGGCGCATGCCCACATGTCCATCACTGCGCACCTTGTTCAAAGACTTAAGTGCTTGGGTTAAGAATAAAAAAATTATTAAGGGGTTTCTCTCTTGGCTTTTTACGTAATATTATTTATATGACGTATTACATGCTTATACTGCTACGGTCTTAGAGATGATTAGAATCCATCAGATGCGGCCATGCGGGATAGAACAAGAACACCCACTGGAGTAGGAATTTCGACCTGGGACTTGGCTTGTTGTGTGTCTAAATTTCCACCACCGAGGGCGTACTTTTTCTATCTCATATGTCTGCATATGATGGATTATTTTCTTCGCATACATTCGGTAAATAAACTATTATTTTACACAAATAAAGATGCCTAAACAAGTAACTTTTTTATTTTACCATTTTATCATAAATAAAATATACTATCATAGTTACCGTGTTTGTTTCATGTGTTACATAAAATGCATAACCACAAATTAACACAAGATAACATTTCTAAGGCACGTTTTAAGAAATTGTTGTCTGATGACCACAGACATAACAATAGAGTTAGTTCCCCTTGTTAAGCAGGGGAAATACAAATATCTTTCATGACTTTCTTACATGGGACAGCTTTATCATAGACACTAAAAATTAGAGAAACTATTTTTTGTTAAATTGTATAGTATGATTAAAGTGTTTTCTTCTCCCATTACCACAAATATATTATCAATTGCAGAGGTGGATCTAAATTTTGCGACAGTTATAATTTTATTATATATTAATTTTCATTTTTTTTACGATCCCCTTCAAACCTCCCCCAAAGTTCCATTGCCATACCACCTCATGTCACCCCCCCCCCCCCCCGAATGATATTCTGGATCCGCCACTGAATTGACATTGCTTAGACTTTCATTTTAATTTAGTTCCATGCTTATATCCTATGAAAGTTCGAAGTTAAAGTTTTCTTTGTTTAACGACACCACTAGAACACCTTGATTTATTAATCATTGGCTATTGGATGTCAGACATTTGGTAATTTTGACAATTAGTCTTAGAAAGGAAACCCTGTACATTTTTCCATTAGTAGTAAGGGATATTTTATATGCATCATCCTACAGACAGGATAGCACATACCACGGCCTTTGATATACCAGTCGTGGTGTACTGGCTGGAACGAGAAATTGTCCAATGGGCCCACCGACGGGGACCGACAGCGCATCAAGCGAGCGCTTTACCTTTGGGCTACAGCTCTCCCCCCCCCCCCCCCCCCAATAATGAGCTGATCATTCGCTATACATCAGAGCCGGTCCTGAAATACGGAGCCAGTCTCTACGAGCGTTGACTGCATGCCATTACAGTTGTGTATATTCCATTGAGCTCTATCCTGTGTGCACGTTTCGGTTTTTCTAAGCTAGTTGTGGAAGTGGCAGTCCTCCTACAGGCAATGCAATAGGGATGAAACATGTTACATATCTCCTAGGGGAGTAGCGGTAAGGACGGGCACTTGATTGTGGATTATGCTAGCAATTACGCCTTTGCCTAACATCTTTTCGATACTGTCTTGAGCAGAGATGTGATTTTGATATGAGGATACGGTTTTGTCGTTCAGACTTAAATTCGTTTAACGTTTTTTTTATTAGTATTATTGTTCAAATGCGTTGTCTTTGACCCACCCATCTACATTCCTGTTTTTAATTGTCTTTCCATTTCATTTTAAATTGATTTTCGACTTCATATCTAATTCCATGACTGGTATATCAAAGGCCGTGGTATGTACTACCCTGTCTGTGGGATGGTGCATATAAAAGATCCCTTGCTGCTAATCGAAAAGAGTAGCCCATGAAGTAGCAACAGCGGGTTTCCTCTCTCAATATCTGTGTGGTCATTAACCATATGTCTGACGCCATATAACCGTAAATAAAATGTGTTGAGTGCGTCGTTAAAATTAAAGTTCAAGCACGCAATTCTGGACACGTCCCATCTATTTTTGGCTCTGTCATTGGTGGAGTTGCTGGTTAAATACTGATGACCAGAGAGAGAGAGACAGAGAGAATAGACAAAGAGAGAGACACACACACACACACACACACACACACAGAGAGAGAGAGAGAGAGAGAGAGACAGAGAGAGAGACAATAGCCGATGATTAATAAATCAATGTGCTCTAACGATGTAGTTAAACAGAAAAAAACCTTAACCACATACCCAATACTATATAACCGTAAATAAAATATGTGTGCGAGTGCGTCGTTGAATTACTTTTTCCCCCCTTTCTTTTCTAACTCAACGGAAGCGATTTAATCACGATTAACTATGAACGAGCGCATTGTTATCTCGTCTTTTGACATCTTCATTTGCCCATTGTCTCATTAAACCATCATAATTTGCGCGCTACACGATCTGTTTACCACACAATATTGTGCTTACATTTAGCCGTGTTTTCTCTCGGCCTCCAAACCATCGATGCATGTCAGTGCCATTTCCCTATGAATCATTCGAACCGTGCTGCGCTTTTCAGGGACGGATCTAGGAATTCTGATGGGTGGTGGTTGAACATTTTAAAAGGGATTTCTTGAACTTAGGAGTGGCAGTACGTAGCCCATTGGTAAAGCGCTCGCCTGATGCGCGGTCTGTCTATGATCGATCCCCACCTGTGGGCCAGTTGGGCTATTTCCCGTTCCAGCTAGTGCTCCACGACTGGTATATCAACGATCAAGGTATGTGCTATCTTGTCTGCGAATATCCCTTGCTACTAATGACAAAATGTCTGACATTTAATAACCGATGATTAATAAATCAATGTGTTCTAGTGGTGTCGTTAAACAAAATAAACTTTTTAAACTTCTGAGATCCGTCGGGGTTAACACAATACTATTTCACAGCGATAGTATTTTTGTCAAAAACAGCATTTCGGTGTTTACGCGATATACGAAAACTCTACTTTTAAAAGCAAATTTGAAAATGCCAATGCTTTAATGAAAATAAATTAGGAAAAAAAGGGGAACTGTCATCTCGAGGGGGACTGAACCCCCATTTCACTTTCTTTAAATCCGCCCCTGGTTGTCATACCTAATCTGACAATCAACTCCATTTCAATCCGGGCTCTTACATTAAAAAAAAATGGAAGGCGGCCAATCTCAGTAAGTGTGAAAATTGCTAATATTTCTCGAAATAATTTCACGCACTGATGCCAATACTTTTTTTCCATTGATGTTTCTTTTGCGTGAACGGGACTCTGTGTGTATAGTGGGCAAACAAAGAAAATAATTTCCTCCATATCCAAACACATAGAGCAAAGGGCGTATTACAGCCAAGTCAAATGCTTTAAGCTTTCTTGTCGCGGGTCTATTGAGAAAAGACATGTAGCCAATTCACTTCAAACAGCCGAGAAAGCACTCCGTGTTTATAAACCGTCTCGTGTACAGAAAAACTGTTGTCCTTTTCGTTTATTCTTTCTCTCTTTTTTAATAATGGGATTACAGCAATCTACACAGGGAAATGAATTAGCGTGTCTATATCAGTCAATATTTTTCCAGCAAACTATGATCATCAAACGTTTTCACTTTCGCAGTCTGTGTCAGTGAGGTCAACAATTTGGTGTCTAAAGAAATGGCAGAGCCGTGCCGAACCCAAAATAACCAAGGTTCTATCCAGTTAGTTCATTCATTCAATCATTCATTCATTCATTCATTCATTCATTCATTCATTCATCCATCCATACATCAATCCATTCACTGCACTGCACTGCATTCATCTATCCGTTCATTCATTCATCCATCCATCCATTCTTTTATTAATCCATGCATGCAATCATTCACCCATCCAGTCATTAATCCATCTATACATCCAACCATCCACCTATCCATCCATCCATTCATCCATCCATTCATCTATCCATCCATTCATCCATCCATCCATCCATTCATTCATTCATTCATTCATCCATTTATATATCCATCCATTCATCCGTCTATTCTTTCATTCATTCACTCATTCATTAATCCGTCCATTCATCATATATTCTATTTGATTTTAATTTGATGTTTTTGGTACCTACATCAAATCGAAGTTCAAGCACACTGTTATGGGTACGTAGTTTTTCCCCGTCCCCTCTCGTGTCCCATAACTGTTAAATTGCATATAAAAAAGATTCCTTGCAAATTTGCAGTAGGTGTAACCTTTGTGGAGGTAGCGGGTATCTTTCTGTCTCTCTTTTCGCTGTCTCTGTCTCTCTCTGTTTCTGTTTCTGTCTCTGTCTGTCTGTCTCTCTCAATCTCTCTATGTGTGTGTCTCTGTCTGTCTGTGTCCAAACCCTGAGTGAGTGCTCCGCAAAGCTCAATAGGTAGGTGTAAATCACTTGCACCGACCAGTGATCCATAACTGGTTCAACAAAGGCTATGGTTTGTGCTATCCTGCCTGTGGGAAGCGCAAATAAAAGATCCCTTGCTGCTAATCGGAAGAGTAGCCGATATAGTGGCGACAGCGGGTTTCCTCTCAAAATCTGTGTGGTCCGTAACCATATGTATGGGTAGGTGTAAATCACTTGCACCGACCAGTGATCCATAACTGGTTCAACAAAGGCCATGGTTTGTGCTATCCTGCCTGTGGGAAGCGCAAATAAAAGATCCCTTGCTGCTAATCGGAAGAGTAGCCCATATAGTGGCGACAGCGGGTTTCCTCTCAAAATCTGTGTGGTCCTTAACCATATGTCTGACGCCATATAACCGTAAATAAAAAATGTGTTGAGTGCGTCGTTAAATAAAACATTTCTTTCTGTCTGTCTGTCTCTCTCTCTCTCTCTCTCTCTGTCTCTCTCTGTCTCTCTCTCTCTCTCTCTCTCTCTCAATCTGTGTGTCTGTCTCTGACTCTCTCTCTCTCTCTCTCTCTCTCTCTCTCTCTCTCTCTCTCTCTCTCTCTCTCTCTCTCTCTCTCTCTCTCTCTCTCTCTCTCTCTCTCTCTCTCTCTCTCTCTCTCTCTCTCTCTCTCTCTCTCTCTCTCTCTCTCTCTCGCATGACCAAGTGCTGATGTGTTGGACACTAAATAACCGTAGTTCAGAATGTGCTGAAATGTTGTTAAACAAATATTCCATTCTTTATTGTTCGGTTGGAAACTGAAACTATAATTGGCTGATTGTAGTCTTTCGTACCAAACTATCTGACAAATTAGCGATCGTTCAAGCAGAATTCGACATATTAGGAGTTGAAAGATCAGTTGTAAGGTAGTAAACACGAATCGCGTGAGAAGTTCTAATCGTCAAAATGCTTGCTTCACTCTCTGTGCTATTCAGTAAATGAGGAATCTCTACCAACTGTTATATCAAAGGCCTTGGTATGTGCTGTCCTGTCTGGAAAAGAGCATATAAAAGATCCGTTGCTGTTAATGAAAAAACGAAACGTGTTTACTCTATATGTTAGAATTACCAAATGTTTGACATTCAGTATCCAATGATTAATAAATTAATGTGCTCTAGTGGTGTTGTTAATCAAAAAGCCAGTACTCCACAGCTGATGTAACAAAGGCCGTGGTATGTACTATCCTGTCTGTGGGATGGTGCATATAAAAGATCACTTGCTGCTAATCGAAAAGAGTAGCCCATGAAGTGGCGACAGCGGGTTTCCTCTCTCTACTCTCTATATCTGTGTGGTCCTTAACCATATGTCTGATGTCATATAACCGTAAAAAAAAATGTGTTAAGTGCGTCGTTAAATAAAACATTTCCTTCATTGTTAATCAAAACAAACTGTGACTCTTCTGTATTGAGGCGGAATGTAGCTTAGTAGTAGAGCGCTTACACGAGGTGCTGTGGGTCGCAGGATCTATCACCCTAGATGGACTCTGGTTTTCCCATCTCGTTAAGAGCTACACGCAGGCGAGGGTTCGGGGGAGAGAAGTCGGTGTCGAACATCCCCCACCCCTGCTCAAGCGAATTTTCATTTGTCTTAATGTATTTTACGACGCAGCATAGCTCGAGTCTCTGACAATTTCACTGATCACAATCTAGACCCCCACTCCCGCCCCCTGCCTATATTCCTGCCCACGCGCCTCACACGACTGGTACACCAAATGCCGTGGTATGTGCTGTTTTGCCTATTGGGAAGTACATATTATGTAAAAAGATCCCTTGCAGCTTTTGTTTTGTTTTTTAAAGCATGAATATCATGTGTGACAGCAGTGGGTTTCCTCTCTTTATCTCTCGATCCACCAGTGTCATCAACTGTCGAAATAAAATATATGACAGACACCAAAAATAACTGCAGTTTTAAGATTGCTGAGATATCTTTAAACAAATACGGATTTCGTTTCCTTTCAAGTTTTTAACAGTAAAATCCTTCACGCTGTATTTGCTACTGAAGCGGAGAAGCCCAGGGTAGCCTAAATAATTACGTGCGATATGATTTTCGCAGCCTTTGTGCAGACACACTATCACTATTACACGGGTTTTTTGTTGTGTATGTGAAAAGCCGTCAATGAGACCGAAGACAAAATGGGCGGAGTCTGACGGAAAATGCCGATTATCCACCAATCCAGTCGGCGACGACAGGAGGAAACACACATACGGTATGTGGCCCGCGGTCGTGACCAATCAAATCAATGCTTCTCGTCTCAGCAGAAGGTTATTTTGTGTTGTCCAGGTGTGATATACGGACTATCTTACTGGGTGTATCACGCGAAATAGATGGCGGATAAAAGAAATTTAGTCTAGGATTCTTATGTAGCCGTACAGTCTTTTTTTTTTCACCACGTGGGAAAAAACAATGTCGGCAGACCCGAAGCATGGGAGTTAGTAGGCATACTAAGTTCATGCTCGGTCTTGTGTACTTGTCTTACTGCGTTTACGGGAATTTTCTGTGAGTATATATACGTTACGTACTCATAACTACATTATTATCTATCTGTCTATCTGATGTTATTAGGTTTCTCGGCGCCAAAAAAAAAAAAGACTGAAGAAACCACCGTTATTTGTGTGTGTGCGTGCGTGCGTGCGTGCGCGCGTGTGTGTGCGCGTGCGTGCGTGCGTGTGTGTGTGTGCATGTGCGAGCATGTGTGTGCGCGTGCGCGAAAACTTGCATTAACAAACCACCAATATTTACGTTGTCTGTGAAGTTTGCAGTATGGCTCGAGTATGATGCTTTAATCTTTATTCTGCCAATGAAGTTTCGTGGTATGAGACTATATGGAATAACGATATGTATAGTATGTATGATATTTACATAGTTGTCTGTTATTTGTTATTAATTATGTTATGTATCTGTCTCATATGGTATTTTAGAGTGATGCCATAATATTATGAATATTATAAAAAAATAAAAAAAAAAAAAAAATATTTTCTTTATAATCTAGCTGGCTATATTTCTATTACGTTTCCGATTCATTTATATATTTACCACTGTTCAATACCCAATAGCCGATATACTTTTTGTGTTAGGGTGTCGTTAAACATTAATTCATTAATTCTATTATATCGTATCACAACAACGATATTTATGTATATACGAATTAATCAATGTTTAATTACATCCCAGCACAAAGAATACATTGTCTATAATTGGGTGTATATATATCATAGCCAATGTATTCTTTATGTTGGAGTGTCGTTAAACATTCAATCATTCATATAGATAATAAGATATATATATATATATATAATTCTATAACATAACATCAGGATATTTTTACCCTTTAAGTTTTGAAACATATATTTTATACTCCAGTCGATCGTCGTAGTCCTATTTAATGAGGTTTTGATATACATTTTGTTACATCATCTGATTGATTGCATAGCATTGGATTTTTGATCATATATGGCACAGCGTAACATATATTTAACAGTCTACAAATATTATATTCGTGGGTGGTTTGTTGGTTGTTGTTTTTGTTTGGGTTTTTTTTTTTTGGGGGGGGGGGATGGGTTTTGTTTGTTTGTTGTTGTTGTGGGGGGGGTGTTGTTAGGGTTTTGGGGGGGATGGGGTTGGGGTAATATTCTGATATTTATTTGTATCTAGCGATTTTAATATCCCTTTAAAAACCACTTACCCTAGTTGTCAGGAGTGTAAACTATTTCCCATTTACTTTCAACTTGCACAATGCTCACAGTTTGTTTACTTACATTATACATTTTAATAAATATAGCGCGTTCCTTTGACGTCCTTAATGTGTTCCACGCAAAACAGAAAAAGTACCGTAATACGAATAACCTTAATATTATTCAGGTAGAGCTACATTATTTCTGTTCGTGTAGACCTAATGTATAGTAAAGAGCGTGTGATGCATAACCGCAGAGAAGTCTACTGACTAATAGTTCGCAGCGAGAGATTTTGATGTATGGTGATGGCATCACTCGGTTTTGTGATATACAGTCACACAGCGTCATTATCTGCTATTAATCAAAACCTACAGCATACCACATGGAGAATGGCACATAAAAACCCCACGTGGTTTCTCCACTGAATTATAAGGTGTCAAACACACACACTCACACACACACACACACACACAGAGAGAGAGAGAGAGAGAGAGAGAGAGAGAGAGAGAGAGAGAGAGAGAGAGAGAGAGAGAGGAGAGAGAGAGAGAGAGAGAGAGAGAGACAGAGACAGAGACAGAGAGAAAAAGAGAGATAGACACGCACAAAAATACACCCACATATACACACACCATAATTATATACAGCACACACATACATACAACATAGCACACACACACACACACACACACGCACGCACACACACACACACACACACACACATTCTTAACAATGTTATGCATGTGTTAAGCACGAACAAAATAACTTATTTTTAATTTATAAATATGTTTGCTCTATGTAATGTGGTTGTATTCACAACAAAAATGGCAGTGCAACAACAACAACGATAATATTTTTATTATTATTATTATTATTACTATTATTGTTGTTGTTGTTGTTGTTGTCGTTGTCGTTGTCGTTGTCGTTGTCGTTGTCGTTGTTATTGTTGTATAACAGAAGAGTACAGATCGATAAAATAAATAAAAGATTTAAAAGTAAAATTTTACATTTTATTTCATTTAAAATTATTGATATTTTTATTATTATTATTATATTATTATTATCATCATTATTATTATTATTATTATTATTATTATTATTATTATTATTATTATTATTATTATTATTATCGTTGTTGTTGTTGTATAACATCCCGAAGAACGTTACTGCTGTTAATATATGATCGTTTGCTGATTAAAAGTTTATTCACTGCTTAAGATTGAAACAAAGCTATATAATAGTTTTGTTAACAAAACAAAGCGATGGTGCATTGGATAAGTTATAATTTTATAACTCAGTAAATACCAGTATTACACTGATTTAGGAAATGACATATAATTTATATCCTATCGAGTGATATATGTGTCGGTGTATAAAATATTTATTTTACCATATCCAGCGAATAATGTATTGAATTGATGGTTGAGATGCATAACACATATTTACACCAAGCGAATAACATAGACAAGAATATGTACATTCAACATAACTGTTTTCATAATACGATAATGTTCCAATACACACAAGGAAACAAACCACGCGACCGCTTGAGTTAGTTACAGATCACACAAAACGTTAGGCTTTAATTATTTTATTTTATTTATCGACATTTGTTAACACTTAATTTGAAGCTTTTTCTTTTTTTCTTTTTTTTATCTGAATATAAGGCATCTTTCATATTATTTTCATGTTACTAAGGCTTTGAGATATTTCAAAACAATATAATGTTCCAACATTCTTCGACCGTTTTCGTATAAATTAATAACATATTTTAAAATGTACGATACAGGAACCTTTTATATTCCATCATCTCCTAAACTGGCATTTTGTTCACAGAACGTCTACTAAGTAAAATGTTTCCAACTTTATTTCCTTAACAAGGAATTATTTAAACCAAACGTCTTTGATCCAATTACATTTTTAATACTCAACTGTCCCTGTGCCAAATCTTGCAATGACTTTCTCAGATTTATTATATCTATAACCTACATTTTTAATACTCAACTGTCCCTGTGCCAAATCTTGCAATGACTTTCTCAGATTTATTATTTCTATAACCTACATTTTTAATACTCAACTGTCCCTGTGCCAAATCTTGCAATGACTTTCTCAGATTTATTATTTTTATAACCTACATTTTAAAAAATATGTTTAATCAGTCTACTCTAATTAAGATATTTGATTGTCTCAAATCGTTTGATCTCTGAAAATAACATTATGAAATATAGCGTTTTCGTTACAATGTTTTCCATTTTGACATAGTTTTACTATTTGTAATATAGTCCCATCAAACGCCTCACTCTTATCAGTATTTTCTGTCAAATCAGCGGATTACTCTAAACAGCATTTTAATAAATGGAGATAATTTATCAATTATTAAAACCGTGAATTTCAATCATTCACATACTTACATTTCAGTTCAAAGACTTAACATAATGTAAGCTATCCCGCAGTAGGATCGCAGGTTGGAAATTTTAATAATATTTTTCACTTTGTAACATCATTATTTAACATATATATCTACACTAGAAAATAACAATCAATGGAAATTGTATTTCGTTACAAGATAAAAGCCAGTGGATATTTCACAAAAACCGCAATAAAACCACATATCCATGCTAAACATGTACATAATTTTACATCGGACAAAAATAACTCGACGTCAGAAATATGGCAGTAGATATCATTTTATAATGTATAAAATGTCCAAACCATAATGCTTTGAACAATTTAAATGGGATACCTCGAAAGGTCATAAAACTCCTTATGGATGATGACAATTTAAGATATTAAAATACATATTTAAAAATGTATTTGCGGCTGAGGAACTGAGTATACATTCTATACACACGTGTATGCCCAGTTCCATCACTGCTTTCTCCTAGACAGACTAAGGGCGGATCCAGAAGTTATTATAAGTATAGGGTTGGGGATCCAGTTTGGTTTGCGTCGTGAGTCGACTGAACTCTACAAAAAAATTTAATTTAATTATTTTGTTTTATTTTCTTTTGTGAATGGTGACAATAAAAACCATCTCTTCCCATCCATCTCACATACCCAAAATAATAATGTTAGACAATGGTTTAATATCATTAGTTTATATATATATATACATATAATATACATACATATATATATATATATAAATAAAAGCAACGCGAATGTTAAATGAGTTTTCTTTAATTTATTTAAAATTGTTCAGTTTGAATCCCATTTGTTTTTGTGTCTATTAAAATGATCAATGTCTTGTGAACATTTCAGACCAATTTTGACGGTATATTTACTGAATTAATGTTAGCATTAAATAAAAACATATACCTGTATATTTATTGAAATAGTCTGTTTTGCTTCTTCTTCTTTTTTTTTTCTTTTTTTTTTGGGGGGGGGGGGGTGTTGTTCGGTATACATTTATAATTTTTAAAAATATACAATATATTAAAATTGTCTTTAAAAACATCTTAATTTAAAATAATAATAATAATAATAATAATAATAATAATAATACACTGGAACATACTACTTACTTATATTTTGATATTTGTCTTTTCTTTTACATTTTACAGGGCTCTTTCTTCGGTGGTGGCATTGGGAGCTAACATTATCTGTAACAAAATTCCTGGACTGGCCCCAAAACAGCGAGCAATCTGCCGCGGCAGGCCGGATGCCATTGTCGCAATAGGGGAGGGGGCCAAACTTGGACATACGGAGTGCCAATTTCAATTTCGGAATTTACGTTGGAACTGTACAAATGTGGGGTATGGCGGATCTATGTTTGGATACGAACAGTTAACAGGTAAGACTATTTTGTTTGTTTGTCTGTCTGTCTGTGAGTGTTTCTTTCATTCCTTCCCCATGTTCTCTCAAATCTTATTTCCCTCCCCCACCTCTCTCTCCCTTCCTACTTTGACCATTTCTCCTCTCCCCCCCCCTCTCTCTCTCTCTCTCTCTCTCTCTCTCTCTCTCTCTCTCTCTCTCTCTCTCTCTCTCTCTCTCTCCCCCTCCCCCTCTCTCTCTCTCTCTTTTTTTCTCCTTTCGTTCATTCTTTCCTCATTCTCTCTCCTCCCTCTCTCCCTCGTTTGCTTACTCTCTCGTTTTCATTCTCTCCTTTCGATTGCTTTTTCTTCATTCAATCTCTATCTCCTTCGTTTCTGTCTCTCTCCATTTTTCGCTCTCTGCTTACATTCGCTCTCTTCTTACGTTCTCTCTCTCTCTCTCTCTCTCTCTCTCTCTCTCTCTCTCTCTCTCTCTCTCTCTCTCTCTCTCTCTCTCTCTCTCTCTCTCTCTCTCTCTCTCTGTCACACACACACATACACACATGAGGTATGAGTGTATACAATATTGTCTGCCTTCTTGTCAAACGTTTTCTTTGGACGTATACACAGACTGTCTTTGGTTACGAACAGTAATTTGGTTACCAACTAAGGTCAAACACACAGAAGTAATTAACACAGTGTTAGTGTATTATGAAACTTCCGTGCTATTACCCTGTTGGTTAAAGGGACTACCCTGAGTCTGTAGCCATTTACATTTTGTATTTGGTCAGTATAACCTTTATTCGTGTAGTTATAATAAATTTTTAGAAAACTTCAGTGCATTTTTGGGGCCTAATTCACTAAACTCTCGCAACTTTGCGATCTCGCAGTGCAATGCTAAAATACTTACAAAGAGGATGCTTTGTTGTCTAGCAGAGCCTAAGAGACCATTGAGAATTAGGCCCCTATAAGTATTTTAGCATTGCACTGCAAGATCGCAAAATTGCGAGAGTTTAGTGAATTAGGCCCAGGTCTGTAGTAGTTGAATATCATTTTGGATTTTTGTCTAAACTAATTTGTTAAGGTATCATTTTAAAATAATTGGGTTGAAGCAAATCTCGAATGCGTGTATCGATATGATTTATATTTCAAATTTTCTAAATTTATATTTTTATTACCAATATATATAGCATATGAGTATATTAATCTATCGTCTTTTTAAGTTTTGTTATTAAACACAGGATATCCCCCCACCCTAATATTCAACTCTTCACAAACTAGTATTACATTTTAATGCATGCAGTATATCTTAACAAATTGGTGCAATTACTAAATATGCACTTACCATCAATGGCGATGAAAGTATTACTACGCCTGGGGCGATGCTAATTTGATCGTCTGCACTACCTAAAATATTTTCTAGTTTTATTTTTAAAATCATGACCATCCCAACACGGCGCACATTTTCTAGGGCCTCCGGGCAAACTGCATCTATTGACGACCCCCACCCCCCACCCCACCCTTGATGCCCCTAAGGGTTACATCTGCTTGTTACATCTGCTTGTCACATCATGATGATTAATGGATTTTACAAATAATTGTGAAGTGTTTTTTTACTGTTTGGTGATGGGAGTGGAGGCCAAGTAAAGATTTATACAGGGACCCATGGGGCCTTATGCCCCCTGATTTTTTGTAAAATAATTAAGTTTAATTCCTGTTTATCTTACGTCAAGTTCTTGATGGATCCGCGCTTTGGGGGTGGGGAAGTTTTTGAATTATGGAAAGGTTTGTCTGGAAAAATATACCTTTAATATGGGATCCTGTAATGGTAGTGATGGCAGTTTTAGCAATAATGATGCTGGTGGTAGTAATCGCTATAGTAAAACTTTTACATTAATGTGTTTTAATTTTAAAAGGCTGCGATTTGGTTTCCAAGAATCCCATATTTTGGTTTGGAAGAGTAATTTGATTATGAGATAGAATCCCCAAATATCGATATTAACTGATTTTATGATTCCGGCTGTAATCCTAAAGAAAACAACTCCAAATTCAATGCTATGTATATATTAACATGTTCATTTAAAGGAACTGACCCTACTTTCAGCCCATGAAAATGCACACTACGTTTAGTTAATCTACAAACCTGTAACACATTTGAATACAGTTACAACTGAGTGAAACGATTCTGTGACTTTGAAATGATGAAATACCCTCTGAAAGCGGACTAAAACTCGACTCCATAACTCTTACTTCTCCGACGCACGTGCGTTTTTAACAATATGAGAAATGCATTTTGTGATGTTAAAAACACCAGGATGACCAAAAACACTTCGAATGTACGGAAATGGATAATCTAAACAATAAAATCTAAGTAAAGTATGATTTCAGTTATCAAAAACGGCTCTAATAGTAAAATATATGCCTTAGCGTTTAAAAACTAGGGTATGTCCTTTTAACGAATTTGTGACTGATATGGGAGGGTGTGGGGGGTAAATATAAACGATAGATCCATTCGCAAACTAAGACGTCTGTATTCGGTAAAGATTCAATTCGTAGTCGTTTAGGAAACTCTTAATACTGAAGTCATTGACTTTAGTTTTCGATGTAGGTACTTTTTCTGTTCAATATTAAATGCGTATGGGACGGGGTCACTATAACCACCAGGGGCCTAATTCACACATTTGCGATCTCGTAGTTTAATGCAAAAATACGTGCAAAGATGATGTGATGTTGCTAAAGCGAGCTTAAAAATAGCTTTCAGAATTAGACCCCAAGACGATCAGAAACACACTGGATTTGCTAAAAGTGATGATTTAGCAAAGTGTTTAACTAATGGTGTAAATTAACAACCCCTGCAATTAAGAAAATGTCTATGGCAAAAAAAACCAAAACTCATGCCATTGAACAAAAACTGAATATAGTCCAAGGAAAAAAAAGTGCTGTAGAGAATTAAAAACTCCACGGCAATCTCCACGGCATTGCCGATTGCCGTGGGCAATTGCAGGGGTTGAATTAAGGGAAAATCGCTATGGTCGTCGAAACTATTTTACACTGCTTAATAACTAGGATTAGTGCCTTTAATGATGGGTTTTCCCCGTCCCAACCAGTTCCCCACGACTGGTGTATCAAAGATCTGGTGTATGTGCTGTCCTGCCTGTGAAAAAGTGCAATTAAAAGGACCCTTGTTAATGGAAAAATGTATCGGGTTATTAATGAGCATATACTATTATGCCATAGTTATCAAAATTAATGTTTGACGTCCAATGTGCTGTAGTGGTGTCGATAAAAAGAAAACATGTTATAATGATCAATACACAAAACAAAACCCAGTTGACTATTTGGTTTTCATTTCATTTAATTCATTGATTTAATCATTCATTGTTTATTTATTTATTTAAATTTATATATTTTAGTTTATTTAATATACGTAAGTTTTTCATCATATTAGTTTTAATTCTAGAAATTAATTAATAACTATTGCTTATGGCTTTATTTATTATATGCTTATGTTTGTATAATGCCGAAAACTTATAAAAACATAAAGCAATATAAAGAACTTGATCTTCAAAAATAAACTCGAAAAACAAACAAAAAATACCCAAACAAAAAACAAAACAAAAACGAATTAACCTTAAGTAGATCATAAAAAAAAAAGATCCCTCCCCCCTTCAAATAATAATCCTTTTCCGTCTAAGCATCCCCGTGCAGGTTTTCAGTAAACTGACTTCTGTCAACAGACGTATTGTGCGAGTCCGGACTGAAAGGGGTAGGGATAAGATACCGTGGTGTTCCGCAAAGTCTACTCAGTGTTGTGTGCCCACCCGAAGTCTCGATAATCTGCGTTCTGTTTACAGACGAGCCCATCAGTTTCTTTCAAGCCATGTTGGAAAAACGAAATTCAATGACGACTTAGCAACGTCGGCTTAGCGGTGTGAGACGCGGGCGGACCAGTCGGTTATCCGCTTGGTTGCCGCTGTAGAAAGCCGTGGCTAATTGGGAGATGAATGATCCACACCCGGATATACACGGCTATTAGTGGCTGGATAACCGGCTTGACACCGCGGACACAAACACTTTAAACGGCTAAGTAGTGGTGGTGGTGGTGATAGTAATAATGGCGACGATGATGGTGATACACCCACGACAGCTTGTATATGACAATTTTTGTTACAGAGTTTACATGTTATTGAAAACCTCGGTGTGTGTTTAAAACAAGCTGGATTTCCAAACCAACCCCTTGGACAAAACTCTCCGGCTAAGTCGGAGGTTGAGGCTACGACAGGCGTGCTTGAACAGTTCTCTGATGGAAGAATGTCAAAAATTACCCACACTCACACACACCCAACCAACCCCTTTCCTTGTTTTGGACAAAACTCTGGCGAAGTCGGAGGTTGAGGTTACGACAGGCGCGCTTGGAACAGTTCTCTGACGGAAGAATGTCAAAACGTACCCACACTCACACACACCCAACCAACCCCTTTACTTGTCTTGGACAAAACTCTAGCGAAGTCGGAGGTTGAGGCTACGACAGGCGTGCCTGAACAGTTCTATGATGGAAGAATGCCAAAAATTACCCACACCCAAACCTCCACAACCAGCCCCATTTCTTTACTTTGTTATTCGTCGTCCTCTTCTCTAAATGAACATCAATTTGTTGCTCCAACCAGTGTCCCATGACGGATACAGCAAAGGGAACTAGGAACTGTTTTTACGTGTCCATATCCCGAAGGTTCAGGCACGCCTACCCCGGATTCAGTCTCTGACATCGCCAGTGGCCGATTCCGAGGCAAGTCCGTATGTATTGCCCTGTCAAAAGGAAAGCGCTTATAACAGATCATTTGATGCTTTGGGAAAGAGTAGCTTGTGTGACGGCAACGGACTTCCCATCTCTGTCACTTGACCAAGTTGTTAGATACTAAATAGCCATAGTTTAAAAAGTGCTGAGGTGTCATTAACCAAAAATTCATCTTTTTTCCCCCTGTCTTCATCTTCATCTTATTCACATCCTCTTCCTCCTCGTTGTTTCCTTCTCCCCTTCTCCTCCTCTTCCTCCTCCTCCTTCTCCTCCTGCTCCCCCTTCTCCTCCTTCTCCTCTTCGTCGTCATCCTCCTTCTCTTCCTCCCCTTCAACGTTCAATTTACCATTCCTTTGGAAGGAAATGTTTTTATTTAACGACGCACTCAACACATTTTATTTACGGTTATATGGCGTCGAACATATGGTTAAGGACTACACAGATATTGAGAGAGGAAACCACTTCTTGGGCTACTCTTTTCGATTAGCAGCAAGGGATCTTTTATATGCATCATTCCACAGACAGGTTAGTATAATACCACAGCCTTTGTTACACCAGTTGTGGAGCACTGGCTGCAACGACCATTCTTTAGGATGATGGTAATCATAAAATTGGTTGTCCGGTTTGAGTGAGCGGCAGATCCTTGTAGTTTGGTGGATAGGCCTGTACTTAACCACTATTCTTCCCAGGCCGAACAAGCTTCGATATGCCAGTCGTTGGGCAACTTTCATTTCTAGTTCTACAATATGTTGCGCTCACGCAAGTAATAACCGAGCTCAACGTTACATAGCGTCTGTGTTTCAGTGTATTTTAACGTGTGTGTGCGTTATAGCAGTAGTCTTCTTTATGTTTTAATGCTCTCGTTATTTTATGGGGAAAACCACTTCACGTAGGTGTGAAACGCCTCGCCATGAACTAGATTCTTGGTGTTTCACGCATGGGCAAGTTTCATTGCAAGCGACTGCTTCGGACTTAAAACTTCAAACTAACTTTCCACCACAAAAAAAAGACAAATTCGTAGCATGTCAAAGAATAATAGGTTTTTGTTGTTGTTTAACGACACTTCAGCTAAGTCTGCGGATACAATATATAATTATTGTAAGTGTGATTATCAGGGAAGAGTGGGGGCCCCGGGGGTGGGGGGTGGGGGTAAAGTAGAAGTTAAAAGTTTGTTTTGTTTAACGACATCACTAGAGCATATTGATTAATTATTCATCGGCTTTTGAATGTCAAACATTTGGTAATTCTGAGACGTAGTCATCAGAAGAAACCCGCTATATTTTTCCTAATGCAGCAAAGGATCTTTTATATGCACTTTCCCACAGACAGGAAAGCACATACCACGGCATTTGACCAGCTGTGGTGTACTAGTTGGAACGAGAAAAACCAATCAGGTGAATGGATCTACGGAGGTGGTTCGATCCTGCGACGCTAGCACCTCAAGCAAGCAGTCGGGTGGGGGGGGGGGGTTAAAGGAAAATAATGTTTGGTTATTCGACACCCAAAAACATTACGGCAGGACCCCAGTGGTAGTGTCCTGGACTAATGCGCGATCAATCTAGGATCGATCCCTGTCGGTTGGCCCATTGAGGTATTACTATTTGAAGCCAGTGCCTCACAACTGGTGTAAAAAGGCCGTGGTGTGCGCTGTCCTGTCTGTGGAAAAGCACTCGTTGCTTCTAATGGGGAAAATGAGTCACAAATTACTAAATGTTTGGCATCCAGTATCCGATGATTAATAAA
This sequence comes from Gigantopelta aegis, assembly GCF_016097555.1. Classification (NCBI taxonomy): domain Eukaryota; kingdom Metazoa; phylum Mollusca; class Gastropoda; order Neomphalida; family Peltospiridae; genus Gigantopelta; species Gigantopelta aegis. The sequence goes on along the minus strand of NC_054701.1, from coordinate 36,370,435 downwards.
TAAGCGGTATCATTAAAGAAAAAAATAACAACAAACTTTGTCATAAAATGAAGTATTGGATTGAACTAGGGGAAAATGGGTATGCTCCCTGGGAGGGGATCGATCCTACGACCCATCGTATCTCAAGCAATTGCTCCACCACCACCACCAACAACCCACAACCTCGTTCCTACACCAAGTGATCCGCAGTCTCGGGCTCATCACTTGAAAATTGGATCCCAGAATGAAATCTTCTCTGCTATAATATTTCGATTTTTTACTACCCACCATCTTTTTAAAGTCGTCTCTGGTTTCATGTCGCGTGATTGCACGATATGTCCAGGCCATGTGTCATGTCTATAATTACGTCTTGGCGGGTAATCAGCCCGACTTTTCACCCCTACATACAGAAGCTGACTTAATGTACGGTGAAAACAAACTACAGAAAGCCAGATTTACCTGGGAACAAATAGACCCGATATATATCACCCGATCACGTTTCTACCAGTTTTGTTTTGTCATGTCACTCTTCGCCGTGATGTTGTTTGTGTTGGTTGTATGTCATGGGAGCCATTGGATTTTATTTATTTATTTTGGTTATACATGTAGTCAATTGGTCTTAAAGCTGGTGTCATAATCACTATGCCAGTGAAACTAGATCTCCTAGTTGTAAACGTTCACTATAAAGATGAACGTCCCAGTTCATGTTACTATAAAACAAACTAGAGAACAAACAAAGTTTCTTCTCTTCTTCTTCTTTTTCTTCTTCTTCGTCGTCGTCGTCGTCTTCTTCTTCTTCTTCTTCTTCTTCTTCTTCTTCTTCTTCTTCTTCTTCTTCTTCTTCTTTGTCTTCTTCTTCTTCTTCCCAGTAGCCAATGTATGCTTTGTGCTGGAGTGTCGCTAAACATTTATTAATTCTTCTTTTCTTCTTCACGTCTTTTCTTTCTTTCTTCATTTTTCTTCTTCTCCGTTTTCTTCTTCCTTCTCATCTTCCTCTTCCACTGTTTTCTTCAGCATATCCTTCTTCCAAGGAGGATTCTGCAGTGACTTCTGCCAGTGTCTTATTGTTGCTCTAGTATGACTTCAGTTTTTAATATTGCTGTTTTGTATAAATTGTTTTCTCGTAGTCATGAGAATTTACTGTTACGCAAGTTAGTTGTTTACTGTTGTCACCGACCTTGGTGACGTCGTGGTTAAGCCATCGGACATAAGCTGGTAGGTACAGGGTTCGCAGCCCGGTACCGGCTCCCATCCAGAGCGAGTATAAACCACTCAATGGGTAGGTGTAAGGCCACTACACCCTCTTCTCTCTCACTAACCACTAACAATTAACAACTAACCCACTGCCCTGGACAGACAGCCCAGATAGCTGAGGTGTGTGCTCAGGACAGCGTGCTTGAACCTTAATTGGATATAAGCACGAAAATAAGTTAAAATGAAAAAAATACTGTTGTAACCAGTGCTATACGACTAGTATGTCACAAACCGCACCATGTGCTATCATGTCTGTAGGAATATGCGTAATAACCTACCACTGATGACGTCTTTAAATGACTCACGCGTAATATCTTCTGACTGTCCTATTGCTGTGATACTATTAAACGAACTTTCTTCTTTCTTTCATTCTTTTCTTTCCTTTTTTTTCTTTTTTTTTTTCTTCTTTTCTGGTTTGTTTGTTTGTTGTTGTTGTTGGTTTCGTTTAAAGTAATGGTAATGACACAACGAAATAAACTATCATTGTATTTTAAACTGTCTTCTGTAATTATCCACGATGTAGAAAGGATTTTTACATATATATTTTTACTGTTAAGTGCATAGTTTATAAATTCAATTGATCTAATCTTTGCATAGTCTTTTTCTCCGGTAGACAGTAATTTTGTGCGTTTAAAATATATTTAATGCATTTTTGCGCTTATTTTTGTCCATTTTATAGTTTATGTACATAAAAGATCTTTAACACGGTTTTACAATTAAACTTAATAAATAAATAAAAACGGCTTGTTTATGAAAGTATAAAGGCATTGCAAGCATTTTTGTGTATCCTCCCCTCCCCACTCCCACCCATGTGCGGTCTAGGTACAGAAAGGATCTTTAGTACAATTTTCACATAAAAGTAAAAACCGTGTGAATGTATAAACTATACAGGCATTGTAAGCATTTTTGTGCATATTATTTTCTATGTACAGAAATGATCTTTGATACAGTTTTAAAATAGAATTTAGAAAATCACAAGTACTAGATTTGCTGAAGCGTGCATGCCATAAACTTGTTTTAAGAGTGCTGTGATGCATGGCTGCACCGGGCAATATTATTGAATTAATGCAGATTTCGTTTATGTGCGCTATGTCAGTGGTATTCAGACACTTTTAACTTTATCGTCTGCGTTTTCACCTAGACGGCCACGGGATATAATTCAGTGGTACAGCGCTTGTCTGAGGCGCGATGGGTTGCAGGATCGATCGCCCTCGATGGACTCAGATTGTCCCAATCAGTGTTCCATGACTAGTACATGAAATGTTGTATGCATTGCCTATAGAAAAATCTATATTAAAGATCATTTGCTGCTTTTCTCGTAGAAGCATTTTATGAAGAGACGCTCTCTCTCTCTCTCTCTCTCTCTCTCTCTCTCTCTCTCTCTCTCTCTCTCTCTCTCTCTCTCTCTCTCTCTCTCTCTCTCTCTCTCTCTCTCTCTGACGCATTAACTTCCGGTCCTCGGCAAACACCACAGGCATTAGTAGACTTGCGTGCCATAGATGGATATAGGTACGACATTAAATTTTAATGTCATCATTATCGTCATTTACATAGTAATAATGGTTTAAACGTATTTGTTCTCTTCAGTATTGACAAGAGATTTGTAAACATATAAAACATCACTGCAGATGCTACCATTATAAGAAAATAAATATGGTATATACTGTATTTTATCTGTATACAATATATGAAGTGCTTGCGTCACAGGATCGAACCACATCGGTGGATCAACTCAACTGATGGGGTTTTTCTCGTTCCAACCAGTGCACCACAACCGGTTAAAGGCCGTGGTATGTGCTTTCCTGTCTGTGGGAAAGTGCATATAAAAGATCCCTTGGTACTAATGTGGAAATATAGTAGGTTTCCTTTGATGACTACGAGTCAGAATTACCAAATGTTTGACATCCAATAGCCGATAATTAATTAATCAATGTGCTCCAGTGCTGTCGTTAAACAAAACAAACTTTAACTGTATGCGTTATATTAAAAATTAATGTAGAATATATTGTATGGTGTCATCTATATAATAGATAACATAGCATTTGAAGACATTCTTTTTTCACAAGAACAATGACGACATACATACAGTTTGTATTACAAAAAAAACCAATATCTATGTTTGCAAGTTGATAATGGTACGAACTTAAATATCACATTATGAGGCACACAATGACAGCTTCGGGATCTTAAAATATTCAAGCATGGAAGGAAGGAAGGGATTTTTTTTTAACGACGAACTCAACACATTTTATTTACAGTTATATGGCGTCAGACATATGGTTAAGGGCCACACAGATATTGAGAGAGGACACCCGCTGTCGCCACTTCATGGGCTCCTCTTTTCGATTAGCAGTGAGGGATCTTTTATATGCACCATCCCACAGACAGGATAATATACACCACGGCCTCTGTTACACCAGTTGTGGAGCACTGGCTGGAAGGAGAAATAACCCAATGGGTCCACCGACGGGGATCGATCCTAGACAGAACGCGCATCAAAGCGAACGTTTTTACCACTGGGCTAGAACGCGCCCCTTCAGCGTTCCCTATGCCCACCAATTTGTTTTGAGAATCTCCAGATTTCTGTTACGTTAGTTTGGTTCTTGAACGACCCCTGCTCCGAACCCATCCCCGCCCCAGAGAGGACTGTGTCGTGTAATCGTAGATCTTAACATTTACTTTCACAATTCCCGGATCTGCCACTGATATAATCCGAAATCCTCAAACAAATCCAGTGTAAGGGGCGGGACGTAGCCCAGTGGTGAAGCGCTCGCCTGATGCGCGGTCAGTTTGGGATCGATCCCCGTCGGTGGACCCATTGGGATATTCCTCGTCCCAGCCAGTGCACCACGACAGGAATATCAATGGCCGTGGTATGTGCTATCCTGTCTGTTATATTATGCATATAAAAGATCCCATGTTACTAATATAAAAATGTAGCGGTTTTCCTAACTAAGCTTTTCCTGTCCTGGACGGAGGAGCTGGCCGAGGCTGGCTCTTGTGCCCAGGACAGGCGTGCGCTACAACAGCCTGCTCTGAAAGTGCACGTAAAGACCTATGACCTGACCTGACCTGACCTCACTAAGATAATGTCAGAATTACCAAATGTTTGACATTCAATAGCCAATTATAAATAAATAAATGTGCTCTAATGATGTCGTTATAGGGTGTATACTACCAAATCAAATCCCATAGACGACAATAGTAACATATGTGGCTAAAACTCCTACCTGCAACGTATCAACCGACATAAACTCCACAGATATAAATACTACCACCCCTCACACTTAAAGTGAATCAGAAAAAAATGGGGGTCAAGCTGCTCGTTTCTGAGATTAACGGGTAGCGTCTATGACTACCCTAGTTCCGCACAAAATTCTAGTACTTTTTTTTACAGGTACCCCATACATGTTTCAAGCACAAGGCTACTTGACACATTGGTACTAGATGAAATAAAATTGCATTTTTTTTTAACCCAGATAAAACTATTATTTTTTACAACCAACACACTCACATTTATAACCAATCACAGGACTTGTGGTGTTCACTTCTCTATCAAAAGTTCGGTGCACCTCGAACTTTGACCCAGCCGGAAGTTATTTGGTCTAGTACTACCTAAATAAACTTTGACTTGTTTTTAGTAAGAAACATGCAATACCTTGCTCAGCTTGATATATCTATGGCAGCTTACCATATACTTGTAGATAATACATGTACATGTTAGTGTATTTTTGAACAAAAAATGTGTGCCCTTTGTCAGCGTTGCATCCTCTAACTGAATACTGGAGGTGCCCTTTTTAAACATTGTACCCGTCTTTTGAAAAATCCTTTATTCACCCTTGGACTTACAATTCATATATGGTGGACGGCATTCCTTACGCTGTTAACCATAGATAGAGACTTAAATGACATACGATTTCTAAATTTCAAATATAATGTGTATATCTTCTCAAATACAACGTGCCGTTATGGTGTATTATTAAGGATTCTACATGACAGAATTTTGTCATATTTGATTCATCTGTTAAATCAACGACAGCCCATAATTTTCAAACCCTGCCCGCGGTAATGATGGAATCGCAAACATAGACCCTACAAATTTGTTCGCATAGCATAAAATTGAAGCCCACGGCATTTTAACCGCATAGTACGGATCCCAGTGGGTGGTCATACCATAGAACAATAAAAGAGAAAAAAATGTCTGTGTAAATTGTTCATATATATATATCCAAAAAATGCTATGTGTTATTGTGTTATTACCATATATCTGATAATTTGTCCCTAGCTTATCTCAATTCAGAACTATGCATCAGAACTAATTTCCGTAAAGTCGGCCTAACTATGACAATATTAGAACGGCGGAGTCGCACGGCGTAGTGATACAGCGGCATTGTCGATGGATATCAGAGTGTAATATTTCAAATATCCAAAGGCGGTGTTCTACATCGTGTGTTATTATCAAGGTGACATTGCTTTATTAATACCTAATCGTCTGTCTCTCATCACTCGAGGCACTGGATGTCATGTATATTGTTAAGATGGTGCTGGTATATTGATACGCGTATAGTGAAAACTGTTAAAGGGACTGTCCTGAGTTTACGGCCATTATAATGCTAGTGTCAGACTACTAACTATCACGACGGAGTTAGCCAACTCGCCGATCTCTCGACTTCTACGACTGTCCAGTTGCTAGGCTGAGCGCTCGATTCTCGTCGTATACATCTCCTACGACCGATTAGATGTTAATCTGAGCGCACCCGTCAAAAGTCGGTAGTTGGGAGAAATCACAACGCAACTGTCGAGTTTGCCAACTCCGTCGTGACAGTTGATAGTCTGACACTAGCATTAGATGTTTCCAACTGACAGAGTATTTTTAAAGATTAAAATTACATATTAAATGAAATTTTGTTTAATAGAATACCAGTGTCTATATATCCAGTGTGTTTGCGGTCATGAGCTAACGTTTGAAAAAGTAGTTTTTCATTTAAACTTCGTAATTGTTTTTATTTTATTTTATTGTACGTATGAAATTACTGAGAAGTAAAATCCTGCATTAGGACGACGACCATCACCTTCAGTCACTGATATTCTAAACAGGAAAATGTATTTAATATATTCTAAAAGGCATAAACAACACAATGGGTATTTCACTGATATTTTCTAATAGAAATGTCATATATATTATGCATGCGGACAAATGAGATATTGGTAACAACTGAAAGCGAAAGAGAATAAAATGTGTTTGCAATCAAATATAATTTTTCAGCATTATTTATAGTGCCATATTGGAGAAGAAAAAAAGACAGGACAACGAAAACAAAGGATGTTTTTTTATACGGAGACCAGTACAGGCAACGCATGTGCACATTTTGTTTTCATATGCAATGCTGTGTCGTTGCTATATACAGCAATTTATGGTTTTTGTTTACTTCAAACACATTTTATTCCAGTTTTTCCCCAGATTTGAAAAGAAAATGTTTCTTTCAGTTACCAATTGTTAGCAATGTGTCAGTTGTTCGCATGTTTATGATATGATATCACATTTCTATATAAAAAAAATATTTATTGACATACCAATTGCGTTATTTATGCCTCTCAGTATATACTTTTAGTCACCAAAAAGGCTCTGTTAGTGAGGGGACGGGACGTAGCCTAGTGGTAAAGCGTTCGCTTGATGCGTGGTCGGTCTGGGATCGATCCCCGTCGGTGGGCCCATTGGACTATTTCTCGCTCCAGCCAGTGCACGACGATTGGTATATCAAAGGCCGTGGTATGTGTTATTCTGTTTGTGGGATGGTGCATATAAAAGATCCCTTGCTGCTAATCGAAAAGAGTAGCCCATGAAGTGGCGACAGTGAGTTTCCTCTCTCAATATCTTTGTGGTCCTTAACCATATGTCCGACGCCATATAACCGTAAATAAAATGTGTTGAGTGCGTCGTTAAATAAAACAGTTCCTTCATGTCCTGTTAGTCAGAAACATCTTACAAGCAAACTCAGGACAGTTCCTTTAAACCAGCAAACACTAAAACAGAAGCCTAATATAAACCAAACCAACAACAAAATTATAAAATTGGTTTTAATTTTAAATATATACTTTAACAGACCGTTACTGCGCCTACCGCACCACTGGCGAAGACTCTTTCACTGACCATCTCTTCGCCGCTTTGCAAGGAATTTGTAGAACAAGTAAAGTTAAAGTTTGTTTTGTTTAACGACACCATTAGAGCACATTGATTTAGTAATCATCAACTATTGGATGTCAAATATTTGGGAATTGTGACAAGTGGTCTTAAAGGGACAGTTCTGAGTTTGCTGCAATTTTTAAGATGTTATCGACTAACAGAGACTTCTTAACGATTGTAATTACATACCAAATATATTTTTCTGCATAAAATATTAATGGCTGTATATTAAACGTGTTTCTGATCGTTCTAATATTTGTACTAGGTTAAATTCCATTTTATTTCCAAAAAATGTTGTTTTTTCGTACATACGAAATTATTTGAAGACAAAATCCAGTTTGGGCTTCTTACAAATATTAAGACGACCAGAAAAACATTGGATATACAGACACTGATATTCTAAACAAGAAAATATATTTAATATGTAAGTTTAATCGTAGAAATATTTTATTAGTCAGAAACATCTTACAATGCAGCAAAATCAGGAATGTTCCTTTAAGCGGAAACCAGCTACATATTGTTTATTAGCAGTATGGGATTTTTATAGGTACTTTCCCACAGACACGATAGCACATATCACGGCCTTTGATATAGTAGGGCACTGAGTGGGTTCGATCCCACGAGCTAAGCATGTCAGTCGACAGCTCTACCGAGTGAGTTAGATTTCGCTATTCATGAAAAAAGAAAGAAATGTTTTATTTAACGACGCACTCAACACATTGTATTTACGGTTATATGGCGTCAGACATATGGTTAAGGACCACACAGATATTGAGAGAGGAAACCCGCTGTCGCCACTTCATGGGCTACTCTTTTCGATTAACAGCAAGGGATCTTTTATATGCACCTTCCCACAGACAGGGTAGTACATACCACGGCCTTTGATATACCAGTCGTTGTGCACTGGCTGAACGACCGCTATTCTGGAAGAACTATTTCATGAATTTTGTTCATTCATTATCTACATTGTATTTAACCCTGGTATTTTCATGTATTCAATATCTGGTATCCCAAACTGAGTTATCGAATTGCCCCATAATCTTTGTCGTATTAAGTAGAACCCTATTTAATATATATTCTGTAGCTTGTAATGTCATAAATCTAAGAACTAAGAATATTTTCATACGTTTTTGATTTTATTCACAAATTCATTAAACTTCCATCTGATCCTGGTATTTTCATTTATATTCAATATGTGGCAACCGACACTGCGTTATCTGTTATATCAAGATGTCATATCAAGTAGTGTGTCAATACGAGTTATATCACATACTATTTACCAACGAAACGGCGAATTAACGCGTCCCATGCCCTGCTATCGTATCAGATGCTCGGGCGAAGTCGGGTATTTACCGAGTATTTAATATTTGTTTCGGCACCGGTCGTAAATTACCGATACCAATTAATACATCGATTAGCCGACTTTGATCGTTGGAGAGCGTTCTCTGGCAATGCGTGTCGCGGCGTTTGTTAGTGAGTGCTGGGGCTCCGTGTTAAATATTGGTAGTGGACGTAAATAAACAGCGTGGGCCACGCCACTTGAACTGTGAAACTCTAGTATAGATAGATATATAAGATAGACTCCACAACAATTGTACATACTATGTAGGCAGTTTAAATGCAGTAAAACCTGTGGTAAGCAGTCACCTTGATAAGTAAAACAACAAAACAAACTAATAACACGATTCAAGCTCAAAACATGCGACTGTATCTATCTATCTATCTATCTATCTATCTGTGATACAAAATAATTTTTGTACCTCCACCACCCATACCACCCTCCACTACCCACCCACCCACCCACCCACCCCTCCCCACACACACATACACACACATACACATCCACATCAAATATCGTATTGTGAAATATAACAGTTTAAAAGTATTAAACTGAAAAACGAACGAAAAGAAATGTTTGTTTAACAACACCTCGGCGAACTTTATAATACGATTATTTGGTGTGTATCTAGCCAATGAAAGAAGAAACCAACTGCCGACATAATAGTATTTTAATAAGCACTTTGCCGCAAACGGGACAGTATATACCATAGATTTTGGAATGCCAGTCGTTGGACTCGAACCAGAAGAAAACCTATTTAATGAAAACGTTACATACGTTAACCTACACGAAAAAGCTGCTGATGATGTTGTTGTTGCTGTCGTTGTTGTTTTCTTACTGACACGATAGTACAGCGTAACAGAGCCTGTCAACCTAATACCTACGGGCTTTTGGTTGACACATTTCGTTACTACGTTAAGGACATTCGATCGAATAGTATAACAGCAAAATTCCTAATACTTTGGTGACCTGCCGTAGGACGTTCAGTACCGTTAATACGTACCATCGGGTCATGTGTGATGTAAAATTGCACTTTGTTATTGATGTCAAACATGTTACAGTCTGAATGACAAAACCGTTATGTTCAAAAATTGTATTTTTGCTCAAGATGGAATGAATGAATGAATGAATATAATTGAATAGAATAGTAGATGTTTAACGGCGAATGAATGAATGAATGGAATAATGAATGAAAAAAATGAATGAATGCTTAACGACACATCAGCACAAAAATACATTGGATACTGGGTGTCAAACAACGGTAAATGAATGAATGAATGAATGAATGAATGAATGTACAAAACAGAGTCAAAATGATATTTTGACAAGGGTATGACTGCTCCCAAGAACCAACCACTGCCAATGTTTCCTCTATAAGAGGACTGCCAACCCTAGAATGATCAATATTTCCTACTGTATAGGAAGGCTGCCATATTGAGCTGAACATTGTTACTGTTGTTGTTTGGTACATACAGGAACTCAGTCGGTATAGCTCTCGCCTAAGGGTGCTTTGGACATAGGATCGAAGCCCCTTGGAGAACCTATTTTCCGACTATATTTTCCAGTGCCCAAACGGATTCTGACATTTGTTTTATTGTTAAATAGGCAGATACTGCTATCTATAGCACTACTGGCGAACACTCCTTCGCCGAGTATCTCTTCGTTGTTATGTCTCGTTCCAGCGAGTGCACCACGGCTGGTATATCAAATGCAGTGATATCTGTTGTCCTGTCTGTTGGAAAGTGCATATTAAAACAAATCATTTGCTGCTTATAGAAAAATATAGCGTGTTTCCTCTGAAGACTATGTATCAGGTCTATCAAATGTTTGTTGTTAAATAAAACAAACTTTAACTTTTTTCTGATATATTATTTACAATCCACAGGTACTGGAGTGCGTGTGCACATTTATTTATGATCCACATTACGTATGTGCATTTGTGTTACAAATGTATGATATGTACAGCGGTGATTCACGGATCCCAGTCCTGAATTTGCTTTGTTTTGTGATGATCTACGACAAGTAATTGAAAACGAATACAATAAAGTTTAATAAATAAAGTATTTAAGATCCACTTCACATCTCTCCGACAGATATTCACATACGTACGTACTGATACAGATATATTTTGGCTTGAAAGTAAATAGAGAAGAATCAAACAATTCAAATTAAGGATGACTGTATCAGTATAAAAACTAACAATCTCTCTTTAAAGGGACATTCCTGGGTTTGCTGCAATGTTTAAGATGATATCCACTAACAGAGACTTTTTAACGATTGTAATTAAATATCAAATATATTTTCCTGCATAAAATATTAGTGGCTGTATATTAAACATGTTTCTGATCGTTCTAATATTTATACTGGGTTAAATTTCGTTTTATTTCCTAAAATATATTGTTTCGTACTTACGAAATTAATTGAAGACGAAATCCAGTTTGGGCTTCTTACAAATATTAAGACGACCAGAAACACATTGAATATACAGACACTGATATTCTAAACAAGAAAATATATTTAACATGTAAGTTTAATCGTAGAAATATTTTATTAGTCGGAAACATCTTACAATGCAGCAAACTCAGGAATGTCCCTTTAACGTCGCTGATCCAAGTCTCAGCTCGTGAAATGTACAGAGTGTGTTCAATGTTCAAACCTTTAACACATCTGAATACAGTTAAAATAATGCGAAACAAGAATCTGCGATTCTGAAATGGGGAACACCCAAAATAGACTACAGCCCGTCTCCGTAACGGTTACTTCTCAGAGGTACGTGTGTTTTTAGATTTATCACAAATTCATTCCGTGGTATTGCAAACAAACTGGAAACACTTCAGATGATTGGAAATGGATAATCTAAACAGTAGAATCTAAGTAATGTCTGATTTTAATTATAAAAACAAAAGGCTCTAATATACCGGCCTCGGTGGCGTCGTGGCAGGTCATCGGTCTACAGGCTGGTAGGTACTGGGTTCGGATCCCAGTCGAGGCATGGGATTTTTAATCGAGATACCGACTCCAAACCCTGAGTGAGTGCTCCGCAAGGCTCAATGGGTAGGTGTAAACCACTTGCACCGACCAGTGATCCATAACTGGTTCAACAAAGGCCATGGTTTGTGCTATCCTGCCTGTGGGAAGCGCAACTAAAAGATCCCTTGCTGCCTGTCGTAAAAAGAGTAGCCTATGTGGCGACAGCGGGTTTCCTCTAAAACCAGTGTCAGAATGACCATATGTTTGACGTCCAATAGCCGATGATAAGATAAAAAATCAATGTGCTCTAGCGACGTCGTTAAATAAAACAAACTTTACTTTAAAAGGCTCTAATAATGACAAATATGTTGTAGTGTTTTAAAATCAGGGTGTTTCACTTTAAAGGAACTCCAGTTCAAATTTCGCTTCAGGTTCCACACCACTATTAATTACTCCATGCAGTTCAATACAATTTCTATGTCAGAATGTATTCTGTGAAAAATTCAACACTATCGAGAGTGTCATGTGACTGCTAATTATAGGGAGTGCACTCAACTAACACGTACTGTGTGAAAACATCAACATGGGTCGAGCACGAAACGTTTCAGTCAGACAGCCTCATGTCAGAGTACCGCCTCGTGTTTGCTGTTATATAAGTCACACTATACCACTTGCTGTAGCCCAGTGGTAATGCGTTCGCTTGATGCACGGTCGGTCTAGGATCGATCCCCGTCAGTGGACCTATTGGGCTATTTCTCGTTCCAGCCAGTGCTCCACAACGGTGTAACAAAGGCTGTGGTATGTGCTATCCTGTCTGTGGGATGGTGCATATAAAAGATCCACTGCTGCTAATCGAAAAGAATAGCCCATGAAGTGGTGACAGCGGGTTTCCTCTTTCAATATCTGTGTGGTCCTTAACCTTATGTCTGACGCCATATAACCGTAAATAAAATGTGTTGAGTGCGTCATTAAATAAAACATTTCCTTCCTTCCTATACCACTTGCACAGTTGTTATCAGTTAGTGCTACATTATAACAAGTAACTTCAAACCAATGAGTTATTTAAATACTACAGAGGTCAACCTACTTGTAATCATCAAAGAAAGATTTCAAACGGCAATTCAGAATGGTTTAGGGTTTTTTTAATCAGGAATTATTTTCTAAACCGGCCTATATTAAGCTGCTACAGCAAGTAACGACACGACACCTGGTGGTGTGTTGCCTTCACTGACAACACCTTCGCATGCTCTTCAATGTCTGGATTGGGCTGCTCGGGCAACTTTTCGCTTTTTGGTTTGAGTGTGCGATCCCTTCCTTTTCTCTCCACATCTTTCCCCCTGTCTTAGACAAAAAGTTCGGTGCACGCCATAACAGCGCCCAAGACAGGCATGCATTATATCAGTTTGCTGGGAATGTGCACATTAAACTATTAAAAACGGCTCTAAAAGTAAAACATTTTTTAAAATATGCATTACTCTATAAAAACTATGTATGTATGCCACTTTTAAAAGCCACAAAGAAAAAGGTTTCCAACGCTTCGTCAAGCAAATGTTGACATCGTCGTATTATTGTATCAGTTGCCGGGTTAGGTTTTGAAATATGGACAAAAAAGATAACCTTTGACCTTATTTTGTTTTTATCATTTTCAGGAAGCAGGGAAGCGGCTTTCATGTATGCTATTAGCTCAGCTGGCGTGACATACGCCATTACCCAGTCGTGTAGCCTGGGAAACCTAACGAACTGCAGTTGTGATAAAGACAAAATGGACGGTAAACTGGCCCCAGAAGGCTGGAAGTGGGGCGGGTGTAGCGCCGATATTAAATATGGCTTAAAATTAGCCAGGAAATTCATGGATGCCAGGGAAATAGCAGAAAACGCAAGGTCCTTGATGAACCTACATAATAACAGAGCTGGAAGAAAGGTGAGTTTCGTATTCCTCACATGGTTGTTTGTATTTAGTATTCCTCGTGTGGTTGTTTAAGTTTCGTATTCCTCATATGGTTGTTAGTGTTTAGTATTCCTCGTGTGGTTGACCGGCCTCGGTGGCGTCGTGGTTAGGCCATCGGCCTACAGGCTGGTAGGTACTGGGTTCGGATCCCAGTCGAGGCATGGGATTTTTAATCCAGATACCGACTCCAAACCCTGAGTGAGTGCTCCGCAAGGTTCAGTGGGTAGGTGTAAACCACTTGCACCGACCAGTGATCCATAACTGGTTCAACAAAGGCCATGGTTTGTGTTATCCTGCCTGTAGGAAGCGCAAATAAACGATTCCTTGCAGCCTGTCGTAAAAGAGTAGCCTATGTGGCGACAGCGGGTTTCCTCTTAAAAAAAAAAAAACAGTGTCAGAATGACCATATGTTTGACGTCCAATAGCCGACGATAAGATAAAAAAAATCAATGTGCTCTAGTGGCGTCGTTAAATAAAACAAACTTTACTTTTTTTCCTCGTGTGGTTGTTTAAGTTTCGTATCCCTCAGATGGTTGTTTAAATTTCGTATTTCCCAAGTGATTTTTAAGTTTCGTAATCCTCATGTAGTAGTTTAAGTTGTATACATTACATGGTTAAGTGTCGTATTTTTCACATGGTTTTTTAAGTTTCGTATACCTCATATATTTGTTTAAGTTCCATATTACTCATATGGTTATTTTTGTTTAGTATTTCTCACGTGGTTGTTTATGTTCAGTATTCCTCATATGGTTGTTTAAGTTTCATATTACTCATATGGCTATTTAAGCTTCGTATACCTCGCATGGCTGTTTGTTTCATATTCTTCACATGGTTGGTTAAGTTCCATAATCCGCACACTATGGTTGTTTTATCCTCACATGGTTGCGGTTTTATTTGTTATATATATATATTTTTTTTTTTGGTGGGGGGAAGAGTGGGGTGATTGTTTTTGTTTCTTTCTTTCATTTTGTGTGTGAATGTTTGTTTTGCTGTGTGGGGTTTGTCTTGTAGGGAGTTTCTCTCTTTAGGTCTCTTTTTCGACAATTGCAACTTAAGTTGGATATACGATAAATACAGCATAGTCACGGGCCCAAACTACCGCAAAAAACCGGGCCCTAAAAATAATATGAAAAAAGGTGTCATGTAACTTTAAAAATTTAATATCCTGATTCCTCTTTTACTGCAAATAAGGTGGAGTGGGGTTTTTCTTTCTTTTTCTACTTCTTCTTTTTAGCTAGGTACAGCCCTTCTCGTTTATAACTAAGTACGTGTAAACTGTGATAATAAAAACCGATATTCACTCACTCAGTCAGTCAATCCAGGTAACACTCTCACACGCTGACAACTGAACTGATCCCATTTGAGGAAATGTTCAGCATTACAAGTATTCTTTACTGCGCGGTTGTAAACAGCATTTTTATTTTCTTTCTTTGTTAAAAAGCTCCATTACGCCCAGAAAAGAAATAGCAAACACTGAATACTGCACAATCTCATGGACCCAGTAACTTCGCAATAAAATCTGGTGTCATAGAAATAAAAATAAAAAAACCTTTGTCATGTTTTTTTTCCCTCTCAGAGTCCAGTAATGCAAACATACCTTTTAATGTACAGGCTAGGGTTACGGGGCATTTAGATCGGGGTTTATTGCCCATATTGTGTTTGTGAACATCACCAGATGAGGTGCGAAGATTTGGGACTCTTCAGCCGAGATGAATACAACGATATGTTCGAGTTTACTGCTTACAAATTTGATTTAGACGCCTCAAACGTGACTCTTTGTCTCGTGTCCCTCTCGCGGTGACATTGACAGGTGAAACCCGTAAGCTGAGCAGTTTTAAAATGTGTCAATCAGTGTTTTTGGTGGAGGCCTGTCAACACGGAATGGAATGTTTGATGACATCGTGACATATTGTTTATCCAGCGCCTACTGTAGGTGTCTAAGATATTAGTAACTGTAGCGATTGTTTTTTGTTTTGTTTTTTGTTGTTTTTAAATCGATTCTCCTGCGAAGGTTCAACCAAGTTGTCCTGGAAAAACGCGTTAGTTATCAAAACGATCATTCACAATTTTTAGCCATGTATCTAACTTCGTGCTTCAAAATGTACTTCAAAATGTGAGCCAAGAATCTTGACACTTAAACTCGAACCATGGGTCTAGACTCATAACATTGAGTCATGAGTCCAGATCCTTAAACGTGAATTAAGAGTCTGGACATTTAACCCTGAGCCATGAGTCCAGACCTCTAAACGTGAATCGTGAGTTCAGATCATTAAACGTGGATCCTGAGGTCAGAAACTTAACACTGAGCCATGAGTCCAGATCATGAAACGTGAACCAAGAGTCTGGACATTTAACCCTGAGCCATGAGTCCAGATCTCTAAACGTGAATCATGAGTTCAGATCATTAAACGTGGATCCTGAGGTCAGAAACTTAACACTGAGCCATGAGTCCAGATCATTAAACGTGATTCATGAGTTCAGAAACTTAATATTTAGCCATGACTCCAGATCAGTAAACGTGAATCATGAGTTTAGAACCTTAACCCTGAGCCAAATTACAGATAATTAAACATGAATTTTGAGTTTAGATCCTTAAACCTGAGCTACATTTCTGTTCATTAAACCGTGAATCATGAGTTCAGATTCGTAACCTTGAACCATGAGTTCAGATTGTTAAACATGAATCATGAGTTCAGATCCTTAAACTGTAGCCATCATTCTAGTCCCTTAAACACGAGCCTTGAGTTCAGGCCCCTAAGTTCGAGCCTTTAAATTAAAACTCGGTTTGGACTGAGCTCATACACAGACGTTCAACCTGTGATTACTACTCAGATACTTTCTTCCATTAAAACACATGTCATATCGTCCAACTTCAAATCCAGATTATAGAAAAGGTTCTTGTTGGCACTGATGATATAATACTATTTTGAAGATGTCTTCCAGTGTGTGTAACTGTATAACATTTACATCTACACTTTGCTACATGACTCCATCTGGCTGTATGGCGATATGTAGCTCAGTGGTAGAGCGATCGACGAGGTGCAACAGGTCGAAGGCTCGACCGATCTTTGTGGACTCAGTGTTCTATGTTGCATACCTTTAACGCTATTTAACTTTAAAACTGGGATTTTTTTTATGATTCACCTGACGTAACTGAGCCATAATGTGCATCACAACACATCTAGCTGTTACGAACTATGATGGATTCATTGAATGAACTCTGACCCGGAAGATAACTGTATAGTAATTCCTTCAATGGGAAATTTGAGTCCAAGCCTGCGTTCAGCCAACCTATTTTCGCTAAACGTTAGCATACTATTTTGACTGGTTCTCGATGTGGATATTCGGTTTATAAATGTGTAGTGTACAAAAAAAATCAGTCTACCAAGTGTTAGCTACAGGCGTATGGCTGAATTTGCCCAAGATTATAAATCTGCAGATCTTCAATCCAGACTTGGAACATCATCCATGGCTGTACCCTGATCAAAATCCTGAGGGAGGCACTACTTTTTATGAACAAATGCCATCCCCTACACCCCACCCCACCCCCCATCCCCCGGAGAGTACGGCCCCTGTCATCCTGTCATCGTTACGATCGTGCAATACTTGTCAGTCCTGAGATGAGGGAAGCAGAACATACAACGTTCGTTTTACGCTAGGTGCATCCATGCAGAGTACACGAAAAAAAAAAGAGAAAAAAAAGGATAACACAGACGAGGGCAAGATTTATAGCTCATTGACATGCAAGGCAGAGCAGCAGGTGCGATTGCGGACTATCATCCTTCCATTACGTCCACGGAAAGGAGACCACTCCGGGTCGCAAAGTGTTGAAGCGTCTAGTCATTACATGATACGCGATGCCTCCGGATCACCGGCGACCTAATGGCCGCTTGTCATGCAAGCGACGGCGCTCGACCCCTTTGATTCTCACCTGTGGAATGGAGTGTCGGTTTCCCTCGACCTTTTGTTGTTAGCACATCTGCGAACAATTCGCAGATTCGTCTCAGTCAAAACAAACATGTCTTAGCGCTAATGTTCGCTGAAACCGATACATTTTAGACTAATTTGATAGCGTATTAAATGAATTGCAAAGAAAAAAAAAGAAGTTGGGGGAGAGAAAGACAAGTCAGCGACGTAGCAGATGAATTGCATGCATGTTTACGTAGAACACAGAGCAGATTGGTTGGATTGAGCTTGTTTTTGTTTGTGTTTTTTTGTCTAGGGGTTTTTCGTTTCAACCAGTACTACTTAACTGGAATATTAATGACCGTGATACACAACGTCCATTAATTACGCTCTATACGGATAGATAGATACTACTATTATTACTATAGCTAGATGGGGGTCATGGGGGAGAAAACAAAATAGGGGGAAAGAAACATTAAGATGTAACTGGTCTCCAATTTTGTTTTTAGTAACAATAAATGAAGGGGCAAAAAAGCTATTAAATGGTATACATTACCACTGCCAATTAGAACCACTCATACTCCACGTGATAACGTCTAGCACAGTCATAATGATACCGTGTGTATCTTCTCAGTACAGGTACCTTGTGGTTTGTTTCATTGTTGGGTTGTTGTTTTTTAAGGTTGTGTGTGGGGTTTTGGGGGTATTCGGCTGGTATATCAAAGGTCGTGGTATGTACTACCCTGTCTGTGGGATAATGCATATAAAAGATCCCTTGCTACTAATGGAAAAATTATTCGGGTTCCCTTTTTAAGACTACATGTTAAAATTACTGTTTGACATCCAGTAGCCAATGATTAATAAATCATTGTGCTCTAATGATGTCGATAAACCTTTTTTCTATTTGAAAAATGTTGTCTTAGGTGAATTACTGGTGAGTTGTTTAGTCGTCGGCTTTAGGCTGTTAGGTGATGGACTCGCATTTTAGTACCGGTGTAACAGTATTTTTACCCCCATAGAATACTGACCGGGGGTCTTACTGCATCTATCTACTGTGTTAGTAAGGTACTGCTATACCAGCACTCACTCAGCGTGAATCTTAAAGGGACTGTCCCGAATTTGCAGCCACTATAAGATATTTCAGACTAACAGGGCCTTTTTGGCGACTAAAATCACACATTAAATATATTTTCTTGTTTAGAATACCAGTGTCTTCATATCCAAAGTGCTTGCGGCCATGTGTTTATGTTCGAATCAGTCATTGTTGATTTTCTTCGTGATATATAGTTTTTCGTACTTACGAAATTACTGGAAGGTACAATCTTGTTTGGGCTGTTAGAACAACAACGCCTTGTTTATACAGACTGATATTCTAAACAGGAAAATATTTTGAACATGTAATTTTATACATTAAAATTGACCTGTTAGTCGTAAACATGTTACAATGCCAGCAGACTCGGGATAGGCCCTTTAATGTTTCAATTGAAAAAAAAATTCCAGACTTCTTTTTCACTTAACACCGGATAGACAGCACATATAGCCGAATCTAAATTTGACATAAACACGAAAATCAGTTGCAACGAAATGTGATCATTTGGAGAACAATACCACTTGCGGGTTTATCAATTTAAATGTCTACCTGCACGTTTGATCGCCGTGTTTTGCGATCCAGAAAGGTTACTGCATGATACGTTGGGTAATGACTTGACGCCTTCAAATCGCTGACCTTTGGTGACCCGTGTGCATTTCCTTGTATTAACTTGTTGCCTAGATTGGTGTGTCATTTTCACACTCAATCATATTTGATCGATTGCTTATTGGATAGGCACCTGCCGTCGGCGCTTTCGCTTAATGTGTGTTAAATTATCGCAGGAATGTCCTGACAGTTTCCTATAATTATGTTAAGACATGGGGAAAACACCTTCGTGTTTTAGCCGAAATTTTGTTGAAAAGGGGGAGTGCTGTCGGGTTTCTTCCTGTAGCGTGTGTATTAGTGATAAATATGTGAAATATTTTGTTATCAGCGAACTCGAAAATGCACAATGTAAAGGTATTTAATCTCAGACATATGATTATTGTTGTATTTGAGCGGGAATGATATGTTTGCGTTCTCTGTGGTAGGAAAAAAAATCACGTGTTTCGTTATAGCGTTGTGTCTGATGGCAGAGAGTGGTTATAACCGTCCAAATGTCTGTCTAGTTCTTGAATGGCATCACCACCACCACCATCACCACCATTATCATTATCATCGTCGTCATCATCCTAATCGTCATCATCACCATTATTATTAGAGTCATTATCATCAGCATCATATATTTGTTTATTTTAGTTGGTTGTTTGGCTGGTTGGTTAGTTGGTCCACCAATTTGTCGCATTGTCGGTAAGTCAGTCGTTTGGTTGGTCGGTCGGTCGGTCGGTCGGTCGTTTGGTTATCATCATCATCATTATCAAATTCATATATTTGTTTGTGTTTGTTGGTTGGTTGTTTGGCCGTTTCTTTGGTCGGTGGGTAGGTCGGTCGGTCAGTCGGTCGGTCGTTTGGTTTGTAGGTCGGTTTGTTTATTCACAATGGACACATATTAAGGGCACTTTATATAACCGTTAGCTGTCAATAAACGGAACCTCCAGATTTTTTATTTTAGACTTATGTTTATAGCAATCCAACCCAATAAAAAGGGCATCTTATATGACTACCTAACACCTGTATATAAAGGACACCTTCTTTTATTACGTCCCAAAAGGGCAGCTGTTATAACTAAATGTCTAATAACGGAACCTTGCATAACCTACTAATTATAAAGATCCTGTTTAACTACTTATACTTAACTTCTGTTTATGAAAAGTACTGTGTTTAAAGGGACATATCCTAGTTTTTAAACACTAAGGCATATTTTTTACTATTAGAGCCGTTTTTGATAACTGAAATCATACTTTACTTAGATTTTATGGTTTAGATTATCAATTTCAAGTGTTTTGGGTCTTCCTGGTGTTTTTAATATCACAAAATGCATTTATTTTATTTTTTAAAACGCACGTGCGTCTGAGAAATAACAGTTTTGAAGTCGAGTTTTAGTCTATTTTTAGAGGGTATTTCACCATTTCAAAGTCACAGACTAATGTTTCACTCAGTTGTAACTTTATCCAAATGTAGATTAAATAAACTTAGTGCTAATTTTCGCGGGTTGAAATTAGGGTCTGTCCCTTTAACAGTTTAATTTATTCAAAACCATATTGAAATTTGCTATCTGTGGCATTGAAATTCGTTGTGCCTGGAAAAACTTGCAAATAACTGTAATAAACCATACAAAAAATATATACTTGTATATTTGTGAACAACAACAAACTCACGTTATGACTCATGTGTACTCTTAAAACAGGAGCACTGACTCCTTGCTTAAACGGGCAAGAGTTAGCGATTTTGTGAAATGTACGTCTGAAACAGACAGACGTGTCTATTGCCAGGTGATTTACACTCACAGTTAATTAAATACGTCAATAGATATCACCGTGAGTCGTACGTTACCGTCCGTCCGTTACTCCCACTCGGTAATCGTCGGTCGTACATCATTGCCGTTTGTAGATTATCGACGCCAGGAGAAACTATACATATTATATGTCCCATTGTCAGAAACAATTTAAATATGTATGTGTGTGCCTCTGTCTGTCTGGGGCGGGCTGTAGCCCAGTGGTAAAGCGCTCGCTTGATGCGCGGTCGGTCTGGGATCGATCACCGTCGATGGGTCCATTGGGAGTTTTCTCGTTCCAACCAATGCACCACGACTGGTATATCAAAGGCCGTGGTATGTGCTATCCTGTCTGTGGGATGGTGCATATAAGAGATGCCTTGATACTAATGGAAAAATGTAGCGGGTAGACTATTTGTCAAAATTACCAAATGTTTTACATCCAATAGCCGATGATTAATCAATCAATGTGCTCTAGTGGTATCGTTAAACAAAACAAACTAACTTTTTGTATGTATGTATGTACGATAGTCAATGGATGGATGGATGACCGTGTTTGAACGAATGTATGCATGTATATATGCATGCAGTTAGGTAGTGGGTAGGTAGGTAGGTAGGTAATAAATAAGTAGGTATGTAGATAGTGAATAGGTTGGTAGGTAGTGGGTAGGTAGGTAGGTTGTTGGTATATAGCTATGCAGTGGGCAGGCAGGTAGATAGGTAGGTAATAGGTAGGTAGGTAATAAATAAGTAGGTATGTAGATAGTGAATAGGTAGGTAGGTAGTGGGTATGTAGGTAAGTTGTTGGTATATAGCTATGCTGTGGGCAGGCAGGTAGATAGGTAGGTAATAGGTAGGTAGGTAATAAATAAGTAGGTATGTAGATAGTGAATAGGTAGGTAGTTAGTGGGTAGCTAGGTAGTGGGTATGCTGGTAGGTTGTTGGTATATAGCTATGCAGTGGGCAGGCAGGTAGGTAGGTAATAAATAAGTAAGTATGTAGATAGTGAATAGGTAGGTAGGTAGTGGGTATGTAGATAGGTTTTTGGTATATAGCTATGTAGTGGGTAGGCAGGTTGGTAGGTGATAGGTAGGTAGGTAGGTAATTAATAAGCAGACAGTAGGTATTGATTAGGTTGGTGGTAGGTAGTGTGTATGTATGTAGGTGTTCGGTAGGTAGGTAGGTAGGTAAGTAGGTAGGTGGGTG
This sequence comes from Gigantopelta aegis, assembly GCF_016097555.1. Lineage (NCBI taxonomy): Eukaryota > Metazoa > Mollusca > Gastropoda > Neomphalida > Peltospiridae > Gigantopelta > Gigantopelta aegis. Next base: position 36,348,185 of record NC_054701.1, on the reverse strand, counting down.
TTCGGTAGGTAGGTAAGTAGGTAAGTAAATAGGTAGATAGGTAAGTAGGTAGGTAGGTAGTCAATTATATATAGATAAATACAAAACCTACATGTCTGCAATAAACTGGAACAACAATCTTATCTGAACGCTCATGTAATTTCAAGTTTTTAAAAATATTTCATTTCCCCCCTAGGCTTTCAAAAACAATTTTTAAAATGTACTTCCTGAGAAAAAAAAACCCACACACACACTTGATAATATCATGACTATGCCCACTTTCTCAAATTGTTCGGCCTTTCGATCTGCTAACACTCCTCTTACTGAGATCAGTTCGACTCGGGAGGATTTGAATAAATCATACGTTTACACCTGGCTTCACGACTTCAAACATATTGGTCACGCTCGGCTAGGCCAGTTTAGTGTGACGTTATTTTATACACCGTGGGCTACATGATTATTAATTCTTGGCTTATAACTCATCGGGGTATACCGTGACAGTGCCCGCTGTGTAACGGAGTCCTGGGTACACCCACTGTACCCATGGGCTTCACACGGACATTACCTAACTTGGTTTCACACCAACACAAATAAATAAGGAAGGAAGGAAGGAAGGAAGGAAGGAAGGAAGGAAGTAAATGTTTTATTTAACGATGCACTCAACACATTTTATTTACGGTTATACGGCGTCAGACAAATGGTTAAGGACCACACAGATATTGAGGGAAGAAACCCGTTGTCGCCACTTCATGGGCTACTCTGTTCGATTAGCAGCAAGGGATCTTTTATATGCATCATCCCACAAACAGGATAGTACATACCATGGCCTTTGTTACATCATTTGTGGAGCAATGGCTGGAACGAGAAATAACAAATGGGGCCACCACTAGGCTACGTCCCGCCCTTCATGTCTATATATATATATATTTAATCAGTTGGTACAGGATAATGTGGATAAGCAAACGTTTTGTTGGCTCTAAAATATGATGAAATATGTCATTACACATGATGAAAAGTATTTACTTCTAGCACATGTCGATAGAAACACTAATAGGTCTAAATATTGGAGATATAATGAAACTTGTGTACCAAAATTGGAGGCTGAAACATTCATAATCAACAGAGATAAACCATTTCTGATTCTGAGTTCAGATTCTGAAGGATTAGCAAGTGTATCTTCATATCTCTTCTGGAATACGAGATGCTAAAACTCGAATAATTTAAACGCGAGTACGAAAACAGGGCGTGGCACCCATTCTTTATTAAAAGGACCATAACTTGGAAAACCATTTTAATTATTGGATTATTACGTCCAGGATTCTTTCTTCTGGTGTATACGGGTATTTTTATATAGTGTTCAGCCAAATCTGAGGTGGTTGTGAATTGACATGGAAGTAAGTAGGAAGTAAATGTTTTATTTAACGACGCACTCAACACATTTTATTTACGGTTATATGGCGTCAGGCATATTATGGTTAAGGACCACACAGATATTGAGAGAGGAAACCCACTGTCGCCACTTCATGGGCTACTCTTTTCGATTAGCAGCAAGGGATCTTTTATATGCATTATCCCACAGACAAGAAAGTACATACCACGGCCTTTGTTACATCAGTTGTGGAGCACTGGCCGGAACGAGAAATAGCCCAATGGGCCCACCGACGGGAATCGATCCTAGATCGATCGCGCATCAGGCGAGCGCTGTACCACTGAGCTACATCCCGCTTCGAATGACATGGAATGACTATCAAATCAATATATACGAATATAAGACATTACATATCACAGCTTTTGAAATTTCTGCTATATAAGCATTGCTGGACCGGTAAATACAATTAAATTAAAACATAATAAAAAAAAAAATTCATATATTATACACATAATTTTACTCTGCAATCAAATAAACACGTCATATCTAGAATACATACACTGAAACATTATCTTGTATATCCTAAAATAAATTGTTGTTGTTCTCTGTCTTTCTCTGTTTGTCTCTGTCTCTGTCTCTCTCTCTCACTCTCACTCTCACTCTCACTCTCACTCTCTCTCTCTCTCTCGTATTTTCTAACCCCATCCTGTCCTGCGAGTAATAAGCATGCTGAAGCCACCGTTTTTAATATTTTACAGGATTTGACACCGGTTTAGCGTTTGTTCTGTTTGATGAGTCTTTAAACGAAAGCCCCTAAAACATGTCATTAGTAGCAAGGGATCTTTTACATTCACTTCCCCACAGACAGGACAGTAGATACCACGGCTTTTGATATACCAGTTGTCGGGCACTAGTTAGGACGGTAAAAATCAAAAGCAATATTCAGAGAATGGGTCCACCTAGGGGATTCGATCTTTCAAACCCAAACACTTCACTTGACACAACGATACATTAACCGTGACCTTATTTCTTTTCTTTTTTTTCTTTTTTTTTTAAACTCGTCTGGACCACAGCAAACTAAAATAGAGACCCCTATGTATGGTCGCTCCTGAACCAGGGTGCATAAATAATTTACCAAGACTTTCTGTTAGCACCCTTAGAGCTTGTGAACAGACTGAAAAGTGGGTATCTGGTTTCAGCGTATTATGTTTGTGGATATCTTGTGGCATTCTAAAACCCACACAGTCAGGCACCTACCGCGCGATCAGAGCGCACAACATGGGTACACGGTCGTTACTGTATCACAAACACGCGGCCTTCACAGTCGGCGTAACCCGATTCAGTATTAGTTTATGTTTATATCTCTTAAACTGGTGTTATGTTCTCTTTAAAAAAAAAATCTGATTTAATTAATTTGTTTTGTTTTGATGGGTTTTTTTTTTTTAAGGGGGGTGGGAAGGATGTTTTGTTTAGTTTTTTGTGTGTTTTTGACTGTTTATTTTCTTTCTTAGGTCCCTACTGGTCCAATCGTAGGGGACTATCGGTGCCGTAGCTAGCGGGGGGGGGGGGGGGGGGGGGGGGGAGGGTCAAGGAAAAAAATCCGGAATTTGTTTTCGAAACTTAAATAAAATTCTCTTCTTAATCGTCTATGGAGTTTTAGACTATTAACCACTCAGATGTCCCCCCCCCCCCAACAAAAAATCCTAGTTACGGCCCTGACTATAGGTTTCATCTCCGTCCTTCTATCTGTTTGTCTGTCTGTCTGTCTGTTGTCTGTATGTTTGAAATTTTGTGTATAGCTTAACATATACTATTACAGATCAAGTTTGACATTCATGACGATTTACCCATTTTTGACAAAGTTATGGCCCTTGAACTTAGGGGATATGGCAATTTGTTTTCGGGGCGTTTGTCCCCCAATACCTCAAGATATTGAGCTGAAATTTTGTGTTTATTTTATTTATTTATTTTGTTTGTTCGTTTTGTTTATTAGTATTTATTAATTTATTGTTGGGTGTTTTGTGAAGGGTGTGGTAAATATTCCATCATTTTCTGATTTATTTTTTCAATTTTCTCTTTCACCTTTCCTTACCTTCGTGTCTCTCTCTTTCTGTCTCTGTCTCTGTCTGGATCTCATTTTCGTTCTTTCTTTCTCTTTCAACCTCTCTAAACTTAAATTCGCCTTCCATATAAAGTTACAGCAAAACAGAAAGACAGACGCAGACAGAAAGATGGCAGAAAAAAGCTATAGATATGTAGATTATAAGTGTGTATTTTTTAATAAATACAGCTGATATTTAATTTATAGTACTTAAACTTGTTTAAAATCGTATACTAATATTTAAAGTAGTTAATTATATTTAGTAGCAATATATTCATTGCATTTAGATCTTCTGTCCGTTTGCAATCAATGAGGAACTCATTACAAACTTTAAAAAATAAATAACATTATTGAACATCGAAATCCCAGCTTTTGCTCTTTTTATACCAAATTATCAGCTCAAAACAGTTAAACGATATTGTAAAAGCATATAGTAACATCAAACATCATTTTATGCTATTTTAGAGGATATTGGGATTAAAACGTTGAACATTTAAGTTTAATTTTTAATAAATTAAAAACAAAAAACTTTAAAAATTATCTTAAATTTAAAAAAATTAGTTTTGACATTCCTTATAGTATCCACAATCAGTCTGTATACTGTCACCTCACTGGCTTGAATACTTTCAACAGAATCAAGCTTTTAACCGGTATAGTGCTTTTCATGCAAAAACTATACATTTTTGTTCTTTCTCTTCTTTCATTCATTGTTTTTCTTCTGGGGTTTTTTGTTCTCTCTCTCATTCTTTCTCTCTCTCTCTCTCTCTCTCTCTCTCTCTCTCTCTCTCTCTCTCTCTCTCTCTCTCTCTCTGTGTGTGTGTATGTCTGTCTTTTTCTTTCCCTCCACTTTGGTTTTCTTTGTCTTCCATTTCTATAGCATTTTATAAAACACTTTCCCTATATTTGTTGCTAAATATTTCATTTGTAACATTAAAGCCTCGAGTTGTAACGGTCGTCTTGTCAAAGGTAATCGCGGTAAACGTTAAAAGCTACGAAAGGAAATGTTTTTCTAATTAATCCATTTTTTCTCCAATATGAGTAACACCAATCCCGTTTGAAGTGCTACGCTTAGAAAGCATCATATTGCGCGCAATATTGACGAGGTTGAGTGGTCCAGTCTACGACAATATTTATGGAGTACGTCTTTTCTCTGTGTTTATCATTAGTTCCTTTTTGAAATTTGTTATCTTTATAAACATAAACTGTCTGGTACTCAAACACTCTTAACGCAATCCGCAGACTTAACATACGCATCAGTGTATGGTTGAAAGAGAGAGAAAAAATCGAGTGATTAATTTAAGCGCAGACCTCAATATTTGTTTTTATTTTGCACACGGATTTCCCGAGTTATTCCACATTAAACGGTTTATGATTTGAGCGTCATTAAATCGGTTTCGCAGGATCGAAGTTTCCAGGTGGTTTCGCTAGTATGCGTCAGAGCCGAGGCTTCTGAAACTGTTGGCTAGACGTGATAAAGCTCATACCAAGAGTCTGAGCTGCAACTGCATACATTTGCTATGGCTTTAGTAGTGCAGTACCTATCCTAAAATTACACGCTAGGTACATTGTTTTGTTCTTTCTACTACCCGTGTCGTTGTCCATGTTGATGAGGACAGTTCTGTATTTTTCACAAATATATTAGTTTAGTGTCGTACACGACAATGTATTATTTTTTATATCTGTTGCTTTATGTAAGGTTGTTTTTGTTGGGTTTATTGTGGGGGGTTTTTTGGTAGTGTTGTTCATGGATTTCTTTTCGTACATTGTTCTGTACTTTCCATTACACGTGCACTTGTACATGGTGGTGAGAACTGTTCTCAGGGCCGTAGCTAGCGGGGGAAGGGGGGAATCCGGAAAACAATTATAGAAACTTAAAGAAAATTCTCTTCTTAACCGTTTAAGGAGTTTTAGACTATTAACTACTCAGATGCCCCCCCCCCCCCCCCCCCCCCCCCACCGCCCAAACAAAAATCCTGGCTGCGACTCTGGTTCTGTACTTTAATTGTATAGTGTCGTACAAGATCATGTCTTATGATCTGTATGTTTTGCTGAATGTAACGTACGTTTTTGCAAAGTGTAGTGTTATCCATGTTGTTGTTTCTTTCGTACACGTTAGGTTCACTGTTCTGTACTTTCTGCTACACGTAGCGTTGTACATGGTGATGAGGACTGTTCTGTACTTTCTGCTACACGTAGCGTTGTACATGGTGATGAGGACTGTTCTGTACTTTCTGCTACACGTAGCGTTGTACATGGTGATGAGGACTGTTCTGTACTTCAGTTATATAGTGATTACTACAAGACGATGTATTATACTTTATAGGTTTTCCTCTATGTATCGTACGCTTTTGCTAAGTGTAATGCTGTCCATGTTTTTGCTAAGTGTAATGCTGTCCATGTTTTTGCTAAGTGTAATGCTGTCCATGTTTTTTCTAAGTGTAATGCTGTCCATGTTTTTGCTAAGTGTAATGCTGTCCATGTTTTTTCGTACACGTGGAGTATATTTTTCTTACTTACCACTACAGGTAGCGTTGTGCACAATGGTGAGAATTGCTCGGCAGTTTTCACTAATATATTATGTTATATTCTCGTACAAGACGATCTGTTATGATCTATGTGTTTTACTGAGTGTAACGTACGTTTTTACAAAATGTAGTTTTGTCCATAGATTGTTCGTACATGCTAGGTACATTGTTCTGTGCTTTCCACTACACGTAACGTTGTACACGATGGTGAGGACCTTTTTCGTACTTTTAATTGTATAGTGTCGTACAAGATCATGTATTATGATCTATATGTTTTGCTGAATGTAACGTACGTTTTTGCTAATTGTAGTTTTGTCCATGGTTTTATTCCATACACCATAGGTACATTGTTCTGTACCTTTCCACTACACGTAGCATTGTGCACGATGATGAGGACCTTTTTCCATACTTTAATCGTATAGTGTCGTACAAGATCAAGATCATGTATTATTATCTATATGTTTTGCTGAATGTAACGTACGTTTTTGCTAAGTGTAATGTTCCCCATGTTTTGTTTTTCTTCATACTCGCGGGGTACATTGTTCTGTACTTTCCTTTATACACAGCGTTGTACATGGTGATGTATACGTCGTGCTCTAAACAGTCTTGTCAAATAATGTCGTACAAGACGATGTCTTTGCACTACACATTATCTCCCAGCCAGTGTACACTGTACGACACGTCGGGTTTGCATAACATACAGCATGTTGACAATAGTCGGGTATCGAAATGAAAGCAATCTTCCACAATGGGCCGGATAATTGAATTGCCCCCCTTGTGACATTCTTTTCACTGGCGGCCCCGTTGTTTGCTTATCGTATGTACACTGTTTATACACGGGGGAAAAGAATCGCTTGCTCTTCTTCTTGGCCGCACTCGCGGTTCAAATATCGCAGAATTCGTGTGTGCAAGATTCCAATGTTCTACTGTTCTCAGTGAAAATTATATGATGTCTGACTATATATTGTCCCCAGTGAAAATTATATGATGTCTGAGTATATATTGATCCCAGTGAAAATTATATGATGTCTGACTATATATTGTTCCCAGTGAAAATTATATGATGTCTTGACTATATATTGTTCCCAGTGAAAATTATATGATGTCTGACTATATATTGTTCCCAGTGAAAATTATATGATGTCTGACTATACATTGATCCCAGTGAAAAGTATATGATGTCTGACTATGTATTGTTCCAAGTGAAAAATTATATGATGTCTGACCATATATTGATCCCAGTAAAAATTATATGATGTCTGACTATATATTGTTCCAAGTGAAAATTATATGTTATCTGACTATATATTGTTCCCAGTGAAAATTATATGATGCCAAAGTCTTCATTTTAATATATAAATTTTTTCTCTGTGTAAAGTATACGATGTCAAAATGTAGACGTTTCATATTTTTGTTATCAATGCAACTAATATGATGCCAAAGTCTTTATTTTAATATATATTGTTCTCAGTGCAAATTATGATGCCAAAGTCTTTATTTTAATATATATTGTTCTCAGTGAAAATTATGATGCCAAAATCTTGATTTTAATATATATTGTTCTCAGTGCAAATTATATGGTGCCAAAACATACTTTTGTTCTTTGTGCCAATTATGATGCCTCAATGTAGATGTTTCATACAAGTGTCCTCGATGCAAATTATATGATGACAAAGTCTTGATTTTAATATACAACTGTTCTCAGTGCAAATTATATGATGTCCGACTGTTGATTATTATACAACTGTCCTGAGTGCAAATAATATGATGCCAAACTCTTGATTTTAATATGTGACTCTTGAGATGGTAACCTTGAATGATGCCAATATGTTGAGTCGATATAATTTCGAACAGAATGTAAAGTGAGATGCCAAACTGTTAATTCAATACACGGCTTGCCCAAATGCAAATTTGCATGACAATCGTGAATGGTGCCAATATGTTGAGTCGATATAACTTTTATCTGAATGTAAAGTGAAATGCCAAGCTGTTTATTCAATATAAGGCTCGACCTAATGCAAATTTACATGGTGCCAATCTGTTGATTTGGCGTACGAGTTTTCAGAATTCAAAGCTACGTGATGCCAATCTGTTTATTCAATATCTGATTTATCATAAATGTAATTTTGCATATTGCCTACATGTTGATTCAGTCTGAACGACAAAACAATAACCATAGTCGAGATTTCTGTACAACGAGTAAAAATAATGTTTAGCTAATACATATAGAACTGCACTTAATTCAAATCTAGGCGTTACGTTTAGGATGTGGGGGTGTAGGGGGTGGGGGTGTATTAGTATCCCATGAATTATTAGATGCCAGGTTATAAAATGTAGTTTTGTTGGTTCTAAATGTGTAAAATCTTATTTAGTTACGTACGCCAATTGGTTTACTAGACAATGTACATACACGCAGGCACCATTCTTACTGTCTCTCTCTCTCTCTCTCTCTCTCTCTCTCTCTCTCTCTCTCTCTCTCTCTCTCTCTCTCTCTCTCTCTCTCTCTCTCTCTCTCTATATCTATATATATATATATATATATATATATATATATATATATATGTACGTATATGTGTATACATTAAGACATTATATAAATGTGTCTGGCTGGTGTGTGTGTGTGTGTGTGTGTGTGTGTGTTTGTGTGTGTGCGTGTGTGAGAGAGAGGGAGAGAGAGAGAGAGTGTGTGCGTGCGTGCGTGCGTGCGCTTATGTAAGTATCTAGGTACGTATATCTAGATATCTGGGGATGTATGTATGGGTGAATGGATAGATGCACGTACGTACATTGTGCGTGTGCTTTAGATTTTTTAAATAGTTTGTTGTTGTTTTTTTGTTGTTTTTTGTTGTGTTTTTTTGTGCTGTTTGTTAAATCACTGTCACATACATGCAGCTGAAACTAATCTAATGGTTAGCGTGTTCGCGAAAAAAACCTATTTACTCTTGGGCGGTGGGTAATATATGCATTGCACTTTTATTGCACATATCATTTACTTACATATATATTTATTTACAGACATTCTTGTCAAAGAGATAGGTATTTAACAGTCTTTATGGAATATTTATGCAAATTTTTTCAGTCATTTATCAATTTTTCAGTTGCTAAAGCAATCTGATATTGACGTTAAAACAGTATAATGTGTCTGACATGATAATAAACGCGCATAATAAGAACTTGGGATTTCCCCCACATCTTTTGGGATTAAACTGCCATTAGCTGTATGTCGAACTGACTCAGGGTGCGGAGAACCTGGGACAGAAACGTAGCCAATCATGTCACCACAAAATCAGTTGTCACTGGTGATAATGTTAACGTTTTTCGCAGATTTCCTCTGAATACTATGAGTCAAAAGACCGGCCTCGGTGGCGCAGTGGTTAAGCCATCCGACTGCAGGCTGGTAGGTACAGGGTTCGCAGCCTGATACCAGCTCCAACCCAGAGCGAGTTCTTAAGGGCTCAATGGGTAGGTGTAAGGCCACTACACCCTCTTCTCTCTCACTAACCACTAACCAACTAACAACTAACCCACTGTCCTGGACAGACAGCCCAGATAGCTGAGGTGTGTGTGTGCCTAGGATATCGTACTTGAACCTTAATTGGATATAAGCACGAAAATAAGTTGAAATGAAAATGAGTCAGAAGTACCAACTGTTTGACATCCAGTAACTGGTGATTAATTAATCAATGTGATCTAGTGGTGTCGTTAAACAAAACAAACCGTTAATTTTGTACTGGGTATAGATAATATTGTTTGTACTCAAACCAGAGCTAGTGTTAAACATGACAGTACGTACTTCGTATTAGGGTCCGGCCTCAGTGGCGTCGCGGTAGGTCATCGGTCTACAGGCTGGTAGGTACTTGGTTCGGATCCCGGTCGAGGCATGGGATTTTTAATCCAAATACCGACTCCAAACCCTGAGTGAGTGCTCCGCAAGGCTCAATGGGTAGGTGTAAGCCACTTGCACCGACCAGTGATCCATAACTGGTTCAACAAAGGCCATGGTTTGTGCTATCCTGCCTGTGGGAAGCGCAAATAAAAGATCCCTTGCTGCTAATCGGAAGAGTAGCCCATATAGTGGCGACAGCGGGTTTCCTCTCAAAATCTGTGTGGTCCTTAACCATATGTCTGACGCCATATAACCGTAAATAAAATGTGTTGAGTGCGTCGTTAAAATTAAAGTTCAAGCACGCAATTCTGGACACGTCCCATCTATTTTTGGCTCTGTCATTGGTGGAGTTGCTGGTTAAATACTGATGACCAGAGAGAGAGAGACAGAGTGCGTCGTTAAATAAAACATTTCTTTCTTTCTTTCATATTAGGAAGGCGGGATGTAGTCCAGTGGTAAAGCGTTCGCTTGTTGCGCTGTCGGTCTAGGATCGATCCCCGTCGGCGGACCCATTGGGTTATTTCTTATTCCAGCCAGTGCATCTCGACTGGTATATCAAAGGCCGTGGTATGTGCTTTCCTGTTTTTGGGATGGTGCATATAAAAGATCCTTTGCTACCAATGGAAAAATGTAGCGGGTTTCGTCTCTAAGACTATGTCAAAATTACCAAATGTTTGACATCCAATAGCCGATGATTAATAAATCAATGTGCTCTAGTGGTGTCGTTAAACAAAACAAACAAACAAAACCAATAGCCGATCATTAATAAATCATTGTGCTCTAGTGGTGTCGTTAAACAAAACAAACAACCGGGATGTGTTTCGTATTGGGAGTCATGACCTTGTCAAAATTTCCCTTTGACTCTGTCTTCTGCTGGTATACGATTTTTTTTATATTGCGGTAACAGTTTTGTCGTCCAGTTTCATTTCTGGTAGATTTGTCTCAGCATTTCGAACCATGGGCTTAAAAACCCATGATTTGGTGTTATGCATCCCATATCGTCAAGTAACTATTATACTTGGGACCGTGTAAAATGATTCACTATATCACAATACAGCCATGTTGCTTCACCATCAGTTTCACATTCATTGCGATTGTGACGCCCCCTGGTGTTTAATACTCTTACCATTGTTATCAAACAGCATTTTCTACCTGTTTTGGTTGTAAGTACAAGACATTTTCTTTGCTGGAAACACTACGTGTCCCGTAATGTCTCGCAGAACAAACATGATGGATTTCGTGTCACTACACGTGTCAATAACAGAATAGTTTATATCCAGGGCTGGGCCGGAAATTATCACAATGAGTGGGTAGAGGTGGATGAGGAAGATGAATAATTATAATTATTTGTTTGAATTTTTGTGCACGGCCGTAACTTGCGGAGGGCATGACATATAAAAATGTACCCTTTAATTTACAAATGTCTTCTCTTTTTTTTTTTTTTTTGCCCTCTATTATACTAAACAATTTACTGCTTAATTACGTTAGTTTAGGCAAGGCCCTGCTTTGGGGTTTGCTGGAATTATAATAATTGAAATTTGCTTTGAAAACGTCAACACGAACATTAGTACATTAATTTTGTAACTGGAAAAACTATTTGAAGTACTATTCTAGGCACGGCGGAGCAGTTCTGAATCACAAATATTATTGATCGTAAATATTAAGGCACAGATGAATTTTACTTGTAGAATGCGTTTCAGGACATCTAGATCTAGTTTTCAAACCTTTAGAGGAGAGCTTATCCACCACCCCACCCCACACCCAACTCCCTAGAAACCTTTCTTTGCACTCGCGATCTCAGTCAGCCCCCCCCCCCCCCCCCACCCCCTTTTCAATGTCTACTTGCTTCCACCGTGTCTGGTATCAATGTCATATGCGGTGTCCTCTGTGCTATTCTGTATACATCAGGCTGTACGTCGCATTTCATGCATGCTATAAGGAAGAACGCACTCAACACATTTTATTTACGGTTATATGGTGTCAAACATATGGTTAAGGACCACACAGATATTGAGAGAGGAAACCCGCTGTCGCCACTTCATGGGCTACTCTGTTCGATTAGCAGCATGGGATCTTTTATATGCACCATCCCACAGACAGGAAAGTATATACCACGGCCTTTGTTACACCAGTTGTGGAGCACTGGCTGGAACGAGAAAAAACCCAATGGGTCCACCGACGGGGATTGATCTTAGACTGACCGCGCATCAAGCGAACGCTTTACCACTGGGCTACGACACCACACGTCGCATGTAATTTCTCAATACTTCGAACAGATTTCTACGTCGTATTTCACACAATTCTACATGTTATTTTAATAACAATTTACCTGTAATTGTACATCACATTTTCTTGTAATTTTGCATATTTCACATGTAATTCTACATCGTATTTTACAAGAAATTCAGAAACACAATTTACATGCACCTTCGCACTTTGTATGCATTTTTACACAGCACTTCACACTTTGCAGGCAAATTTATATCGCACTTTGCACTTCGTATACAATTTTACACCGCACTTCACATTTTGCATGCAATTTTATATCGCACTTCACACTTTGCATGCAATTTGATATCGCACTTCACACTTAGCATGCAATTTTACACCGCACTTCACACTGCATGTAATTTTATTTCGTACTTCTCACTTCGTATGCATTTTTACACCACACTCCACACTTTGCATTCAATTTTATATCGCACTTCACACTTCGTATGCAATTTTACATCGCGCTTCACACTTTGCATTCAATTTTATATCACACTTCACACTGCATGCAATTTTACACCACACTTCACACTTTGCATGCAATTTTATATCGCACTTCACACTTCGTATGCAATTTTACACCGCACTTCACACTTTGCATGCAATTTTACACCGCACTTCACACTTTGCATGCAATTTTACACCGCACTTCACACTTTGCATGCAATTTTACACCGCACTTCACACTTTGCATGCAATTTTACACCGCACTTCACAATTTGCATGCAATTTTACACCGCACTTCACACTTTGCATGCAATTTTATATCGCACTTCACACTTCGTATGCAATTTTACACCACACTTCACACTTTGCATGTAATTTACATCACATTTTATGCATGGCATTCGTATTTAACAACGCATTTTTACATAACAGCTCTAGATAGAAATTCCATGTGTAATTCTATATCGCAGTTTTTGCATGTAATATACATGTACTGGAATGCCTCGTTAGTATGTTTAACATAATATGTTTGTTTATTTTTCTTTAATGATGATCAGACATATTATATGGAATTTGTTTTTTTTGTTTGTTTTTTTGTTTTTTTACGCCATACATTTCAGGTAGCACACAGCATGATTTCTCCGTGCAAATTTACCGTTACTTAATGGTTGTCGGGCACGGCTACTGCGTTGTGCGTTGATATTTGAAATTAACAATAAACTATATATGAGCGGCGAAATTTTATCCATACGTAGTCCATTAGTAGTGAGTTAATTAGCTGATGTTGTCAACAAATATCGATGCACGTGCAATAATGGTTTTCACATTTGATATTAGCACTGAGCGTCTGAAAGACTTTCAGTTTTGCCCTGTCACTGTCTTCTTTCTTCTTCCCCACTCCCTGTATTATTAATATTTGAAAAATAAAATGTGTAAATAGTGTATGTTTTACAGAGTTCAACTATTATCATAGGTGGGGGGTTTTCCTAAATACTTTAAATATATCTTTAGAAAACTAAAATACAGTGTACTTATTTTCACCAGATGGCCATGCCAAAACGTCATGGTCAATGTATTATTAAAGAACAAAAAAATAAGAAGAAAGTAAAATAATAAGACATGCAGAAAATGTAAATAATATTTGCTTCGCTCACTGTTTCTCCATAGACAAGACAGCATATACCACGACTTTTGATACCACGCTCGTGGATAACTTGGTCACGGATGTTGTAAAATGTGTTACATCTTTTCTTTTTCTTTTCTTTTTTAAGCCAGCATGCTAGCCGTACCTAGCTTAAAATAACTGAGAATGAAGTAAATATTGAAAGATGTAAGGCATAATATTATCGGATTTTCTTCGGGGAGACAAAATGGGTACTTATAAACTAAAAGGGTTAATTTAGAGGGGTGGGGGGTGGGGTTGATCTGTGCGCAATGTCCTTGCCCTTCCCACTAATTGCGGCCATGACCTATTAACGAAGGCTAAATAGTGTATACTAGTTTCATTTATATCAGGTCTATAAAACACTTAAACAAATCGTGTGTTGGCCTACTCTATACCGTTTCACTCTATCCCACTCGTACCAGCAAAGCCTTTTCGTCTGTCATCTCGGTGTAAAACAATCGTTTAGCGCGAAGTAGAGACTTACTTTTGTGTTAATATTCACGTATGCACCTTGGTTCGGAGGTTAAGTTTGCTATGCGGGTCCGTGCGGCGTTAAAGACGCCAGCACCCTTTGTACCGAGTCTCGAGTCTTCCCAGCTCCCACAAAACAGATGTCTCTTCGCAAGCAATCCACGTACGCCACCGACATTCTTGTACTTAGAGTGGAGAGAGGCCTTGGCCTTGGTGGAGCAGTGGTCGAGTTGGCCGGTGTGACGGTTTGATATTGTACCCGGTTTGAGATTGTCCTTTGCTTATTGCACATGCGTCAAAATCGAAGGGCAATCCGAAACCGCTGCTGCAATAAGCAAAGGACAATCTCAAACCGGGTACAATCTCAAACCGTGACACCGGTTTCAAACGCTGGCAAAGAGAATATTAAATGAAAGAAATGTTTTATTTAACGACGCACTCAACACATTTTATTTACGGTTATATGGCGTCAGACATATGGTTTAGGACCACGCAGATATTGAGAGAGAAAACCCGCTGTCGCCACTTCATGGACTACTCTTTTCAATTAGCAGCAAGGGTTCTTTTATATGCACCATCCCACAGACAGGGTAGTACATACCACGGCCTTTGATATACCAGTCGTGGTGCACTGGCTGGAACGGGATATTAAATGAGTGCAGACCCGTAGGAATGATATCTGGAGTGGGGGACAAAACCTCTAGTGAAGAGGCTAATGGTTCAAATGGGGGAGGGGGGAGGGGGGTTACAAGCCATACTTTCATCTTTATATAGAGTAAGTTAAAAAAACCAAAAAAAAAACCTGTACATTTTCGTCCTCAAGTTGGGGTCCACAGGCCCTAGCTTGGAATAGCCATAAGATACCATTTATCTTGCAACGAGTTTTCTAAAAAAAACAAAAAAAAACGTGACCATTAAAGTCTAATGAGCAACGGTCTCACTACACAGTTGTCTTCCGGGTGAGAGTTCATTCATCACGGTCCACTATAGTTCCTAATTGTGATACATGTTATAGTTCACATATTCACTTCTAGGAAATGGTGAAGAATTAAAACAATATGTATGTTTAATGGTAAGTCTTTTAGCTGTATTTTGCCCATGTTATTTTGTAATATTGTGCATTGACCTTTTGGGACATTGGTGTATAGCGCAAGAGACCGCCGCAGTGAATCGGTTAATGATTAACCTGTTCGGAACGGTACTATAGCCAGATGCGGTCATCTATCAAAAAAGTGTTCTCAATTTTAGAGTGAAAATAAATCTTATATAATGTATGTTCGCAATGGTGTATGTTGTTAGTGCCAACGAGAACCCGTTCTATTGGCAATCTTCGTTTGAAGTTGGACAATTTAACATGGGTTTCAATGGCAGATGACATAGTGTAGTGAGAACTAAAGCAAATTGGATATGTTTTTTAAACAACGAGTTAAGAGAAAAGGGTTCATGTAGTGTTCTACTTACACATCCTCAAAAACCAGGTTTAAAATAGATCTAAACGTTGTTTCCAACTAAGACTTATTCACAACACTCGTGGGAGTTAACTAATGCGTCCCCCGCAGTTGTCAGTTTCAGGTTAACTTACACGTCATAGAACAATCAATTTTGGACATCCTTATTTTATTGGATGGTACGACCCTGCTGACTGTCATCGTTGTGTCTCAGTCGATATTTATCTCAAACGGGTCATCTCCTACACGGGTGTGTAAGTAGGTAGCAGTAGTAATGGCAGTTTTCCATGTTAACGGTTTTTGGCGCAGCGCGGGTGTGACGGTACATGCTCTTAAATTTGTTTCGCCTGTGGCGATTTTAATTGTGTTAGAGGGCCGTGTGCAGTTTCATTGCACGTAGCTAGCTGGGCAACTTGTTACGTAATACTTCGCGCGATCGGGCATTCCAATATGCACTTAGTCCAGCTGTGGAGGCCATGTGGCGAGTAGTTACGTAATACCTCTGCGAGTGCGGGTTTTTACAATCGTGATTTGGCGACGATGGCGTCAGTAAGTCTGACGATCAGAGAGAAATATACCGACTCCAGTAGAGTTGGAATATCAGATGATAGGGGGAGGTACCGCCTTGTACCCCCAGGCGAATTCTGATTTATAATAAATAGCTATTTTTTAGAGATATCGAAGAGAACGAAAAGGAAGCTTCGCGGGAACGTTAGTCCGTTTGGACTTTGGTAAATATCTTTTCTGCTCTGTGTATAACCTTGATGTGATTGATGTGACTTTAAATATTTGATACTGTATTATACCAATATTCTTTAGACAGTGTCTTCGGTCATCTGACGAAGTAAATCGTAGACTTTTTGTTCTAACATTATATGAGTATTTGGTAATATAAAGCTTAGCCAGTCATCCTAGTGGACCTAGGTAAACTGTAGGTTATTATCTTTATTGTGATAGGTACCAATATTAATTCTGTGTCACAAGGTTACTGAATGAGTAGTTAGGGTTAATTAAAAATTAACCCGTTAGGAATAGAGCTGTAATTCCTTTATTAATTAAGTTCCCCTGGAAGCGTTCCTAAATTATCACACGTTACTGAACGAGTAGTAAGGGTTAATTAAAAATTAACCAGTTAGGAATGGTGTTGTAATTCCCTTATTAATTAACTTCTCCTGGAAGCGTTTCTCAATTATCACACGTGTGGGTGTGGTGTAACGGTGAAGTGATTCGCATATTGTGTAACTAGACACCTAGAGATTAACTAATTAAGTGATCAGTTCTGGGTTGTTATTATTGCTGTTATTAATTAACTACTACGGCTGTACATTTGTCAACGTAGATTAATACAGATTCCAAAGTGTATTGTGTTTTTGTTGTGTTTCTAGAGAACTAACGTGCTATATTAATATATACTTTATATAAGATGGTATCTCTGATCATACCTAGAGACGAGCCATACTAGGGTTTAACAGCCTGTTACAGAGAGATCTAATAGATATACAGTTAGGAGAGATATTTTCATAATCGTGTTCTATTCAGTTACGGGAATTATAGAATCCCCGTGACAGCGGGCGATTTGCTCGGAAAACATATATGAAATATCTGCTATTGATAACCATAGAAATAAGTTTTCTGTTACATCCCTCGTCACGTTAAAAACCACGCTATCCATTTTAGGTTCTACTATACCAAATAATAATAAAGTTAAAATGGTGTTGTTTATTAACCATCGGCTATAACTTTTAATAATTTAGACATACAGTTTGATGAAACCCATTTTTCTGTTTGCAGTAAGGGTTCTTTTAAATACACATTCTCACAGAACAGTACATAACACGACCTTTGATATACCAGTCGTGGGGCACTGGTGTGGCCGAGAAGAAATTCAATCAGAGAATGGTTTCACCGAAGGGGGCTCGACCCCACGACAAAAGCACCTCCAGCGAGCGCTCTACCGACTGAGCTAGATCCCACCCACAGTAGTGACAGTGGGTACGCCGTCCGCTTTCAGGAGGGTGTCCCACGGACTGCCACGTTTGAAACCATGCCATATAACAACATATAAGTGTTTGTATCGGTAAAGCCCCAGTCACACTGTCCCAGTGATGGCCACGGTATCCCACGGTAGGTCCCGGTGCTATGAACCGTAGTTCGCCGTAACTCTGGCTCCAGTTTTGTCCAAAAAGACTGTTTGCCACGTTGGTGCTACGGTTATTATACGGTGACTCACGGGCGTTTTAAACAGCTTAAAACAACCGTGGCGATCTACGGCTCGTCACGAATCACCCCGGGTGGATACGGTTTGCCGCCAGTTACCCACGGTTCCCCCCGATTTCAAGCACCGTGGGTCACCGTAGCGGTACATCGTGTCAGTGTGAATGAGGCTTTAAACAGACCAGGTTTCAGGTTGGGTAATTAAGATTATATACAGGTTCATCATTATTTTTACACTTTCTGACAAGATATTATCATACTTAGTATAAATATCTTCTGTGATCCGTCTTGTACACAGATGCGACTTCATGATATTATTTAGTTAATTGTTCTGAAATTTTGATTTTACCAAGAGATATTAAATTTGTTTAAAAATGCAAATTATAAACTCTCGTCTTTCAGGAAAGTCTTAACATTTTGAGCTATTTGGGGAAATATATTAATATTGTGGTTCTGTTAGTTCAACTACTAGACTAAATTATAATAAAACTACATATAAATTTAATGTTGTTGACTCGTCTACCTAAAGTATTTGTAATATGAACTGTCATCTTTAAGGATTAAACGTGTGTGGTTTTGTAAACACTATCTCCATAGGTATCAAACTGTGACCGTATCTTTTTCCTTCAAAATGCAACTTTAGATTATGAATGAACATTTTGGAGAGAAAAAAAAAAGACTTAAAAAAAAATGACCCTTCAGTAGTGGAGCAGGTGTTTAGAAACTAGTATTTTTCTAGAAGGCTCGAACACACCAGAGTAGCTGGTACCAGGACGTATCATCACAGTTTAGTTAAACTGTTGATTCATGCCATTCGTAAAATATGTACAACCATGTCTGAAATGTTAAAGAAAATAAGGATTTCCTGAACACTTCATAGAAACATGAGTCTAACTCAGTTTTTAAACTATTGCCTTTGCTACACAAACATGGAAGTACCAAAAAAAAACCCACCTATCAGTATCCAGATTAAAGGCATACTGTCACAGATTTAAGGACCTTATTTCTCTAAAAATGGATAATAAATAAAAATTACATTAATTGTTGGAAACCAAATCTAGCTATTGCATCACCTTAACTGAACCATGATGGGGTGAAATCCATGTCATCCCTCTCGGCAATTTTAGGTTTTGAATTATGGACCATTGCCATAATTCAATTATTTTTACAAAATGTCATTAATAAATGGAGTATGGTGGTTATGAAGATGGTTGAATAAAGTACATTTAGGGACAAATCAAATTATTTTTGTTCAGGTAATACTTTGTTAGACCATTGAATAGGTCAGTGGTCTGTGACAATATGCCTTTAAGGAAATTACTTAGAAATAAATGTAAATTAAACTATGTTTATACGGCTTTAGTGGCGTGGTGGTTTAACCATTGGCCCTAAGGCTGAAAGATCTTGATTACACATTCCTGTGTCAGCTTAAAGGCATAAGAGTATGATAAGGGTGTCTGGTGTTTTTTTATTGGGCGGGGTGGGTTCAGGGGTCAACTGCCCCCTTCCCGTTCTGGAGCAGATATTCGCATTCGGGCAAAAATGATGGAGACAAAATGAGTTACCCTGACACTTTTCACCATGGATTTCCATAATTCTACTCGCAATATTAGTTGTAATCTATATAACAAAAAAAGAAAAAGAAATGGTTTATTTAACGACGCACTCAACACATTTTATTTACGGTTATATGGCGTCAGACATATGGTTAAGGATCACACAGTTTGAGAGGAAACCCGCTGTCGCCACTACATGGGCTACTCTTTCCGATTAGCAGCAAGGGATCTTTTATTTGCGCTTCCCACAGGCAGGATAGCACAAGCCATGGCCTTTGTTGAACCAGTTATGGATCACTGGTCGGTGCAAGTGTTTTACATCTACCCATTGAGCCTTGCGGAGCACTCACTCAGGGTTTGGAGTCGGTATCTGGATTAAAAATCCCATGCAAATGTCAATGCCTGTCTTGGATGCATCCGCCGGGAAATTAGAATAATGTGCCCAAGACAGACGTGCTTGAACCTTCATTTGAGAAAGGTGTCAAATGGTTGATTGATTGATTGATTGATTGATTGATTGATTGATTGACTGAACTATAAATACACGAACTGTTCTTCATAATCGGGGATTTTTCCCGTTAAATCGGGAAAACATCAGCATGCCCCCCCCCCCCCCCCACACACACACACCTATATGAATGTGAGCCCGTACGCCTATGCTTAAAGAGGGGGAGTGTGAGTCTACAACACCAACGAGTCTGCACTAACCATTAACCTCTGTTCTGAATAAGCAGGACAAAGTGTATTAACCTTAATAAGTGCCAAAACAACATTTCCTCAAACTTGTTAAAAGTGGTTTATTCATACCTGCTATATTTGTGTTATAATGTTTGGAGGGGTTGTTTCTAGCGTGGGTAATGCGCAAAAATAATGAAACAGTGATACAGATCAATAAACAACAATTTAATCAATGGCTGTATATCTACATCTACATCTACGTGACCTCTTGATGGTGTGCTTATTCAGTCGAGGAGTTAAGATTTTAAAAATTATGCCAAGATTCCAACGATATTAGCACCGCAAGGAAATACATACAAGTGACGCATTGCCGCCTCCCACCAATGAACACACATTTACAAGCAATGGGACTTATCTTTAAGATATTTTAAAAGCATACACTTCGCAGTGCTTCGAAGGTAAACACTACTTGTCACAATAAAGTCATTTGATTTACAACACTATAATTAGAATTGCTTTGTCACCTAGGCTACCGTTTTCTGGGGATATTAGAAGATACTATCAAGATTAGATTATGACCAATATCCAAGGGCAAGTAATTGTGTTTCGCCAAAAGTGAAACGGAACATGAAATCGTGCCATAACTTTGCCTGTAAACTGATAAGGACGGGGCATTGTTGAGTGCAGTACTAAAAGCATTTGAAACACATACGGGATACTACTAGCTCGCATGTTTCATTGTTTGACTTCTGTTGTCGAGTTTGAATATATGGAGCATGCCGTAGATGACTTTAAAGCTACACTGATGGATAGGTTGTTTCCTGAATAAACAAGTATTATGAGAGAGTACCGCTAAGGCAATACATATCCCCTACATGGCCCAACACATTTCTGTATCTCCTAAGTTCGAGGGTCATAACTGAAAAATGGGATAATCGTCATAAAAGTTAAACTTGATCTGTAACAGGTACCGCCATTACTCGATGTATTTTTCGTGCTAGGGTATCGTTAAACATCCATTCATTCATTCAGTCTGTACCAGTAAAACCAGCCTCGGTGGCGTCGTGCTTAGGCTATCGGTCTACAGGCTGGTAGGTACTGGGTTCGGATCCCAGTCGAGGCATTGGATTTTTAATCCAGATACCGACTCCAAACCCTGAGTGAGTGCTCCGCAAGGCTCAATGGGTAGGTGTAAACCACTTGCACCGACCAGTGATCCATAACTGGTTCAACAAACAAAACAAAAAAAGTTTTATTTAACGAGGCACTCAATACATTTTATTTACGATTATATGGCGTCAGACATATGGTTAAGGACCACACATATATAGAGAGAGGAAACCCGCTGTCGCCACTACATGGGCTACTCTTTCCGATTAGCAGCAAGGGATTTTGTATTTGCGCTTCCAACAGGCAGGATAGTACAAACCATGGCCTTTGTTGAACCAGTTATGGATCACTGGTCGGTGCAAGTGGTTTACACCTACCCATTTGGTTCAACAAAGGCCATGGTTTGTGCTATCCTGCCTGTGGGAAGCGCAAATAAAAGATCCCTTGCTGCCTGTCGTAAAATAGTAGCCTATGTGGCGACTGCGGGTTTCCTCTAAAAAAAAGGTGTCAGAATGACCATATGTTTGACGTCCAATAGCCGATGATAAGATTAAAAATCAATGTGCTCTAGTGGCGTCGTTAAATAAAACAAACTTTACTATACTTTACAGTAGCAGCTTCAATAAGTCATTGTAAACGCCGCTTGGAGCTTGAAGCCAAGGCCACCCAAGTCACTTGCCCAGAAGAGCGTGCTTGAATCTTTGTTGAAAAATGAGTCGTCGTTTTTGTTTTTTTCTAAGAAATAAATCTACTGCTGTTTACACATGCACTTTGTGACCTTTATCGACAGTCTACTGACTTTATATACTAGCATACAAGTCGTTTGTCCCCGCGTTTGTGAATAAAAGAATTCGATAATATGGCAAAATGATTTAACATGTCTGCGTTTACGCTTTAAGAAGCAACATGTAAAAATGTGCGCTGGACCTTTAAGTGATCTTTTTATACAAGATTAAAATGGAAATCATGTATATTGTACCGAATATCTCGTTAAGCTTCCACACCTTTACGCCTATCCCGAATGTTGACTTTTTTAAAAAGGCCTGTTGATAAGGTCAAAATAATTCAAAAAGCTAAATGCAGTATATGTAACACCTTTAGTAATAAGCCAGGGGTCATATCATAAGCTGTGAGATGAATTATTTTTGAATAGTCAAGTTGTACTTGCTGGCTGGTTACGAGATTGAGAAATTCACTGGAGCGGGATGTAGTTCAGTGGTAGAGTGTCCGCGTAATGTTTGTTTGGTTGTAGGTTCGATACCTTTTTGTGGACTCATTTGAAGTTTTCTGCGATTATGTAGTTCTTCTTTTTTTTCACTCGTCACATACGCTGTCCTGTTTGTGGAAAAATTAATATGTAACAGTTATATCCACAGTTTACGAGGTGTATTCAATGTATTGGTGAATATCACTACAGTTATTTTTAATTATAATTGTACAACCTTATCCTCATAGACACTCAGCCCCGAAGCAAGTACAAAAAGTAGGATATATTACCCTTACTTCAGCCCATGTCATTGCCTTATTATCATTTCAAAAATACAATTGACCCTGACTCCATTTCTCTACACTCCTCCCTTTCTCTTTTTTTTCTAATACTTATTTTCGTGCTTATATCTATTTAAGGTTCAAGCACACTGTCCTGGGCACATATATCAGCTCTTTTGGACTATATGTCCAGGTCAGTCGGTTAACGGTTAGTTTGTTTGTGGTTAGTGAGAAAGAAGTTGGTGTAGTGGCCCACTGAGTCGTTGAACTCATTCTGGTTAGGAGCCGGTACGGGGATCCGAACCCAGTACCTACCAGCCTTAAGTCCGGTGACTTAACCACTACACCACCAATACCGGTCTTTCTCTCGGCCACGTAAAAATTATTAAAAACTGTGGGTGCCTTCGACGTCAATACACACAAGTATTGTCGTGCCGTCTGCTTTGCTTGCCCGTATGACTCCTGTATCATGAGGACGATTTGTTCATTCGGGGATACTAAGGGCCGCAGGGGGCCCGATCCGACAGGCCCGCTCGCTTCCACTCGGTTTAGCAGTCCGCCACTTAAACCCGGGACTTTCCGTGAAGAGAAAGCGACCAGCATATTTCGAATGGCGCATCGCACTACATGGGGGCGCTTAACTTGAAAATTGTTCGCTGAATTTGCAAAAATTAATTTGGTTTCTTTCTTTGTTCCCTGACGGGTTCCATATTCATCGTGTTTACCTCGCATTTATAACTTGATAAAAAATGCTATCATGTCGGGACGTATATTAAGACAGTTTACGCTCGGTGAATTTTTTTTCAAAGCAAATTGTCGTTTCACGAATTGAACTCTGTGGCAGCATGGAATTCCAAATGTCACGTCGGAGAGAGAAAAATTGAGGGACATAGACGGACAGAAACACAAAGATATAAACCTGAGAGACAGAAACGGGGGCTAGGAGATTGTAGAGAGACAGACAGTCAAAACAAAGACGGACAGAGAAGAGAAAGACATACAGACACATAGTAACAGACAGACATACAAGACAGACATGCAAGTGAGACACTAAGAGAGAGAGAGAGAGAGAGAGAGAGAGAGAGAGAGAGAGAGAGAGAGAGAGAGAGAGAGAGAGAGAGAGAGAGAGTACACCATCCCGATGAAATAGCTTAACTTGAACTTTAAAAGATATTTTGAGATTTTGGTGCAAAAGGAATGCAGACACCTGCATTTTACCTTAGTCACTCTTAAGTTACAAACAAAATAAACCATTAATGCATTTTTGCATTTTCAGTTGGGTTCCAATATGTTTTTCTCTTGCATGGGAATATCAATACGTTTTGTGCATGCTTTGAATATATACTGAATAACAAACAAAACGTGACTATTTATATTTAAGTAAACTGTTAAAATGGGCCTAAGACCTCCACAAGCCATTGATAATTTCAATAGATACAAAACCTAATGGAATGGCAGTTCTTTTGTTGTCCAGGACATTATAAAAAAAAGTCCCAGTAACAGACGAGATGTTCAAGGAATTATTATTATTCTGTTATACTAGCTGGCTTTTGCCATGTTTGTTGAATTTGTTAAACAAGATTGTTTTATTGTACTATAAAGAAATCAGATATTGTCATAATTACATTTCAAGTCAAACACCCTGCCCAGGTGCCCACTGCCATCCTGTGCAGTAATGTCTGAACAGTCATCCGTGTCTTAACACCTGGATGGTCCACACCTGTAGATATGTCGAGTTTACGTGCACTGGGTGGTATGTTTTGTTCCTGTACCACGAAGGTGTAAATGTTACTCCACGTGTACAATGTTCACATATTTGACATGCAAGTACATTATAAACCAAGGAATTATAAACCCACACGGTGGTTCATGCAGTCTAACGTCTCATGGTTTATTAATATTATTATTTGATAATTATAGTTTGACTCCCCCAAGAGTCACTAACCTTAGTTTCCAGGAAATGTAAAATATTTTAAGTTTTTTTTTCTCCTGACAATGTCAACATTTAGTTGACGAAACGTTAATATTTTAAACTTGTGGATTTAAACAGAGACTTTACTTTTATTATAAAATGTTTTAAACAATTGTTTGGTTTGGTTGTTTGTTTTTGTAAGCTGTGTAAGATAACTTTAAGTTTAAAACAATTAATTTAATTTTATATTGTTTGTCTTGTAGGCTGTGAATGATAATTTTAAAATACTCATTAATTTTAATTGTATATTGTTTATCTTGTGCGCTGTAAAAGGTAACCAACTGACTCATTAGTGTCATGTATATTGTCTGCCTTGTGGACTGTGAATGATAACTTGAAAATACTTATTAATTTAATTGTATAATGTTCGACTTGTAGGCTGTGAATGATAACTTGAAAATACTCATTAATTTAATGTTATACTGTTTGTTTTATAGACCGTAAAAGATAACTTTTAAATTCTTTGTTTTGTAGGCTGTGAAATAACTTTTAAAAAGACTCACTAATTTAATTTTAAATATTTATCTTGTAGGCAGTCAAATATAACTTTAAAAGACTCGTTAATTTACGTTTACATTGTTTTGTAGGCTGTGAAAGAACCACTTGTAAAACACTGACTAATTTAAGTTTATATTGTTTGTCTTATAGGCTCTGAAAGATATCTTTAAAAGACTCATTAATTTAAGCTTATATTGTCGATCTTGTAGGATGTGAAAGATATCTTTAAAAGACTCATTAATTTAAGTTTATATTGTTTGTCTTGTAGGCTCTGAAAGATATCTTTAAAAGACTCATTAATTTAAGTTTATATTTTCGGTCTTGTAGGATGTGAAAGATAACTTTTAAACGATTCGTTAATTTAATTGTAAATTCTTTATCTTTTAGGGTGTCAAAGATAACCAAATTACTGATTAATTTAAAATGATATTATCTGTCTTGTAGGCTGTAAAATATAACTTTAATAGACTCACTAATTTAATTTTAAATTGCTGGTCTTGCAGGCTGCGAAAGATAATATGGGCATGGTACCCAGAGATACCCAAAAGACTCATTACTTTAATGTCATATTGTCTGTCTTTTAATTGTATATTGTCTGTATTGTAGGCTGTGAAGGATAATTTTAAAAGACTCAATAATTTAATGTTAAATTCTTTGTCTTGCAGGCTGTGAAAGATAACATGGGCACCGACTGCAAGTGTCACGGGGTGTCTGGATCCTGTACAACGAAAACCTGCTGGACAACACTGCCGCCGTTCAGAAAGATCGGAGACGCGCTCAAAAGACGCTACAGAAAGTCCAAACTCGTTGTGCCTTACTTGGGACGAAGGGCGAGAACTCCAATCTCACTAATCCTCAAACGATCGAAGCGCCCTCACCGGAAGCCGCGGAGAAGCCATCTTGTGTTTCTGGAGAAGTCTCCGAACTACTGTGATTATGATCAAAAGACCGGGTCCATGGGCACGGCGGGTCGGTCATGTAACCGGACGTCCCTGGCGCCGGACGGATGTGACCTGATGTGCTGCGGCCGGGGTTACAACACGCACCAGTACACCAAGACGTGGCAGTGTAACTGTAAATTCCACTGGTGCTGCTACGTCAATTGCAACAGGTGCAGTGAACGGACCGAGGAGTACACATGTAAATAAAATTTAAAAATGACGTACGGATGTGTAAACGGACCGTGTTTTACGATTTTCGAGATGTTCGGATGTTACATGGGTACCAGAGGTAGTGCACATACTATATAGTACGTTTTGGCTGATAGGAAAGTAAATTAAGTTACGGATGTGTAATGGGACGTGTTACGATTCTCGTGATGTTCGGATGTCACATGCACATGCTATACAGTACGTTTTTGGCTGATAGGAAAGTAAATAAAAGTTACGGATGTGTAAAGGGACGTGTTACGATTCTCGTGATGTTCGGATGTTACATGGGTACCAGGCAGTGCACATACGTTGGCTGTTAGGAAAGTGGGGTAAATGCATTTAAAGAGGATTTCACGGATGCAGTAAACGGACCGAAGACTTATACGTGTAGATGATACTTTGTTTTTCAAATAAGGAGAATGTGTAACGCATGTTACGGTTTCAAGATGTTCGAATATTACATGGATATGACCACACACGTACCTTTTCTGTTACGAACGTGAGACAAAATGCTTTTAAAGACGCAAACAACAGACCAAGAAGTACAGACGTTAAACAAATAATACAGCATGAAAATGTGTCATGTGTAACGGATGTTCCGATTTCTAAAGATGTTCGGATATCACGTGGGTACGAGTACACATAAGACTGCTGTTACACTGTTAGGAAAGTGAGGTAAACGTATTTAATGAGTTAACGGAAGCAGAGAAGGAAGCAAGGATACATGGAGAAAAAACAAACACTTAAAAATCATATGTTACATGTAACGTATTTTTAATATGTTCCGATCTTACATGGGTGGGAACAGACATACACTTTTTGTTAGGAAAGTGAGGTAGACGTATTTAAGTGGCTGGCAGATGCAGTGAATTGACCCAAAGGTACACATGCAAATTATAATGATTTCAGAAAAAGAAAATTATCTGTAACGTACATTACTCGTTATACTGTGTTATTGGCATTTCAAATACTGCTAAATACACATTGGTATCAGCGCACATATGTTGCCCAATTGACAACTAGGGTAAATGTTTTCAAACACAAATATCAACAAATGTATGATAGCGCACATTACATTAAAAACTAAGTTGTGTGTTTCACATTTTCATATCTATATAAGAACAAAGAAACCAGTTGACTGAACAAACGCGTTCTGACACTGGAATTTCATTGGCTGTTGTAGTGGCAGATGCGCATTGAGCATAATTAAATGTATTCGTATGTATATATATATATATATACACACGCGTACTAATGTTGTAGACCTGTCTTGGACAGAATTCTCTGCCGAAATCAGAGGTTGCGCCCACGACAGGCATGCTTAAATATTTATCTGATGGAAGCATGCCAAAAAAAAGTAACCACTTCCACAATGTTGCAATTGCTGTCGCTAAGCAACCATCTTATTGCAAGTCATTGTACGTAATACTGACCCAACTGGGTTTTCGTGTCCGTTCTCGGAAAATGGTCTTAGTTCAGCAAAGGTGAACATGATTAAGATATTTACTGTATAAAATGTAACATCAATTAGTAAAGCACAATGTCCGTATATACATATGAAAATATGTAGTAGTGTTGGTATAAAGTGATCGTAGTAGCTAGTGGCAATTTCCCTATTAGCTCAGTTGGTAGAGCGCTGGACTCTCGTACTGAGAGTCCGTGGTTCCAATCCCCTCAGTGAAGGTTGATTTGTGTGTTACAGATAAATCGTGTTTACATGACATTGTGACACGGGGGGAATCTAGGGCCCAATTCGCATATTCCTCGCAAGTCGTGTTGGATTGTAGTGTGAGATCGTAAAGTTGCGAGAGTTTTAGTGAGTTAGGATCCTGGCATGTACAACTGAAGGTGTTTGCAGGAAAAATAAGAAAACAGCAACTTTTTCGAGTTTATTCCGTGACTAGACAACAATTACTGTCGAGGCAATCTTCATGAAAACGTTCATGAAAACGAATGTGTAAGAAAACGTTTATTAGTGCTACTGAATCTGACTTTAATCATATAATATGTCTTCATCCGCTGTCATTTAGTTACAGACAATAATATACTGTCGAGCACCGTTGTGTCGATATCGTGGGGACGACATACAAATATTGACACAAACGTAATATCGACTCAACCTAGACAAAAACATGATAGTTAATACACGTTTTGGCTGGGACCGGCTAGTCATATCGACACAAACGATATATCAACTCAAACAAGTTCGACACAACGGTGCTCGATTGTAATAGTTCCCTGTTTGTAGGCCCTGACCTTCCATTTTAACACGAAAAGGTATAATAAGAAACCGTAATCTAAACGTATTCTATTCTACACAAAGTGCTACTGAATATGACTTTAATCATATTAATATGACTTAATTCGCTGTCATTTAGTTACGAACAATAATATAGTAGTTCCCTCGTAGGTCCTGATGTTCTATTTTAATACGAAAAGTTATAATAAGAAACGTATTCCGTTCTACACAAAGTGCTGAGTCTGGTTTTAATTATATTAATATGACTTAATTCGCTGTCATTTAGTTACAAACAATAATATAATAACTCTCTGTTAGTATGTCCTGACTTTTCATGTTAACAAACAAATTATAGTAAGAAACGTATTCGTTTCTACACAAAGATGAATTGTGTCCTTTTGACACGAATAAAAATATCTGTTATAAAAAAAGGTTTGTGGGGTTTTGTCCTTTTTTTTTCTTTTTTTTTTGTTGGGATTTTTATTTTATTATTATTTTTGTGTGTTGTTAAGCGCTCTCTTTTTTTTTCTCTTTTTTTTTTTTGGGGGGGGGGTAAGTGTTTTTTTGTGGGGTTGTGGGTGGGGCGGCATGTTTGGATTTTTAAAAATTATTATTATTATTGTGTATCCCAGTTATCGTATCCATAATTACACGAAAACATATCCCTTTGACACGAAAACCTGGTGGATAGTTAATTACAATGTGTCTCTAATTATTTCATTGGTTCGACAAACATAATCGCTGTAATGCGTGTTATTGTATATATTCTCTGAAACTTACGACAAATAACTAAATTGATTAATTTATAAGTAACAACGTGTGTGTATGGAAAACACAGTTCATGGGGTGAGGTGTGTTATTGGTCTTATTTTAAATGGTCTAAAATATACTGTACGAAAGAAAGAAGGAATCACACAAACACTAACGGGAAAACAGTTTTGTTTTGTTTAACGACACCACTAGAGCACATTGATTTATTAATAATCGGTTTATTAATCATCGGTTATTGGATGTCAAACATTTGGTAATTTTGACGTCTTGTCTTCGAGACGAAACCCGCCAGATTTTGTGTTTTCATTAGCAGCAATGGATCTTTTATATGCACTATCCCACAGACAGGATAGCACATACCACAGCTTTTGATATACCAGTCGTTGTGCACTGGCTGGAACTAACAATAGCCAAATGGGCCCACCGACGGGGATCGATCCCACATTGACCGCGCACCAAGCGAGCGCTTTACCACTGGGCTACGTTCCACCTCTACACTAACGGGAAATAGTGACTGCAACATTCATTTCCACATTACTGACATTCAGTCTCCACTAACGGGAAATAGTGACTGCAACATTCATTTCCACATTACTGACATTCAGTCTGACAGTACAATGTTTTATTTTACACAAATATTACAACGCTAACAGTGACTATAATTTGGTCTAAAATGCCACGTTTTCCTTTATTTTTCCAAGTGATAGATTAAGTCAATTTAAGCTTCGAGAGCGTAGTCTTAAAATAGTTTAAAGGGATATTCCTGAGTTTTAAGCGATTGTTAAGATGATGTGAATCAACAAAGACTTTTTAATAACTGTAATCTAGTTAAAAGTTAATATATTTTTCTAAATAAAATATTAATGACTATATATTAAACGTGTTTCTGGTCGTTCTAACGGTTGTACTAGGTCAAACTTAATTTTATTCCCTAATATATATTTTTTCGTACATACGAACCAAATCCAGTTTAGGCTACTTTCAAATATTATGACGACCAGAAACACACCGAATGTACAGACACTGATATTCTAAACAAGAAAATATATTTAATATGTAAGAAATATTGTATTAGTCGGAAACATCTTACAATGCAGCAAACTCAGGCATGTTCCTTTAACAGAACTTTATGTTATTACTGAATACCATACAGCATGTGAATAAACTTCGTTTTTACCTCAGAAACAAATAAAATTGATTTATGCTTGATGTTACGA
The DNA here is from genome assembly GCF_016097555.1 of Gigantopelta aegis. Taxonomy (NCBI): domain Eukaryota; kingdom Metazoa; phylum Mollusca; class Gastropoda; order Neomphalida; family Peltospiridae; genus Gigantopelta; species Gigantopelta aegis. Next base: position 36,317,629 of record NC_054701.1, on the reverse strand, counting down.
ATGAAAGCCATCCCAAAATACATTATTGTTTTATTTCTTCTTATTTATTTCTGCATATACACTGAACAACAAAAGAAACGCAAAAAATAATTTTTATTTTTATTTCATTTATTTAATATAACCGTAAATAAAATGTGTTGAGTGCGTCGTTAAATAAAACATTTCCTTCCTTCCTTCCTTCATTTATTTAAAATTATTGTTTGAATCGCATTAGCGTTTGTTTCTATTAAAATTATTAATGTCTTGCGAACATTTTAGGTCCATTTTGACAGTTTATTTACAGATTTAATTTTATCATGAAAAATAAATATTAAATATTGGCGTCACTTTTGTTATTTAGTATACGTTATACACATATTGGTATTGTCAGGGTTGAAACCGCAATGTTGTTCATCGGCCATTTTCTCACTGTGATCTTTTGTTTCAACAGAAAATAAGGTCTTCTGTCAGACTTCAGTTTTTGTCAGTGTTTTGTTAAATAAAAATTGCAAAACAGCTAAAATATCAAAAGTCTTAACTCTCTAACAGACAAGTCCATGAGATATTTAAAAAAAGAAGAAGAAGCCATGACATGATTACATAATTCATGCAAACGTGTATCTACCTCTACTTCGCAAGGCAACATACGACCACAGTATAACATTATAAATAATTATAACCCAAATGACGAAAAGGCTATTTTAATTATCATGATGAGCGATCCAAATGAAGAAAAAAAACTAATTAAAATTAATAATGAAATTTGACCTATTGAAAAAAAAGCTGTTAATAATTGTAATGAGATCGACCCAAATGAAGAATTGGCTATTCTAAAGTATAATGAAAATAAATGTTCTGATTTATAATTAAACTGATACAATGTAAAACAAGAAAAAAAAAAAGAAAAAAAAAAAGCCTATTCTAAATTATAATCCAATTATGTTCGATCCAAATAAAGAAAACACCATTATAAATTATTATTATTATTACATCGAACCAAATGAAGAGAGTGACCATTATTAATTATCTTAATTCTCTGGGGTGGGGTTTTTTAAAAATATTATTCGTCGAGACGTTTCATCTTTATTCCATATTATCTTTGCAAAATACGATTTGAAATCTTGCATCGGTTCTTTATTTTTGTGTTAAAAATTAAAAAGATGTTTGTGACCGAAAGCTAAATATCGGTAGGGAATGAATGTGCTTTAAAATATATCTAACTTTGCGATGGACGAACTAAAGCATTAAAGGGGCATTATCTCATTTGAAAAATAAGCAAGGACTTATCCCATCAAGCTGTTTTCGTGTCTCAAATTTTAAAGATCACGCTAAGAAACCGACGGCCTAATTTCAGTTTATTTTTATTATTATGTTTTTAATTCTACTGAGAAACCCTATTTAAAAAATTGCTGTATTATTCTATTTGTTAGAAAGATATAATAACACTGACGTATTGTATAATAGGAATATCCATTGTGTGTAAAAAATACATCCATTACAGATCGTTATTGATATATTATCTATAATAAGACTGTGTATAGCATTCCCCTCTTGATTATGGAAGCAAGTCAACACAAAGGAGTGTTATTCATAATTATAAATAATATTTTGACAGAATACCCGAATCCCACCCTACTCTATTCTCCGTCTAACACACTTTGCTTCGATGTCCCTGTATTGTGTTCAAAACTAAATACATGTACAGATATATTATAATATTTATATTAAAACCGAAAGTGTTTAGATGACTGCCATTTCACATACAACCACGCCTGTCCTGCGTTCAGTGATATATCGAGCGATGCTAACGTTCGCGCCCTATTTGACTGGTTTCCAATGTGGTCATTCCGTTTAACGTGAAGCGCATAAACCAGTCAAGCAAAAACAGTTTTGCTACCGTCTGGCTTAACACAGTCCTGCTTAGCTGAACTCATCCATAAAAAAAACACCTGTGTTTAGCGACCACCTTAATATTCCAACAAATTATCTTTCCGAGTTAAGGCGAAGCCACACCATACGAGTGCTTCGTACAATAATAGCTACGAGAATAACTGATTGCATAGCAACCGATGATATCATAACGTTTGTCTTGTATATCAGCTTTTCTTGTGGCCATTCTTGTACGAGGCGGTCGTATCGTATGGCGTCGCATTTATGAATGTTGTATAAATTTTCAAAAGGGGTTCTTTTAGTGAACTAGTAAAGTTTATGCCTAATATTTTTGGTCCATGTGAAAAAAGGAAACACGTCGCCCAAAAAGGATCCCTAATCATCCACCTTCATTACGACAAGCCAGATAGTACAAAATCTGACCTATATTAAACCACCTGGCCCGTGCTTATAAACCTTAAAGTCTAGACTTTAATTAATAAAGTCCAAACTTTAACGTCATGGCAACGCCATTCAAATAGCATTACGTTAAAGTCTGGACTATTAAAGTCTAGACTTTAAGTTTTATAAGCACGGGCCCAGGTCACCGATTTATGAAATGATCTTCGCGCTAAAAGTGCAAAATTATTCAGGCATATAAAGTGATTTTCGTCCTAAGATCGCTTCATAAAACGGGGCCCATGCCTATATAACTCATTTATTTGTACTGATTTAGGTGGTTGCTTGACACTGGTTTGAACGTAAACTTAGAGTAAACGTGTAAACCGAAACAATGTCATCAAGGTTGTAGTTTTTGTAGCACGTGTAATATTTTGTATATTCATCACATTGTTTACATGTTTGTACCATGCTGTATATTTATGTTCTTTATTTATCTTAATCTGTATGATATTTTGTGTTGTTCCATGCACTTATATATGAGATGGTTACAATCTTTCATCGCTGTGATGTTAATAAAGTCATGCATTTATACATCAATGTGTGATTTTTGTTTTGTTTTGTTTTTGTTATATTGATTCTTTCTGTCTGGGGTATTTTTCTTTCTTTCTGCATTTTTCTTCTCTTTTTTTTTTCTTTTTTTTTTTCTTCTTTTTTTTTTCTTTCTTCTTCTTTTTTTGGGGGGTGGGGGGTTATTTTGTTTTTTGTTGTGTTTCCTTTTTCTTTTTCGTTTCTTTCTGTTCGTTGTTGGTTTTTATTTATTAATTGTAGGCTTCTTCGTGTTAATTTGTTATAGCTTTAATTAAAGAATTATTTTAGATTATACATTTTAAAAGAATCGCAAGCAGATGAAATAATTCAATGTTGAGAAACATATTTACAGTATTACTGTTAGTTTATTTGTCAAAAAAAGATGAAAAAATTGGGGCGGGACGTAGCCCAGTGGTAAGGCGCTCGCTCGATGCACGGTCGGTGTGGGATCGATCCCCGTCGGTGGGCCCATTTGGCTATTTCTCGTTCCAGCCAGTGCACCACGATTGGTATATCAAAGGCCGTGGTATGTATTACTCTGTCTGTGTGATGGTTCATATAAAAGATCCCTCGCTGCTAATCGAAAAGAGTAGCCCATGGAGTGGCGACAGCGAGTTTCCTTTCTCAATATCTGTGTGGTCCTTAACCATATGGCTGACGCCATATAACTGTAAATAAAATGTGTTGAGTGCGTCGTTAAATAAAACATTTCTTTCTTTGTCAAAATTAGTCGCAGAACCGAAAGGGCCGTTCCAGAACTGAACACATAGTGGGGAGGCGGGGAACAGTTTTTATATACCCATTATTCTAAAAAATAAAACTGCTTACAAAGCATAGTTCTAAGAAAGTATATTGAGACCAGCGAAATATAAAACAATAATAATGGCGTCCCACTCATATATGATATATCTTGTAATAGCCATAACCTAACTAATATATTCATTTAATTAAGACATATTTTAGTATTAAGTGGCTGTGGCCGCTCGCTGTTCATTTAGTACAGTTAATAAACTCAATTATAAAAATCTTACTTTTATTACGTAATTAAATGTAACAGCTGATTTTATTTTACGAACGCTTATTATACAAAACCTACATCTTACAATTTGGGAATTATTTTTTAGAGAGAAAGAAAACAAAATGGTTGTATTTCTTCTCCTTTTTTTTTTTTTTTCTTTTTTTTAATTGTGTGATCGTTAAACAAAAATATCCAAATAAAAATCAAATAGCAATTTTCTCATCATATGGTTTAACATGCTTTTCCATCCACAGCGCATTCGATTCTGTTCACTGAACTGGAATCTTGCACCGAGACTCGATTTAATATCGTCTGTTGCAATCGCTGAATATTGATCCTTAATTACTTTAAACTGACCGACATGCGAAGTTTATGCCAGTAATAGCGGAATTGTACTTTTTATCTTGCAATAATATTATCTCATTACTTCTGAGTTCACACCCTGTCCATATCCTCCACGCATAAAAATAGTCCGCATAATGGGCACGTGCTGCTTCAAAACCAAGCCGCGTTTTTATTGTGCGACGGTCAGCCAGTTGGTGCTTTGATTTCATCGATGCGAGATAGTGGCAATAATTGAATTTATTACACTTCAATTGACGAAATATTTGCGCAATTGAAACTGGATTGTAACCATCCTCTAGTGGAAGTGTTTTTTGCCGGATACGATCAGGCGTGCTCAAGCATTCGGTAAAACGCGCGTCAATTCGAGCGAGAGGCCTTCAAAATATGACATAAAAAAGGTATTGTATATAAATGCTTATGAAATTCAAGGCGATCATTTTTAAATCCGCTAGGTCGCCATTTTACAATTTAAAGGGACATTCCTGAGTTTACTGCAATTTTTAAGATGTTATCGACTAACAGACTTTTTGACGACTGTAATTGCATAACAAATACATTTTTCTGCATAAAATATTAATGGCTGTATATTAAACGTCTTTCTGATCGTTCTAATATTTGTACTACGTTAAATTTTATTTTATTTCCTAAAATAATAGTTTTTGTACGTACGAAATTATTTGAAGACAAAATCCAGTTTGGGCTTCTTACAAATATTAAGATGACTAGAAACACTGAATATACAGACACTAATATTCTAAACAAGAAAATATATTTAATATGTAAGTGTAATCGTAGAAATATTTTATTAGTCGGAAATATCTTACAATGCAGCAAAGTAAGGTACGTTCATTTTTTTGCTAATGCAAAACACAAACATGAGCGTATGAGATATGGGGAGAGGTAGGGATTGCAACTGCCTGCCCCCCCCCCCCCCCCCCCCCCCCCCCCCCCCCCCCGTCTTGGAGAAAATCCTCAAATTCGGGCAAAAACGATAGAACAATTCGGCCAAAAATAAGCTGCCTGAACACTTTTCACCATGTATTTCCATAATTGTTCTTATAATATGAATTGTAATCCATGTGCAAATGCGTAGTGATTCGTTTGTAACTCTATATAGCTGTTTGGCAGTAGTGCTATTATGAAAAAATTTGGCTATCCAGATTCGGGCACTTTCGTTTAATTCGGTCAAAAATGAGCCTGCCCCCTCCCCCCACCCCCAATTCTTTTTTTTACAAAAATGAGAGTCCTTTATGGTTACAAATATAATGAACTCCAATGTTTCCTGTGAGAAATTGTTACGCTAACCTTTTATTCGTTTTTCCAGTGTTTCTTTATAATGGAGTTACATAGGTTGTCAAAGCCGTTTTTTAAATACTGGTACTTAACTGTCGCCATTTTGAAATACATTTTTTATTTGTGGAGGTCGAAGAATTAGACATTATAAGACAAAACAATGCCATTTGTCAAAAATCTGCCCGCTCAGATATATTATGTCTGTTTTGGCGTCCAATATTTGATCGGTCATTAAAAGAAAACTTCAATGTTAAAGTTTGTTTTGTTTAACAACACCACTAGATCACTTTTATTTATTAAATCATCGGTTAATGGATGTCAAACATTTGGTAATTTTGACTCATAATCTTAGATGAAATCCGCTAAACGTTTTCATTAGCAGCAAGGGATCTTTTATATATACTTTCCCACAGACGGGACAGCACAAACTACGACCTTGACATACCTGTCGTGGTGCACTGGTTGGGACTTAAACAAAAACAATCAGAGTATGGGTCCACTGAGGTGGTTCGATCCTACGGCGCAAGCACTTGAGACAAGCGCTCTACCGACTGAGCTAAATCCCGCCCCTCTGAAGACAGCTCTAAATGAAAAAATAACCAAACCCAAAATCATTTCCTGGTTCACTCTTTAGCTGTGTCACCGTGGTAAATTCTGTCTCTGTCACGGCTGATTTGTGATGTTTTTGTAGTATTTGTCAGGTTTGACGTGAGTTTTGTGGGATAACTGTACTGAAGAACTGTAGAAGCGTGTTGAAATGTTGCATGTTTGTGTTGTGTTGGGCGAGGTCACTGAGTGGGATTTCTTTTCTATGGCCGTCCATTGTTGTTTACAGGTACACTTCATAGCCATACCAAGTGGTAAGGTACGGGAAGTCAGCCCCTAAAAAATACGAACAGGCCTTTTTTGTCTTCCTGGACAAGACCCTATGTTAGATTATAAAGAGTGGCGTAGGAAGGTGCCAAAAAGTGGAGGAGGGGGGCGTGCGCGCACGCACACACACACACACACACACACACACACACACACACACACACACACACATATATATATATATATATATATATATATATATATATATATAAACCGTCGCTGCTGCTACTGGATCAAGAAAAGTTTGGGGCACATGCCCTCTTGCCCTCCCCCAACCTCGCTACCTACGGCAGTGATACATTATTCAATATATCACAAAGCACCTCTCCCTTACCTCCGTATACGGTATTTATCATCAGCAAGTCTGTTTTATAATAATCAGCTAGCAATATATTCAAGTTTTGTAATTATTTGTATATAGAACGCCTGTGTGTGTGGCATTCAATTGTATGGCGGGTGCTTATTTAATTAAGGCCCACAATATGGCTAAAGTGTAGTAAATTCAAGAGAGGAGTACTTGTAGATCTATATGTGCATCCATGTAACTAAATATACAACTGTCCAACAATAAAAAATAAAAAATAAAAAACCCCCAGAACAGAACAGAAACAATTAAAACAAAACAAACAAAAAACACAAAAAGAACGAATTAAATACAAACAACAATAACAAAAGAAGAAAAAGAATAGAAAACTTGCCACTGTATCAGTCATAAGGCCAAATAAAAAAGTATAGAAAACTTGCCACTTTGTATCAGTCATAAGGCCAAATAAAAAAGAATAGAAAACTTGCCACTTTATATCAGTCATAAGGCCAAATAAAAAAGTATAGAAAACTTGCCACTTTGTATCAGTCATAAGGCCAAATAAAAAAGAATAGAAAACTTGCCACTTTATATCAGTCATAAGGCCAAATAAAAAAGAACAGAAAACTTGCCACTTTGTATCAGTCATAAGGCCAAATAAAAAAGTATAGAAAACTTGCCACTTTATATCAGTCATAAGGCCAAATAAAAAAGAATAGAAAACTTGCCACTTTATATCAGTCATAAGGCCAAATAAAAAAGAACAGAAAACTTGCCACTTTGTATCAGTCATAAGGCCAAATAAAAAAGTATGCGTGTTTCTGTTGTAGTTGTTTTTTTGTTTGTTTGGTGGTTTTGTTCGTTTGGGTTGTTTTTGTTTGTTTGTGTTTTGTTTGGGTGTTGTTGTTTTGGGGGGGTGGGGTGGGTTGGGGGGGTTGGGGGTTGTTGTTTTTTATTCCTAAAATCTGTTAGACTGGTCTTGCAAAGAGCAATCTTAAACAAAATGCTGCTTGCTGCCTGGTGAGTCCTTTCACGGTTTTTGAAGATCAGTAGGGTCGGCGAAAATGGACAAAACAATTAGGGTCGGTCGGAACCACGGGGTTATTTTTATTTGGTCTAACGTAAGCATTCATATTAGGCACATCTATAATACAGAAACCCAGGATATTGCGTCTCGATTCACTACGTAAATTTCAGAGATTGCTTACACAATTCTAACAGTATTTTCTAATCAATTTTTTTATGACTAACAGCTGTTGCTAATAAAAATAAAACAAAAACAAAAGGTTTCCTGAATTCGTCTGAACAATTATGATCGTATCCATTCTTAATCATTTAATGTGTTAGTTATATCGTGGATATGATGTTGCGGTGCCTTTGACAATATATACAAACATATAATAAACAATTATTGCTTACCTTTGCTTTCACGGAAAACCACAACAATATTGTAAATCCAGAAAGAAAACAAATTAAAATTATTCATAATTCCACTAAACCTCACAACACTATTAACGTTGCGATGTAAACGTCATGTCGTCCTGCGTTTATGACGTCATGATACTGTGACCTAGCTACGTTGCTGAAAGCGGATGGTCAGGCCCATGCCTAGTATAGCATTTCCTACACCTGCAGCTGATTTGCAGTGACAGCAGGGGCATAGCGTGGTGTGGACCGGAAGGATGTCCAATATAAACCTAGCGGACTCTTTAGTCTACAAGTTCCCTGGATCACGTATATGAATTTAGAGAATAACTAACGAGCTACGAGGAATTATGAATTATCTGTCCGGAGTGAATGAATGTTGTAAACCCGAGCCTTTGGCGAGGGCTTTACAACATTCATTCACGAGGGACAGATAATTCGCAACTCCTCGTAGCGAGTTGGTTATTCTCTCTATTACCCATTGTCAATTTTAACTGATTTTTAATGTAAAAATTCCTCTGCAGTCTACAACAAAGCCATCAGCCATTACGTCATATACTCTTACGCCCATTACATGACGTAATGTAAGTGACGTCATAGCATAACGGCGTTCTTTTTACAGCCAAATTTTTTTTATAGTACAAAATAATACAAGTGTATTTGCATTTGAAAATAATTATTTTTATATATTACTAAAGCCGCTGCTTATGAAAATATACCAAACAAACGAGTCCATTTGTTTTTGTAAATCTTTGTAGATCGTATAACGTATGTGTAATCTGACTCATGAATGGAAACATTATATGAATGAAAGTGAAGTTCCGGCCATGGCAAGCAACCAACCAAACGTCGTGATTTTTAAGCCAGCCAATCAGTGGCTGTAGAAGCAATCTGCACACTGTGCAGAGATCGAAAAAATATTACCCCGTATATTTGAGCCCATATGGGTAATAAAACCTAATATTGCACTGGATTGTTTTAGCCTGAGCGGAAGAGGGTCGTCGGAATCCCCGACCCCCACCCCCCACAGCCTGCGCCGCTGCTTGATGAGTCCATCCTAGTAAGTTTAAATTCGCTGTATTTAAATGTGTCAAATAATTCTTGTTGACATCTTATAAAAAAAAAAAATTTAAACTTTCGAGGAGGATTTGAAAATACTTGTAAGCCTCAATATAATACACCATTTTCAGTAGTTTACCCAACGTTAAATAACATGACCAAAATAATGAATATCTTGACACATGTATTAGATGTGGTCAAAGATCGCCTATTTGCGTTTTTGCTTTGCTATAATATACATGTATTTGTGTTTTTTTCTTGGAACAGACATTGAATTCGGAACAAAAATAAGAGACGGGAAGGTTGCAACCAATGCCCCCGGGAAGGAAATAATATTTGATCCAGAGTAGAGGGCCGATATGAAGAACCACAAATTCGTCTATGAGTTTTGCATATATATTGTGAGAACATCAGTTACGAGTTTTTAATTTTAGTTTATATTTTATTTTATTTGTTTTGGGGTTGTTGTTTTTTTGTTGTTGTTTTTTGTTGTTGCATTTTTGTGTGTGTGGGTTTTTTTTTGGTTTTTTTTTGGTGTTTTTTTTTTTTTGGGGGGGGGGGGTTAACCGTCCCCTGGTTAATTTAGGCTAGGCACGGCTGTTCGGTTATCTATAAACGTATTATTAAACACAAAAACAAATTTAATTCCTTGATATATTAAACGACATATAGTTTGTTTTGTGTAAGGACACCACCTGAATACATTGATTAATTATTCATCTGCTATTTTAAAAAAAAAAACCTGTACTATTTGCTATCCTGTCAGTGGGAAATGCATATAACTGTAAAAATGTAGTGGCATTCATCTGAAGACTATGCGTCAGAATTACCAAACATTTCACATCTAATCGCCAATGGTTAATTGATCGTAGGCATATTTTTCACCTAAACCCTAGTTTCAACCCATAACAATGGACACTAAGTTTGGTTAATTTACAAACCTGTAACAAATTTGAATACAACAGTCTGTGACGTTGAAATACCCTTAAAAATAGACTGAAACGCGATTCAATAATCATTGCTTCTCAGACACACGTGTATTTTTAAAAATATGAAAAATGCATTGTGTGGTATTATAAACACCAGGATGACCAGAAACACTTCGATTGTACGGAAATGGATAATCTAAACAATAAAATATAAGTAATGTTTGATAAACCGCTCTAATAGTGAAAAATATGCCTTAGTGTTTAAAAACTAGGGTTTGTCCCTTTAATGTGAGCGCACATTTTTACACTGCAAACCCTGGTTAGAAAACTCACGCAGCCGCCCCTTTGGACTTGGAGATTGTGGCTCTACCCAAGCTAGGGTCGAGCACGTTCATTCTGACAGCCGTGTAACATTGTATCTAAATATTCGTTCACATCAATAACAAATGTTCCTTTAGGGGAAAAGCGAAAATAAAATGACAGCAATCATTTATTGGCAAAAATCTGACGTCTGCGACTGACTTGAAGATACTGGGCGTGTCTGTTGACAGCCGACTGTATCACTGGAGACCCAGTTGACAGTCTTGTTTCTCTCTTTGTGTCCTCCTTTATTTGTTGGAGCAATAAAGAGATGTCAATTTTATTCCATAGGGATAAACACCAGTCATGGAGATAACCCGGGGTTTGTTTGTTTAAACGGAACTCCGCAAACGTCGAGCAGTGTTCGAGGGAAGATTGCAGTCAAGACACAACCACGTCTGGGCCGGTATGGCCGACCACGCGTTATGTCCATGGCGCAAAGGTTTCCACAAATCCGATAATCTCCAGTGATGCCAGGATAAACCCTCGTGCGTGACTGGGATGACGGTTCGTCCCTGGCGATGCTGACTCCAGTCTCGTTTCACCACAAACTTGGTTTGCGGAAGGCTAAAGGAAAAGTCTGGCGTATGAAGCACGTGGGTGTGGTCGGCTTCCGTAGAACAATGCCAAAAGAAGCAGTGTCGCCCCACACCGAAGTTGTCGTCTGCTCGGGCTTGGCCAGGAATGCTGAAAACAATGGAGACTACAAGATCTCTGCGACTTCTTCTTTTGTGTCTCTCAAATCCTCTGTATTTCGGTTGCTTCCCTTTGTTTTTCTCGAAACTGTTATATATGCGACAATAACTGATTCAAATTCGCGGTGCCACCCAGACTATCGTGCGTGTCTCTTATTCTTATACATTGATAGGGTGGAGCATGAAGAGATTAAACATGAAATGAAAAAAGGAGAAATAGGACCTATAATATTACTGGTCATGACCATGGCTATGAATACACACATACGGTAATCCTGCCTTGAAAATAAATAAATAAATAGTCAAATCAAAGGTTGTACGACAGTTTTCGGTGGCAGCACACAATATTTACCTACATACAAAATACAGTAGCTTCATTTTATTTGTAAGATGCATAAATCAAGTTAATATATTCAGGATATTTGAGAACTGTAACTTTTACTGCGGTCCGTACAGGAAGTCTGTTACATTAAAAAAAAACGCATGTAATTTGTATGGCGTTGCCATGACATTAAAGGCTCAGACTCTGTTAGAGTCTTGAGACTAGACTCTAAAAGTCTTATAAGCACCAGGCCTGGTCCTAAGTGCAAGTAGGCACCACAAATGATTTACAAAAATACAGAATACTTTGTCATGTTTATTATTTTAGTTAGCCGCACTGCAGCTTCGCCAACAAAAATGCAATTTTCGTTTTTGTTGTATTTCAATTAAGGCGTAATTTGTAATTTACCTTTTATAATTTATTAATAATAAACGGGTTGCATGACATATCACGACTCGGTGATATTTATTTTGGAGGTTATTCCTTGTCCGGTTACAAAGCTAGACAAACATGTGTCCGCCGCCATGTTATCCATCCACTGCAAAGTTATTCCACATACCACAGGCGCGGATCCAGGATAGTTTAATAGAGGGGGCCCAAAACTCGTTGTTTTTGAAAATAGAATTTAAAGGTCCTTAACTGGTGGACGGGAAAAGTTAGCATTTTTTGTGTATTGTGTAATACATAATGATTGACCTAAAAATAGGGGGTCCCGGGCCCCTTTGGGCACACGCCTGGATCCGCGCATGTACCCCGTGGCCCCTCACAGGAAAAACAAACCCCGCATAGTACGACTTCAACCATTTGGTGCAACAACAAACGGTCGTATAGCGTGTCGCTTGCCTTATTTTTCTTCAAGTAATTACTCCCCGCGACCATTGTTCTGTGTTTGTAGAAGCCTTATGCCTTTCACTACGTCAGAATACCAAGTGAAAAGAAGAACATTCTTCCCATAGTCGCCGTATGTCTGCTCAAACAACGGTTAAAGTGAAGAATTCTATCGCAAACTTGATAGACAAACACAGACAACAACCATTATTGCGCAAGGCTCTCGTCCCCCGTGTTCTTCCTGCCTTGTACTTTGTTGATTTTAGTTTCATTTTGTTGTCGTATTTGTGAACGTGTTTAAGTTATTCTTGTTTGAATACAAGATTTTAACTACAGTGAAAATACTCGAGTTATTTTATTACAATGTATTTCCCTCTCCATCTTTATTTTTTCTTTCAGTTCAATGTATATTATTATACGAATGTATGGGTCATATAACCGATAAATAGAAGAATATGAGATTTTAACTACAGTAAAAATACCGCTTGGTTCGGGTTATTTTATTACAATGTATCCATCTCCATCTTTATTTTTTCTTCTTTCGGTTCAATGTATATTGTTATACAAATGTATGGGCTATATAACCGATAAATAGAGGAATATGGATATTTTAGTGTTCTATATAAAAGAGTTCCGTGTGTTAAATCATGCCGAAAGTAATCGATTTTGTAGAGGTACTTGCCGTTTTAAAAGAAATTATACGGTCCTTCTGGGTTGAACTTAAAGTTACTATCTTAAAATTGTCATTTCTCTTTTACTATCCGGTCTGTTGGTGATTGTTCTAATGTCTTTAAAAGTAAGAAAGAAAACATAACTTAAGGCAACGTTTTGATGTGATCGTTTGGCACGTGCCAGAACTTTGATGATTCTAGCTTTTTGCAAGTTCCTTGTAGAAACACAACCACTGAATCATCATGATATTGTGATGACTCAAGACACTTCAAATCATGGGAGGATCCAAGTGAGAGGACCAGGTAGTCCTCCCTCTCCACCCTAAACAAAATAGTGTCAACTTTTTAAACCATTTTTCAGGAATTTTGTTCATGTGCATGTTTGCCCTTGCCCCCCTCCCGCCATCCTAAATATTTCCTGGGTCCGCCCTTGCATATAAGTTATATGGTTATAATAACCATAGAAATACGTAATGACTTGTCTCAAAATAAGATTTGATATTTTTCGTCTGTGAAGTGTGCTGGGACGAATTTGTAAGTTATGCACCCAGAGATAAGTTACTTGCGACTGGATGTGAAAACATTAATATGTCAAACAAAGAACTGAGTTTTAAAAGTACCATTCTTTGTTGTGTGAGGAACAAATACCTTCGAAAGTGTCTTCTTGTTCTTGTTCTTGTTCTTAATGTCTTCTTCTTCTTTAAGTATTTACTAGCCCCAGATCAAACTGACAATGGCAAGGTTATCTTTTGAAAAGGTTTAATGTCATATCCTTGGCCATCTTATTCAATTTATTGCTATCAGTAGTATGTAAGCGTGGTGCAGAGGATCGGAGATTTATTTATTTATTTATTTATTGTTGCATTAGTTGCCGTTGTTGTTGTTGTTGCTTTTGCTGCTGGTTTTATAATGGGGCATTTGTTTTAATTTTTCTTAACGGGATGGAGCTATTTTGTTAATAATAAAATAAAAAAACATTTAATTAAATACTACTACTAAATGTATTTTTATTTCCCACCCTAGCTATATAACATTTTATTTGTAGTATAACTTCAAATAATATTCATCCTCATGGCAGAGGATGGTATATTCAGTGACTCACTTTGTGATCGGGTAGAGTGTCTTGTGTGTGTCAAATAGTAAAGAAAGATAGCCAATCCTTGCTCTTCTTGTCATAACATGTCTGTGTGTGGTGAGGATAACCACAATCCTCAGAGCAGCGGTCAGCAATTAACAAAAGATGAAAGACCGCTGGAATCCAAGAAACCTGATTTTGTGCAAGCATTCATGCCGAAATTTGTGCCTTTGTGAAAAATGTACATAAACTTTATGAACGTTTTGTGAAAAATAATACACGTTTTCATCCAGAAAGAAAAAGAGAACAAGAATGAATAAAATTAAAATTTTATGTTTACGGTGATTGTAATGGAATAGGACCACACGCAATTTCGCTTTAGGAGAGATATTAGAAATTTCCACTCTGTTCAAGTCAAGAACATAAATATGGTGTCATACCGTTTTAAACCCTGGGTTGAGACCACATTCCTCAATTTTATCATCTTCGGTTTGTGTAGACATGCTAACAACAATGGAGAATTCGTTTTACCTGTAGTATCCTACAGCTGTTTTCAAATTAATAGATTTTTTATCTTAATTTGAGTAGTAAACCAAACCACATATTATAAATACTAGAAATAGTTTATGAATAGCTTTTTGATTTCATGCTCGTTTTTTATGGTCCCTAATAATTGGGGGAAAAAATCCAATATCGTCAAACAGTTTTGTATCTTTTATATTACAGATACTGGTATATTAAATTTATCTCTGTTTTGTTGCAGGCTAAATGGTGGTTTATTGCTTACAGCGAGTTCACACAGTAATGTATTTTACATTCAAAACGAAAACCCTCCAACATAAACCTGGCAAGGGCGGATGCAGGTGGGGTTTTTTTAGGAAGTAGATGCGGCTTAAAAAAGGAAAGGAAGTGGTTTGTTTAACGACGCACTCAACACATTTTATTTACTGTTATATGGCGTCGGATATATGGTTAAGAATCACACGGATATAGAGAGAGGAAACCCGCTGTCGCCACTTCATGGGCTACTCTTTTCGATTAGCAGCAAGGGATCTTTTATATGCACTATCCCACAGACAGGATAGCACATACCACGGCATTTGATATACCAGTCGTGGTGCACTGGCTGGAGCGAGAAATAGCCCGATGGGCCCACCGACGGGGATCGATCCTACACTGCGCTTTACCACTGGGCTACGTTCCGCCCCCGGCTTAAAAAGGGCGCCTATAGTGTTGCAAAACACACTAACATGTATTATACGTAGATTATATATATATATATATATATATATATATATATATATATATATATATATATATATATATATAAAAATGTGTTAGGCCTACTTTCACCTGCATTGGGGGAGGGGGGGGGGGCATTTCTAAGTTGGGAAGCTGCGTAGGTCCAGAACACATTCCTTGTGTATTAAAATCTTCTTCTTTTTTTTTTTTTGTAGAAACCAGATTAGAAAATTATATCTCTTGGAAAGAAAGAAAAAATCTTTCGGGAATTTTGTTTAGTTTTTATCTAGGTTTATCTGTTGTTGTTGTTGTGTTTTTTTTGTAGTTTTTTGGGGGGGTGTTTCGGGTGTGGGGTGTATGGACACATTTGTACACTGTGTAATAAGCGGATATTTGGGAAAGAAAGGAATGTTGTAAAATATTAAACTGCCATAATTAGCTGTCTTAATATTATAGTGGGAGGGGTGGAATCTAGCTCGGTCGGTAGAGCGCTCGCCCGAGGTGCTGGTGACGTAAGATCTAACCACCGTAATGGTCCTAGTGTACCACGACTGGTATATCAAAGGCCCTGGTATGTGCCGTCCTGTCTATAGGAAGTGCATATAAAAGATTCCTTGTTGCTAATGGAAAAATGTAACAGGTTTCTTCTTAGACTAGTAAAAACTAATTACCAAATATCGTACATCCAATAGCTAATGATTAATAAATCAAAGTGCTCTAGTGATGTCGTTAAACAAAACAAACTTTTAACTTTAACATTATAGTGATTGTCGTGACACTTGGTCTAGAGCAAGAGATGAAATCAGCTATCGCCAAATACTAGTATACTACCTTATCGATTAACAGGGACGAGTTCTTTGTGCGCACATACCAGTCGTGGAGCGCTGATGGCTGGAACAGGAGAAAAGCCAGTGGGTTTCCAACGACTTACCGCAGGTTAGACCTCTACCTGTTAGGTACATCTACACATTATATAAAATAAACTCGTTAGCCGTCTGAGGATAACAAAAAAGTTCGTTTTGTTTAATGACACCACATTGATATATTAATCATTGGGTGTCAACCATTTTGGTAATTTTGACATATATTCTTAGAGAAAAAACTCGCTACATTTCTAGCAAGGGATATTTTATATGCAGAATCCCATAGAAAAAAATGTATTCTTCCACAGACAGGATAGCACATACCACGACCGTTGATATATCATTGGTATATATGGCATTGGTGACCTGGGCCCCGTTCCACGTAGCCATCTTAGCCCTAAGATCAACTTAAGTGCATAGGGTAGCTATACGCTTAAGGTAATCTTAGGGCTCAGATCGCTTCGTGGAGCGGGGCCCTGGTCATCACCTAGGAGCCCCCTGCGCGTGCTGTAACCTCAACGTGGTGCAGGGGTGTAACATTCTCTTTGAGAATGGCTAATACAGCACACATCCCCTTGTTTTCTTCGAGACACAATTAACATTTTGAATAAAAGTCAGTATCTATCTGTGATATTTGTATTTTTGCACGGTTCTTTACATTGTGTTTTTGTTTAAATCTTGAATTTTTATATTGATGTTGATCATCACTTTATTTGTTTGCATTACCATAGTTTGACACCCAATAGCCGATGTATTTTTCGTGCTGGGGTGTCGTTAAACATTCATTCATTCATTCATTCACCTAGGAGGAGCAGCCAGTCGTATGTCTTGAAATTTGTTAACACACGTACGTGTGTAAACAGGGTATGTGTTACCATAAATAACGCATGATGTTCTCACCAACGGGTAAGAAACATTCTTAAACTACACAAAACAAATCGGTTAGCCCTCCGAGGGTCTACCACTCAACCTACAGCCAATAGAAACCCTACAGACAACAAATCGGTTAGCCCTCTGAGGGTCTACCACTCAACCTACATCCAATAGAAACCCTACAGACAACAAATCGGTTAGCCCTCTGAGGGTCTACCACTCAACCTACAGCCAACAGAAACCCTACAGACAACAAAACGGTTAGCCCTCTGAGGGTCTACCACTCAACCTACAGCCAATAGAAACCCTACAGACAACAAATCGGTTAGCCCTCTGAGGGTCTACCACTCAACCTACAGCCAACAGAAACCCTACAGACAACAAATCGGTTAGCCCTCTGAGGGTCTACCACTCAACCTACAGCCAACAGAAACCCTACAGACAACAAATCGGTTAGCCCTCTGAGGGTCTACCACTCAACCTACATCCAATAGAAACCCTACAGACAACAAATCGGTTAGCCCTCTGAGGGTCTACCACTCAACCTACATCCAATAGAAACCCTACAGACAACAAATCGGTTAGCCCTCTGAGGGTCTACCACTCAACCTACATCCAATAGAAACCCTACAGACAACAAATCGGTTAGCCCTCCCAGGGTCTACCACTCAACCTACATCCAATAGAAACCCTACAGACAACAAATCGGTTAGCCCTCTGAGGGTCTACCACTCAACCTACAGCCAATAGAAACCCTACAGACAACAAATCGGTTAGCCCTCTGAGGGTCTACCACTCAACCTACAGCCAACAGAAACCCTACAGACAACAAATCGGTTAGCCCTCTGAGGGTCTACCACTCAACCTACAGCCAATAGAAACCCTACAGACAACAAATCGGTTAGCCCTCTGAGGGTCTACCACTCAACCTACAGCCAATAGAAACCCTACAGACAACAAATCGGTTAGCCCTCTGAGGGTCTACCACTCAACCTACAGCCAACAGAAACCCTACAGACAACAAACGGTTAGCCCTCTGAGGGTCTACCACTCAACCTACAGCCAACAGAAACCCTACAGACAACAAATCGGTTAGCCCTCTGAGGGTCTACCACTCAACCTACAGCCAACAGAAACCCTACAGACAACAAATCGGTTAGCCCTCTGAGGGTCTACCACTCAACCTACATCCAACAGAAACCCTACAGACAACAAATCGGTTAGCCCTCTGAGGGTCTACCACTCAACCTACATCCAATAGAAACCCTACAGACAACAAATCGGTTAGCCCTCTGAGGGTCTACCACTCAACCTACATCCAATAGAAACCCTACAGACAACAAATCGGTTAGCCCTCTGAGGGTCTACCACTCAACCTACATCCAACAGAAACCCTACAGACAACAAATCGGTTAGCCCTCTGAGGGTCTACCACTCAACCTACATCCAATAGAAACCCTACAGACAACAAATCGGTTAGCCCTCTGAGGGTCTACCACTCAACCTACATCCAATAGAAACCCTACAGACAACAAATCGGTTAGCCCTCTGAGGGTCTACCACTCAACCTACATCCAACAGAAACCCTACAGACAACAAATCGGTTAGCCCTCTGAGGGTCTACCACTCAACCTACATCCAACAGAAACCCTACAGACAACAAATCGGTTAGCCCTCTGAGGGTCTACCACTCAACCTACATCCAATAGAAACCCTACAGACAACAAATCGGTTAGCCCTCTGAGGGTCTACCACTCAACCTACATCCAACAGAAACCCTACAGACAACAAATCGGTTAGCCCTCTGAGGGTCTACCACTCAACCTACATCCAACAGAAACCCTACAGACAACAAATCGGTTAGCCCTCTGAGGGTCTACCACTCAACCTACATCCAATAGAAACCCTACAGACAACAAATCGGTTAGCCCTCTGAGGGTCTACCACTCAACCTACATCCAATAGAAACCCTACAGACAACAAATCGGTTAGCCCTCTGAGGGTCTACCACTCAACCTACATCCAATAGAAACCCTACAGACAACAAATCGGTTAGCCTTCTGAGGGTCTACCACTCAACCTACATCCAATAGAAACCCTACAGACAACAAATCGGTTAGCCCTCTGAGGGTCTACCACTCAACCTACATCCAACAGAAACCCTACAGACAACAAATCGGTTAGCCCTCTGAGGGTCTACCACTCAACCTACATCCAATAGAAACCCTACAGACAACAAATCGGTTAGCCCTCTGAGGGTCTACCACTCAACCTACATCCAATAGAAACCCTACAGACAACAAATCGGTTAGCCCTCTGAGGGTCTACCACTCAACCTACATCCAATAGAAACCCTACAGACAACAAATCGGTTAGCCCTCCCAGGGTCTACCACTCAACCTACAGCCAATAGAAACCCTACAGACAACAAATCGGTTAGCCCTCTGAGGGTCTACCACTCAACCTACAGCCAACAGAAACCCTACAGACAACAAATCGGTTAGCCCTCTGAGGGTCTACCACTCAACCTACAGCCAATAGAAACCCTACAGACAACAAATCGGTTAGCCCTCTGAGGGTCTACCACTCAACCTACAGCCAATAGAAACCCTACAGACAACAAATCGGTTAGCCCTCTGAGGGTCTACCACTCAACCTACAGCCAACAGAAACCCTACAGACAACAAATCGGTTAGCCCTCTGAGGGTCTACCACTCAACCTACATCCAATAGAAACCCTACAGACAACAAATCGGTTAGCCCTCTGAGGGTCTACCACTCAACCTACATCCAATAGAAACCCTACAGACAACAAATCGGTTAGCCCTCTGAGGGTCTACCACTCAACCTACAGCCAACAGAAACCCTACAGACAACAAATCGGTTAGCCCTCTGAGGGTCTACCACTCAACCTACAGCCAACAGAAACCCTACAGACAACAAATCGGTTAGCCCTCTGAGGGTCTACCACTCAACCTACATCCAACAGAAACCCTACAGACAACAAATCGGTTAGCCCTCTGAGGGTCTACCACTCAACCTACATCCAATAGAAACCCTACAGACAACAAATCGGTTAGCCCTCTGAGGGTCTACCACTCAACCTACATCCAATAGAAACCCTACAGACAACAAATCGGTTAGCCCTCTGAGGGTCTACCACTCAACCTACATCCAACAGAAACCCTACAGACAACAAATCGGTTAGCCCTCTGAGGGTCTACCACTCAACCTACATCCAACAGAAACCCTACAGACAACAAATCGGTTAGCCCTCTGAGGGTCTACCACTCAACCTACATCCAATAGAAACCCTACAGACAACAAATCGGTTAGCCCTCTGAGGGTCTACCACTCAACCTACATCCAACAGAAACCCTACAGACAACAAATCGGTTAGCCCTCTGAGGGTCTACCACTCAACCTACATCCAACAGAAACCCTACAGACAACAAATCGGTTAGCCCTCTGAGGGTCTACCACTCAACCTACATCCAATAGAAACCCTACAGACAACAAATCGGTTAGCCCTCTGAGGGTCTACCACTCAACCTACATCCAACAGAAACCCTACAGACAACAAATCGGTTAGCCCTCTGAGGGTCTACCACTCAACCTACATCCAACAGAAACCCTACAGACAACAAATCGGTTAGCCCTCTGAGGGTCTACCACTCAACCTACATCCAATAGAAACCCTACAGACAACAAATCGGTTAGCCCTCTGAGGGTCTACCACTCAACCTACATCCAATAGAAACCCTACAGACAACAAATCGGTTAGCCCTCTGAGGGTCTACCACTCAACCTACATCCAATAGAAACCCTACAGACAACAAATCGGTTAGCCCTCTGAGGGTCTACCACTCAACCTACATCCAACAGAAACCCTACAGACAACAAATCGGTTAGCCCTCTGAGGGTCTACCACTCAACCTACATCCAATAGAAACCCTACAGACAACAAATCGGTTAGCCCTCTGAGGGTCTACCACTCAACCTACATCCAATAGAAACCCTACAGACAACAAATCGGTTAGCCCTCTGAGGGTCTACCACTCAACCTACATCCAACAGAAACCCTACAGACAACAAATCGGTTAGCCCTCTGAGGGTCTACCACTCAACCTACATCCAACAGAAACCCTACAGACAACAAATCGGTTAGCCCTCTGAGGGTCTACCACTCAACCTACATCCAATAGAAACCCTACAGACAACAAATCGGTTAGCCCTCTGAGGGTCTACCACTCAACCTACATCCAATAGAAACCCTACAGACAACAAATCGGTTAGCCCTCTGAGGGTCTACCACTCAACCTACATCCAATAGAAACCCTACAGACAACAAATCGGTTAGCCCTCTGAGGGTCTACCACTCAACCTACATCCAATAGATACCCTACAGACAACAAATCGGTTAGCCCTCTGAGGGTCTACCACTCAACCTACATCCAACAGAAACCCTACAGACAACAAATCGGTTAGCCCTCTGAGGGTCTACCACTCAACCTACATCCAACAGAAACCCTACAGACAACAAATCGGTTAGCCCTCTGAGGGTCTACCACTCAACCTACATCCAATAGAAACCCTACAGACAACAAATCGGTTAGCCCTCTGAGGGTCTACCACTCAACCTACATCCAATAGAAACCCTACAGACAACAAATCGGTTAGCCCTCTGAGGGTCTACCACTCAACCTACATCCAACAGAAACCCTACAGACAACAAATCGGTTAGCCCTCTGAGGGTCTACCACTCAACCTACATCCAATAGAAACCCTACAGACAACAAATCGGTTAGCCCTCTGAGGGTCTACCACTCAACCTACATCCAATAGAAACCCTACAGACAACAAATCGGTTAGCCCTCTGAGGGTCTACCACTCAACCTACATCCAACAGAAACCCTACAGACAACAAATCGGTTAGCCCTCTGAGGGTCTACCACTCAACCTACATCCAACAGAAACCCTACAGACAACAAATCGGTTAGCCCTCTGAGGGTCTACCACTCAACCTACATCCAACAGAAACCCTACAGACAACAAATCGGTTAGCCCTCTGAGGGTCTACCACTCAACCTACATCCAATAGAAACCCTACAGACAACAAATCGGTTAGCCCTCTGAGGGTCTACCACTCAACCTACATCCAATAGAAACCCTACAGACAACAAATCGGTTAGCCCTCTGAGGGTCTACCACTCAACCTACATCCAATAGAAACCCTACAGACAACAAATCGGTTAGCCCTCTGAGGGTCTACCACTCAACCTACATCCAATAGAAACCCTACAGACAACAAATCGGTTAGCCCTCTGAGGGTCTACCACTCAACCTACATCCAATAGAAACCCTACAGACAACAAATCGGTTAGCCCTCTGAGGGTCTACCACTCAACCTACATCCAATAGAAACCCTACAGACAACAAATCGGTTAGCCCTCTGAGGGTCTACCACTCAACCTACATCCAATAGAAACCCTACAGACAACAAATCGGTTAGCCCTCTGAGGGTCTATCACTCAACCTACATCCAATAGAAACCCTACAGACAACAAATCGGTTAGCCCTCTGAGGGTCTACCACTCAACCTACATCCAATAGAAACCCTACAGACAACAAATCGGTTAGCCCTCTCAGAGTCTACCACTCAACCTACATCCAATAGAAACCCTACAGACAACAAATCGGTTAGCCCTCTGAGGGTCTACCACTCAACCTACATCCAATAGAAACCCTACAGACAACAAAACGGTTAGCCCTCTGAGGGTCTACCACTCAACCTACATCCAACAGAAACCCTACAGACAACAAAACGGTTAGCCCTCTGAGGGTCTACCACTCAACCTACATCCAACAGAAACCCTACAGACAACAAAACGGTTAGCCCTCTGAGGGTCTACCACTCAACCTACATCCAATAGAAACCCTACAGACAACAAAACGGTTAGCCCTCTGAGGGTCTACCACTCAACCTACATCCAATAGAAACCCTACAGACAACAAAACGGTTAGCCCTCTGAGGGTCTACCACTCAACCTACATCCAACAGAAACCCTACAGACAACAAATCGGTTAGCCCTCTGAGGGTCTACCACTCAACCTACATCCAACAGAAACCCTACAGACAACAAACGGTTAGCCCTCTGAGGGTCTACCACTCAACCTACATCCAACAGAAACCCTACAGACAACAAATCGGTTAGCCCTCTGAGGGTCTACCACTCAACCTACATCCAATAGAAACCCTACAGACAACAAAACGGTTAGCCCTCTGAGGGTCTACCACTCAACCTACATCCAATAGAAACCCTACAGACAACAAATCGGTTAGCCCTCTGAGGGTCTACCACTCAACCTACATCCAATAGAAACCCTACAGACAACAAATCGGTTAGCCCTCTGAGGGTCTACCACTCAACCTACATCCAATAGAAACCCTACAGACAACAAATCGGTTAGCCCTCTGAGGGTCTACCACTCAACCTACAGCCAATAGAAACCCTACAGACAACAAATCGGTTAGCCCTCTGAGGGTCTACCACTCAACCTACAGCCAACAGAAACCCTACAGACAACAAATCGGTTAGCCCTCTGAGGGTCTACCACTCAACCTACATCCAATAGAAACCCTACAGACAACAAATCGGTTAGCCCTCTGAGGGTCTACCACTCAACCTACATCCAATAGAAACCCTACAGACAACAAATCGGTTAGCCCTCTATACCACTGAGGTACATTTTAAAAAACAAAAACAGTTTAAACGGCATACACCAAAACTATCAACACACAATATGTAAGTCAACTACAACCATGTTATGAGGGTGTCTATGACGCACAGACTGGAGTTATTTACAAATAAATACGATTGTAACAACTGATAAAATGGTTTTGCAGACGGCAGGCCGATTGTTTGCGACTTTTGGCTAAATAAGCCGCTGATACGTATCAAAAGTTTTAGCTTTCTTGCTATCACCAGGTAAAATCGCATGTCTTTTTTTTTCCTTCCTTATTTTTTCTTTTTTCTTTTTCTTTTTTTCATTTTTTTCTATTGATATACGCGACCTCGCCCTGCCCTGTCTCCCTGTCTAATCATCGTCAATGCCTGTCGTCTGCTACTTTCGATTTTGATTGACAGGTGTGGAAGCTGCCAGCAGACGACAACCAGATAATAAAGACTTTGTGATATATATTCAGGCCGGGGACATGCGGGTACATAAACAACGAGGTGATTGATAAGATATCTCGAATATTTCACGGATATTTTCCTGAATTTATGTCATATAAAGACGTCCAATGTAATTGATAGGAGGCGAGTACTTATTAGCGTTATCTCATTGGCACCTGTGTCCGTTCAACCAGACTTGTCGCTAAATGTGTAAATAAGAGGTTGCTTTGTATATATGCAATAGTAAAACGTTTCTGATCTTAAAGGGACATTCCTGAGTTTTATGCAATTTTTAAGATGTTATCGACTAACAGAGGCTTTTGAACGATTGTAATTGTATATCAAATATATTTTTCTGCATAAAATATTAGTGGCTGTATATTGTATATTAAACGTATTTCTGATCGTTCTACTACTTGTACTAGGCTAAATTTCATTTTATATATTATTTGAAGACAAAATCCAGTTTGGGCTTCTTACAAATATTAAGACGGCCAGAAACACATTGAATATACAGACACTGATATTCTAAACAAGAAAATATATTTAATATGTAAGTTTAATCGTAGAAATATTTTATTTTTCGGAAACATCTTACAATGCAGAAAACTCAGGAATGTCCTTTTAAAAATGTATGTATTCTCATAAAATTGAAATTATAGTAATATTGTGTTTTTTCTGGTGGTGTTTGTTGTTTTGGGGTTAGGGTTTGGGGAGTAAAAAATTAAGTTTTTGTCTTGTCTATTTTTTTTTTTTTTTTTATATTTTTTTTTTTTTATTCTTTCTTATTTTTATTTTTTTTGTAACCAGCCTCCCTGGTGCATTACAATGTTTTCAGATCAGCTAATATGATATTATAGTATCATCTGTCATGTTTGAAATGTCGAGGTTGACAGCAAAAGAAGTTGAACGACACTATGAGGCGCTGCCATATCAGAAAGAAATGAGGTGGTAGGAAATGCTTTATTTAACGACGCACTCAACACATTTTATTTACGGTTATATGACGTCAGACATATGGTTAAGGACCACAAAGCTATTGAGAGAGGAAACCCGCTGTCGCCACTTTATGGGCTACTCATTTCGATTAGCAGCAAGGGATCTTTTATATGCACCATCCCACAGACAGGATAATGCATACCACGGCCTTTGATATACCAGTCGTGGTGCACTGGCTGGAGCGAGAAATAGCCCAATGGGCCCACTGACGGGGGTCGATCCCAGACCGACTGCGCATCAGGCGAGGGTTTACCACTGGGCTACGTCACGCCCCGGAAATGAGATGAAAGTCAAAGAAAAGAAACGAAAGAGAGAATGGATTAAAAAATTACATTACATGAGTTTGCAGTTGTAAACCATTGGCATTGCCTTCTAACCTATGAGCTATTGTTCTTTACAGCCAGTGTTCCACAACTGATAACAAAAGGCCGTGGTATGTACTGTCCTGATCATGAGATGGTGCACATAAAATATCTCTTACTGCTAAAGAAAATGATAGCCCATGGAGTGACTGCAGTGGGTTTCCTCTCGCGTTATCTGTGTGGTTCTTACAGTGGCGTAGCGAGGGGTTCGCGGGGGTCATGCCATAAGCAAACTTTTTTTCTTCTTTTTTTAAATATTAAGTTTTATAAAATCATGCATACATACATACATACATACATACATACATAGTGTGGGTTAGCCCCTCAATAGTGCCCCCCCCCCAATCTAAATCCTGGCTACGCCAGTCGGTTCTTAATCATATGCCTGACGTCACATAACCGTAATTAAACATGTTGTGTGCGTCGTCAAGTAAAACATTTCTTTCTTACTTCAGTAACCTATGTTACTATTTAACGACACTTTTGTAAGAAAATGTTTTAATATTAGAGAGACTGAGACAGAGAGAGGAATAAAATACATATTTTGCAGCATTTATTTTCACATTGTACTGAGAAAACCTTCAGTTAGTATGAAAATGTGCAATTATAAAATAAATTTAGATCCTGTGATTTAAATATAGCTTATCTTGTGTTTCCAACACTTGTTATTCGTATGAAAACCACGATTATGCAACTTCAAAACTGACTGAATTTCCTTTCGTTAAAACGTGTATATATATATATATATATATATATATATATATATATATATATATATATATATATATATATATATATATATGGTACGTATATGTATATGTATATGTATGGTACATATATGTATATATATATGTATGGTACATATATGTATATGTATGGTACGTATATGTATATGTATATGTATGGTACATATATGTATATGTATGGTACGTATATGTATATGTATGTATGGTACGTATATGTATATGTATATGTATGGTACATATATGTATATGTATGGTACGTATATGTATATGTATGGTACGTATATGTTTATGTATATGTATGGTATGTATAAGTATGGTACGAATATGTATATGCATGGTACGTATATGTATATGTATGGTACGTATATGTATGGTATGTATATGTATGGTATATATGTATATGTATGGTACCTATATTTATGGTACCTATATGTATATGTATGGTACGTATATGTATATGTATGGTACGTATATGTACATTGTATATGTATGGTATATATGTATATGTCTGGTACGTATATGTATGGTACCTATATGTATATGTATGGTACCTATATGTATGGTACCTATATGTATATGTATGGTACGTATATGTACATTGTATATGTATGGTGTATATGTATATGTCTGGTACGTATATGTATGGTACCTATATGTATATGTATGGTACGTATATGTACATTGTATATGTATGGTATATATGTATATGTCTGGTACGTATATGTATGGTACCTATATGTACCTCTATATAACGGCCACCCAAAAGGGCATGACAAAATTGTCCGTTATAGACAGGTGACCCTTATATACAGGTTCAAAATTAGAACCCATATATTAAAACATATCACAACTGTCGCATTTTTAAACTATTCCCACACTAGCTTGTTTATGTCATCATTGCCTGTTGCTTTCTTCTGCCTTTTTCTTTCGGCTGAAACATTATTGTCAAAATCGGCCAGAACATCAATTTTCCTTTTTAAAATAGAATTAATCTGAGAACGTCCTACACCAAAATGATCGGCGATCTTTCGAGCACTTAAAGTGCCTTTCTCAGATTTGTTAATAACGTCGATTCTCTGTTAAAGCAGTACGAATTTTCGGTGGCATTTTGCATGCAAACGTATTCGTTAATACATTTCGCAAACATTGACATTGACTTGCAGAAGATATATTGACGGAAAATAAACCCAAAGCTACAGACATGGCTATATAAACACATTTAATTTATAATTTTGAAGATGATTGAAAAAGTAGACATAACCAGGGACAAAAAATAAACGAAAACACGTCTTAACGACGATCATCTTGTGACCGTTATAGCAGGTTCAACCTGTGATTTTGGGTGAAAAATAGTGACCGCTGGTCGTTATGGACAGGTGACCGTTATGTACAGGTCAAATAAGGAAGGAAATGCATTGGGGGGATTTATAGTGGCCGTTATAGGGAGGTGACCGTTATGTACAGGTGGCCGTTAGACCAGGTTCGACTGTATATGTATGGTACGTATATGTACATTGTATATGTATGGTATATATGTATATGTGTGGTACGTATATGTCTGGTACGTATATGTACATTGCATATGTATGGTACATATATGTATATGTCTGGTACCTATATGTATATGTATGGTATGTATATGTACATTGTATATGTATGGTATATATGTATATGTATGGTATGTATATGTCTGGTACGTATATGTATGATACATATATGTATGGTATATATGTATATGTCTGGTATGTATATGTATGGTACCTATATGTATATGTATGGTACGTATATGTACATTGTATATGTATGGTGTATATGTATATGTCTGGTACGTATATGTATGGTACCTATATGTATATGTATGGTACGTATATGTACATTGTATATGTATGGTATATATGTATATGTCTGGTACGTATATGTATGGTACCTCTATGTATATGTATGGTACGTATATGTACATTGTATATGTATGGTATATATGTATATGTATGGTACGTATATGTATGATACATATATGTATGGTATATATGTATATGTCTGGTATGTATATGTATGGTACCTATATGTATATGTATGGTACGTATATGTACATTGTATATGTATGGTATATATGTATATGTCTGGTACGTATATGTCTGGTACGTATATGCATTGTTGTCAAAGGATGAACTATAGAAATTATAGGTGATAAAATATACACTCGGATAGGAAACAATAAAGGTTTTTTGTTTTTGTTTTTTGCGTCGTTTGAACGAGGTGACCTCTGGGAAGCAAAAAAAAAAGTTAAAAAAATACTCATTTGACTATAGGTATGATGAATTCAGGGTATGGTTTCGTGATGGCAGTTTCTCGTCTTTTTAACGATAACCATGTTGTTTGCAACGTTATAACGTATAATTTTACCACCAATCTAATGGCGTCTGTCAACGCGTCAAAAATAAAAACGAGAAGCTCTAATTGTGCCTTCGGGGGGAAAATGGGGCCCCTGTTGAGGGGCAGGTGAGCTTTTCGCCATTTTGTGAAAATTATT
This sequence comes from Gigantopelta aegis, assembly GCF_016097555.1. Lineage (NCBI taxonomy): Eukaryota > Metazoa > Mollusca > Gastropoda > Neomphalida > Peltospiridae > Gigantopelta > Gigantopelta aegis. Next base: position 36,288,801 of record NC_054701.1, on the reverse strand, counting down.
TCGCTATGTCGTATCAGGATGTTCGAGACGGGAGCGCCTGGGGAGGCCGTCTCGCAGTTTCGGAGTATTTACCTGGCTGAAACATAATAGTAGTAGTAGTTTAATAAACAGGTAAAAAAAAGATCTCGGTTTATTATTGTTGATCGTGTTGATCATGTTGATCCAGTTTGTTGTTTTCGGCCGACAGAAAAGTGTTAAAGGAAGGAAATGTTTTATTTAACGACGCACTCAACACATTTTATTTACGGTTATATTTCGTTGGACATATGGTTAAAAGAAGGAAGGAAATGGTTTATTTAACGACGCACTCAACACATTTTATTTACGGTTATATTTCGTTGGACATATGGTTAAAAGAAGGAAGGAAATAGTTTATTTAACGACGCACTAAACACATTTTATTTACGGTTATATTTCGTTGGACATATGGTTAAAAGAAGGAAGGAAATGGTTTATTTAACGACGCACTCAACACATTTTATTTACGGTTATATGGCATTTGACATATGGTTAAGGACCACACAGATATTGGGAGAGGAAACCCGCTGTCGCCACTTCATGGTCTACGCTTTCGATTAGCAGCAAGGGATCTTTTATATGCACCATCCCATTGTCAGGATAACACATACCACGGTATTTTATATTCTAGTCGTGGTGCACTGGCTGGAGCGAGAAATAGCCCAATGGGCCCACCGACGGGGATCAGTCCCAGACCGACTGCGCATCAAGCGAGCGCTTTACACTGGGTTACGTCCCGCCCCTCAAAAATGCTTAGTTATCACCCGTATGTAAAAGCACAGTTGTTGTCATTTAGTAATAAAAATAACAAATAACTTCAAACAACTGGGTTATAAAAATTATATAGAGGTCAACCTGCTTTAATATGAAAAGGCATTTATGTGTTTTCTATTTATTTCTCACTGAAGACGAAAGAAAGAAAGAAATGTGTTATTTAACGACGCACTCAACACATTTTATTTACGGTTATATGGCGTCAGACATATCGTTAAGGACCACACATGGGCTACTCTTTCCGATTAGCAGCAAGGGGTCTTTTATTTGCGCTTCCCACAGGCAGGATAGCACAAACCATGGCCTTTGAACCATGGATCAGTGGTCGGTGCAAGTGGTTTACACCTACCCATTGAGCCTTGCGGTGCATTTCACTCCGGGTTTAGAGTCGGTATCTGGATTGAAAATCCCATGCCTCGACTGGGATCCGAACCCAGTACCTACCAGCCTGTAGACCGATGGCCTAACCACGACGCCACCGAGGTCGGTTCTTTGAAGACGAAGTCCTGTTTCCTAAACTAAGCTGCTACACAAAGTAATATTCATTTTAACTTAATTTTCGTGCCTATGTTCAATTAAGATTCAAGCATGCTGTCATGGGTACACATCTCAGCTATCTGAAATGTTTTTATTAAAGTGATTAATAAGAAAGAAGACGATGTCTTGGCCCTACTCCTCCCATTGAGCCGTTAACACACTCTGGCTGGATGCAGGTTTCGGGATGCGAACCCGGTACCTACCAGCCTCAAGTCCGACGGCTCAGCCACTACGTCACCAAGGTCGATCGCTGATTCTGTACTAATCGAAATTGCCTCTGTTCAAGGCAGACGACACAACAACCGCCACCCTATAGACGCGGCGACGAAGGCTGGGAAATGCGCGCTAGGCAGCCTTTCTTGCCCTGTCAAGACGATTGTATGGATCCGGGTCATCTTTCCCAGCCCTACATCGATATACATAGAGCAAATTGTTGCTTCCACGCCAAGACAGTCAGTTAAATGTCCCGTGAATGTTATTCAATTAATTTAGTAATTCGATACGGTCTTGCTAACTATCTCGCTCTATGAAAACATGTTAGCCTTTCAGATGAAACATTCGCCTCACCTCTTTCTCACTGGATTAATTGCCGTGGAAGACGAGTGATGAACGCAAGTGCCTCCAGCCAGAAGAACCTTTGTGTGCCCTTGGTTTGCCGGTGGAACCCACACGTTACATGCAACTTTTCAACATGGAGCGCTTTTGCGTGTTTATTATAATTATTATTAAAGAGGCATAATCAGTTGTACACCAAGTCCACCGTCACCAACACCACCACAACCACAACTAAAATCCATCGCCCTTCCCACATCCACCACAACCACAAACCATCAAACACCATATACACACAGACAGATACCATATCTTGTTTGAGTAAAAGTCTAGAAAATTCAGTCTGTGTCCACATTTGATGTGGCTGAACCTTACCTTTCGTAATGATGAATACCAGTATAAATGGCGCAGTGGTCATCGTGACACCATCATATTTAATGCTGGTAGGTACTGGGCTCGCTCCCTAATACCGGTTACAGACCAGACCGAGAAAACTTCTAGCAGTGCCGTTACTAGCATAAAACTTTTTTTTATCAGTATAGTGTGTGGGAAAGACAGAAAGAGCGGAAACAAAACATTATGCGTATTTAACAGCTACATACCGATGCATGGACGAACAGACAGATCGGTCGACATGCAGGGTATCATTGTATGTATTGTAGTTTGTGTAAAGCCCGGCATAGTTATTGTTTTCAAAATATTACCATCTTCGATATACTGAATCCTGTTTGTTTCTGAAGCGTTATCAGAAGCGCGTTCATGAGGGAGAGCGCTCGCAGACTAGAGATCACTTTAGTATACTAGTATGCAGTATGGAATATGTGTGCACATCATATAATGGAATTGATCACAGACTCTTACCCTTCTAAAGATGAAAACAAAAAGACAGAGTTGCTTGCCATTCTGAACACTGGTGCTGTGTGCGTTAAAAATACTGCTCGAGTTGCTTGCCCTTCTGAAGATACAACTGATATGTATGTTAAAAAGACTGTTAGAGTTGCTTGCCCTTCTGAATATACCACGGATAAGTATGTTAAAAAGACTGTTAGAGTTGCTTGCCCTTCTGAATACACCACTGATAAGTATGTTAAAAAGACTGTTAGAGTTGCTTGCCCTTTTGAATACACCACTTATCTGTGTGTTAAAAAGACTGCTAGAGTTGCGTGCCCTTCTGAACACACAACTGATAGGTGTATTAAAAAGACTGCTAGAGTCGATTGCCCTTCCGAATACACAATTGATCTCTATGTTAAAAAGACTTCTAGAGTTGCTTGCCCTTGTGAATACACAACTGATCTGAATGTTAAATCGGCCTTGGTGGCTCAGTGATTAAGTCATCAGACTACAGGCTGGTAGGTTCAGGATTCGCAGTGAGTTCTTAAGGGCTAGGTAGGTGTAAGGCCACTACACCCTCTTCTCTCTCAATAACCACTAACCATTAGCAACTAACCCACTGTCCTGGACAGACAGCCCAGATAGCTGAGGTGTGTGCCCAGAATAGCGTGCTTGAACTTTAATTGGATATAAGGTCTCACTACACAGATGTCATCTGCCATTGAAACCCATGTTAAATTGCCCAACTTTTGCTATATGACCGCATCTGGCTGTTGTACCGGTCCGAACAGGTGGTTCATTAACCGATTCACTCCAGCTGTCACTTGCACTATATACCCATGTCCCAAAAGGTCGATGCACAATATTACAAAATAACATGGGCAAAATACAGCCAGAAGGCTTACCATTAAACATATATATTGTTTTAATTCTTCACCATTTCCTAGAAGTGAATATGTGAACCATAACATGTGTCACAATTAGGAACTATAGTGGACCGCGATCAATGAACTCTCACCCGGAAGTGATCTGTGTAGTGAGACCTAAGCAAGAAAATAAGTTGCAATGAATGATGTATGTTAAAAAGACTGCTAGAGTTGCTTGCCCTTATGAATACACAACTGATCTGTATGTTAAAAAGACTGCTAGAGTTCCTTGCCTTTCTGAACACCTTATAGGCTCTATAGGCTAAAATGACTATGCTAGAGTTGCTTGAGGACGCGATGGGAGCTGGGAGCTGGATGTCTGCTGTTCACCGAACCATCCCCTCGCATCCAAGGATAGAAAATACTTCACCTGCAATTTTACGGCCCAAAAATTTGATTAGGAATGATCTAACAGATAGTGACAGTTTAAAACGAACTCGCTGTTGTGTGACCAGCCTATAGCACTTTCGTTCCGTACCCTTCACCACTGACGCCTTTATCCCTTCTAATGTCCCGAACGGAGTGAACATGATACAGACCAACAACAGACAAGACAAATTATTCGCGCCTTTATAAAAACTTCCACTTAACACATTCATTCCGGAGTCAAATACTCGCGCCGCGACTTGGATGTGTCACCTGGCTATTCACACTAAAGGGGTATCTTTCAATCTGTTCCCTAACCTCGAGGTAGGTTCAACAAAAATCTGTAGCCGGAATGAAGAAGAAGAAGAAAAAAAAAGGGGGGGTCTTCACTTTATTAAAGACGCTTTAGAAGACGTCTTTTATGTACACGAGCTGCTTATTGATGCTTAATCCGTCCCGCTTAATCGGCAACAAACGCCGTCACTGTGGATCTGTTTAGACTACCCCGTGTAACTATAGTATGTACCGGTATGCGAGTTTCGTTTCATGTCTATCTATATTACATGTTAACTGAAAGGTCCCCTTTGATGTCTCTCTCATGCTTCTTCATAAAATACTAGATTACATACAATACTGTGAGAACGAATCCCAAGCAGCTGGCTTTCAATTATTGAAAGACAACCGAGCATCAAGGCTGGACTTTTTCTTATTTAATTTGGACAGTATTTCACGTTGTGTGTAAGAAGTGAATTACATTGACACTAGGATCAAAAGTCGGTCTAAATGAGTTAAGGGAGCGGGAGGGATTACGTCTTTTAATGGTCTAATCCTGCTTACCGTTTAATCGTGGTTGAATACACCTCAGCATATTGTTTAAGCAGCGGTTATTGAGTTTCAACGGACTGAGAAAGGTGACACGTGACTTAGAATTTGGAAGGAAACGCAGACTAGATTATTTTATTAATTGATGAAGGGTCGTCTGTGTGCACTTTCCCACAGACACGATAGCTCGTGTACACCAGACTTCAAATCTGTCATGGACAGAATTCTCTGACGAAGTCAGAGGTTGCGCCCACGACAGGCGTGCTTGAACAGTTCTCTGATGGAAGCATGCCAAAAATTATCCACCCACACCCACAGACTTCAATGTGGCACTTTATGGACATTGGAAGGTCGGGTCACTGATAGGGGTCGATCCAACAATCTATGGTATCCCAAGAAGACACTTTAAATCGCACACACGTTTAGCACATATGAAACAAAACTGCAAGCTAGAATTTAACCCTCTAGTGCCCGGCGTAGCATATCTGCTACACGAACTAAATTACTCTATAAAGTCAACATATATATTATTTTAAATATTTTCTCCATCAAAAATGAAATTAATTATATTAAATGTATTAAATTCAATTTCATACAGTTTGCTAGCTTTACTTGTCAGTTTGCCATTACCATCCTTATATGGTAGTCCCCATGTTACCGGTGTCTTCCTAAACTGGGTAGACTTCAACAACTGAAGAAACACATATTGAGATAAAAATTAATGTGGATATTATGTTAAATAATGTCACCGAGTGTAGAAGAATATAATGTTATACTTTCTTTAACATAAATAATTCATGTTGTTTTTTGTGTAATACACATGGAACTTGTCATGTAGCATTTATGTAACACAAGGCTATCAGGGAAACAAATGGGTTCAGCTAAAAAAAAATGTACAGTGTTCTACTTAGTACTTTGGAAATGCATTGCAAATGTTTTAAATGCATTAACCTGTAAATACAGGGGCGGATCTATGATTTTATGAAGGAGTGGAGGGGGTATGTTAGTATTAAATATTAAAGGCATACTGTCACGGATTTAAGGAACTTATTTCTCTAAAAATGGATAATAAATAAAAATTACATTAATTGTTGGAAACCAAATCTAGCTATTGCATCACCTTAACTGAACCATGATGGGGTGAAATCCATGTCATCCCTCTCGGCAATTTTAGTTTTTGAATTATGGACCATTGCCTTAATTCAATTATTTTTACAAAATGTCATTAATAAATGGAGCATGGTGGTTATGAAGATGGTTGCATAAGGTACATTTAAAGACAAATCAAATTATCTTATTTCAGGTAATTATTTGTTAGACAATTAAATAGGTCAGTGGTCTGTGACAATATGCCTTTAACTAGGCAAAATATTGGTGGTGTTTAGTTAGTAAAGTGGAACAGTGTTGAGTCAACCCTAAAAATCAGCCCTTAAATCGAATTTTGTTTTTATTGTGACTTGTTATATAAAGGCTATATAAAATTGATATATATATATAGATATATATATATATATATATATATATATATATATATTGATATTGATATTGTGCTACATCAAGTGCATGGAGTGCAACATGCAATTGTGTCTCAATAAGGAGAGAAACTGTTTTGCCTATTTCTATCTCTACTGACAAATGTTAATAACAGTGTTGTTATCATTTTTTGCAGTTTCATAATTGTTTGTTTAAAATTAATTACATATGTTATTTTAATATACCTCTTTGAGTTTATAGAATATTGAACTATCAGGAACGGATCCAGAGTTTATCCAGAGTTTTCAAAATGGATGGACATTTTGCCGTTTCATGGCAATAAAAGGCATTCAGATATGTTTCATGGATGGCAAAAAGTATCAGTCACAGTATTAGAGGATAAGTTGAAGGTTGAGATAAAGGAAACTTTGTCCGTATTTTCTGGGGGTGCAACACCCCCCCCCCCCCCCCCTCCACGCTCCCGTTAGGAACGACCCTGAAATATGGAGATCTAAAGCATCCCTCTGATTCCACCTCTGACCATAACTGTTATTTTGTTGATAATAATGATATATTTACTAAAGTTATATAACATGTAGCATATCTGCTACATTTGCCTCAAATGCCCAGTGTAGCATATCTGCTACATTTTGAAAAGTACATCAAAACTGACGAAAATTCAAATATCAACATGGCATTGTTAAAGTTCCATTAAAAGTTGTACTTTGAGTGAATATAATAATTTTTTGTATTTATTTTGGGTAGTTGGGCACAAGAGGGTTAAGGAAGGAAGGAAGGAAGGAAATGTTTTATTTAACGACGCACTCAACACATTTTATTTACGATTTATGGCGTCAGACATATGGTTAAGGACCACACAAATATACAGAGAGGAAACTCGCTGTCGCCACTTCATGGGCTACTCTTTTTGATTAGCAGCAAGGGATCTTTTATATGCACCATCCCACAGACAGGATAGTACATACCACGGCCTTTGTTACACCAGTTGTGGAGTACTGGCTAGAAAGAGAAATAGCCCAATGGGTCCACCGACGGGAATCGATCCCAGACCGACCGCGCATCAAGCGAACGCTTTACCACTGGGCTACGTAGCGCCCCTAGAATTTAACTATCTCAACATCATTAGCTTTGGCTGCTTATGTCTTGGCAATGACAAATTCCATTTGGTGATTTTAGAAAATAAACATGCACGATCTGTCCTTATGAGGGAATTATAAACTACTTCCGATTCAGGAAATGAAAAAAAAAGAATAAAAAAAAAAAAAAAAAGTTTAAATTATAGCATTAAATTAAATGAGATTATAAATTTGTCAAAACGTTTTTAAACTATAATTTCGATGTATATAAAATAGGATATAATAATTATCTATGAGTAAAATTATTATGTCGGTATGAACATTTAAAGGAAAACTCACATAACAGTATTTATTATATATTTAATTTCATTTATCGATTGTCTTAACCTTGCGGCATTATCTAAAAGCAGATTAAATGGTAATTTTAAGAATAAATACTATTTAAAATGTAACATTAATCAAAAACTGTTAAGTTGAACATGCTCAGTGCGCCCGGCTTAATGCACTAGTTACGTAAGCAAATTTCCTATTGCAATTCATTACCCTGCTTGCAATCTGTGTTAAACAGTACTTATTTGGTGAAAGAATGTTTTTCAAAGAATGTTAATAGCTTTTTAAAACGAACACATAAAACTTATAAACACATATGATGTGAAGATAATCCCCAAACAAGTAGATCGTAAAATTGTCAGTACCTGCTGTGCAATATTTTAAATCCTAGACAGTAATCGAAGCTTTTTTTTATTATTATTAAAGGGACATACCTATGTTTCAACCCGTGAAAATTAACACTAAGTTTAGTTAATCTACAAACCTGTAACACATTTGGATAAAGTTACAACTGAGTGAAACATGAGTCTGTGACTTTGAAATGGTGAAACATCCTTTAAAAATAGACTAAAACTCGACTGCATAACTGTTACTTCTCAGAAGCACGTGCGTTTTTAAAAATATGAGAAATGCATTTTGTGATATTAAAAACACCAGGATGACCAAAAACACTTCGAATGTACGGAAATTTATAATCTAAACAATAAAATCTCAGTAAAGTATGATTTAAGCTATCAAAACCGGTTATAATAGTAAAATATATCCGTTAGTGTTTAAAAACTAGGGTCTGTCCCTTTAAGGCCATGCATCTTTCTACAGTATACACTGTGGTAAAATTCACTGAAGACCGAAACTATGTTTACGGAGTATTTCGTATCTATTCCAAGCACACAAAAAAATGTTTTATTTCTTATAGTCCTTCCAATCAGGGAACGTCATTTTCTGATTATGGTATTTACTACGTAAATTCACGTTTATATGCAAAACTAGGCCACTAACACCACGATTAAAAACATCCGAAATACATTTAAATAATTTTCTTTGTCTTTACCTTGAGATATATTCAATAACTACTATAGCTGCGTGAATTAGCTGCCAAACCACGATTAAAAACATTCGAAATATACATCAATATTTGTCTTTTGTATTTACCTTAGATTTATATTCCGTAATTACGTAATGTGCGTGAAATAGATGTCAAATACAAGCTAACCATAAACGTGAAGTTAAGATATTTCATGAATTTGGTTCCAGGTTTTCAAGGACGTGTAGTCTTTATATATATGTGTGGGGGGGGGGGGGGGGGGGAGACTTGGCCCAATGGTAAAGCGCTTGCTTGATGTGCGGTCGTTTTGGGATCGATCCCCGTCAGTGGGCCCATTGGGCTACTTCTCGTTCTAGCCAGTGCATCACGACTGTTATATCAAAGGCCGTGGTATGTGCTATCCTGTCTGTGGGATGGTGCATATAAAAGAGCCCTTACTACTTAATGAAAAACTGTAGCTGGTTTCCTCTCTAAGGCTATATGTAAAAATTACCAAATGTTTGACATCCATTAGCCGATGATTAATAAATCAATGTGCTCTAGTGGTGTCGTTAAACAAAACTAATTTTTAAAATGCTTATATTTCATAATAATATTATTTTTAAAGGTCATGGCTTCTTTATATATATTTTTAATGCATGCATATATTTAGGCTACATAAAGGGCATATTTGAAGTGTTCTTTACAGACAAGCATTTACCCAAGGTGACCTTTGATACAGATTTTAATGCATTTTCAGATTGAGACAAAAAAATTAAATTAAAAAAAACCAGACACTGTTATTTGCATTGTGTCTTCACAAGGCATATTCCTATTAAATAACTGTTCAGATTTGACTGCATGATAAAACGGGATCAGAGTAGTAATAAACTGTGAATTGTGACCATAGAACATTGGCTAATGGCGTAAATGTTCCCATGTCACAAAGCCAATAATCCTTATACCATTAAGAACGTCGACAATTGCTGCTATTTTCTACACGACTAATAACAGGCCAATACCCTACGGTTTTGAAAAGTGCATGATACCTGGCGCACGTGCACATGCACAGGTATAAATCAGGTGCGGATCTAGAAAGGAAGCCAAGATCCGGGTTCGGGGGATAGGTCCGATGGAGTCATTCCACTTTAGCCTCTTTGTTTTTTTAAACCTGAACGACAAAACCGTTATCCATAGTCAAACACATATCTCTGCACAAAACAGAGTCGAATGGGCATTTGGTAATTTGGTGATTGATTCCATGCATCTGTATCTAGTGCCCCTGCGTGTGCTGTAACCTCACCGTGGTGCAGGGGTGTAACATTCTCTTTGAGAATGGCCAATACAGCACAAAATTGAAGTTTTGAGTAAAATTCAGTATCCGTAAAATTCTGTGATGTTTGTGTTTTTGCACAGTTCTTTACACTGTTTTTGTTTGAGTCTTGAATTTTTATATTGATGTTGATCATCACTTTATTTATTTGCATTACCATAGTTTGACACCCAATAGCCGATGTATTTTTCGTGCTGGGGTGTCGTTAAACATTCATTCATTCACTGTATCTAGTGTCTCGTCTACATTGTATATGAGGACAGCCACTCTCGATGAGCTCCTTTATTGGACAATACATCCTTCCTGCACCGCTCCAAGACGAGTGCTACCCACAGAGCGGGCCCCGTCGGTGGCCCACTGGGCTATTTCTCGTTCCAGCCAGTGCTCCACAACTGGTGTATCAAAGGCCGTGGTATGTACTATCCTGTCTGTGGCATGGTGCATATAAAAAGATCCCTTGCTGCTAATCAAAAAGAGTAGCCCATGAAATGACGACAGCGGGTTTCCTCTCTCAATATCTGTGTGGTATTTAACCATATGTCTGACGCTAAATAACCGTAAATAAAATGTGTTGAGTGCGTCGTTAAATAGCACATTTCCTTCCTTCCTTCCCTGAGCGGGATTTAGCTCAGTCGATTGAGTGTTCGACTGAGGTGCTTGCGTCGCAGGATCGAACCACTTTGGTGAATACATTCAACTGATTGGTTTATTTTTCGTTCCAACCAGTGCACCACAACTGGTATGTTTTTTCCTGTATGTGAAAAAGTGCAAATAAAAGACTTCTTGCTGCTAATGGAAAACAATGTAGCGGGTTTCCTCTGATGACCACGAGTCAGAATTATCAAATGTTTGACATCCAGTAGTTGATGAGTAATTAATCAGTGTGCTCTAGTGGTGTCGTTAAACAAAACAAAACTTGTTTTTATTACTGCCACCATATCATTTCATCTAAAACAACAACATCATGTTTTTCTCTGACGTTACGTATTTGTTGAATGGACCCTACTCGGGATTCCACGCCTCTGTCCCCTTTGGCGCTTGACTTAAATTAATGTTCGATTATAAAATGTACTTTGAAGGTTCATTTCAAAATTCATCGATCAGCAACTGAAGAAGAAAATTATAGGGGTACGGGCCAACCTTTTAGTTCGTTAGGAATGCCACCGTGTTCTATATACCCTTCAAAAAAGTAGGGGAACCTGAAATATTAATGTTAATATCAACTATTAGACCGAACATACGTTTTGACCACAGAAATCTTAGTAAAGAACATTCAGGTCTGTTTATCAAGACACCGAAACACATTCCATAGTTTGCACGTGCATCACGCAGTTGCCCCGTACACGTGCGTGGGGTGTCATTCTCGATTTTGCCAATTTCCAGGAAGGTCAATTAATCACTTTGGAACATTATATTTGTCAGTCTTTTTCATTCTGTTGATCATACAGTTGTTTTCAGTCATTTTTATTGTTTGAATTTGCGATTTACTGATAAAAAAAATGTCAGCTTTCAAATTTTACTTCTGACCCCAGTTGTCCTTCATGATCTTTGGTGGTCATAAAACCTACTGTAATACTGAACTACCGGTTGTAATGTTTACCCAGTTAATTCACAATTCCCCACAGCTAATATACCTTACAATTTTGTCAATTGTAAATTCTTATTAGAGTTCCCCTACTTTTTTGAAGAGTATATTTTGAATTATGTGTTTGGAAAAAGTACAATATGAAATGAACTCTTTTTTTTAATTATAATATCCTGCACACACACACACACACACACACACACACACACACACGTCCCACTCACCCTGTGCAGGAGAAAATCTTCGAATTCGGGGGAAAGTTTTGGGAGACATGTTTGGCAAAATGAACTGAACTGAAACCTTCTCGCCATGTATTTCCATCATTGTATTCACAATATTAGTTGTAATGCATGGCGATTCGTTTTGCCAGTCTGTTTAATTGTAATGCTAATGAATCTTCGTTTAATTCTGGCAAAACATCAGCCTACTCCCTACAAAAAAAAAAAAAAATGGGAGCCTATGTATGCCTATTTGTAATTCTTTAAGAAGTCACACTTATACTCTTCAAAATCATTTAAGGCAGGTCAGGTCAGGTCATAGGTTTTACGTCCACGTTCAGAACAAGCTGTTGTAGCGCACGCCTGTCAGGGGCACAGGTGTCGACTTTCGCTGACTCCTCCGTCCAGGACAGGAAAAGGGTTAGGTGGAGGTGGAGGGGAGAGAATGAGGCAATTTTGGTGCACTTTAATTTTGAATATCACGTAGGATTAAGTCAAAAAGGAAACATATTGCGCAAATTTCTTGAAGTAGTTTTGGCGCGTTTTGGAACGGTACATCGAAAGAGAAACGGGGCCTAACGCTTAATTTGGATTTAGCTTGCCGAAAGTAGCTCATGTTGGAACCTAACCTATTGGTGGCCTCATTTAAGACAGTAAACATTGCCTTTCATTAAAGGGACATTCCTGAGTTTGCTGCAATTTTTAAGATGTTATTGACTAACAGAGACTTTTTAACGATTGTAATTACATATCAAATATATTTTTTTGCAATAAATATTAGTGGCTGTATATTAAACGTGTTTTTGATCGTTCTAATATTTGTACCAGGTTAAAGACAAAATCCAGTTTGAGCTTCTTACAAATATTAAAATGGCCAGAACACATTGAATATACAGACATTGATATTCTAAACAATAAAATATATTTAATATGTAAGTTTAATCGTAGAAATATTTTATTAGACGGAAACATCTTACAATGCAGCAAACTCAGGAATGTCCCTTTAAGCAGCATTCTTGAGGGCCATTGTTTGGAGTTAAAGAATTCACAGTTATTTGCCTTAAGAGGCTGCTTGCATAGGGGAGGTCATTTTTAATGTCCCTTTATGTGCTCGCTTAACACAGGGTTATCTGTACCAAAAAAAAACCTTACAACATTCTTTCCTAAATCCCAATAACCGAATATAATAACATACAACATATACAGACAATATACGCTGCTTACAACAATGTTGGATTTCTGTCCTCGAAGTATATTTATAAACCTGCTAATGAAACGGTAGTCATTTTCCCTGTCTACTGCTATTTATTGTCTGGTCAAGCAGCAACTTCACCCATTGGAGGACGTACAGTGTTCAAGGGGGTCTCCATAAACCAACTGTCACGCGACTCAAAGGGTTAAACGAAACATATCCCACCTTCAGTGACCTTCCGTTGTGCCGCTGTAAATAATATTCCGGCTATATGCACATTGGAAAGCATTGGAAATGACACTTATGCGTTAACAATAGACATGACTTGATTCATATCGATTGTCCAACACTGGATCAAAAGGATTTTTTATTATGTTAATGGGCTGTTGGATGAAGTGGGTTTTGTCTCGGTACCCCCTTCACTTCGTGCAAAAGAAGAAAAAAGTATCTGGAATAGTATAGCAATGGAGAAGGAACCCCACATAGACATTTTTGGTCGTGTTGGTAGCTAGTGGAGGAGAAAACGCGATTAGATTGTTCAGTTTATATATTAATTACCTGTGCTAGAGTAAATAAGACTCTTAAAGGGGGGTGTCAATTATTAAGTGTACAAGTGACACTAGGTCACACAGGAATGCCGATGGGAATATCGTTGGGTGTTCCTTTAACGATTGAAGTAAGCCGAACAACTCTTCCCATGACCTCAGCAGACACGTGTTTTATTCGTTCCGACTTGTGATTCAGAATTCGTATACCAAAGGCTATAACATGCATAATAAAAAATATATATTAAAAAATACTAACGAGAAGGCAGTATGGGTTTCTGTCCTTGTCCTATCGTCGATATATTGAAAGCTAATTCGACGTTTATTTATCAACAAATATATTCGACTTTTATTTAAAGACACATATATATATATATATATATATATATATATATATATATATATATATATATATATATATATATATATATATATATATATATTAATTAATTAATTTATTTATTTATTTATTTAATTTTATTTATCTATCTATTTGTTTATTTATTTATTAAACAACTACAACGAGGATTTATTAGGCAACTTAATGTTTGGCTATGTGTATGGCTGATTGGTGAATACTGAATGTGGGTATTTGAAAATTTAGTTTGAATTTTTAGCAACTGCACATGCAGAAACCGTTTCCTTTAATTTACTGTATATGTTTGGGAGGAAATTCACTGAAAATCATTATTGAAAATAACTTAAAAATTAACTTAATTATTTTCATTAATGCAACTAATTATTTTTATAAATGTTTTCATTCAGGTATAACAGATGTTGGTTTTATTAATGTCATGTTTTAAACCAACACTCCCCAATTTCTGAAGTAGACATACATAATTTTTGGGGGGTTTACATAAAATTATTTTTACCTACGAAAAACACCAGTACGACTAAAAAAAAAAGAATAATAAAAAAAAAAAAGTTGGGCTTACCAAAATTTATAATATAAACAAGAAGTTGTAAGTAATTTAAAAAAAACAAAAACATAACCATGTTAAAGGTAAAAAACAACAACAACAACAAACAAACACGTAATTTCCGAAAATACTTTTCACACAGGCGAAGAACTAAAGGTTATTGACTTTTACTTATGACTAGCAATCTATAAACGGGATACAGAAAACAAATCCATTCTTAGCTATTTGTTATAGGCTATGCAGTTTTATATGACCAATGGTTTATAAATAGCTTGTTAAAAATAAATCACTTTCATTGTCACAATCTGTTGTAGAAACAGCTAATTAGCTTTGGTATTTGTCACCGAAGGAAAAAAGGAGAGAGAGAGACATACCTAGCATGTCTTTTATCAACGTGTTGTCGACAACATGCAAACGCGTTGTAAAGGTCGGATAGCGAGAAGTAAATAAAGCCTAGGGTTTTTATATTCCTACAATACTTGAGTTATTACTGGAGTTAGCCAGACGTTTGAAGTCGAGTGGCTGAAGTGCATTTCTCACTCTCTCAGAACAAGGGGTCAATAGTTGTTAAAAAGAGTTTTTCACTGCCACAGTGTGTATTGACTATTGTATACCGCTGTATGAAATAAATAAAGTTTCTTTTGTTTAGCGACACTACTAGAGCACTTTGATTAATTAATCTTCATATTTGGTCATTCTAACAAATAGTGAGTGCTCAGTGCATTTCTCTCTCTCTGAGAACAAAAAGTCAATAGTTGTTTATTCATTCATTCATTCATTATGTTTTTAACATGCTTCTATACCACTAAGGTTTCGAGCATGACCCATACCCCCCCCCCCCCCCCCCCCCCCCCCCCCGGCTCGGTCTCTGGATGCCAGTGACCCAGTCCGGGGAGATAAATTATTTAGGACAATTTTGATTTTAAACCAATCAGGGAAGGGGACTTTATATAATTTACTTTTTGTTGCGTCTTTTCTAACATATAAATTTATATTAAAATTCAATATAATAAATAATTTTGGACGCCTTTTTGGAGCGGGTTTTTCAAAAAGTAAACAAAAATTAAGAGAGCTCATTAACCCTTCATTTTCAGTGTAGGTATCTAGGAGGTTGGGCCTAGGCCACAGGAAATTTGCCCAACAGCAGGAAAATTTCAATAGATACACCGATCATATCGGGAACTTCAGTGTGGCCGAAGCCGGGGGAGGGCGGCCCGAGGGCGGCGGGCAGGCCCCCAGACACACCTAACTCCCCCTAAGGCCGAAACCGCCTACGCCTATGGCCTAACCTATTTCCGGTAGCATGCCCCCCCCCCCCCCCCCCGCATCCCACCCCCAGCCAACCCAACCGTCGTGCCCTCCATTCTCGGTGTTCCACAGTTAGGTAGGCGGGGTCACTAGGAGAGTGACCCCCTCTATAAATGACTGTCTAGCGGTTGTGTCCGGCTAGCCTGGCAGAGCAAAACGTATTCGGATGATCTTGAAGTCCAGAGGCGCCTCTCTGTAATCATGAGAAACTAAAGGTTATATCATTCATCAGTGGTTGTGACTCTTTTCTTTGGAACACTAGTGGAGGGACACCTGGTATATAACCAGGTTCCGACCACTAGTATAGGAGCAGTTTCCCGCCCTATTAAGTTCCTAGTTGTTTAGAAGAGTTTTTCACTGTCACAGTGTGTAATGACTATTGTATACCGCTGTATGAAATAAATAAAATTTGTTTTGTTTAACAACACCGCTAGAGCACTTTGATTAATTAGTCTTCGTATTTGGTAATTCTGACACAACAGTAAGTGTTCGGCGCAATTCTCTCTCTCAGAACAAAGGGTCAATGGTTGTTAAAAGAGTTTTTCACTGCCACAGTGTGTATTGACTATTGTATACCGCTGTGTGAATAAAGTTTGTTTTGTTTACCGACACCACAAGAGCACTTTGATTAATTAATCAATCTTCGGGTTTTGGTAATTCTGACACAATAGTGAGAGCTCAGTTCATTTCTCATTCTCTCTCTCTCTCTCTCTCTCTCTCTCTCTCTCTCTCTCTCTCTCTCTCTCTCTCTCTCTCTCTCTCTCTCTCTCTCTCTCTCTCTCTCTCTCTCTCTCTCTCTCTCTCTCTCTCTGTCTGTCTGTCTCTCTGAGAACAAAGAGTCAATAGTTGTTTAGAAGAGTTGTTCACTGCCACAGTCTGTATTGACTTTTGTATACCGCTGTGTGAATAATGTGATTAAAATTAGCTCTACTGGTCTACCAGTAGATCTAACAGCACTGCGTGGACTCCCATGTCCAGGTGACATTTCATCTATAAATAACAATTTAAATATCGACCAAATACACTTTGCCTTTTATAGCGTTATTCGGGAGGATACAAATTCTAAAAATATCGGGCGAGACTATTTATGCAATAGGCGAACTTGTTGGTCTATTTCAACATTAAAAATCAGGGGGAAAAGTGCAGTAATAAACTCTGGATTGTATACTAGTTTAAACAGATTTTATGGCTATGCCATCACGGTTTTTCTTAATCGTCTTGAAACGAATTTTATATAAAATTTTATATCGAAATAAGTTTCTGGCATACTTCCGTAATTCACCCGAATGATTTCGTATATCCTAGGCATAATCCCGAATGTTTTCAAATTCTTTTTAAAGCACCGACATGATTTTGCAAGTAAGGTTTTGATTGGTCGAATGAAAGATCAACTGGACATGAGCTCCAACGGGGTGCTGTTAGATTCACAGGTAATAATAATTAACCAGTGGAGCTAATTTTAATTAGATTGCAGTGTGAATAAAGTTTGTTTTGTTTAACACCACAAGAACACTTTGATTAATTAATCTTCGGGTTTTGGTAATTCTGACCCTAGTCTTCAGAGAAAACCCGTAATAGTGAGTGTTCAGTTCATTTCACTCTCTCAAAACAAAAGGTTACATGTTAAAAAGATTTTTTTGTTTTTTTTGCTGCCAGTGTGTATTGTATATACCGATGTATGAAATAAATAAAGTTTGTTTTGTTTAGCGACACCACTAGAGCACTTTGATTTATTAATATTCGGCATCAATTGATTGGTTATTGTGAAACGTAGTCTTTAGAAGAAACACGTTAGCTTTTTCCATTAGTAGCAGGATATCTTTTATATAAATTTCGCTACATACCACAGCCTTTGATATAATAAGATTAAGGCACTCGGCTGACGTGGGATGGGGTGGGGGGGAACTAGTCGGTCGGCCGAATAGCATCGATCCATACCACTGTTTAAAGGCAGTTGGCGAAAACCATTGATAAGACAGTATACATACACCCGAGGTGGTATATTTGCAGAAAACAACAACAGCAAAACAAAATTAATATCACCAACAAAAACAAAATCACAAACAAAACAAACCCACTACAAACAATGAAAACATCCCACAACAAACTTTGAACGAGGACTTTAGGGTTGGTTTTTGTTGTCTTTTTTCCCTCATGACTTTGTTTTGTGAAAAGTAAAATCACAGACTACAAACACAACATCGTGTAAAAACATGTCAAGGACGGTGTAGCAACCTTTGGGTCGGTCTTTTATTAGTTAATAGTATGTCCAATGATTCGTAAACTCTTTGAAAAAACATAAGGAGAAGTTATGGCTTAAAGACGATATATAGACCAAATTAATAACAGTCTTCGAGATATGACATTAAAAGAAAGTGGAGTCAATACAATTTGGGCATATTGATGTTAGAAATATGATATAAGAAAGTAATGGAGTTCATGAAACAGCATACATGTATTGATGTCAGTTATGACGTAAGAAAGTAGTGAGGTCTATGAAATATGACACATTGTGTTAGAGATATGACATTAAAAGAACGTGGAGTGTATAAAATTCTGGCATATTGATATTAAAAATATGACATAAGAAAGTAATGGAGTCTATGAAACATAGCATACATGTATTGATGTCAGTTATGACGTAAGCAAGTAGTGAGGTCTATGGAACGTGACATATTGCAGACGTGGATCTAGAGTTTTTTGGAGAGGATAGCGCCGGTTATGGTAAGAGGTACTTGAACGTGATTCTTGTTTTTTCTTTAACGTCGACAAAAAAACGTGATTGCCCTCCGGCGCCCAAAACGTGGATACGCTTCTGTATTGATGTTAAAAATATGACACAAAACAGTAGTGGAATCTATCAAACATGACTAATCGATGTTAGTTATGACGTAAGAAGTGGCGGATTTAAGCGGGGAGGGGGGAGGGGGGAGGGGCTTGTGTATGTATATATATATATATATATATATATATATATATATATATTAAAGTGCCTATATCCAATTAAGGTTCAAGCACGTCTCTCTTCCGAGCACAATCTCTGACTTAGCCAGTGACTGGATCCGGGACAGAAGGTCGGGGAGGGGGTTGAATTGGAAATGGACAGAATTTTGAAATAGCAACTGGTGAAAAAGAATTTTTAAATTAAAATAGTTATATAATTTGGAACATTCGAGTTAGAAGGACAATCCAAAAATAAATGAGAGAAAGAAGAGAGGATCGGACTATTTAATAATGTCGAAAAAAAAGTAGGCTAATTTTGACATAAACTTTTGAACGAAGTTACTAATACAAACATGAGGACATACTTGTAAGTTTCATAAAGGCAGTCGACAAAAACACTTGATAGCGATAAAACTCATGTTTAGTAAAGCGGTAGGTGTATTTCTGTTTTACTATAGGTAATGCTGTATAGTGAGGCGAGTATTTAAACGTTGAGCTTTTTGTTGTTGATAATCGTTGCTTAAACAAAAAAAATAAAGACAAGCATTAATTCCTGTGAATAATTATAATAGGTTGTCATGTTAAAGGGACATACCCTAGTTTTTAAACACTAAGGCATATTTGTTTACTAATTAGAGACCTTTTTGATAACTGAAATCATACTTTACTTAGATTTTATTGTTTAGATTATCCATTTCTGTACATTCGAAGTGTTTTTGGTCATCCTGGTATTTTTAATATCACAAAATACATTTCTCATATTTTAAAAACGCACGTGCGTCTGAGAAGTAGCAGTTATGGAGTCGAGTTTTAGTCTTATTTTTAGAGGGTATTTCACCATTTCAAAGTCAGACTCATGTTTCACTGAATTGTAACTTTATCCAAATGTGTTACAAGTTTGTAGATTAACTAAACTTAGTGTGCATTTTCATGGGCTGAAAGTAGGGTGTGTCCCTTTAATGTTTAAACTGGTCTTTTGGGGATATTGTAGCTGATGATGATGATAACTAGTTTAACGTGCCCATATACCACTAGGGTTTCGAACACGCCCATCCCGAGTCCGACCTCCGATAAGATCGGTGGCCTGACTCGGGATGGAGGGGGGGGGGGGGGGTGAAAATGGGCAGAATTTTGAAAATAGCAATTAGTAAAAAAGTTAATAGATTAAAGAAAAAAAAGAAAAAGGTTACAAGCCAAAAATAAAAAAGAATTGACTGCTCGGCCGAATATTGATATAATTTGGAGCATTTTAGAAGGACAGTCCAAAATTAAATAAGAGAAAGAAGAGAGGATCGGACTATTTAAAAATATTACAAAAAAGAAGTAATTTCGACATAAAATGTTGAACGCAGATCTAAACGTTTAAAGTCCGATCGATATGTCCACGCGAGTGGACTCGTTAAGGCCGTTTGGGTGCACAGCTTAAAGGGACGAGATGGGTTGCATCCCGTCAAGAAAACCCCTAGATTGACAGTCGATAGACGTTGAAGGTGTAGTGCTGTGCTGAAATACAGATCTTGAGAAGCCGGATCCGTCTGAACGAGTAGAGTATCAGACTAGGGTATAGTCCAGTC
Source organism: Gigantopelta aegis (assembly GCF_016097555.1). Lineage (NCBI taxonomy): Eukaryota > Metazoa > Mollusca > Gastropoda > Neomphalida > Peltospiridae > Gigantopelta > Gigantopelta aegis. Next base: position 36,268,430 of record NC_054701.1, on the reverse strand, counting down.
GTCATGGGTTGGTATAGTGGTGCGGACGGGCCCGACTCCGGAGGATACGAGATGGTATCACTATAAAGCAATATAAAGTCTAGAAAAAGAGTAGTAGGGGCCGACCCCGCTTCCTATTTCTTCTTCTTAGATATTGTAGCAAACGCGACTGGTTTCTTTCGTCTCACACCTCTATTAGGGGTTACTTTTTATCCTAGTCTTTTCTCTTTTATTTAAATTTCTATCCCGGTTTGTTTATGTGGGCTTAAAGTTATATATATGTGTGTATATATATATATATATATATATATATATATATATATATATATATGTGTGTGTGTGTGTATATATATATATATATATATATATATATATATATATATATATATATATATATATATATATATATATATATATGTGTGTGTGTATGTATATATATATATATATATATATATATATATATATATATATATATATATATATATATATATATATATATATATATATGTGTGTGTATATATATATATATATATGTGTGTGTGTGTATATATGTGTGTATATATATATATATATATAACTTTAAGCCCACACAAACAAACCGGGATAGAACTAAAAGAGAAAAGACTAAAATATATCCCACCCTCGCCCGTTTTATTCCCGTCACCAAACATGTTGAACAAATAACAAGGGGACTGAATAAAAACTTATATTTGTTCAAATAATATTGTCAGAGTTAACTCCCTTCGTCTACAGCAAATACTTTTTACTTCCCCAAATAGGATATTCCATGGTCTTCAGCTGGCCTGTTAATGGGGGGGGGGGGGGGGGGGGGAGTGAAGTGAAGACAACAAAAGATATATCCTTTAATACGTTAACATCGCCCAATTCAGAAAGCTTTCTTAAAAGCAACACCGCATCGTCTGTGCAAATATTTTGGCACTGCAAAGTTGTGGAGTTTAGTGAAGTGTCCCAGCGTTATAGTAATTATAGGGTTTTTTCTTTTATTTAAACTTATTTTCGTGCTTATATCCAATTAAGGTTCAAACACACACCTTAGCTACCTGTGCTGTCTGCTCAGGACAGTGAGTTAGTTGATAGTGTGAAGAGGGTGTAGTGGTTTTACACCCCTACCCATTGCGTCGTTAAAACTCGCTCTGGGTGGTAGCCGGTACTGGGCTGCGAACCCTGTACCTACCAGCCTTATGTCCGATGGCTTAAACACGACTATTATAGACTATTTGTCACAATTACAAATATTTCTGAAATAAAACAAAATCAGCAGATGAATTTGGCATAGGCGTTATTAAACAAATCGAGAGATGACAATTTTTAAAAATTCACAATTGGACAAGAAAACAACTTTCTTTTATGTTTTTAGTTTAATATAATTTTGCATCTCTTATTTTGGGAGACATAGCCCAGTCGAAAAGCGCTAGGTCTAAAAAAAAATATTTCTATTGAGTTAAAAAGTGAACTATTTTGGCCAAAATGGACGTTACCTGTTTTGGTCGTTCCTCAAAATATTCCGTAACCTTTTAATCTATACTTTCTAGCCCACACACATCATCGACAACATCCTGGATGCGACTGTGATAAAAACAAGCCAGAGACATTCGTATTTTTTAATACTTTAATACTGACATGATACGTAAACCCGGCAGACCAGTGCCTGGCTTTGTATCACACATAAATCAATGACGTATCTCTACAATTATTCCATCCATCTAACAATGAAGTACAGTACAATACTGGTTACATACATGTATATAGAATGCTAATGAGTAATGATAAAATCATCAGCTAGAACTTTGAAAAATCTACATCAGCATAATTGGGATGATTCTTTATACAGTGAAACTGGACACCCAAGGAACCAAGTTAAAAAGTCTGGTTTTAATGGGTAGCCGGTTAAGAGGGGTTCTATTCCATACCGACATTTAAAAATGGGATATTGAAAAAAAAAACGTCCAGTTTTTAAGGGAAAATTGTGGTTTATTTGAGTCAGGTTTTCAGAGGTTATATTTAACCAAAACGTTGTAATAGATGATTCTAGACTAGTGCTGATGTGTCCTTTACCATTTATGTTGCATAATAATCCATATGATTTAAATTTTCTTTAAAAATTTATTCTAAAATTCATAAAACATTATTTCTGAGAAAAATAAAACCCAGAAGATCCAAAATGAGGACTTGAGCTTTCCTTTATGATTGAAGACATCAATATTTTACTGGTTTCTCCTACATCAAGAAAGATGTCATATAAAAACAAACAAAACTTTACTCATATTTATTTACATTTCCAATAAGTAAGTGTGCATTTCTTAAATTTCATGTCATAAAAGGACATAATATACTCACTTTACTATTAAAAAAAATTAATTAAGAGGCAGTAGAAATGTTTGACATAAATGGAGTGTCCTCCAAAACAATTAAACAAAACAAATTAATTTTTTGAGTTAGTATATAAGTTTTTGTTTCTAGAATTCCTTAAAAAAAAGACTCAAGATGTTAACCGTGTATTTAGTATTTTATGAACAAACTTGTTCAAACACTTTAAATCTAGACTTTAAATTATTATAAGCATAAGGCCAGGATTGTATGTAGGGGTTATTTTGGGAGGAGGGCGGGGGGGGGGGGGGGGGGGGGGGGGGGGGGGGGGGGGGTCTTACCTTGAAGGTTGTTCCAGCCATGATGGAAGTAATAACATTTGTGCCAATGTTTTTGTTAACTGAGGTTCTGTATTTATTTCTGCCTTTCAGAAATGATTAAAATATCAAAAAGCTGAATGATGTACAAAGAAAAAGCATGCCCTATTTATAATAAGTCATAAATGTTCGTATATGGTCAAATGTTAAATCAGATTTGTCAAGCTTCATGATACAGTATATAATATGTCTAATAGTTTATGGAAACGACATGATTAGACAGGTAAAACCCTCACCCAGCCAATACTAAAAAAAAAAGACATCCACTTTTTTAGCATAGAATGATAATAATATCTAAACTGATGTTACTTGTTAATGTGAGCCATCGTCTGTATCGAAAGATTATATTAGCCAAATTGAGAAAATAATAATTTATAATAATAATAATAATTTAGACCATACTTCATTTTAATTACTTCCATGTTTATAAGTAAGGTTCAAGCATGCTGTCCTGGGCACACACTTCAGCTTCAGGCTATATCCAGGACACTGTTATCTACTCTTTTCCAAAAAAAAGAGATCTTTGTACACACATGTTCAAATCTATGCACTGCTGAAGCAGTGATGTTTCAATAAAGTACTGCGAGAAAAACAAATTAAACTATTCAATACAAACAACAATACTATTATTTTTACATACAACATATGTATATACAAAAAATGTAAATACTTTCCAAAAATTATGGTTGACACTCATAACTTAAAATGGTCAACTACACATATTTTAAAAATGATTTTGCATGGCAATAAATTAAAAGTATTAAACCTATCAACCGTTAATAATGAAAACAAGCCCAAAAATGTGTGTAGCATTTGCCTATCATATTTCTTTACTTATTTTGCTCTATAATAGTACTGAAAAAGTAAAATATGAGATTCAAATATGTACACAAACATATACTGTGTAGTCCAATTTAAAACATTTTTGTAAATCACAGGATGGTAAATCCTATGTAGACTTCCCCGACGCCATATAACGGTAAATAAAATGTGTTGAGTGCATTGTTAAATAAATCATTTCCTTTCCTATGTAGGCTTCCAGAAACACTGTAACAAAGGATTTGGATAACTTAAAGGTGCTATATCATAGTTACAACTGCCATGTTTAAGAATTTTTACATTTGTTCATTATATTAAATAATTACCAATTAACTGATTCCATATATATAATCATTGCATAAATAACTCAGGAATATAAAAATTGTAATGTTCTTAAATGCTGTGTAAACTGTCGCATTCAGGATGACTAGATTCCTGTCTTGTTACTTCATAACAATTGTTTTGAAATCCGCTAATCCACAAAATCTGGCAAGTTGACTGGATAGGGTCATCATGGATAGATGAGTTGCACAAAGGCAACAAACTTTCTGGCAATATTCGCCTTACACTCAATTCCGTCAGTTGTCTACCAACAATTTTCCGTTTTGTTTTTTCTACTAGTACATTAAATTATTTACTTGTAATTTTTTATTGCTTTATAGTTAAAGGAATAATGCTTACATTTCTACAGAAACATTTTGGTGGGAAGCTGCCATTATGCAACCTTGAGATAGCACCTTTAAGAACTAAGAAGTATCCACTTCCATTACTTAATTAAGCTGCAGAATGGAACAAAAGTTAACATTTGTTTTGTTTAACGACACCACTAGAGCACATTGATTAATTAATTGTTGGCTATTGGGTGTCAAACATTTGGTCATTCCACACAGTCTTCGTGGAAAACCTGTTACATTTTCCCATTAACAGGAAGGGATCTTTTATACATACGATCCAACACTCAACAGCGAACTACAGCCTTTGATATATCATTGTAGTGCAATGGTTGGGATGGGGAAAAAATAATCAGACAAAAGAGTTCACTGAGGGGGGTTTGATCCTTGGGCATGTTCTCTACCAACTAAGCTAGAGTCTGCTCTTGCAGACTGGAACATAATGGGACAAAAAAAAAATTAAGTCTTGAAAAGTCGGGGAATTATTGTAAACATTTCACCAAAGAACAAGACAGTAAACTGTTTTCGGGTGGTACTAAAATGCAGACTTTTGTTAAAATCTAGAAAATGTTTATCTCTGAGGCCGACTATTTAATTTCTTACTTACAAATTGTTAATCATGTGTGATGATATTCACAAGTATTCGAATGATGGTAATACAATGAACACCCCCTCTAAACCAGACACCCATGGGACCACCCCCGAGTAAAAGAACTGGACCCAATTTCACTAAACATCGTAAGCCTAGTTTTGCATGTAAACGTAAGTCTACGACTAAACCACAATTTTTATTACTATTATAGTACAACAAATATAGTTTAAAATACAAATATTTAATTTTCTATTGCCCTTAAAATGCTCTATCTTCTGTAATGATGTAATTTTCTGCGCGAAATAGATGCCAAAAACATATAACTGTATGACCGGTATAACCGCTAGTCGCAGACATAAACTTGCGATGTTTTGTGAAGTAGGTCCCTGGTTTTAAGAGAAATTCTAGTTTACAGAGAGTCCGGTTGTGAAGGGGTTTCCTTATATGTATAAAACACTACATACAGGACGCATGGTTTACAATAGAAATGCAGAATGGATGCATTAGCCTAAAGAACTGCAGAAACTAACAAGCACATTTTACTTGGCAAGTCTTACAAATAACAACAGATACCATTTAGTTATTTGAATCAATTACACAATTCGTTTTGGTAAAACACTGACAAATATATACTGCATAAACATTTTAATTACAATTATGATTTTCATTCAACAAAAAGCACGATTTTGTCCGGTGGTAATGTATGTGCCCTATATGTGACAGTTCATAAAAGACCAAATCTCATGAATAGATGACTGTTTTATCTTTCATTCCAAGCAGTCTCTCCTATTCTGTCACTGGAAAATTATGCTTTAAAAAAAAGAAAAGAAAAAGAAAAAAAAAGAACAGGGATCGAAATACTGCCATCCCGAGCCTTTTTTGCCAGTCAACATCATCAAGGACCAAAATATATTTTTGCCTGCTGCCCCATCAGACCAGGAATTATTTTGTGTTTATACTTTATGATCAAATTTTAACCAGCAGGTTTTGATTTGGTTCAGTAAAATTTGTAGTTAACTGGACCGAATGTCCGGAAGGAATTTCAGCCAATTTCGACTCCTGAAGAAAAATAAAAAATAAAAAGCAGCATATGTGACTGCTTCCTTTGCCAATTTAGACCATGTTTCTTTTCAAACTTGAAAAGAATACAAGTGGCAGCAAAGAAATCTTTTCAGTCAAGAATCTTACTATAATTTCTTTGCAGCAAAGAGCTAAATTAAAGTAAATACTTTGGCTTTTACTGGCAACATAATAAAATCCATCAGTCGATTAGGACAGGGCCTCATTAAATTGAAATAATTTGTGCCCAATCCTTGTTATGCTATTGTACAATATATTATATATTTTCTAAACAAAATCAGGTGACTGGCGAAAAGCAAGAAAACTACTACCAAGACTTTCACCCTTTCTATCCATAGTGGTGCATTCAAATCTGGAAGACCCTTATCATGTGAATACAATCCATACTCAAACATCAGTCACTGAAACAACATGTTAGTGTGAAGTGTCATGGGTTCAATATTAGTTGATGAAATGTTGTTAACCGACAAGCAATGAATCAATAATTAAGCATATGGGAATATAGATGTAGAAACTAGCTGTGACCGTTTAGATTTATAAGGTAATATGGTTGTACGTGTAGATGCATTTGACAGCCTATTATACAATTTATTTTATACATGTGTTATGATACTACCTATTATCATACATAACAAAGAAAACAATGGAGTGAAACAAGGAAACAATTGCATGAAACAAAACCACTATAAACAACACCGTCTATATTCACAATGATACTACTTGATAAAAGACCAACCTTCAATACCATTTGTTGTAACTTGACCGTGAAAAAAACAAACATAATTAAGCCAAAATTGCTTTATTTAGTATAAAATAAATATAAAAATGCAAAATGGAAATGTAATGCATTACCCAATGATCCATACGTATGAGAGGGGATGGCGAAGTTACAGCAAACCATATCTTCATTTTAAGGATGGTCTTTCTACACAAAATTGTAACATTAATAATAAAATTAAAATAATCATGATAATAAAATAAAATAAAGTAAAAGTTCAGCAAAATGTCATTATTTCCAACTTTAATAAGTGAAAGCATCTTGAATTATTCACTGTTGAAACCCCGACATAATAAAACTACTGTCTCTGGTCAGCATGCATCAATATTCCGAAGTATGATGTCGATTTTTACCGGGCTTTTCTTACCATGACCTAAAACCGTATTTGGAGCCAAACTGCCATCACACATGAACTAGGATGTGCATTCTGATTTCAATTTAAATATGCCCCTTATTTCGGTATCAAATATGCTCACCTTTTCTGTGCAATTCACGATTGAAAAAAACCAAGTTTTGTTTAAATTGAAGAAAAAATAAAATAAAGCATCAATTCTGGCACTTCAGTCTGACCAGAAACCAACCTCTTTTTTTTGGCCTTAATTACATACAAATAAGATCAGATATTGTTGAGACACAAATGCAAAACTATGATAAACTTACTTCCTTTAAGTTAAAGATAACAAGGTTTGTGACATTCAGCCCTGTCCTGCCTTTAAAAAAACAATAAAAAAACACAAAATAAATAAAACAACATATCCTTCCCCGAGTGCGTATCAACATAAGTAATATCTACTCAACAGACCTCATATAACTATCTGAAATCCAACACAGTATACATTAACCTATATTAAGCCACCACCTGAATCAAGGCCATTTTTTGTTTTGTTATTCTCTTCCACCTGGGTAGTTGCTTAATACTGACCGATGTGTGCAAGTACCTCATTTTACGTTCAAGCAAATACTACAAGCACGAACTATTACTGGCCTTAATATATAGTGAAAACTAGATCAATGAACTATTAGCGACATTAAAATTTAGCACAGTCCCCTAAGTTATAGTCCTATTTCCATACTGAACCACAAAACAAATGTGAATATTAATTTAGTGTTTTTCAATTTCGACTACTCAACTTTCGCTAGAGACATACCAAACATATGTCACGGTAAACAATTAGCATACATCTTAAATCTGTGTGTAACATGTGATCAATGAGACAATGCAGTCTGGATGCTCCATACGTCACCATAGCGATGCAGGTCTACAGTTAGGCATGTCATTCATCGAACACAATAAATGCATTTGCTTTACTTGAGATATGTTTTGTCAAATATCCCTGGAGAAAGTTGAGTAATATACAATATTATTTCAAATTATTACCCTATGGGCTCAAATATACGGGGTAATATTTTTTCGATCTCTGCACAGTGTGCAGATTGCTTCTACAGCCACTGATTGGCTGGCTTAAAAATCACGACGTTTGGTTGGTTGCTTGGCATGGCCGGAACTTCACTTTCATTCATATAATGTTTCAATTCATGAGTCAGATTACACATACGTTATACGATCTACAAAGATTTACAAAAACAAATAGACTTATTTGTTGCGTAAACATGAAATGGTATAGTTTAATAAGCAGCAGCTTTAGTAATATATAAAAATAATTATTTTCAAACTAGGGACAGATAATTCATAATTCCTCGTAGCTAGTTAGTTATTCTCGAAGTATTCAGCTTGAATCCCACTAGGTTTTGTGTCGGTTCAAATTATTCAAATTATTAATGTCTTTGAACTTTTTAGGCCCATTTTGACAGTTTATTTACTGAATTAATTGTATTACCAAAAAAAAAAAAAAAAGACATTGAAATATTCTTGTTTCTTTTGCTGTCCAGTATATTTAAATACATATTTTAATACAGAGGTGTTTTACACATTAATCACATGGAAGAGATGGGAGGTACTTCTTTTGCCTGGTGGGTTTACTGCGGTATTTTCTATATGTATCCTTGGTTTAAATAAATTCTATTTTGGGGGTTGTGAGTATTTAATAAAATTACCCCTTCACAATGTGATTAATCTAGAACAGCCCTATTATTTTTATGCTCGCTAATAGTTCACAAACATAAATTACACAAAGAATATGATAGACATTTTGCAGTTTTTGCAGTTTTTTGCAGTTTTTTTTAATTTGTACTGTGTAATTAGCCATAAAATGTAATATCTTGTATATCCGAGGCATGTTTTCTTTCCACTGCTGACCTTCCACACATTTCTGTTTCCATAATTCAACCGTAAAGCACCACATTCGTTCCACCAACCGGCGGTTAATGACGTACAACAAGATACTAAACTCTAACCCGAATAGTTCCTCTTTCTATAAAACATTTGATCTTGTCCACAACCCACTACAAGTCAGGGATACACTTGTGTTAAACAGGTACGATGTGAGTATCTCTGCTTATGATAAACATATAGATTAAAAATAAAACAGGATTTTTATTTTATTTTTTGTGTGCGTGTGTGGGGTGGGGTTTTCTTCATCATGTTCCATGTCCCGGTTTGGGTGGCTTCACGATGATCTTGTTTCCCTGGAGTTCCGCGGAAATGCCGTACTCCTTCAACAGACTGACGTTGTTGGCCATTCCTTCCATCTGCATTTCGTTCACAATCGCTTTGTTTTCGTCATTGCCCTCCAGGAGATTGCGGATTGCCAAGACAACCCACTGCGTTATAACTGAGTTTAGTTAAGGATAATAGTCTTATATGGTAAATAGAACATATTTTCAACATTCATTAAAGATGGTGAATGCTATATATGTAAAAAAAAAAAAATATTATATGGTAAATAAACATAATATAAATGATGATTAAAGAAAATGTTATGAAAAATGTATATTGATTATTAATCATCAGCCATTGGATATTAAACAATTTGTAACAGTGACATGTAGTCTTCCGAAGAAATCCGCTACTTTTTCCATTAGCAGCGATGGATCTTTTATATGAAATTTCTCAGACAGGATAGCACATACCACAGCCTTTGATATACCAGTCACTGGGCACTGGTTAAAACAGACAGATGGAGATGAAATCCTCCAGATAGACCGGTAGGGAACTAAAAATACCTGAAATGAAGTGTATTCTACAAAAAGTATATTAATTTACTGGTAATAAACAACCTGAACTACATATTACATATTATTTATTAATAGTAATCACAAAATGTGTTTTAGTCAAATCCAGGATTTATTTTTACTTTCTAATGTTATTAATACAAATGTATATACATAGATAGGGCTAAAGTACTAATCAAAATTATACCCAGGTGATTTTTCAATCTTATATATTAGTTATGAAAATCCCTGGAATAAAAACCATAAAAATGTGTCAGTATTATCATGACCTGTTATGGTATTCAAACAACTGGTAGAAAAAATGACAATAAATGACCTGTTATAGATAGAAATATGAGATGTATTTACAATTTTACTGCAAAACATATGTAATTTGGAACAGACTATAACACTCAGGTTTATGTTGATTACACTTGACAGGTGAATCACAAGTACTAAGCTAAGCAGAGAGGTGGTCTCAGGTGTGTTCAATATCAAACTTGGTGATAGAGTCGGTTTCATATTACATATGTTTTGCAGTAAAATTGTAAATATCTCTCATATTTCTATCTATAACAGGTCATTTATTGTCATTTTAGGTACCGGTTGTTTGAATACCATAACAGGTCATGATAATACTGACACATTTTTATGGTTTTTATTCCAGGGATTTTCATAACCAATATATAAGACTGAAAAATCACCTGGGTATAATTTTGATTAGTACTTTAGTTGATTGTTAACAATGGCTAATGAATTTTAAAAATCACTGATCACATACATTGTAGCTAGTAGATTTTAGAAAATTCTTGGAGCCCTGAGAATACAATTAATGTGTTGAAAATAAATGTAATTTACTGTTGCATTAAAAAATAATTTGTGTGTGGTGTTTTCCATTCATCAGTGAGATCAGTAAGGATACATGGATTTCTGTCATCAACACCAGACAGGTCAAGAAGTAAGGGAATTCCGTCCATTTCTCGAACCTGGAAAAATAAATGTATGTCAAAACATTTCATAAAATGCAGCAACCAAAATCGGACTTGCCCATCCATTGCCAAATTAGCCAATGGCTAATTTTTATACAAAGTGGCTGTAACATTTAGACTTTAATAATATATTCTTTACCATATTTTAATAATGTTTAAAACATACTTCACATAGCTGAAAACTGGCTTAACCAAAATGTGTTCCAATGTGAGCCATGCAAACAGGTTGGAGGATTTAGATCTACAGCTAAAACAGAGAATACTTTAGGTACAAATAAAATAAAACTAAATTACCACGGCCATTTTAAATTTGTTAAACTATACGAACAGGAATGAATGTCATACATGCCAGTTAATAACAACAAAACAATCAAATGTATGTTTTCATTGGAATGTGCATCTAAAGCTCAATATATCTGACTGTAATTATCATAAAGAATCAACTTTTAAAATGGTGCTTCTATGCCAGAAAGCTGCTTAGTCAAATGCTATTTTCGTGATTCTAAAATGAAATGCAAAAGGTAATAAACAACTTATTAAAACAATTAGTGATAACATGCATTTGTGTCATCAAGTGAATATTAAACACTATTAAATCAATCAAAATTTATTCTGAAAGAATTGAACAAAAAAAGTCTGTAAATAAACCAGAATTTTTATGAGTTTTCAAATGTTAATAGAATAAAACAGTATTATCATGGAGTTTTATTGTCAACAGCCTACTTTAACTTTCAGCTAGTAATTCTAAAAATTTGCAATGGCAATTAGCAATGCTGCTGCAAAACACTGTCGCAAACTTCATCTGCAAACATTTTATGACTATCAGATATTTACTTTTGTTATTGCCTATATTAAATTGCTGTCGCACAACAATGTCAATTTTGATGGCTGAGCCAATGACATGTTCACCTTGTATCATACATATGTGTGATTTGGATCGGAATTTTGATATGAAGAATTCCCCTTTATTTTTACTTGAGTTAGTGCCTTTTTGCTATTTACATCATATATGATTTATACATTATGTCACATTGTATTTGAAACATTACACAAGACTGGCAGAGAGTATGATTTTTAATGATAAATAAATCCACGAAAGGAGTATTGATCATAGACTTACAAAAAGGTAGTAATCTTCTTGCACAAAATAAAGTTGTGCAATAAGTAGGCAGTGAGAACAATGTAAGTGAAGTTCAGTATATGTATAACATGAAACCTGCAAATAGTGTGGTTAAACATTTCGACAAAACCTACCCGATCCTGATTAACTGGATGATGGTACACCATGTTGGCGATCAGTCGCACCAGATCTCGCTTCAAGCAAAATGACGGATGACTCGGGTCAATTTCTTTTGGTTTTTCTGCTCCAACAAAATGGTTTTCTCCTCCCTTGTTGATGTCATGGATTCCATTTAATAAATCTGTGTTAGAACATTTTTTAATAATTAAATCATTCGAGTAAATGTATTATTAAGTGAATTTTAACAAGCAGTTTTATAATATTAATCAAAACAACAAGACAGCAAGTGAAGTAAGAAAAGACACTAAACCACCACCATGCATTGAGTAGTTACTATTCAAAGCAGTTTATATAGCAGGGAACAATATTTTCATTCGAACCATCCTTCTGCTTCAATTCCATGTAAACATTTCATTCGGTCTATGAAAACTGCAAAAATGATAGGGTTTTTTCAGTGTTCGAAATAAGCACTTGTCCATTTGTCCTGACAAGAGAAGATCTGCTTAGACAAGCAAAATGGTACCTTAATGGTTGTCCAGTGGACAAGTAAAAATGTTCAATGCAGTTTAATTTGGAGCAATCAAAACTATGTTCCTTGTACTTGAATAAAACATAACATTTATTTGGACAAGTGAAAATATTGCTGGACAAGTAGATTTCTCGATGTACTTATCCAGTGGACTAATGAAAAATTCTGCTTATTTCTATCGCTGGTTTGCCCATTGATCATGTAAGTCTAATTTTGTGCAACATATTTTTTGTTCACTCATTCAATTTATGGCACCGTTTACAAGATTATGACTGCTTATGCAAAAATTAATTTTCTTTTGTGTAAACGATAAATGACTAATGTCAATTTCCAAATTTCGAATTTCAGAAGTCTGCTTCAACAGCTTTAACATCATGTCAACACCATACAAGTTATATGTGTGTGACGTCATTAATTAGAGAGCGAGTCTAGACTCTTAACCTTTAGATTACTGGATTAATTTTTTTTACAAAAACCACGCTTAGTGGGTACATGTTTATAATTTTTACTCACATATATTCACTTAAATGTTTATAAATACATAAAATAAAGTTCACATGTGAATTGGTAAGTATTATTTTTGTGGGTTTTCTAATTTTTATGATATTTTAGTTAAGTTAATGTTGATTAAAATGACGTAAAAAATCGAAAGTCGCATTTATATATGGGCATTTGTGGCCAACTGTCCAGTATTTGTTCATTATTTCCAATAACAGTGGTTTTCTGACAAGAATGTTTTTTTGTAAATGCACTACGATTCATATCCCACTATTTGTTGATTTTAGTTCTTGGTAAAACTGTCAAATTTATTATCATATTAGCTGTCACAATCAGCTATCGATTCCTGAAAATGACCGCGGCGTGTCGCCATTATTGTCAAGCAAAAATACTTGTCTAAAAAACTGATATTATTATTTCCAGTGAGTGTCGTGTGCAAAATGGTAGGAAATATGAATTGGGGAATGCACTGTATACAGTGTACACTATGATGACTGGCATGACGTTGGGCGAGATATCTCGCCCTGCAGTACTCAGAAAGTTAAAAGCACAGGCTATAAATCAAAGAATAACTAATCTTTTAAGTAACACCTATATTTTGCCTTTCATAGGTTTTCTTGTGCTGTGTCAAGAAACACAAGAGGTTCTTACCGAGGGACGTCATCAAGAGGTCTGTGTCCTCCTGCAATGCTCCATAGATGGTGTGAAGTGACGTGGCGATACCCAGCGCCTCAATGTTCTTCACGATCAGCCAGGGAGTCTGAAAAATATAAATATACAGATCTGACATTACATCGGAACACTGACGACTTGGCATGGTCTCATAAATCAAGCAATGAAAGTCATGAAAATAATCTTCTTGCACCACTTTTTTAAAAATCAATGACTGCAAAAGCATTCATTCCTTTCTAATTACACCAACGCGTTAGAAATATTCGTTTAAATAGTGACACATTGGTACAGTTTAAACTACAGCTATTTGGTATCCAATATATGATTATTTTTAAACTCCTGGTTGAGACAAAAATGTAGGAAACAAAAAAAGAAGGGATCTTTATATATGCAATTTCCCCCAGACAGGACAGCACATACCACAGCATTTGATATACTAGTTAAGGGACACTAGTTGGGGCAGGGGGAAAAACAATCAGAGAATGGGTCCACCGAGGAGGTTCGATCCTGCAATCAAAGCTGCTCAGGTGAGTGCTCTACTTACTGAGCTAGACCCTGCTCTCAATTCTAATGAAGTCATTCTGTCTCTTAACCTAAAAGTTTCTTTTGTTCGACGTCACCACTAGAGCACATGGATATATTATTTGATGTCAAATATTTTGTAATTTTTTACATGCAGTCTTAGAGAAAACCTGCTACATTTTTCCATTAGCAGCAAGGGGTCTTTTATATGCACTTTCCCACAGATAGAACAGTACATACTATGGCCGTTGATATATACCAGACATAAGGCACTGGTTTAGCCAGGGAAAAAAGCCCAATGAGAGAATGTGTCCACCAAGTTGGTTTGATCCTATGATCAAAGCACCTACGGCAAGAGCACTACTGAGCTAATGCCTGCCCTGTCATTAATCTGTGCAAGGGGCGGTGGTAAAGTGCTCGCTTGATGTGCAGTCGGTTTGGGATCAATCCCTGCCGGTGGGCCCATTGCTACTAATGGAAAAATGTAGCGGGTTTCCTCTCTATGACCATATATCTGACATTCAATAGCCAACGATTAATAAATCAATGTGCTCTAGTGGTGACATACATTACTGAAATCCCTGTTTATTTTTATCCACATAATTAGATTTATCTTACAACCACCATGTTTATTAACAGACTATGATGACGGATAAAGCAAAGTTATATTCGTATAATAGCAGGATCTGACTATTAACGTCACACGCATAGCTACATTACAAATCACTCATTTGATCTAAGTCATCATACAATGTAGCTGAAGTAACAGAAATAATAGCTTTTCACCTGAATTTTTATGGTCTGCAGGATAAAGATAACAACTAGTTAATGATGTCAGATATCGGCTTTATTCTGTTCAGGCCAAATGAGAAATTCCGTTCAGCAAAGCCTCACGGAATTTCCCATTCTTACCGTAATAAGATAAAGCCAATATCCGACGTCATTAACTAGTTATTCTCTATATAAACAACTTACCAAGGAATACTCGCAGTTCATGACCACCACCCTTATAACCTGCAGACATTTGGATTGGATTTCTTCAGAGAGAAAGCGCAGGTTGTCGATACCGACGTAGCGGTTGGGCATGGAGGAGGCGATTTCCTCGGGGGTGTCATCTACCGTCATCTTCGACTCGGCCACAGCTGCACAATTATCCGAATTTGTCACACCAGCTCCGATCTTTCTGTCGTGGGTCAGACAGTCACTCATTTGCTTGAGAAGGTTGATAAGAACTTCAACAACAAATATCCTGAGGGGAAATATAAAACATGGCTCCAGTATCATGATAATGAAACACTGTGCTGAATTTATGCAATTATGTCTTAGTCACTAAACATCTTTGTATATCTAATAATTTATGAAAATGTTTTGAGTTTACATTATGTTGAATATGTCTGCATTCTTCTATTTATGTACAAAGTCCAATCTAATTAAACTTAGCTCCACTGGTTAATTACTATTACCCATGGATCTAACAGCACCCCATTGGAGCTCATGTCCAGCTGACCTTTCATTCAATCAATCAAAACCGTACTTGCAAAATCATGCCAGTCATTTGAAAAGAATTAGAAAACATTCTCCCGAATAACATTATAAAATGCGAAGTGTGATTGGTCGACAAATTATTATTTATAGACGAAATGTCACCTGGACATGGGAGTCCATGCAATGCTGTTAGATCTACTGGTAGGACCAGTAGAGCTAACTTTAATCAGATTGATACAAAATCGATTCTTGCTGAAGTGCAATAAAGATCAATACAAGCCTTTGTGCTTTAAATTATAATGAAATTTCAGTGAACGTGAACTGAATGTCAAAGATCTAAAGCAAAACATTACACATCTGTAGTTCTATCGTTATAGTTATATTATGGATTAAAAAACAATTCTCTGCTTAAATGTAAAGAACATACTAAAATCCTGCAAAAACAAATCATAAATAAAATGCTTTAAGCCAGATAATTTCAATAAAGTACTGTCAATATCTGATCTTACCTTTCCTTATCAGTGAGCTTGTCGTATAAAACAGACAAAAAGGTTTCAAACTGACATAGATCCTCAATCAAGTAGACACTGTTAAAAAATCAAAATCAAATGTTCATTAGCAAGCACAAGCTACATATAGATCTTTTTGGTCAGATATATATGTGGCAAATATACTATACAATCGTAGTAGTAGTAGTACCTCCATGCTTAATCTAAATAACTATTTGCCAAACCTGATGAAATAGCAAATTAACATAATGCATATGCAAAAGCGATTAATAAATATAAATAACATATGGTTGGAATTATATTTTTAAAATACATACAATTTGTTATCATATAAAATAGGTTACACAACTCATAACATATTTCTTTTTAACTCTTTCCCTCCCATTCCCCACTGCAGTCGAGAAGTGCAAAACTAACATAAAATCTTTCTTGACTGCAGTTAAGATGCGACTGGTCTTCGTAAACACAGCTGTCAATATTCACAGGAGTTATTTATCATGATTCTGTGAACGCTAAAACAGTAGAATGACAATCGAACACATCCAGTATATTTTGTTGACTGGTATTCATAAGTAAGTTGTTATCGCAATATTGAAAAAAAATCTGAAAAAACTGTCTAAATTTGTGTAAACACTACCAATGACATAACATGTACATTGGTTGCTATTTGTACCAAAAAAAATTGTTTATACATGTTGGAAATTTCCTATTTGTAAAGGATATATTCCCGGAAAATAACTGATAACACAGGCTTTGAAATAGATGATGGATTGGATTACTTTCTGTCAACTGAAAGTGAAAATACACTTCGTAAAAGTGTCATAAAAAATGACATCATGGATCATGATTGTAGGGTTTCCAAAAAAAAATATTTGTAAAATATTAATTAAGTTCTTCTGTAAATTTTATTTGTGTAATTAGACTGACTAAGATGGCTCTTAAATATTACACATGTCAAGAGTGTTACATTAGTTGCTTTTTTACAATTTGAGGTTGAAAAACGTAGGTTCAAAATTACATATTTCATGTTGGAAATTTGGGTCAGTGATGACGTTTTTTGGTTAAAAAACTGGATGGATAAGCATGAAAGCCTGTAGACAATAAAAAAAATATATATTTGTTCTAAAATTAATGAGAGTATGCAGGTAGCAAACCAAAAATCCAAACAGAACATATTTTAACCCAACCATAAATTTAAAGTATTTCATTTTATTCTGTATACCATGTAGAAAATAATTTTGCCTTGTGCAACTCCATGAATTTCAATATAAATTTAGTTGTCTTAATCCACCCACCCCCACTCAAACTCGTTAGCCGCTGACTGTCTGATGGCCTCTGTGAGATACTCCTGCACCCCAGGGTCCTGCAGGATGTCGTGTGGGTAGTCCTCCGTGTCACGCTGACTCAGGTGCTGCTGCTTCTGCTGGTAGGTGGGGTGAGCACTGCCCTGGACGAGCAGACCCCGTATACAGGTGTGGAGCAACATACAGGTGTAATCAGCCAGCGGCACATCGCCCGACATCAAGAGATTCCTGAAACGTTGATGACATAATTAAAAACTGTCATATGTAGCTGTAAATGTACAAGTAAGCTACATACGTTTACACCTACAGTGTAAAATATAAAAAAGAAATTATGATAGATATATATACATGTACCTGTGTGTAGAAAAACAATTAAATGAACGCATTGCCCTTTCTGTCATGGATAAACACCCATACCACACAAGTACCACGTAACGACTCTTTCTGCACTTAAATATGCACGATCGTTCCATTGACAAATAGATTTTCAAATAACTTAATATTCTTTCACACAATATATTTACGACATAAATCACATGGTTGTACGAAAAATGAAACTGAGTTACCTGAAATATTTTTGCATTTAACTCATAAGTCTGATATACATACGTACTTATATGCATGTAAATGTCTAAAGCATTCATTAGATGCAGTATTTAAAATGGAATATATCCAGCGTTTTCCATTAATTTAAAGAACAGAATTACTAGTTAACTTGTAGGTATAACACAAACATGATATATTTCAAGTACACATACACTATTTGTTCGAAGACTGTTATGTGAAGAAATAACTGTATTTATTCTGAAGAATAAAACTTCTCTTGTACATGATGCTTCACTATACAAATAACCTACATCCAAGATGGAACAACCAACCAAAATGCTCTTTCAAGACTAACTATCACAAAGATTTATGTAAGGTCAGTGTAATGCCGAGCCTACCTGTAATCATCTGAAAGAAACATGTCCCACACCGTCGACTGGTTGAAGCTGTTTCTGACACACGTGTTGCCAAGGAACTGGACAGCACACTGCAGCACGCACACAATAGTCTCATCTCGGTTCTCCGTGTTTAGTTTTTGCACAATGTCTCTCGTGTTCATGAGAATAAGGGTGCTGCGAGCCAGCTCCTGGTTGTCGTGGCAACTCGCACAAGCGTTTCGCAGACAGCGGTAATACTCGGCCAAACAGTCTGTGAACTCCACCTCGATGGGAATGTCTTCCTCAGACATCAGTTTGTTTTTCAGGGAGGAAAGAGTGTTGGCCAAGTGTCCGAAGAGGCGAGGGCCAGCATTATTCCTATAAAAAAAAAAAAATTATATAATCAAAATTAACAAGCCTTAAAATTAACAGGACGCAAGAGGCAACTGTCACCTAAAATGTACACAATATGCTTTTTCATAACCAATTTCACAAGCAGCTTTAAAGCACATGTACAACTATTCAGATTAAAACATTAATGCCATTATCTATATATCGACAGTGTTCTCGCTGGGTGAAAATTAAAGGAGGGGGGCTGCTCGGCACCACACCCTTCAAAAAAAATTAATAATAAAAAGAAAAAACCAATCATAAAAAAGAAAGAAAAAAAGGGGGGGGGGGGGGGGGAGTAGATTGGTTATCATATTGTTGTGTGTTGGTAGACTTTGTGAAAGACATGCACCTTATTTTGCCTAGGAAAAAGTGCAATGGGTTTATAAAAAGACTCGTCTTTTAATTGAACCGAAGATGATATCGGTCTGACATTCACGGGCAGTTCCGGTTTTGCTGGACCGATTAAAGTTTTAGTATTATTATTTTTAATAAAAATTTCCAGATATACGAAAAACAATAAAGATGTTTGTAAAGTGATCTCCTAATGTCAGATACATTTTTTCTATTTCCATCTTCATCAAATGAATCGATCACTGTGATAAAATATTATCGCCAGCTGATAAAAAGTAGTTTCGTTTTTGTAAAGGCGGTGTATATATTATTTGGCACTCAAGATAAATGATTTTAATGATAAACACTACCACTTCCGTTGTTTTTATAAGCGTTCATATCCCCTCAAAATGAAAAGTTTACAATATTTTATAAAGAACTGCTGAATAAACAGAATAACAGAAAGTAAAAATCATCAGTTTCAACCAATTATATCTGCAACTGAGAACAAAATATCAAACGATATGACCGTTCTGATCACGTGACAAATTTTGCGCCAAATAAGCGGGTTTTTTCAATCGGAGATTGCCGAATCCGTAAAAAATAAAATGTTTTCATTGCTTACATAAAATTTAACTTTTATTGTGTCTATCAAACATACAAATGGATACAGATATTGGACAAAATAGAGGCTGTTAAAAATACTGTTAAATTACGTTACGGTAACTGTCGGCTTGTTTCCTTTGATGTCCAGTGTGCAGACTGATCGTTGTTTTTTGTGTGGAAAAAAGTGCATTTGGAAATAGCGGAGATAGGTGCTGGAAAATAAAGAGGGGCGCTCAAAAATAAAGGAGGGTGGGGAACATGAAAGGAGGGCAGCAAAATGGAATAGCGGGGCACCCCACTTAAATAGAGCAGCGAGAACACTGATCGACATTAGGATGACCAATATTAAATTTAGGGCTCACCCTGTGCATTGCCAAATTACCCAATTGCTATGGGGGGTTTTATACAAAGTACTACAATATTTAGTCTTTGGCTAATAAAATATTTCTTAAATATTTTAATAATTTTCAAGAAAATATTCTATATATACCTAAAGCATGAACAATATGATATCCTGTACAAGAATTCTAGCAGACGATATGGCAAAGTGCACAAGTTCTTATTTCAGGAGGCCTACCACAGCATTGATAATCGGGAACTTAATTTAGAAATGGAAAACCCCAAATCTACTAAATGTGAGGTAAAATTGATAGTATTTTTTGGAAAGTTGCTCAAATGATTTTGAATGGTTACGATATGACAGATATGACAATATTATGTTTTGTGAATTTTGTCGAAAATGTGGTTCATCAATGGCTGGATCAATGGAGTTTATACAAGGCTCAAATAAATTCACATGTGTTAATATTAGAGCACATTCTGACAGTCAGAAACACATTAAATGTAGAGATATAATTGCAGGACAAAATGTGTCAGTTAACCAGTCTGTAACTGCAAAACAATTCAGCGTGATATAATCATCAACGGATAATAAAACAAATCAAGAACTAAAAATAAAATTTAATAGTAATAATGCAGCTTATTGCATTGGAAAGGAAGAATTATATTTGCCTAAATTCAGACCTCTTAATTCTGCAGAAAAAGAATGGACTTGACATTACACTATCTATAGAAATGACAAAGTGTGCAGAAATGTTGAGTACAGTAGCTTCAACGTTTCATGACCGTACTGCCGACATAATGAACAATCCTCATTCCTTCTCTGTACTAATAGATGGAGCTACTGATAGTTCTATTTCTGAAAATTAAGTTATTTATGCTAGTCTCGTTCAAAATGCGTCACCAGTAAACAAAATGCTTGATTCAAATGATCTTGAACATACACCTGGTGTGATCACAGCTATGAAATTGTCTTTTTTCAGAAGTAGGTTTTCAACAGGACAAATGGGAGGAAATGTTAGTAGGCTTTTGAACTGATGGTACGAGCGTGAACTTAGATCAAAGAAATGATGTTGTTGCTAAACTTAGAGAGGATGTTCCCCACCTGATACTTTCATTACTAGTATGGCACAGAGACTGCCACTAGCTCTGCTACGACATCAGTGAAACTGTCCCAAACTCCCATGCAAGCAGTGAACACCTGTTTGCATCTCATTTGGAACGAGAACTTGATATGATTGGAAAAGAATTAGAAGCCAGAACATACAGCCCAACTGTCGTCAAGGGGACCATATATCATTTGTGCCATGAGACTTTTCCTCTAACAAAAAATAAAAATGATGACCTCTCAATTGATGCTGGACAGTATGCAGCAATGTTTACTCAGTCATATGGAAAGCTTGGCAACAACCAGCAAAAATGCAGATATCAAAGGTAGTGGGTATAAAATTCATAAGCAAACGAAAACACTTTCTTTTCCAGGATCCTCATTCTGCCTTCTGCTATCTCAGCTATTTAGCACTGTGCAGAAACATAATGATTAGGCCAAATAAAAAAAATGGTTTGTTTCCGGTCACCCGACCGACCCTAAATTTTGCCACCGACCCTGAACTTTTTTTTTCTGCTGGGGTGTGGGGAAGCACACAGAGAAGTTGTGGTCACGGATCGACAAAGCAGACAACAGAAGTACTCAAGTAGGATAACTCTTACACGTCAGGGTGTGTGTGTTAAATGGAGGTTGAGGGGTGTGTGTGCGTGGGGGGGGGGGGGGGCAGCAGCGATGGTTTTTATACACCCCCACTGAAATTGGAATCATTAACCAGTGTTCTAAGTTGCGACCAAAATGGTCGCCAATGCGACCAAAATGTTGGCGTGGCGACCGATTGAATTTATTATCGTCGCCATCTGGCGACTGACTCCAAAAACGTCTAAGTATTAAATTATTTGCCATGTGCATTCAGAATCCTAGCAGCGAAAACAAATAAAATTTGTGGTCATCATTGTGCAGTCGGAACATTTCACTATTTACGAAGTTGTCCGATTGATCACTGTGAATTCTGTATTAATTGTCGGTACAATTCGGAACTCATCGTTGATTTTAGTAATTTGGCGAAAACAATCCAGATACTTACAACACATTCATAAATGATACAAAATGAGTAGTGTCGCACTGTGGCGAGTAACATTTTAAGCTTGGCTAGTAAATTTTGTTTGTCCACTAGCCAAAGAAGAGTAAGTTATAAAACCGAGTGTAGAACACTGTTAATAATACGTGCTCTTATTAGGTACCACGGTAATTGGTGACACATGAGATCGCATGACAGTATGGTAACGTGTGTGGCGATTAAACGGCTTTTATTACAATCTGCTAAATACTGTAGGCCTATAGAGGAAAATATATCGTATTATATCGTATTATCGTAACTCCAGTCATCTCATACAATGTAGGTTTATTTTCCAAAAACAACAACGTGCGATCTCAACAAAACAATAAAGGATTTGTCGATACCACATGCACAGACTACAAATCATCACGTTTTTTCCACATGCAAAGGTGAAGGTCATTTGAAGAAGACTTTGTACAATTTTCGTTGTTGGCTACTGCTTAGGCCTAGTACCCAGAATTTGTTAATATACACGGGTGTAGCCTGTAGGAAGATATCAAAAAGTGGGGTGGGTGGGTACACACATGTATAAAATTAATATATAAACCATCGATGCCGCTTCCTACGCCAGTGATGTAGATAGGCCTATCAACTGCTGAGCATGGGTAATAATTAAATAAACGGAATATTCAAGAATAAACACTAACATTAAACAGTTCACATTTATTTCACATTTATAATTGGGAATAAATTAATTTGAGTGATTTTAGCATGGGTCCGTTCAATAGGCTAATAAACATTAAAACTATAAGTATGTCCCACAGGGAACGCCTTAGCCCGAGTACTCTGACTGTAAGAGAACTAGACGGACATTTGAACATAAACACGCTCTCATTATTTATGTCCAAATGTCCGTCTAGCTCTCTTACAATCAGAGTACTCAGGTTAGAAATGCCTTTTTTATTACTATGAAATTTACTACAAGTTATTCAGTTCTAAGCCGATTGATTTGTAAATTGCACACAAAATTAGTATTGTTTTGTTATTTCCAATACAAGTTGGATAAATCTGTTAACTTTTTGTGCAAATATCTATTGACCAACTTGGACAAATTTGTGCAGTCATCCTATGACAAAACTGGACAAAGCTGTGAAGTTCTGTGCAGTCATCTACTGACTTTTATTGGTGAAATAGTTTGAACTTTTTTTGTTTTTCTGTCTTTTGAAAATGGCATGTAAAACTTAAAACTGACATTGACAGTGAGATTGCTTTTATTTCTCTCTGGCTGCAAAGAGTAAACTAAGATTTTTCAGACAGCTTGCCTTCATGTCTTTCATCTTGAGATTGAGTTTTTCTCTGGCAAACACATTTAAGGTAGGGTAACCTTTCTTTGAACTAAAAAAATAATAATAATAAAAAAATAAAAATAAACAAAAAAAATCCTACCTACCTACCCTAATTTTTTGGCCATGTTACCTGAAACAAACTTCTTCTTTTTTTTGGCCTTAAGGACTTGCCCAATGGGATACCTGGTGGGCTGCAGAAGGTTTTTTTAGAATGCTGAGGAACAGGTTGAGGTCATGTTTTAGGGAATTGAAATGCAGTCTGATCAACACACATTCAGGCATAACCCTATCTGTGGCCATTTGCAAAACAGGGAATCTAACTGTGAAAGAACTTGAATCCTGATTTCAAAATGTGTTAGGAAGTAACAAGTATGAAGGTGTTCAGAAGGCAGTGAACACATGTATGTAGTTTCAGAATATTTCATCATGACACATGGCAACCGTAAAGAACTACTATGGAAATGTTCAATTGGATGTCCTATGATCTATATAAATAGTTTGATGTTCGTCTCAATGGTGCTGGGTGCAATTTTGATGCTGTACAAATGGAATGGCGACAACTTAAAATGTTGATCAGTAACTCTTTCAAAGACAAATCCTATACTCATATCTCTGGCACTTATTCCTGGGAAAATCTCCATACAACAAGGACTGTGCCAATGTCTTGCTGATTGAACATTGAGTTGATGTTGGTTTTACCAATCAGTTCTGAGTGCAAGCAACCTTTTTCTGATCAGAAAAGGGTGAATAAAATTTGGCTGATCCAAAGTTTTCAACTCTTTTTTTTTTTTAATGTAACAATTTGGTGGTTTACGTAGAAGTGTATTGTGCCCTGAATCCGAAAACATTAAGGGAAACTGCTGAACTAATATAAAGTTCTGTATGGCCAAAGCATTTTGTTTTCTACAACAACAAAAAGTTTGTTTTGTTAATTAACACCACTAGAGCACATTGATTTATTAATCATCGGCTATTGGATGTCACCCATTTGGTGATTTTGAAATATAGTCTCAGAGAGGAAACCTGCTACATTTTTCCATTAGTCGCAAAGGATCTATTATATACACTATCCCAGACATGATAGCACATACCACGACCTTTGATATATCAGTAGTGGTGCACTGGCTGGAATGAGAAATAGCCCAATGGGCCCACTGACAGGGATCAATCCCAAACCGACTGCACATCAAGCGAGTGCTTTACAACTCAGCTACGTCCCACCCATTTTCTACAAAATGCAGACAGAAAAACTTCAGGACTTTTTTAACAAATAACCCATGTAATTAATGTAAAAGTGTACTTAAAGTCCAAACCAAATTGTTAACAACTACGATAAATTACTCTCCTACCTTTAATTACAATTACTTTTCCCCAAAAAAAATTCCAGACATAAGTTGTGAAAAAAACATTACAGTGACACAGATTCCACATGTATATGAGACTGTAACAATATCACCAGTATCGACTTCACTGAGATCACATAGACCAAAATACATGCAGTTTTCTGCAGTCTGCCATTTTGTTTTTTTATGGAATACTCTTCAAGAGGGATGAAAGCCTCCAAAGTATGTGACATAATTAATATAAAGTCAATGTTCCAGGGCTAGCTCTGCCACTCGCCAAATTCACCAATTGAGAATTTTAGAAACAACTGGCGAATTTTTTTTTTTAATTTGGCAAAATAATTTCAAGTATTAATTGATATTTTGTTACAAAAAACTGTTTCTGTAAGTTTAATAGATAATTTGGTGAAATTTTCTGCTGACCCCGAGCTAGCCTTGATGTTCTCTAGTGGTATCTTTAAACAAAACAAATTGAAAAAAATATCTAATATGACGTCATCACGTTTGCTTTTATATCATAACATGTTATGACATTGTTAGATTAAGTCATATCCTTTCACCCCTCTTAGAGAGTATTCCATAAAATGTCAAAATGACAGCCGGCACAAAATTGTATGCTTTTTGCCCTATGTGATCTCAGCAAAGTCGATATAGGTTACATAGTTATCATCTAATATGTTGATTCTGTATTATTGTAATGGTTTTTTCAAGATTTCTGTATGGACAAAATGTGGGTAAAATCTGGGATGCAGACGATCCGTCCTCTGGACATTTCGTCCACAGACGATTCGTCCACCGTACATTTCGTCCACGTACATTTCGTCCACAGGCAAAAATTACCTTTGGACAATTCGTCCACTAGGTTTATTTTAATATATATTCCTTGCACGGCACCAATACAACAACAACAAAAAATTATATATATATATATATATAACTTATTTGATATGGTAGATATTTTTTTTTTTTTTTTTTTTTAAATCGTTGTGTTTGATATCCCGAGGGTGGTATGTATGTCTTTATGTATGTTCACAAAATATTGTGCAAGCATGCTTGTTGTGGACACAAACGTTCGACTTTGGCAAGGCAATGTATCCAAATAAAAACAATATACTCAGGAAAATAAATTAATACCAATCCAAAAGATAAATAAAAATGTTGACGCAATTATGTTGTTAGGATTCTTAAATGTGAATAAATTTGAATCAAGAGTCCTAGATATAATTGTTCAAACATCCGTTTGACCGATGTTGGTGTGGGTAGGGAATACGAGGCTTAACGGCTGCCATATATAATTACATTGTTACTTTTACAAACACATACTAAGGAAGATAATACAATATTTAATTGCTGTTCATGTTGGGGTGTAAAGCCCCTAAATTAGTAAGACCGATCCTTTGATGTCTCCGCCTGCCCCGTATTTAGATAGTCTATTAAGTTGTTTTGGGTTAATTGATCAAACTAATCCATTGATGTTTGATGTTTCTACCTGTTCCTGCTCACAAACTTAAACCAAATTCACTGTAAAAGATGGCACCGTTAATTATGAGTTGTTATCGTCATGACTCAAGTAGACAAGCAAGGGCATAAATAGGCCTATACCATAAGGTAAAAATGTTCGGAATTTGTTCACAATGAGTAATATTTGTCTGTCATGCAAAAGGAGCGTAAAGCCACGCCAAGAAGGATTGCAATGTGAAGGTTGTTTTAAATGGCAACATCGACGCTGTGGTACAGGTACGTTAACTTTGTCATTTTATTTGTTTGTCTTTCCACTTTCCATTAAAACGTTCCATTTCTTTAGTACATTTCTGTTTAGCTATATAATTAGGTACAAGCTATAAATTTGTTATTTCTATATAAATAAAATAAGATTTTTCATATGAACAAAGAACTAGTGTTGAATTAGAATGTAACTGTAACAATAGTAAAATGCTATATTGACCGCAAACGTCTTACTATATTTACGTACTCCCTCAAATCAATTATGATGTAATATATTGCGTTATACGGTCGCCATTTCGTCGTCCATGACTATATGTGCCTTTTAGTAATTATTTATCTAAATTTCTCATTATAATCTGAGCCCTCAAAATATATATTTACGCACCATCTTTTTTATGTACAGGAATATCACGAGATATATATAGAGCAGCAGTAAAGAATGGGACGGAAATCGACTGGAAATGTGAGATTTGTGTTTGCACAACATCTGATACTCTGTCACCACCACCACCTAGCTTTTCTCTTCCTCAAGCGACGCCAGTACTTCGTCTTCCACCTCCACCAGGTTTTTCACTTCTACCACCACCGCCGGGATTTTCTCTGCCTCTCCTCCTCCACCGCCAACCACCAGTTCTGCTCCTCAACCACCACGACCACTGGTACAATCACATAGCGAGGTATGTCTTATTGTTATACCTTGTTTTTGTTTTAACACCGATATTAAAATATTATATACTTTATGCAGCTTGACATTATGTATATCGATGCTATTATATGTTTTCATGTTTTTACATTAGACAGAACACTTAATGACTTACAGAGGTTTTTCCTGTTGTGCAATTCTATTCATTTAAAGTGTATTTTACATTTTAGAACACGTCGTCAAGGTCACAAATTGATGTTGGAACGTTTGCTGTTCAACTTGATCAGTCGAGCATAACGGGTGAACCAAGAGCAGAGAGCACACGCCTTTCATTTGAATGCAATGCATCGCAGACCATCGACATTTCTGCTGTGTTGCCTGAGGTGCCAGTTTTGCCAACTCGACCAAATATCTCCTCATATGCATTACAAGAAGAGTAAGTATGTCATTGTTTTGTTTAGGTTTTTTTGTGGGGGTTTTTTTGGTGGGGGTGGTGGTGTATGCGGTTGTTTTTTGGGGGGGGTTTTGTTGAAGATTTTATCGTATTATACATGAAATATAGACTTACAAAAGTAGTGCACTAAGTATTCTTATATTATAGGTCACTGGTTGAAACGAGGCCGATGGAGATTAGTGAAACGGAGAATTACACTCCGGAGTTTGTAGTGGTAGACCAAGGAACAGATAGAGGGAAACCGAAGCTGATTGAAACAATCGGTTATGCCTATACCAGAAAGGTAAATACATGTGCATGTATTAATATAAAACAATAGATAAATTATACTAGTATGTGATCTTTATTTATTAATACACAATTTTTATATTATGTATGTGTTGAAATAAATTAACCACGGTGTCTACCATGTATTATAGAAAGTGAATGGCGACCGAATTAACTGGACTTGCAGTG
This sequence comes from Gigantopelta aegis, assembly GCF_016097555.1. Classification (NCBI taxonomy): domain Eukaryota; kingdom Metazoa; phylum Mollusca; class Gastropoda; order Neomphalida; family Peltospiridae; genus Gigantopelta; species Gigantopelta aegis. The sequence continues at coordinate 36,240,284 of NC_054701.1, read as the reverse complement.
TTAGAGGAACCCACAACTGGTGCAAAGCTACAGTTAACCAAAATGGGAATATCTTTTCTCGAGGCAAAGTGGAGCACAACCATCAAGCAAAACCTGGACTGCTACATCGAACCGAAGAAAACAACAGGTACATTTATTCCCATTATGCAATTCGTTAATGAGTTTTTATTTAAAATATTGCACTTGCTAACGTTATTTGTTTAATGTCTTTATTGTGCGTAACTACATAAAACATGTTTTCTTCCATTTAGGTCAAAACTCTAGCTGCGGAGCACATTTTTCGGTCGGCAAAGGAGATTGTTGAAAGTGTGAAGCTTGCTGCCGACCAGGTTGAAAATATTCAGTCTGACTCGTGTACGTTTTGATAGCTGGGCAAGGAAGGCCAATCGACATCGAAAGAAATTCCGACCCGATGATCCCAAAGACCTGCAGTTTGATGTATGTATAACTTACACGTGTTCTATTTAGACTTGAGGAAACTCCTGAAAAAGTTACACAATTGGTTCATAAACCATGGTTATAATGTGTTTAGTGCTACTCCTTTCTTCTTTCCTACCTTATGAACAATGTATTTAATATTTACAGGTTGATGTAGAGTACTTGTGCTCGGTAGACTCGGATGCAGAAACGTTTTTCCAAGCGTCAGTCCGTGTCAACGAACAGCGGCATCTGATTTTTGCAACGCCAGCTCAAGTTCATCAGCTGGCCCAGGCGAAAACATGGTACGTCGATGGAACATTTAAAATCATGGCGCCTCCTTTTGTGCAACTGTTTGGACTCCATGCATTCGTCAGATCGGGAGAGACAATGACCCAAGTACCACTGGCGTTTGTTTTGATGTCGCGAAGACAAACAATCGATTATTTAGGGGTAAGTGTTATATTGGTATTGGTATTTATACTTTTGTACATTTATTTTAATGTATTCATGGTAAAATACAACACGTATACAATGTGGGCAAGTTTTAAAAAAAATTAACATTTTCGCTGGGAGAGTCACATTCATAAGCCTTTATATACCAACAAAGATTTAAAGATATTTATTTACCGTATCTGTTGCAAAGTTATGTTAGTGTTTTAAGTATTCACTCACGATATTGACTAGTTTTTTTTTTTTGTTTTTTTTGTTTTTGTGTTGATTAATATTTTTCATTCATAGGTATTCAACAGTCTTCTAGAAAAAATGCAACAACAGCCACAAGTGAGACGTGTCGTGTCTGATTTTGAAGCGGCTACCTGGGCTGCGATACGCGCCGTACTACCACATGTTGAATTGAAAGTATGTTAACTATTTAGTATTATAATTATAATTTTACTGTCATCATTTTACGATTTGTTTACATTTTAAATTTTTTTTAAATTTTATAATGTTTGTTTCGGGTTTTTATTTATATATATTTCACATTTTTGTTTGACGTTTTTCTTTTTAGGGGTGCTTATTTCACTGGACCCAGGCGGTTTTCAAAAGGATCAGACAAGAAGGACTGGAAAAATCGTACCATGACAAGGGACGCACATACGTATTCCTGAAACAAGTTCTGTCTCTGCCTTATTTGCCAGCTGAGGATATTGAGGAGCAGTTCGAGCGACTTTGCGCTGTTCCGGAAATCCCGCCAAAGGTGGAGAACGTTCTTGCATACATGAAAAGAACATGGTTCAGAAGTAGCGTATGGAAGGTGGAGAATTGGTCCATTTTTGGATTGCCAGTAAGTACATGTTTAGTATTGTTGTTGTGTTGTCCATGACTAATTTGTTATATATTTAGTTATTTTTATTAGTAGTGGTGGTAGTAGTAGCAGTAGTAGTAGTTTTTATTATTATATCTACATGGTGTGCTTTTTCACATTCAGATTCGAACTAACAACAACACAGAAGGCTGGCATCGGAGAATCAACGCAAGGGCTACCAGAGATGGAATCCAGTTTTACTTGTTGGTTCCTCTCCTTCTACGCGAAGCGAAGTTAGTCAAAATGACGATGGAGCGAGTTAGCGACGGACGGCTTGGACGTCTACAGAGATCCAAGCAGAGGACGAGGCAGGGGGAAGTTTTCCAAAATGGACACAATACCATGATGGTGAAATTTCTGCCAAACACCTTCTTCGAGCTATTGGACATTTGTTTGTAGCATAGGCTGAAACGCAATGTCATATGTTATGACTGATAATTTAAATTAAATTGAAATGAAAAGACATGGTTTTTTGCTTTGTTTGTTTGTTTATTCAAAATGTTATTATTAATATTGTTACCTTGCTATTATATGAAGTTTACCTATTGAAGTGGGTCGGTGATCTCAGAAAAGTTATTACTTTTCTTAATGCCAAATTACAACGAAAAACAAATTGATCTGATCTGGTCTGATCTGCCTACGAAAAGAAGATGCAAGTTGTGTGTGTGTGTGTGAGAGAGAGAGAGAGAGGGGGGATGGGAAGAATGGAAATCGGGTACAAACGAATCGTCGGTGGACGAAATGGACACGGCCAGTTAATAAATATTTTGAAAGTGTCATTGATTTGTGGTCGTAATTTATATTTCTTTGATAAAGCAAACCACTTAATAATGATAATAATCAACTACACTGTCAAAGAAATAATTATTTATAGTTATATAGTAAATTCTGTAATTGAGTGGACGAAATGTCCGATGTGGGTGGACGAAATGTACGTGGACGAAATGTACGGTGGACGAATCGTCTGTGGACGAAATGTCCAGAGGACGAATCGTCTAGAAAGCTAAAATCTAATGAAAAATAAAGGTAGGAGAGCAGTTTATCATTAGTTGTTAACATTTTGGTTCGGACTTTAGGCTTAGCTGATATATGTGGGTTTAAATCCTGGTTTACACACTAGCATCATCATGATCATGTAACCAGTATTTAAATTAATTTGTAATGCAAACTCATTGAAAACATGCTGGTATGGTTGAGAGTCTTGCTGCACCTACAATACACATTCTAAACTCAATAAATTCAAGTTAAAAACAAATGGGATGGGCTAACAGTTTGGGTGGGGAAATTTTAGTGGAGGGGAGTGGTATCATTTTTTTCCCAACTGTTTTATTACACTAAGAAAAATATAGCTAACCAGAAAACTAAATTATCATAAAACTGTAATTCATAAGCATGTAACATCAAATCCCATTCAAAATTTGAATCGATTACAGCCAAATTCACATCCCCGATTCCGGAAATTGGAGAATGACGAGTGACCGCAGAAGACGAATACGCGAGTATTACCTGAAATCATCCGACTTAAACTCGTTTGTAAAATGCGAGAGTGAATCCTTGACTTCCTTCCAGCTCTGGTTGCGAGCTTCTACTACCATAGCGTCGGCAAATTCTTCAAAATTCATGACGACTTTTTTTCACTTTTTCCAGCACATGCCAATTTCATTTCCGGTAACAACAAAGGGACCGCACAAAAATGCTACGATATGTTTGATTGGATTAAATTATTAGTAACTGGACTGGGTTTTCACCTTTGGCGCAAAGGAAGACTACCAGTTTGTAAAGTCAGCATGACTTCGATAGCTTCTTTGAAGGTTTTAATCAAGTTAAACTTTATAGAACTAAATTTGTTATAACATTATATGTGCACATTCTCCAAGTTATATTTTAATGAGTAACGATGTTGTCAAACTCAATGTTGCGACTAAAATATGATGAAATGACTTTAGCAAAGTCTACACACTTTAGGACACTGAGTGGCCGACTAACTTCTAAGACTTGACAGCCAAGTTTAATCAATTTGGCTGTCCGTGTCGGTGTACAGTAGTTAATGAAAAGGCGAAATTAAGTGACTCTACATAGGGTACCCTACACAATTAGCAGCAATCTTTTTGCATGTATTGATTAGTCATTGAATAATTACCACACACAGACCACAGCTAGGGCTCCATGACCTTTAAAGGAATATTATTAATATATTATGAAATATAAGCATTTGTTGGAAAGTTTAATAAGTTTTTGTTAAAAGACACCACTAGAGCACATTTATTTATGAATCATAGGCAAATGGATGTCAAACGTTTGGTAATTTTGACATAGTTTTGGAGGGGAACCCACTACATTTTTGCATTAGTAGCAAGGGATCTTTTATATGCACCATCCCACAGACAGGATAGCACATACCATGGTATTTGATAACACCAGTTGTGTATACTGGCTGGAACGAGAAATAGCTCAATGGGCCCACTGACAGCACTTGAGACGAGTGCTTTACCACTGGGTAACATCCCGCCCCATGTTGGAAAGAGGCCTATCCAAAGTTCCTACATCAGTATACACATTTAAAAATAGAAAAATGCCATTACCAAAATCCTAATTATTTCTACTTTATTAACTTTATGAGAGGAATTATCTCCCCATAAGTGGATCTGACATAACTGCCAGAATACGATTACTTGACCTTCAGGAGTTTACATAGAATGACAATGATGCCACTAACAAAAGAAAGATTCTGAGACCAATTTCCCAAGCAACAGTGATCATGGTGAATTTGTCATTTAAAACCACTGTTTATGGGTAATGTATACTGCAGTCATTTCAGTTTGAGTCTGTATTTACTGCTACTGAGATAGAAGCGGAGGATGTTAAGTGTTTTGACAAGAACAGTGACATAGGCCTACTAGTTGCTATGTCATCAGGGAACCTAATTTGCAAACAGCTATGACCTTATAACCTATATTGAAACTAACAGCATTCGAATTGCCTCGGCAAATAACATTCTATTTTTAGGTTGACCTATGTCAATAGGCTTTGCACGTAAATGTGTGCACATGATCGAGTCATGACAAGTGAACATGGGGAAAGGTTTAAATTGCTCATTTAACTGTTGCGGGGTGAAAAAAAATCTAGATCCTGGGTCAGAATGACTGCAATACGAATGCTCCTAAGATCAAAAACATGTAGTCAAAATCACGTTTTCCGTGTGTACCGAGTACGTCGGAAAGATCAAACCAATGAGGAATTTTTCACGGGCTTCCATGGAAGATATGATTGGAACGGCAACGAAAAAGGACAATATGTCGTAAAAAATTCCCAATCGGAACCCCACAAGAAGGCATGCCCACTGAAATTACCCCAACATCTCACTTTGGATCAGATATACAAATCAGCTCTCATTGGCCGATCAATTAGTATAGTAGTTCAAAAACTTTAGAAGAAAACAAGATTGTGTTTTATTAATTTTTACTCATTTTATAAAAGTGCTAATCAAATTCCAGTAGTTGCTATTCAATTCTCCATCCAGTAGGAAAACCTGCTAATCAAAATTTTCAAAACAAATTGCACACAGACTAAATAGCGAAGTATTAGTATTTTGATCGTTATTTAATTAATATGCAATTTGTTTAATTGTTGTAGAATAATGTTAAATATATACTGAACAAAAAAAAGAAACTTCCGATTTGTACATATAGTATTTGTTGTGTTAAAGAATTCATTGTGTAATGAAACTATATAGGTAGTATTAGCCTTGAGCTGTATTATCAGGATTCATGAATTTTATCGATTATTTTTGCACTGTTAATCGTCGACAACGTGAAATTCAATTTGCACGTGCATGCATGGTTCGACATGTCCCATGTAGTATTCGGTCAATTTGTTTTACTTGTCTTACTGACATTGTTGTCAAGTGAATGAAAACGCTTCAAAATTTGTAAAAAAAATAATGTTTTTTTACATTGTAGCATTTTTAGTATGCCAAGAATACCCAATAATTTACGCGAATGGGCGATTGGCATGTTGGGAGTTCTAGTCGAGCGATACGAAATCTTCGCGTAAGATTTCGAACGACAGGAAGCACCAACGACTTGCCACGTCGTGGACGTCCGTGAGTTACAACGCGTGGTCAAGACCGCTATATCATGAACACGCATTTGCGCGATTGATTCCAAACTGCCACTGCTACTGCTGCTAACACACCTGGGCTTCATAATAACCGAATCAGTGGGCAAACTGTTCGTAATCATCTGTGGGAGAACGGTTTACATGCACGACGTCCTTTTACGTCAGATGCGTTTTAACGCAACGTCATCGTCTTAATTGGGCATGTGTACACACTCGTTGGATACGGCGATGCTAGAATACCGTTCTTTTTTCGGATGAATCCAGATTTTCTTTACAACGTGGTGATGGCAGGGTGCACGTCTACCGTAGGAGAAATGAACGCTATGCTGACTGTTGTGTTCTTGAATGAGATCGTTTCGGGGGTGGGGGTTGTGTCATGGTCTGGGCAGCCATTGCCCATGGTTATCGTTCACCACTAGTCGTCATTGATGGTAATTTAAATGCTCAACGTTACCGCGATAACATTCTCGCTCATCACGTCATTGCTCTGTTTCATAACAACGCCAACATCTCGATTTTTCAGCATGATAATGCCACCTCTCATACAGCTAGAGACACTGTAAATTTTCTTAGGACAAATAACATTGATTTCATTGATGACTGGCCCGCTAAAAGTCCTGATCTCAACCCCATCGAGCATATCTGGGATAGTCTGGACAGACGATTGAGGCGTCGTCCCAACCCACCCGCTAACGTCAACGAACTTCGTCAAGCGCTCAGTCAGGAATGGAACAATATTCCACAGGCAGAAATCAACACTTAGTCAATTCTATGCGCCTGCAATGCACTGCAGTGGTCAATTCAAGAGGTGGTCATACCCGTTATTAAGTGGGTGGGGTTTTTTTTAACCCCTACCACACTTGGTCAAAATTTCTCCCAGTTTCTGTTAACCTATGGCCATGATTTTTGCACCAAACGATATCATGGAACACTCTTTAAACACATATATAACAATTATTTCCCCGGTTTGTTTTCATCAAGTTATGTTCAAGCAAAGTTAGCGGAAGTTTCTTATTTTGTTAAGTATATAGTGTAATATTTAATACATTGGTACCAGTACTAGTTTTAGCCCTGGTTTGAATGGGAAATAACTTCAATCTGCCATCTGTCTATAACCTGATCCTTAAATTGATTAAAGCTGCAGTCTCAAATAATTTTAACATTTAAATATTTTTTTGAATACATGTACATCATACTGCATGATTAACCTATCATTTTAATACATTGTTATTTAAATTAGATGGACTTTGTAGGGGAGCAGGTAGTGGTCATACCCCATCTTGTAAGCACTCCATGATTAGTATATCAAAGTCTATGGTATATATACAGTGTCATGTCTATCAATGAATGAATGCATGTTTAACAATGCCCCAGCACAAAAAATACATCGGCTATTTGGTGTCAAACTATGGTAATGCAAACAAATAAAGTGATGATCAACATCAATAGAAAAATTCAAGATTTAACTAAAAACAGTGTAAAGAATTGTGCAGAAATACAAATATCACAGATAGATACTGACTTTTACTCAAAATTTTAATTGTATCCCGAAGAAAACAAGGGGATTTGTGCTGCATTGGCCATTCTCAAAGAGAATGTTACACCCCTGCACCACGGTGAGGTTACAGCATGCGCAGGGATCATGTCTATTAGCCAGTGTATCTAAAAATTCCTTGCTGTTTATTCAGTAGGAGTGGCCTATGTGACAGCAGGGTTTCTTTCTACTCCCTTCCCTTCCCCTCCCCCCTCCCCTCCCCTTTCCGCTCCCTCCCTCCCTCCCTCTCTCTCTCTCTCTCTCTCTCTCTCTCTCTCTCTCTCTCTCTCTCTGTCTCTGTGTGTGTGTGTGTGTGTGTGTGTGTGTGTGTGTGTGTGTGTGTGTGTGAACTCAAGTGTCGACATAAACCATATGTTAGACACCAAATAGCCATAGGTTACAATGTGTTGACACATCATTATATAACTATTCCTTTCTCTTAGGGAATGGTTGGCCTGGTGACCGGTGGTGCATCCGGTTTGGGCCGAGCGACGGTTGAGCGTTTCATCAAGCAGGGTTCACGAGTTGTACTCTGCGATCTGCCGACGTCTGGTGGAAAGGATGTTGCCAAGAGTTTAGGAGACAACTGTGTGTTTGCTCCGACAGACGTAAGTGAGGACATTGTTAATTTTAATTAATTTGATTGACTGTAACCAAAGTCAGCATTATAACATTTTTTTTTTAATTATCCTGCGATCACTGTTTGTACTGTCCGATTTTAGAGACTGTTTAAAACAGTGTTATAAATTTTAGTACTAGCAGTTTATTTCTTGTCATGTGATTTGTTTGACTTGAGTCGCTTTCACTAGATATTCAATTGCATGTCTGTTATGTGATTAATTTGAATCAAAATAAAGTTTTGTGTTGAGGTAAATATGCAAAAATGTGTTTATTAAGGAATTATTTTGGATAGCTAACAGTGTTTACAATGTGCTGGGTTTTTTTTAAACATTCCTTACCTTTCTCCTTTTATCACTTTCTTTCACAATTTAATTATTCTACAGAGTATTGACTGGTAACGTCTGGCATCTGCTATCTGATCAGCATGTTTATTTTTGTTTAACGACACAATTAGAGCACATTGATTTATTAGTCATCAGCTATTGAATATGAAACATTTTGGTAACTATCACACACAGTCTTCAGACGAAACCCACTATATTTTCTATTAGCAGCAAGGGATCTTTTATTTGCACTTTCCCACAGCCAGGACAGCATATACCACAGCCTTTGATATAGCAATTGTGGAGCACTGGATGGGAGAGGAAAAAACACAAAGAATGGCAGAGGTGGATTTAGTAAATATTTGGAGTGAGACTAATGAGAAAGGGGCATGTGGATCAACTCATCGAAAGAGTGTCTCAATGGAAGAAAAATTAAAAGAAAAAAAGGGGGCACTTGAATATTTTTAGTGGGGAAGGGGTCCCCTTGTCCCTTCTCGGATTCACCTCTGAAGGAATCCACCAAGGAGATTGATCCTTTGACCCAAGCACCTCAGACTGAGCTAGATTCTTCCCCCTGACTGTCATGTATTATTTGTTTCAGATTACATCAGAAGATGATGTGAATAAAGCTCTGGAAATCACCAAAGATAAGTTTGGACGTCTGGACATGGCGGTCAACTGTGCAGGAATCGCAGTCGCTTTCAAGACATACAACTTCAACAAGAATCTTCCACACAAGTTGGAAGACTTCAGGAATGTATTAATGGTAAAGTTTCAACCTTTTTTTATATAATTTTAAACCCTCTTTTTGCTTAACTCTGTTATCTCTTATGAATTTTAACTTTGGCATAGTAGAAAACATGCAGAGTTTGTGTAAAATTTAAATATACATTCTTCTCTTCAGTGTTTTAATTTATTTGTTTTAATACAGACATTTATAAATGTAAACACTGACTTGCATCATAGTCTGGAACCCAGAATTGGAAAAAGGCCTTAAAATAGGTTCAAGGTGAACCCATCTGCTATATTTTTTTAATTAACATTGTTAAATAGCTTAAATATTCAGAATCAATGTTCAACTGGTCTGTAAGTCAATTTCTAATGCGAAAAATAAATATCCTATGTGGAGTGGAGGCTGGTAAGCCTCAAAAAGGATAAAATTGTGCATTTGAATTTAAAAATGTTTTTCCACCAAATTGTTAATTCTTAAAATAATAGCATGAAACTTTCTACACCCATAGAAAACATCATAGAGAACATTTTAAAAATGAAAAGAACTCGGAAGTATTTCCTGCATCAGCAATGGTGGCCATTTTCCAAGATGGCGGCTATGGAGTTTTTCTTAATATTCTGCCGTTTCTTTTAGAAAAATACTATGAATGTCATATAAAATGTCATGACCAATGTCCATGCTGTTAGTGCATTATATACCAAATAAAATATTATATAGCACCACCTTATATAACCCGTACGGGTCATGTAATTCCATTATGGCCACCATTAGTAAAATGTAACTATTCAATTTTACGTCTAAAATCTTAAAACATCACGCTTTAGTTCTTTCTATAATTGAAACAAACATTATTTTCATATTACAATAATGTATGGTAAATTGTTTATGATTTTTAGTCAATTGTGGTTTTTTAGGCTACATTTGTATGAGTATTTAATGGTAATATAAATTCAAATGGCAACCCACCCAACCCCAACTACAAATACTACATGCATGTGTTTATTATATTAACAACTAGACTTTTAGATAAATACTAATAATAATAGGATTGATTGAAAAGCATTTACATTTTTAACTCATTACTTATTTTCCATTTAAGATATTATTTTTACTTTTGAATGTGGGAACAGTTGTCTTAACATTTTGACATTTTGATTAAAGAAGAAAAGTCAAAAGCAACTCAAATAGCATATAGGCCAGTATTCCCTCAATCTCCTACAGATCCTGCCATTGTTAATGCATTACTGGATTATTGCCTAAAGGTTTCTCAGAAAGTTGGGTAAGACAAAGCTATTGTCACCTATGACCAAGCTATTTATGAAATAGCATTAGCACGATAGAAATTTCCTGAAAAGTTTGATAGACTCATTCTTCGAATGGGTGGTTTTCATATTGCCTCCAATTTTCTACATGTAGGTGCTATAGGATTCTTCATAGAATCAAGTGGTATAGAAGATATACCTGCTCAAGCTGGGGTTTTTCTTCCAGGAACAGGTAGAAAAATACTGTCTGAAAAAGATTATTACTTAATGCTCAGGGCACACAGCTTGGTGTACACTATGCAATTTCAGCTATTTTGGAAGTCTCTTGAAAGCTGGTTATTGCAACAATCATCTGATCTGGACATCAAATCTTGATGAAACTGTCAATAATGTTATTGACATTCTCCTGAGCAAACACAAAGAAAGGATTGCTGATGTATTGCAAACTGAACAGGCTATGTCTTCTCTAACAAGTGTAGGGTGTATACTACCAAATCAAATCCCATAGATGACAATAGTAACATGTGGCTAAAACTCCTACCTGCAGCGTATCAATCGACATAAACACCAATACTACTACCCCTCACACTTAAAGTGAATCAGAAAAAATTGGGGGTCAAGCTGCTTGTTTCTGAGATAACGAGTAGCGTCTATGACTACCCTAGTTCCTCACAAAATTTGAGTACTTTTTTTTACAGGTACCCCATACATGTTTCAAGCACAAGGCTACTTGACACATTGGTACTAGATGAAATAAAATTGCATATTTATTTTACCCAGATGAAACTATTATTTTTTACAACCAACACACATTTATAACCAATCACAGGACTTGCGGTGTTCACTTCTCTATCAAAAGTTAGGTGCACCTCAAACTTTGACCCAGCCAGAAATTATTTGGTTTAGTAACAACCCCACAGCAAGGTTTTGGCTTATGTAAATAGAAATGGTTACCATTCTAAAGATGTTCATCCACTCTGAGAGCTGGTATGTGGCAGCAACATCTGACAGAAACGGAAAACATGTTACCATACCTGGTTGCAGCTGGACATGGTAAATATGTCTCTTGCCTTCCTCGGTATCTTCAAAAGATGCGGACGTTGCAGATTTCAGCACCCGAAGTGAACAGAGAATTTGAGAAAGGGAACTTTGTGGTTAGAAGAACAACTGGTAGATTCAGTGGTGTCTGGATGAATATGTGTCTTGAGCAGACTTATAACTGTTATGCTAAAACAGTCCTCTTTCATGGTATTACTAAAAAACCTGCGACAATGGAGAAGTACCTAAGAGTAGTCCCAGAGTTAACATCAATATCGGAAGACACAAAGAGAATGGTTCACATGAATGAACCATGCAAATGTCATGAGGATTCCCCTACACTCTGCAAGAATAAAAGTGATGCAGTCAATCGAATCAAAACACTAGTGAAAGAAACAATGATCAAGCCATTTATGTGTGACAACACAACAGATTTGCTAAACATCAGCACTGGGGAAAGGCTTCTTCTTTAGAACTGATACATGCAAAAGAAACAGGTCTCCAGATCTTGGTAGAGGCAGAACATAGCGGATCCAACAGGGTAAAACATTGTACATCTAAAGACATTTGAGTGTAAAAAGAAGTATCAAACTGCATTTGAGAATTCAAATGGTTTATGAAGAACAATAGCCAAAAGTTTGTTCTTTATCCATGAATTAACTGATGACAAAAAGAACGAAGCTCTCAGTCATGAATGGACAAAGTACCCTTCACCTCTGTTTGAACCAGAGTGCAATACATTTACAGAACTTCAGAAGATGTACTTAGATAAGATTTTACACTGTATCCCAGTGAAATGTGAAATAGTGAATTTTGTTGGGGACCGCTATGACTTTGGACAAGAAAAAAAGCTTGAAACAGGAAGAAAGAGATAAGAGAGAAAAAACAAGTGCAAGCCTTAAAAAGAGTATCACCCTCATGAGACACTACAAATTCCAGATTGGAAGCTTATGACACAAAGTATGTAGAACAATGCAAACCTCTTAAACTACTTGGGGGAATCTTGGATAGGATGCTGTGAACACCTCTCGGATAATCTGAAACTCATAATCAGTGGGTTAATGAAGGATCCAAGTCACACAGTCAAAATTTCCTATGTGATATGCACTGATTTACCTGAACTGGCATGTGATGTTCATGAAGAACACGCGTTTTTTTGCTGACATCAGTTACTGCGTCAAGGAACTTGGATGTACTAGTGTGATAGTCCAGGCTACTGACACAGATGTCCTAGTTCTCAGTATGTATTATAGTGTACGAATTCCAGGACTCGAAGAACCACGAATCAAAAAAATTGATAAATACATTCCTGTACACCGATTGTTGCATGCATGTCAAGAAAGTGTGGTGTGGATGCTAAAACTTTGACTGGTATTTTGCTTAGTACCTACATTATCACCAGTTGTGATACAGTCAGCTATTCATTCCAAAAAAAAAGGAAAGAAAAGAGTATTGAAAGTGACACTAAGCAACCTTGAACAGCTAACTGCCCTAGGAGAATTTGGCGAAGTAGGAATGAGTATAGTTCTCACTGATGAGGTGTATGAATCACGCAGACTGCTCTTTGCAGCTCTCTATGGTAGGCCCAATTTCAACGGCACTGCTGAAGAACTTCATGCACATTTATTTGCAACTACCAAGGGGGATCTTCGGCACCTACCTCCAACTAACAATGCATTTCGGCTGCATATTCACTGCGCTAAACCAAATAGTGGTGAGCAAGTGTGCCCACTCATCTGCACCAGTACTACCTGACCCAACAAATTTAAGTTGACACTTGGTTGAAGGAAAGCTGGTACCAACAAAGCTGCAAGACCAGACATCTTAATAAAGCCTACATTTTGTAAGTGCAGGAAAGGGAAATGTCTTCATCTGTGTACCTGTGCAAAACAAAATCTAAGATGTGCCATTTCATGTCTTTGTGGTGTAGAACCAGAGAAATGTGAACGAACTGCAGCTTTGACTATCAGTGAGGACTCTAGTGATGATGAGTAACATGAACACATAATCTGTAAAAACAAATATTAGTTTCACAAGTAACAGTGTATTTATAGGTTTGAGAAAGAAAACTATTCTACTGGATGTTAAGCCTACAAAATGACAATGTTCCTGGTATGATCCTTCCATTTTCAAACCTATATGCAGATCCAAAATATATTGATCGTAAGTCATTTACAAGCAAAGTTATGGTAATTTCTTTGTTTCATGATCATTATGGCAGCCTTCGATTTTTACATTTGATCAGTGTTCTAAATATGAATACATTATTTCATACCCATAAAAACATGATATAGATCTAAAAATAATTGTCCTGCAAAAATGACATATAAGTGATTTGGAAACAAAGTTATGGTCAGTGATTTGTTCCATGATAATTGTGGTGGCCATCTTGGATTTATGCATCTGACATTGTTCTATATATTATTATAATATTCCCTACCTCTTAAAATATAGGTCTAGATTGTAAAATATTCATCCTAGGTGATTTAGAACCAAAATTATGGCCACTTCTTTAACAAATGGCTATTATGGTGGCCATCTTGGATTTTTACAGGAAGTGGTGAACAAAAAAATTGAAAACATTATTTTTGCTTAATTATTTATATTCCTAGAAGTGAAAAATCTCTGTTTTTTATTTGTGCATTCAATTCAGATGGAATTCTATAATCTAATGGTCGAAAATGCTAAAACAGCTTTTCCTAACACCTAAAATGATAAAATTGCAATGAAAAATGCTTTAAAAAGTATAGCAGATGGGTTCACCTTGACCAAAATTTTCAGTCTTGGGTTCCAGACTTTCAGCTATAGTTGATTATCATGAATCAGTGTTTGTCTGAAAAAGATAATAATCCCTTGTACTCTGCACCACACCTGCCTGGAAAGTGTTAACGGAGTGGCAAATTGATTGTATTGTAATAATTTTTTTAATAAAATTTATTTGAAACTTCATATGTTTGCTCACCTAGCACCATTTTAGGAGAGTGATCTTAGCTTGTCTTGATTTCGTTGATGACAAAGAAAATATTAAAGATGTTCACAGATTTGTTTTTATATTTTTGGTATTAAAACAGACATTTAGGGTGGAGGAGGAATTATTAGCAAATGCTTGCCTTTTTCAGCTACATATGCTAATAATGTAAAAGTGACAAATCACAAATCTATTATATTGGATACCTAATGTTTCAGAGCTAGATAAATTAAGAGATAAACAAAACTTCTTACTGATTTTCAAAAAATGTAGTGTTTTGATTACTGAATTAAAAATATAGATCTTTGGTTATTGCTTTTAAAAATATAATGCATGGAAGGAAATATGATGCTGAGCCCTTGTTGGCAGAATAACATAATTTAGTGCTCTTTAATTTTATTTCCTGTGTGATAAATATACAGAACTTCACATACATTGTTTTCGCTTCCTATTTATTGCACAAGTTTATTTTTCACAAAAGGTATGTTCTTGCGCAAAATAAACAAGTGTAATAAATAGGAAGCGAAAATAACATATGTGAGGTTCTGTATTTATTGCATACCTTGTTTTACTTTTTACAAATTGATTTTTAATAAATAACTTTCTTAAATCTATGATCAATCTTCCTTTCAGTGATTTATTTAACGTTAAGAATTATACTCCGCGGCAATCTTATGTAATGTTTCAAATACGACGTGACATAATTTATAAATCATACATGACGTCAGTGACAAATCGGGGCTAACTCTAGTAAAAAGGGAATTCCCCATTTACAAGTTCCGGTGCAGATCGCACATACGTGTATGTGTGATACAAGATAAATTTATCACACAGTTTGAAAATGTCTTTATCAGTATAGTAAGATTTAATAGGTATGTAATAAAGTTCATTAAAGATCTCAAATAATTTTATTTCTTCAAATTTTTTGTTTACACACACTCAGTGTTAAAAAATATACTGCATGGAACAAAATATGATGTTGAACCCTTGTTGTTTAGAAAACATGTTTTAGTGCTCTTTAACTTTATTTTCTGTCTAATAGAACCCATTAAAGATCTGGTCATTTCTTAGTGTCTAGAAATGTTTTGTTTCCAAACTAGGTGAACACCCTGCATATTAAAAAATATAATGCATGGAACAAAATATGATGTGGAGCCCTTGTTGGCGAAGAAACATTTTAGTCCTCTTAAAATTTATTTGTTGTGTGATAAATTCCATTAAAGATCTGGGCCCCGTTTCACGAAGCGATCTTAGTACTAAGATCATCTTAAATGCATTAGGTAGTTATGCATTTAAGGTGAACTTAGCACTAAGATCGCTTCGTGGAACGGGACCCAGATCATTTCTATATGTATTAACATGTCTCGTTTCCAAACTAGGTGAACACCCTAGGTACGTTCAACGTGATCCGCCTCGCCGTTGCATTGATAGGTCAGAATGAGCCGAACAAAGACAAGCAGCGGGGTGTGATCATCAATACGGCGAGCGTGGCCGCGTACGAGGGACAGATGGGACAGGTAGCGTATTCTGCCAGCAAGGGCGCCATTGTCGGCATGACTCTCCCGATGGCACGGGACCTGTCCACGCATGGAATCCGAGTTGTCACGATAGCCCCAGGTACTTGGAACAGCGTCACTTGTGGTGATAGATGAGATTCAGGGAACATTTTGTTCAGTATTGCGTCACAAGTCGCTACGCAAGTTTCAGACATTACTATGTAATTTTAAACCATTAAACAGTAGTTGCTAACAGGCACGGATGCAGGATTTCTGAAAGGGGAGGGGGTCCAAATGTGATGACTGATCTCTCCTTTTACACAGAATAGTTAATATAATCAGGTTTCCCCATATGGTTATTTTTCAAAAAGGGATGTTTCGGACCCCTGGACCTCCCCCCCTCCCCCTTCTCCACCCCACCCACCCCACACACACACACACACACACACCCCTGGATCTGCTACTGGCTAATCAATCTTCAATTTACTAGAAATATCGCTAATCACAATTTTGAAAACAAAACATTCCCTGAGGTTATATATTTTCAATTTAATTCTTATTGGTGACATGGCATTTTTTGGGTATGGGATAAAACTGATATATGTAGTGTTCTTCTATTTAGGCTCATTACGCTATTTCTCGTTCTAGTCTGTGCACCATGGCTGGTATATGTATCTCAAAGGCCATATGTTAAATTTAGCAAATGTTTGTCATCCAATAGCCGATGATTAATAAATCAGTGTGCTTTTATGTTGTTAAGTAAAACAAACTTTTAACATCTATTTACTTACTTCAGCAGTATGCATATAAAAATAATGGCTTCTTGTATTTAATATTCATTATCCGAAATGGTATGTCTTGTGACGTTTTACAGATTTCAAGAATGTTTGTATTAACAACTTTATTTTTAAATTAAATTGCAGTGGAATTTTTGTTTCTTTTTCATTGCATCCTGTTCTGGTTTTAATCTATATTGTACCATATTGTACCTTTGATCACTGAATGTCATTTATATGACATATATTTGAACATTTATATGACATATATTTGAACATTTATATGACATATAAATGAACACTTGTACAAGAAAGTATGTCGAAGTTCATCATGTTAATAAAATTAATATTCCAGTTGTTTACTGAGTACTAGCAAGGTTAACAAGCTGAGGTGAGGGATTGCAACTTTAAAAAATATTTTAGTTTTCTCTTGCAGGTTTGTTTAACACAGCATTACTCGATGGTCTGCCTGAGAAAGTGAAAACTTTTCTCGCCTCGACAGTTCCGTTCCCACAGCGTCTAGGTGACCCCAGTGAGTTTGCACATCTCGTCCAGGCTGTGGTGGAGAACCCCATGATAAATGGGGAGGTCATCCGGTTAGACGGCGCGCTCAGGATGACGCTCTGATGAAGGGCATCACTTAGCGAGCGGCACACAAACAATTGTTGCTGTATACAGTATACTATAATAGCGAGGGCAAGCAAGATTTTATATATACTTTAATTTCTGAGGGCACAAGTCCTCATTGACATGACATGCAATAATATGCTGGCCAGGACTAGCTCTGGGTCAGCAGACAATTTCGCCAGATTATCTATTAAACTTTAAAAGTTTCAGAAACCCAGGAATATTGTATAAAAAAATTAAAATCTATTACATGAAATTATTTCACAAAATTAAAATAAAATTTGCCAATTCATTTTGAAATTGGCATTTGGTGAATTTGTAGAGTGTCAGAGCTAGATTTGTATGCCGATAAAGTACTAAATGTGAATAGAAACACATATGAAAGGTGGGGGTTTTTTGTGGGTTTTTTGTTTGTCTGCAAAATATTTACTAATATTTTAAATTGTTTTGTTTTTAATTTGCAATTTTGTTATATTTTGTAACTTTTCTCTGCTGCTGTATCTAGAATGGATGTTGTAGCTATATTTTTTCATTAACTGATTTTCGTGCTTATATCCAATTAAGGTTCAAGGACGCTGTCCTGGGCTGTCTATCCAGGACAGTGGGTTAGTTGTTAGTGAGAGAAAAGAGGGTGTAGTGGTCATACACTTACCCATTGAGTCGTTAAAACTCGCTCTAGATGGGAGCCGGTACCAGGCTGTGAATCCTGTACCTACTAGCCTTATGTCCTGTGACTTAACCACGATACAACCGAGGCCGGGAGTAACTATAAACTGTCATGCCGTGAAGTATGAGAGCTAACACTAAATGAGTGATGTAGTTCATGCCTGCTTAGACTACTTCTGTCCTATTCATTCTTGTTTTATCAGCTAATTCCTTTTGTGATGATTTTCACAAACATTATTCACAAGCAAATCACACGCAAAATTAATCTTCATGTATTAGCAACACAGCTGGACATGAACCATGTGCCACGTTATGTGTTTGTGTGACAGCGCCATTAGTGGGGGTTTTTAATTTTATATGTAATGTCTCCACAAATGCAAACACTACCTGCGAGCAGCATTGAACTACAACATTTGGTATTCTCCCAAGAGTTCCTGTGGTATTGTTTATATCAGAACAGTTTAACTTTAGTGATGGTTTGATAGAAATATATATGTTTTAGAATATACAAGTTTAATTGATCAATAAGACATTGTATGCTGGGAATAAATGATTATATGAGCATTTGGTAGATTATAAAATTTAGTTTTATTATGTTTATATTATAAAGTGTGTATTAACTGGAAATACTTGATTGTAACTTTTGTTGGATATATTGAGAATATGTGTGAGTGTTTTGTTCATTCTATATAAGGTTTACAGTGTGGGTGCAAATATTTATAGTGAGAGTATTGAGTTGTAGTCAAACTGTTTTAACAGTACATACAGTACGTAATAGATATAAATATGATAATTGTTTTTGTTATTTCACTATAAAGATATGGGTAGAAATGCTTTACTACACCTTTTGTAATTCACCTTTTATTGAATTGCATCGATATATATATGGATATACTACGCAATTTCCTGGAAGATTTAAGCTTTTTAAAGATTTTTTTTTTGATGTCTTGTGAACGTACTGATATCTGACAAATCTTTCATTTGATACGATGCTATAAATGTTAAATATCATAACCTCATGCATATTCTACATGACTTCTGATTGGTTAGTGTTACGCCACTTGTGATTCTGTTTGAGATCATATTGCACTACTCTGTGCTTTTGCAAACCCATAAATCATGATATTGCAGTACTTCCGGTGTAAAACGGGGAATCCCCTTAGCATTGGCCAACAAGCACTATCAGTTTGATCAACAGAAGTCAGAAGTTGTAACTTCTTACAGATAATGATGTTGTGTTTTGTGTATGATGTTGTGTTTTGTGTATGATGTCGTGTTTGTTTTGTGTATGATGTCGTGTTTTGTGTATGATGTCATAGTGGAAAAAAATATGTGCTTGCTAGATTGCATAGTATATAGTTTGTGTAATTATTTTTTTATTATATTGATTCAAGTAATAAAACAATTATGAACCTTTGATGAGATCAATATTGTTTTGTGGTGCGGAAAAAATAAATATCTACCTCTTGTCTCCAGCCTCAGTTAATATTATTTTATTTTTGCTCCAATGAAACATCATATCGGTTTCATCACAGTGCCATAATAGTTTAATGCACTGTTTGTAGACAAAACAGAATAAAAGCATTTATGGGTACTGCAGTCCTGTCCACTCTATAACAGACAGAGGCAACAAATCTGGCCTGTGAATACTACGATGGATGCCAAGCTGTGGGGCTCTGCAAAAGATCTACGCCTGACAGCCCTTTTTTGCGACTCACGGGACAAAGGATAAAATACAACCAATCGAACACTGAAAAAGAATGGGTACAAACATTGTTTGACTGAATAAAACATCAAGTTATTTTTAGTAATGTGTTGTGAAAAATATTATAATTCCATCCTACTAAATCATAATTATTTCATTCTTGAACATCAGCGTGGATGTTACTCAACTGTGTACTACCATATTAAATCACTGAAAAAACTCAGTGAAAATTATAATATTTAGTTCAGTGTGAGTTATATTATTTAAGAGTACAGAACAATTCATGAAACAAATGTATCAGTTTGCTGTGCAAATAATGTGGGAATAAAAAAAAAGTATGAAAACAAAATGGCTTTTCGTATTTGTATTTGTACATTTATTGTCTTGCCCTAACAAAGTAAAAAGGCAAGATGTAGTTATTATTATTAGTCCCTTACCGGTCCAACTGGTTTTATCTCTGTCAGTTCTTTTTTACAATGCTTCAAGATTTGGGGAGGACAGGATGTAGCCCAGTGGTAAAGCACTCGTTTGAGACACGGTTGGTCTAGGATCAATCCCCGTCGGTGGGCCCACTGGGCTATTTCTTGTTCCAGCCAGTGCTCCACAACTGGTGTAACAAAGGCTGTGGTATGTCCTATCCTGTCTGTGGGATGGTGCATATAAAAGATCAAAAAGAGTAGCCCATGAAGTGGCGACAGCAGGTTTCCTCTCTCAATATCTGTGTGGTTCTTAACCATATGTATGACGCCATTTAACCATAAATAAAATGTGTTGCGTGCGTCGTTAAATGAAACATTTCTTTTTTTCTTTCTTTTCTTATATCTGTTCTAATGAATGCCTCCTGGCTGCATGTGCAGGGTGGTGTCGGGATCAAAAAAGCGCATTAAGTAAATCCGTTTTTATTTAAATTTATTTTCCGGGGCAACATGTCTCAACCCTCTTGAAACTTAACTTGCCACAGTCTAGACCCTCCTCTGCATAAATTCCTGTACATGTGCCTGTATATCAAAGGTCATAATATATATTGTCTTGTCTTTGGGGTAAAAGCCACTATGACTGGTATATCAAAGGCCACAATATGTGCTGTCCTGTCCTTTGGGGAAAGTGCATATAAAAGATCCCTTATATGTCTGGAAAATGGAAAAATGTAGCGGGTTTCCTGTCTAAGACTTAATGTCAGAATTACCAAATGTTTTACATCCAATAGCTGAAGATTAATAAATCAGTGTGTTCTAGTGGTGTTGTTAAACAAAAACAAACTTAACTGTTAGGGAAAGGGCATATAAAAGTTTAAAGATACCTTGCAGCTATTCAGTTGGGCCAGGGTGGGACATAGTCCTTGGTAAAGCACTTGCATGATTGGTCTAGGATCGATTCCCATTAGTGAACTTATTGAGGATATTTCTCATTCCAGCCAATATAGCAGGCTGTGGTATGTACTGTCCTGCCTGTGGGATTAGATGGTGCATATAAAGGATTACTATCGTCTTTGTGGTCCTTGGCCATGTGTCCGACATAACTAAATAAAAATGTGTATATCATTTCATATCAACTTATTTTTGTGCTTATATCCAATTAAGGTTCAAGCATGCTGTCCTGGGCACACACCGTAGCTATCTGGGCTGTCTGTCCAGGACAGTGGGTTAGTTGTTAGTCTGTGGTTAGTGAGAGAGAAGAAGGTGTAGTTGTCTTACACCTACCCATTGAACCATTAAGAACTCGCTCTGGGTTAGAGCCGGTACCGGGCTGCGAACCCAGTACCTATCAGCTTGTAGTCCGATGGCTTAAACACTGCGCCACCGAGGCCGGTTGTGTATATCTTGCCTTTTTACTTTGTAAAGGGAAGACAAAAATGTATTGAGTTATCTTTAAACAAATACCCCTCTATTTTGTCAACTATTAAAATGCAGTATATTGTAGATTTTTATTTACACAGATTCTACATAATACATATATCTGAAGAATATACACATAATATATATCTGAAGACAACAAAACAACATAACAAAGTCTGTAGTCAATAATAGCACTAATAATCTGTCAATTATAACAGCAGTGTTTTGTCCCATGTCGCATTAAAATGTAATTCCCTTCTTTGTTTTTTTAAACCAAAATTATTTTCTCCAGAAATCATGAAGCATTAGCAAAAGTAAATATAAAGTACTTAATTTAGTAAGACTATACAAAAAGCTGAAAGGTTATACTGTTGTGAAGACATAAGCATGCATAAGCTGGATCAAACCCTCAAATTCGGGCAAAAACGATGAGAGAGATTCGGGCAAAATGTTGAGGCCCGAAACCTTTTCATCGTATATTTTCATAATTCTACCCACAATATTAGTTGTAATCCATGTACAAAAGCATAGTTATTCGTTTTCAGCCCTATATAGCTGTTTGGCAGTAATGCTAATATGAATAAATGTTGTAATTCAGATTTGGTAATTTTGTTAATTCTGGCAAAAATCAACCTGCCCCCTACACAAATAGGAGCCCGTACTCGTACAAATAGTAACCGCAAATGATGTCTGCAACTAAAACCCTCAGTCCATAAAATTTGAAGTTGACCTTGTTACTGGCAGTCAGTTTGACACTATTGACATTCAAAATGAACAAAATGGTTAGTTTGTATTCAGTGTCATTGTTTTGAGGACTTGGAAAAATATTTAGTATTTAGAAGAAAAAAAAAAGGTATTAGCATGATTTCTGATACTGAAGACAATTTATACTGACATGTCTTCAAACCCATGTATTTGTTTATATAATTTATAGACACAACTTCAATCTTGATTTTAAAAAAGCCCACCACAAGACATTTTACATATTCTAGTATGATTACAGCACTCAAATACACATCATCTGTGAAGAAATCGTCTCTCTTGGTTACATGGGGAACTCTGACACGAACACAATGGCATGCGTGATGTGTCGCGTGATCACAGTGGTCCCAGAAAAGTCACGATTTTCCAACCTCATTTTGATGTCGTATTCGTTTGGTCCATA
Organism: Gigantopelta aegis; assembly: GCF_016097555.1. Lineage (NCBI taxonomy): Eukaryota > Metazoa > Mollusca > Gastropoda > Neomphalida > Peltospiridae > Gigantopelta > Gigantopelta aegis. The sequence continues at coordinate 36,217,690 of NC_054701.1, read as the reverse complement.
CAGAGGTCGAAGTAACTTCAAATATGCTGCAATGAAGGAAAGAAATGTTTTATTTAACGACGCACTCGACACATTTTATTTACGGTTATATGGCGTCAGACATATGGTTATGGACCACACAGATATAGAGAGAGGAAACCCGCTGTCGCCACTTCATGGGCTACTCTTTTCGATTAGAAGCAAGGGATCTTTTATATGTACCATCCCACAAACAGGATAGCACATACCACAGCCTTTGATATACCAGTTGTGGTGCATTGGCTGGAATGAAAAATGGCCCAATGGGTCCACCGATGGGGATCGATCCCAGACCGACCGTGCATCGAGTGAGTGCTTTACCACTGGGCTACGTCCCGCCCCCATGCAGCAATGAATAAAAGAAATCCTGTTATTAAACATGAAATATGAGATATTTTGTTTTTAGACATGAAACGAGCATTCTGAGAGTACTGCTAAACCAATACATGACCTCTACTGGGCCTAACAAATTTTCTTATCTCCTATGTTCAAAGGCCATATCTCTGTTAAAATATGTAAATCCCCATGAAATTCAAACCTGATATGTAACTCTACATGATCCAGCTACACATAAAATTTCATCTCAATATTGCAGAAACAAAATCTCAAAAACTATATGTGGGACAGACAGATGGAGACAAAATATAGACCCCTCTGGTTGGAGCTTCATGGAGATCTGTCAGATTATTTCCTATTCCAACAAGTACCCCATGACTGGTGCATGACCAATTGGCCCTGAACAGATAATTTCTCAAACTAATATTTATTACCAAAGAAAATAAAAATGCCAACAGAAAATCCAATAATATTAGTCAAATTAAATCTCAAAGGCAGTGAAAGGAGGGGGGGGGGGGTGTGGATGTCGGCATTATATAATTTTTAAGAGGTGAGTAGTCTCAGCATTATATTATGTTATATGAAGGAGAAGAAAAAAGTTAAACAACACCACTAGAGCACTGATTTATTAATCATCAGCTATTGGATGTCAAACATTTGGTAATTCTGACAGTCTTAGAGAGGAAACCTAATTTTTTCCATTAGTAGCAAGGAATTTTTTATATGAACCATCCCACAGACAGGATAACATATACCATGACCTTTGATATACCAGTCGTTGTGCACTGGCTGGAACGAGAAATAGCCTGATGACCCCACCGATGGGGATTGATCCTAGACCGACCGTGCATCAAACGAGCGCTTTACTACTAAGCTACGCCCCGCCCCCGATAAGTGTTAATGTTACCTGGGTGCTGGGAGTAGGAGAAAAAAAAAATATCTTCATGACTATTTGCCACCATATGTATCATGTTTTGATTCTTCGGTCTTGGATGGGAATCAATCCTAGACCAACCATGCATCAGGAGTATGCTTTACCACTGGGCCACAGACAGGATAACACATACCATGACCTTTGATATATTAGTCATGGGTTACTGGTTGAAATGTGAGAGAGAAAAAAATGGATAATGGGTCACCTGATGATTCAGTACTACGACTCCAGTACTCTACTTATTAAACTAGACCCACCCTTCACCATAGCAATGCATGACTACAATTAGATACATTATCCATCAAGCACATACATGTATAAAAGCAATTGCTTTACACATACTTGATATATGTTTTCCAAATATCCCTAGCAAATAGTATGTTAAGTAAAAATTTAATAAGTAGGTGGTTACAAGTGCTTCTTTACTTTACAATGCCTGAAGTAACTACTGAACACTCTGAAGTGGTCAGACTAAGCTCACAGCAAAAGCTGATCGGAAATGGCAGGTGTGTGGCACAGATAGCCACAAGAGACAAGCACCCATCACAGTTCGAGAGATAAGGACTGGGATGCAGAGGTGAACAGCAAAAGAAGTTGAAAGATAGGTGTTGCCAGATCAGTGGCATATCTACGGAAAGTAGCGCTTATGGCAAGCACTGAAATTGCACCCCTGTCCAAACATCTGACACCTATCTTTTAGATAACGTCTGACTTTAATAGAAACTGCTCAGTGGTATCCCCCTTCAAGTCGTGCCCAGAGTACATGCCATACCTGCCATACCCTAGGTACGCCATTGTGCCAGATCAGGAAGAAATGAGATGGAATTAAAAAGGAGAGAAATGAAAGGGCGCAGTAGAATAAAAACTTCTTTTTTTTAAGTACTTTTGATAGGCTATCGATATGGAAGTTGACAAACCTCTGTCTCCGTCAACGACGGTCCTGAAATAACCCTCACTGTTCCCACTAATGATCTCCAAGTGGAGGTTCGGGTAGATGGAGTAACCGATCGTCTTGATGTTGAGGATTGTCAGCGGCTGCTTGACGAACGCGATCGTCGGGAGCGATAGGAACTGCCACGACACGGTCTTCGTCTTGTTGTAGTAGCAGTCGACGTCCAGCTTCTTACAGGTCCGGCCACACACTACACCTCCGTCATCGGCTATCAGTTCACTGCGGAAAGAGACTTGGAAATGTCACTTGTGTTGCTGAATATGTGCAAAACTTTAACTTAAAATATACAAATATACTAAAAGGCAAAAGTTATTGTGACACACAAAAGACAAAGATAATTGATGATACATTTTTACTGCCATGTATGCTACATTATAACATCGAAAGAAAATGTCCGAAGGTATGGAAACAAGCACTAGTCCACAAAAAGGGCGCACCTGCCATATGCAAATGAGCCACATCACTTAGAGGGGGTCCAGAGCGAAGTTCACACAGTCAGTAGTGAGTGTGTCCACCTTGAGCATTGATACAGGCCTGGCACTGTCGTCTCATTGAGGCCATTAAACGCTGGAGAAAGGGATGGTACAGGCTGTGAGGGTTGATGGCTGGAACCTGTTTTACAGATGCATGGTTCGGATCCATGTGTTTTAGCGAGGGGTCGTCACGGGTGGTCGGCCGCTACGGGGACAGTCCCTGACCTGGTTGTTTTGTTGATATCGTTGCCATAAGTGCCATATGGTGTTTCTGTGGACATTGAATTGACATGCGACGTCATGCTGCGAGGTCCCAGATTCAAGCATCCCTATAACTCGCCATCTGTCATGTTCACTGAGGCGTGGCATGACGAAATTGCATCAAACAGTTTACTAATGGTGTTTTTCTGACTTCTGGACTTCTGAAGGCTGCACAGAGTGGCAATGATTTGCGACTGAATGTCTGGCCTTTCATGGTGAACACTGGACAGCATTTCTCCCGAATATTCCATGTTTCTTGCACAAAGCATGCAATCGCTGCAACAACTGCTTGGTTGCATTTCTTTTAGCTATTTCATGCACATTTTCACAAATTGATTACTCCAAACAATCCATGTCACAATAACTTTTGCCTTTGAGTATATTACCTATGTATAAAAATGAATATGTGCAAATTTTAACTTAAAATATCACCACCACCCTGTCATCGGCTATCAATTCACTGTGGAAAGAGACTTGGAAATGTCACTAGTGTTGATGAATATGTGCAAATCTTAAACTTAAAATATTACCTATGTATAATAGTGAATATGTGCAAATCTTAACTTAAAATGTCACCACACACCTGTCGACTATCAGTTCAGTGGAAAGACTTGGAAATATCACCCCTGTTGGTCAATCTGTGCAAATCTTAACTGGGTCACGGGAATGATCCCCTACAGTGGCCTCGCACATTGTACTGTCAAAACTATACTACATATAGAAATTGTTAATTACAAAATGTAACAACACACAATTGTTTATTTAAAACTTTATTGAAGTAAAGGATATCTGATAGCTTGTATAGTTCCTTCTAGCACAAAAAGATACACCAATCCATTCTAAACCTGACAACTTGTGTATTGGAATATATCCAGGACTAGCTCTGGATTAGCAAAACATTTCGCCAAATTATCTTTTAAAAAATGCAAAACCCAGAGTTATTTTCCAACAAAACGGCAATTATTACTTTAAATTTGTTCACCAAATTAAAATAAAATTCTCCAATTATTCCTAAAATTTGCAATTGGAGAATTTGTCGAGTGACAGAGCTAGTTCAGACATCATACATATACATTTACATTACAATAAAATGACCTAGTCCTGACATCATACATATACATTTACATTACAATAAAATGACCTATTCACAATGTTACGTGTACTTTGGGTCAAGTGAAAACATGTATGCATGCACATATACAACGAAATATTTGAAAGTAACAGATTCGAATATAAAATAATAAAAGTGAACAAAATGGGTGAGGAAATACATATTTACTTTTAATATCGATGGTAACAAAGACTAGCTGCCTTATAACCAAATAAAAAATACACGTTACAACCAAAACATGTTGTACACCGAGTTACAAGTACTGTCAAATCGTTTACATGTGTTATCCTAATCAATTTGGGTTTTTCAATGAATAACAAGACCCATCTCAAAATGTTTCAAAACAACTAGAAGGAGACAGCGAAATAACGTCATCTTTCACATGCACAGTCTGAGCTAGAATTGAGGAAGTTATTTTGTCGCTTCCCAAAATTACGTCATTACACTTGTTATTACATGTGTTCTTCGTATGATTTTTATTAACTCGTTTATGTTGAACCATGTGGACAATATAAGTATTTAAGCTGTTGTTCATTATATTACCAAATGCGAACTGATGTGGAAGTTGACAAAAATGTCATTATTAAAACACCAAAAAGCTAATTCAGTAATCAAATGAATTTTTAAAAGAGCATTACTATTGCTTAATTTTGTTCGGTTATTTGAAACTTGAATTTGGCTACAGATTCTTCCAATTGTCAAATTGCTAATAATTTTTGAAGTACAGCTTAAACACTTATATATACTTACATTACTTGAACTAAATAATGAGCATGAACTTTCTAAGCATTTCTGAGTAAAATGTAATAAATTTGATGATTTACTTATTTGGTTTTAGTTGGTTACTATTTATAACAGATATATACAAAACAGACAGGCTACAAGTGAAGTCAACTCAAATTTCATCAATATATTTATACAGAACTTATAACAATAAAGTCATTTTTATCAAATATCATTTAAATTAACAAGCGACAGACGGGCTGATTTTCATCATTTGGTTAAGTCATAGTTAACTCTTTCTTCTTTTCTTTTTCAGTTAATCTAATATTGTGTTGTGGGTGCGCATTTTTTTACATTTTATGTGGTCTTAATGGTTTTGGGGGGACATAATCTGAATAAAATGTTCAATTACTCCTTCCCCATCACCTCCAAATTGTAATAAAAGTATAAAATGTTTTTCTCTGTCGACAGCCTGCTAGTAATTTCATAAATACAGCACATTTTGAAGGATTAAACAATATTATGCAGACTGTTGTGTAATCTGCCAGGCTCATACAGACTATTGGCATGTTGTTTTAGATTTACATTTTTATAATTTGCCCTCTCTCTTCTTTTTCACTTTATGCAAGCTTCAACCCTGAGTTGATTTAATGTTTACAAAGCTAACTTTCCAAGAATGGCAAGAATACATAACCTTACAAGAAGAATAAATCCGATTAAAAACATCATGCATATGAATAAGATTCAGAAAGATTTTCTACACATCCAGTTTTATAAAATGTGTTTACTAATTTGAGTAAATGAATTACTGAAAAGTTAACTAGAAATGTATTTAATGTTTTATAATATAGCAGAACTAAAATATTGATACACAATATATATATAATGACAATGAATTATAACACTCTGCATACAAAAGATACCCAAGCCACATATGCAGAGGGGGAAGGTTTGGGGATCGAAATACCCTGCTCCAAGCAAATGTTCTTGTTTTTTAATGTCTTTTCCAGGGAGCATGACCTGACCCTCTTCCCCCATAAAAGCTTCACTCGCCAGTCAACACCTCCCTCCCTACACCCTCCTGCCCGGAGTCGGCCACTGGAGAAGTCAGAGACTGAATCCGGGGCAGGCGTGCTTGAACCGTAAGGATGTGGGCACGTTAATACAGTTCCCATTCCCATTCTCCCTACACAATTTGCTGCACAAGCACCTAGTACCAAATATGGAAATTTAATATAAACATTGCATTATAGAGAACAAACTTGTAAGTTTTATTTCTGCCAAACAGTAATCATGGTAACAGATTGGAATGATAAAACAGAGTGTCAATCTTGAATGCATTGAAAAACACTCAACTAAAATCCACGGAATTCCAATATCCATATAAAACAAGAAAACAAAATCCATATGATTCTCAAAGAAATAAAACCACAGTCCAGACATGTCTAAAATTAACATATGATGAACTAGACGAGTGCATCATCAGTTATGTAAAGATAGAGGCGCGACTCCGCGTAGCCTTCAATACCAGTGGCGACGTTGTTAATCGTCATCTTTAACTTGATGACGACGTCTTGCGGACCCTCGATACGTTTAATCATGCTGACCACGGCCTGGTTGGCCTGTTCCTTCAGAAAGAAGTATCCCAAATCGGCTGGTTTCACTCCGGCCCTCATGGGACGTGCCGTCATGATATCCAACTTCCAGGTGTACTGTTTTTGTGGATCGTTAGCACCGGTCATGGAGAACAGGTCGGCCGGTATAATGACGTTGGTCGGGAATGTGAGAAAGTTAAAGGACAGAGAGAGCAGGCCTTTCAAACATTCTGGGCAGTTGTTGACAAATTTCTTGCACCGAACGCTGCAACGAGATGAAAATCAGAAATCTGCATCAGCAACAAGCAAGCAAGATTTGTTTTGTGTTAAGACAGAAAAACTAAATAATTTTACTATTGAAATGTATTTTTTTTTTATTAAATATTGTAGTCACTAAACTTTGTTGAAATTATAAATGTTTATTTTGGTTTGCAATCTACTTGTAGAGAATTTAGGTCTATTACTATAAATATAGTCTGAATTAAAATACTGTACTTACAAAAAATAAAAAATTAAGCTGATGGGAAGTTATAGCTTTGTCATGGTTGGAGAGACAAGGACCGAGATGTGGAGGTGAACAGCAAAAGAATTTGAAAGAAAAGGCTGTCAGATTTTGAGAAGAAAGGAGATGGAAATCAAAGGAAAATGAAAACAAAGGAAGCAATTGAATTAAAAAAAAAAAAAAAAATTACTATAATTATTGTTATTTAAATTAGTTGAAATCTTAAAATGTGCAGAATATGAATGGCTATCACTATAAACTACACTTGTATATTCTAAAAATCAGTTGATTCAAGAGGAACCTCTTACATTCTATTCTATTTAAAAGTGCCATAAATCTTAAAGCCACTGACCCTAGTTTCAGCCAGAAATGTGTTGCATTTGCAAAAATTGATAAGTGAAGCAGACATTTTGCAAGTAACGTGTAATTTATTGGTAAAAAAAAAAAGCTGTAAAAATCACAAATATTTCACATTGCCTAATAACTAGGGTCAGCGTTTTTTGAAGAGTTATGGTTCAAGTTGTATGTTAACTGCAACAAAAGTGTTTCCCTTGGATAAAACGCAGAGGAAAAAACTATAGTGGGAAGTCATGGATGTATTTATCTTACATTATTACCATTACAATCATGATGCATTACATGTATATGTCTGGACAGTTAAAGATATATATGTACGTATCAAATAATCAATGCCTTCTGAGTACACTGACTGGCAGAATACATAAACACTATCTCAAAGAATGTGGACTTTTATAAATTAAAAGTAAAAGAAATTTGAATAATATAATCAAGAATCGATATCACAAGCAAAAAGGCATGCAAATATGAAAGAAAAAAATGCACAGACACTTAAGTGCAGATTTCTGATTTTCAAGTTGCATAAATCTAAGTACATATTTGCAATTTTTTTCAAAGATCTGAAGAAAATGCCATTGATAGCAATATGCTATAAATGTATGTCCATGAAAAAAGATACTTGTTGTACTATAATAATGTTCAGTAGCCAATCATAAAATATATGGTACATGTATATGTTGTTAGCATACATATTTGTTTACTGTTCAGCTTTGTCAACAATCCACCTGAAATAATATTTGGTCCCAAAGAGCAGAGTTTAGCCAGTGGTAGATCAATCATTAAAGAAGCAATAGGTCAGAGGATCTATTCTCCAAAAGAAGACCCATGGAGTGTTTTCCCATTCCAGCCAGGGCTCTGTGACTTGTCAAAAACCATAACAAACTTGTTGCTAGTAGCTGCACCCATAGATGTTCATCTCAATGAATGTTAAAAAAACCACCCTAAAAATCACTTTAAAAATATATATTAAAATTTTAATGCATTGAGATGAACATGCATGGATATAACTATAAACCAAGTTTCAATGAAGGAAGGAAATGTTTAATTTAATGATGCACTCAACACATTTTATTTATGGTTATGTGGTGTCAAACATATGGTTAAAAACCACACAGATATTGAGAGAGGAAACCCACTGTCGCCACTTGATGGACTACTCTTTTCGATTAGCAGCACGGGATCTTTTATATGCACCATCCCATAGACAGGATAGTACATACCACAGCCTTTAATGTACCAGTCGTGGTGCACTGGCTGGAGCAAGAAATAGCACAGTAGACTCACTGATGGGGATCGATCCCAAACCGACCGCACATCAAGCGAGCGCTTTACCACTGGGCTACACCTTGCCCAAGTTTCAATGATGTAGCACTTAAAGTTTGGGAGAAATGGAGCTTAATGTAAAACTTTAAGGTTGAGCTCAACCCAAAAATGTACACGACTGTTAATGTTGACAACCGGCCTCGGTGGCGCAGTGGTTAAGCCATTGGACTACAGGCTGGTAGGTACAGGGTTCGCAGTCCGGTACTGGCTCCAATCCAGAGTGAGTTCTTAAGGGCTCAATGGCTAGGTGTAACACCACTAAACCCTCTTCTCTCTCACTAACCACTAACCAACTAACAACCAACCCAGATAGCTGAGGTGTGTGTGCCCAGGACAGCATGGTTGAACCGTAATTGATATAAGCACGGAAATAAGTTGAAATGAAATGAAAAATGTTGACACTGGAAAAGTAATACCTATATTTCATCTTTTTACCTTATATAGGTGAGACGAAAATGGGTTTAATGTGTGAATAAAACAGCAAACTGAAACTTGAATACGGTGTAATGTTGCTCTACTAATTATGAAAATGTTTATCAGTATGATAGTAAATCTGTGACACCAACCTGTTCTGTCTGCCACCAGATGGCACTTTAATGAATCCCTCGGGACACCGGACGATAGGACACTTGTAGCTACCTCTGATGTTCACACAGAATCCGTCGGGTTGCTGGCAGTACGCACCTCCAGTCTTACACTCATCCACATCTGAAATGATCATGTCACCCACAGAATTTTAGTTGTATCTCAACATTATTGAATAATCTGAAGACTGGTCTCAATGGTGTAGTGGTTAACACAATTAGCCGTAAGACTAGAAAATACTGGTTCCTGTCCCGGTATGGGCTATCATCCAGAGCGAGTTTTAACGAATTAATGGGGAGGTGTAAATCCACTTTCTCTAATCCTCAGGTACATGTATATGGAACAGAGCTATCCCATGAAAGAAAGCCATGTAAGAAATTTCCATCTTACATGGGATATCACGCACTTGCATTTAACATGATGTCGTTGGTAATATATGATGTCATATTAATGTGAGGTGGTGACGTGTGGTCATTAGACACAGTTTTAAATTCATATTTTGTTATTAAAACCTTCATTTTAAAAGCTATCTTGTTAATCTGTTGCATTAAATTTTATTTAACACATGAAACAAACACGGCAAATATGATAGTGTAGTTTATTTATGACAAAATAGTCAAATAAAAAGGTTACTTGTTCAGCCATGTTTGTTTGTGTAAAATAATGGTTTATTTACCAGATGAATGAGAGAAAAAGACTCCATCATATGCGGTCATATGGGATAGAAAAAGTACACCCTTGGTGATGAAAATTTCGACCACCTCAGGTGTACTTTTTCTATCCCACATGACCGCATATGATGGAGTCTTATAATATTGACCTCTCTCTCTTTCATCACTACCTTATGCATTTAAGGTGATCACTTCATGAAACGTGGTCCACTTCTGTACTAATATTTAAAAAGGAACTGTGGAAAATGTCTGGTTTTGAAGGGAATTCTGCTTTACAGAGTGTCCGGTTTTGAGAGGCTTCAATGTATATAAATAAGACGACTCAATCACAAGCTACAAGTTAGTGAGAACAACTCATAAGTTAGAGAAAGACTTTGGCATGCTTTATATCTAAAATTCAAAGAACATTGTGTACATAACTGAAACTGACAGTTTATGTTATTATGATGACATATACCTTCACAGGATCGTCCATCACTCTTGAGCTTCCAGCCCTCAGGACATTCACACCTGTAGGATCCCTGCAGGTTGACACATCGCCCCCCACACACGCCAGCGCGGATCCCGCCCTGAGAACCAAACTGGGTGCACTCGTTGATATCTGTAACACAAGCAGTACTAGTATTAACGATAGGAACTTTTTGTTTAAGGAGAGGTGGGAAGTAGCTCAGTGGTAAAGCATTCGTCTGAAGTGCGATTGGTCTAAGATCGATCCCCATCAGTCAGCTTACTCAGATATTTCTTGTTCCAGCCAATGCATCATGACTGGTATATTAAAGGTCATGGTATGTGCTATCTTGTCTGCAGAATGGTGCATATAAAAGATCCCTTGCTATTAATGGAAAAATGTAGCGTGTTACCTTTCTAAGACTATATGTCAAAAGTACCAAATGTTTGATATTCAACAGCTGATGATTAATGAATCAAGGTGCTCTAGTGGTGTCATTAAACAAAACAAACTTTAACTTTTAACGTTTAACGACATCTCGTCTTATTTTAAACTATGACTATATAATGTCTAACATAGTTATTTCAACACTTCGTCGACTGAGGTAAAAGAAACTCTCTGCTACCACATAGGCTACTCCTACTAAACAAAAACACTAAGGGATCTTTTATATGCACTTTTTCATAAATAGCACACTACATACCATGGTCTTTGATGTACCAGTCACAAGGCAATGATTAGGATGGAGAAAGAATCTAGTTCATCCAGACTCCATCATGCATCTGAAATTTCAAAATTCTTGGTGGACATTTTAACAACCATAATTTGGTATTTGTTATTTTTACTTTTTTTAATTATTTGGTGTTTTTTTATTGTAAGAGGTCTAGTCGAATTTTGTGTGTGGTCATCATTAAAGACACAATTTTGTTAACATTGGCAAAATACAAATTAATAAAATTGTTTTTAAGTACAAATTAGTACTATAATAGTGATAGAAATGGTATAGATCTACCTTCACAAAGCCGCCTGTCATCGGCCAGTTGGTAACCACGGTTACAGGAACAAAAGTATGATCCAACCACATTGACACAGGTATGGTGACAAATGTTCGGTGTCAGGCATTCATCCACATCTAAAAACAAAATAAATAAATACATAAAATAAGGTACTTAACCGTGTTAAATAGTTTTCATTCATTTAAACGCCTTGCAAATATTGGTCTTCAGTATACAAATACTGCTATGGTGGGCAACCAAACCAAGGGAATGAATGAATGAACGAACAAATGAACGAACGAACAAATGAAATGAACAAACAAATGAAATGAACAAACAAACAAATGAACAAATGAATGAAAGAACAACCAAACAAATGTTTAATGACATCCCAGGACAAAAATTCACATCTGCTATTGGGTGTCAAACAAAGGTAGGTACACATGTATATGAATATGATCCAGACCAAGGAAGACTGACAATATCTATTTTAATATGGGATGGTTTACTGAACCTTAATTTATTAATTAAATCACCATATGCCATAATTATGTTTATTATTTCCCAAAACATCAGTATCAAAAAATTAAAATTTAAAAAAAACTACTTTTTTAAAGAGAATTGGCAAAGGAGGGGTGAACCTCTACATAGAAAACTAAGACATGGATAAAAAAAAAGTTAGCCTTTAAAACATAAAACAGAAACATTGTGTTGGTAGTGCTAAAAGTTGGAGTTGCAGAAAAATACAGAGAATTTTCAATTCTGAAAAGAGAACATGATTTATGTACAGACATATGGTTAAGGACCACACAGATATTGAGACAAGAAACCCGCTGTCGCCACTTTATGGACTACTCTTTTCGATTAGCAGCAAGGGATCTTTTATATGCACCATCCCACAGACAGGATATACATGTAGTACATACCACGGCCTTTGTTACACTAGTTGTGGAGCACTGGCTGGAACGACATCAGCTATTGGATTCAAACATTTGATAATACTGACAATACTGACAACTGTTTTCCAAAAATTGATAAATGCATTATTTTAACACTGGGTAAACATGTATTAATTTATTTCATATTTCATAAATATATAAAAAAAGCAACAAGTTTTAGGATGACACTACCAATCAAAGACAGTTTGAAAATATAATGCATTATTTAGTGTACATTACCGATACCTTTGCACTGTCCCTGTCCATCATCGACGAGTCCTTCCTTACAAGCACATCTGTAACTGCCAGGGGAGTTAACACACTTTGAGTTGAACGGACAGATGGCAGCACCATACGCACATTCATCAATGTCTGTAACAGAAATTTACGAAATATTACATAGTTTCAAAACAGTCTGGTACATGGTTTTTATACATGGCTATTAACAAGAAAAACAGCTGAAGTTTGTTTTGTTTAAAGACACAACTATTATTTATTAATCATTAGCTATTGGAAGAAGGAAATGTTTTATTTAACGACACACTCAACACGTTTTATTTACGATTATATTGCATCAGACATATGGTTAAGGACCACAGATATTGAGAGAGAAACCCGCTGCCGCCACTTCATGGGCTACTCTTTTCAATTAGCAGTAAGGGATCTTTTATATGCACCATCCCACAGACAGGATAGTACATACCACGGCCTTTGTTACACCAGTTGCAGAGCACTGGCTGGAACGACATCAGCTATTGGATTCAAGCATTTGGTAACACTGACACATAGCTTTCAGAGGAAACCGGCTACATTTTTTCATTAACAGCAAGGGATCTTTTTAATTCCACTTTTTCACAGATAGGACAGCACAGCCTGTGATATACCAGTTGTGGGTTAAGATGGGAAAAAAAAGCAAGTCAGACACATATTTTTTAGCAGCCTGCTAGTTGATCTCATGAGCCACAATTAGCATTTACATATGACCTAGATAAGTGTTCGTAGTGAAACGAATGCAGTGTGTAGGACCTCATATATACCAAACAGAACTGGATGATCTATTCTAAATGTTTAAAAAACATATTCATCTCACACTTGCCTCATGTTGTTAGTTATATGATATCCAGTGACCACTCACTCACTAAATATACCACTCAACTTCACATACATTGTTTTATACTTCCTCATTTATTGCACGAGTTATATTTCCAGTGACTCAAGAATATCATGTTGTTATACCACGAGACTGCTACGCGGCCTCATGTTGGTTATGTTCAGTGACCACTTTCGCAAACATAACTTCCTATTTATTGCACGAGTTTATTTTGCACAAGAATATATACCACGAGACTGCTACGCGGTCGAGTGGTATGTTCTTTCGCATAATAAACGAATGCAATAAATAGGAAGTGAAAACAACGTATGTGAAGTTCTGTACTTATTACATACTTTCTTTTATGTTTTACAAAAAACGGTTTTTAATTTAACGTCATAACAACACTGTTAAATCTATGATCAAAACTCCTTTCATGAATTTGCTTAACGTTAAGAATCATACTCTACGGCAGCCTTGTGTAATGTTTCCAATATGATGTGACGTCATTTGTAAATCATATATGAAGTCAGTAAATAAAAGGCACTGACTGCAGTAAAAATAAAAAGGGAATTCCCCATTTAAAAGTTCCGATCCAGATTACACATATGTGTAATACAAAATAAATTTATTACACGGTTTGAAAATGTCTTTATCACTATAGTAAGATTGAATAAGTATGTAATAATATATAGTATTACCCATATGGGCTCAAATATACGGGGTAATATATTTTCGATCTCTGCACAATGTGCAGATCGCTTCTACAGCCACTGATTGGCTGGCTTTAAAATCACGACGTTTGGTTGGTTGCTTGCCATGGCCGGAACTTCACTTTCATTCATATAATTTTTTCATTCATGAGTCAAATTACACATACGTTATACGATCTACAAAGACAAATGGACTCATTTGTTTCGTGAACATGAAATGGTATATTTTCATAAGCAGCGGCTTTAATAATATATAAAAATAATTATTTTCAAATACAAATACAGTTGTATTATTTTGTACTGTAAACATTTGGCTGTAAACAGAACGCCGTTATGCTATGACGTCACTTACATTACGTCATGTAATGTGCGTAAGATTATATCACGTAATGGCTGATGTTGTAGACTCCAGAGGAATTTTTACATTAAAAATCAGTTAAAATTGACAATGGGTAATAAAGAGAATAATCAACTCGCTACGAGGAATTATGAATTATCTGTCCCTCGTGAATGAATGTTGTAAAACCCTCGCCAAAGGCTCGGGTTTATAACATTCATTCACTCGGGACAGATAATTCATAATTCCTCATAGCTCGTTAGTTATTCTCTAAGTATTCTCCATTTCTCTAAGCTGTGAATTTCCATACAGACCTGTGCACCTCCCACTGGAGTCGTGCCTGAAGCCCCGCGGACACTGACAGAAGTAGCTGCCCTGTCTGTTAACACACTGCTGGTCGGGTCCACATCTGTGAGTCTGTGTCTCACACTCGTCAATATCTAGGTTTAGAAATAAAGTAGAAATAAACTCTTGTCAATATCTAGATAGAGAATAAAGCAGAAATAAGCACTCATTAATATCTAGATAAACAGTAAAACAGAGACAAATACTTGTTAATATCTAGATAATCAAGAAACAAACACTTGTCAATACATGTATATAGATAAACAAAAAAGTAGAAACAAACACTCGTCAATATCTAGATAAACAAAAGGGTAGAAACAAACACTCGTCAATATCTAGATAAACAAAAGGGTAGAAACAAACACTCGTCAATATCTAGATAAACAAAAGGGTAGAAACAAACACTCGTCAATATCTAGATAAACAAAAGGGTAGAAACAAACACTCATCAATATCTAGATAAACAAAAGGGTAGAAACAAACACTCGTCAATATCTTTGTCAAAATGCATAATTTAATTAAAATGTTTTAAGTGATGTGTACATGTATGTTAACAATCAAAAAGCAGTTAGCTATTTAGCCAAATATATTTCACAGTGGATAATAACTGGGGTCAGTGACTTTAATGTATAAAATAACTGAATGAAACATCAAATTCATGGAAGAAAGAAAGAAAGAAATGTTTTATTTAACAAAGCACTCAACCCATTTTATTTACGATTATAATGTTATTGGACATAAGAACCACACAGATACTGAGGAAGGAAACTCGCTGTTGCCATTTCATAGGCTACTCTTTTCAAATGGCAGCAAGGGATCTTTTATACGCACCATCCCATAGACAGGATAGCACATACCACGGCCTTTGATGTACCAGTCGTGGTGCACTGGCTGGAATGAGAAATAACCCAATGGGAATCGATCCCAAAACGACCGCACATCAAGTGAGTGCTTTACCACTGGGCTACGTCTCACCCCGCATCAAATTCATGGAAGAAGACCGTTATTCACCTGTATGTATGGTTGTGATGAACTGTATACTTACCTACACAGTTTCCTGATTCACTCGGCTGAAAGCCTGGTCGACAGGATACCGTGTTACGACAGGTGTACGAGCCATGTGTGTTGATACACTGCTGGAACTGGCGACATATACTGGAATATTCTGTACATTCATTAATATCTGGAAAAAATTAAATAAAAACAAGATAAGCATGTAGTTAGTTAAAACTAAGCAAATAAAGAATCAAAGAAAAACAAGAATTCAGCAAAATTAAATGTTTTGCCAACCATAAACTTACATTGTATTTAATGTCACTGAATGTATGTAAAAAAAAAAAATTCAGATTTTAATATAATTATTTTTGCACATGGTTTGCGAACCTCCATAGGTGCAACATTAAACCAAGTTTTATTGATGTGGAACTTAAAGTTTGTTAAAAATGGAGCTAAACGTGAAACTTTAATGTTGAGCTTAAGTCAAAAGTATTTTATCCTGCAACCACCGTTTCTATTGACAAAATATGATGACAGATAAAGCAAAGGCATATCCTGCTACATGTACTAGCACTATATGACTTTTGACGTCACTCATGTGATGTCACACGCATAGCCTACATTACAAAATCGCTCATTTGACCGTTAGGTCATCATTCAATGTCGCTGAAATAACAGAAATAATAGCTTTTCCCCTTAATTTTTATTGCCTGCAGAATAAAAACAATAACTAGTTATTCTCTATTTACTTATTTTTCACTTAAAAATGTGAGAAATGAAGCTATATATGAAACTTTAACATTAAGGTAAACGTAAAAGTTGACACTGTTGCCTTTTTACTTCAGTAAATGAATGACGGCAAAACTAGATTTATTTTCTTGGTTATTACCCACTTACCGACACATCTTCCATTTGCATCTGGTCTGAGTCCCCTCCTGCATACAACAGCCTGGCAGTCCCCACGTGTAGGGTTGAACCGGGTACCTTCGGGACATTCGGCTGGGATACAACGGAACGAGCCATTGTTGTTCTGACACTGGTAGCCATTACCACAGTTGTGGATACCAAGACGGCACTCGTCGGTGTCTGGTGACAGAAATAAAACATGGGTGATGATGTCATTAGAATGATAGAATTGTCAATCATAATATCATATGTAACTGAAAAACAAATTATAGTTTGCCATTACAATAAATTATTATCTATGAGCTACACAGTTTAAATGTATTTTACTCTATTCTTTGTATTCCCAATTAATGAGTAAAACGTTTTATCATCCATTAAAGGCTTTTGTTGGAGATATCGCTGGCACTATGATTTGCTGTATCTCCTGTGATATTGTCCTAGAAGATATCGCTTCTTATAATCTTGATTGGTCAAATTTTAATCACAAGACATTATTTTGTTACGTCACTGTGTATGTTTCAGCGCTAAACCTATCATTAGTGACGTCACACCATTGTCGTTCTGCTAGTTAATGAGTCTACCACTTTTAAATATAGTGACATTCAATCCACATTACTGACATTGTTTACAATTGTCGCAAATGAAAAGAACGATAATGGATGATAAAAAGAATACTCCCCGAGTGTCTTGTGATGTCATAATTTGTCAGCACTTGTTGATAAAAGTATAAAAATCCTCGGCAAGCCTCGGAAATCATACTTTTATTAACTCGTGCTGATAAATTACGGTATCACAAGACACTCTTATCCTCTGTTTATTCTTATTTTTGCAAATAGTCTTACAAAATACCGAAACTTTACTTTACGACTTTATTTAAAAACAAGGATAACATCATTACATGTATTCATTACATGACGTCATTCAATAATTGTTTTCTGTATGTCATTGCACAGCTGTATAAAAATAAACCAGACAGATGATATGGATGGGACCGGTGTTGGTAGTGTAGTGGTTAAGCCATCAGAAATCCCCCTGATTTAGTCTAACTACAGGAGTGCATGAAGTACATCAATGTGAAATAAGGTAGAATTCTATGATTTGAACATACATATACTTCAGCAGCAGCAAATAATAGTACAGTCAAATGCAATAAAAGGAGGTGTGTTTAGAAAAGACCCCAAAACCCACAAAACAATACCGAGCATGCAGTGTACCTACCAACACAGCGCTGAGTGTGTGTGTCCAAGGTGTAGCCAGTCCCACACGAGTATATTCTCCGACAGAGGAAGGAGCCGATGGTGTTTTCACACCTCTCCCCCGTCCTGCAGTTGTGCGTGCCAACAGCACACTCATTGAGATCTGTAACAAACAAAACAGTCTTATCACAGGAAGGAAGGAAGGAAATGTTTTATTTCATGACGCACTCAACACATTTTATTTATGGCATTAGACATATGGTTAAGGACCACACAAATATTGAGAGAGAAAACCCGCTGTTGCCACTTCATGGGCTACTCTTTTCGATTAGCAGCAAGGGATCTTTATATGCACCATCCCACAGACAGGATGGTACATACCATGACCTTTGTTACACCAGTTGTGGAGCACTGACTGGAACGAAAAATAGCCCAGTGGGTCCACCAACGGGGATCGATCCTAGACCGACTGCCCATCAAGCAAATACTTTACCACTGGGTACGTCTTGCCCCCTCTTATCACAGACTATTCTGAGTCTGCTACCATTGTCAAATGTTTGACTCAATCAAATGTCTTATTTTATGGATGATGGGTAAATCTGAAAATGCCTTCCCATGTGACCAATTTTTTAACAGCTCTTGTTATTGCGTAATACATATCATTCACGTGATCACATGGATTCAAGAATTTGGCAATATCAAATAAAACATGTGTTTAAAGTAATTACAGTGAAACCCCCCTAAACTAGACACGCTCGGGACCAAGTAAAAAGTCTGGTTTTAAGGGGTATCCGGTTTAGAGAGGTTCTCTTTTGTACTGATATTTAAAACGGGATGGTGAGAAACGTCCGGTTTGAGAGAATTCTGGTTTACAGAGGGTCTGGTTTTGAGAGGTTTCTCTGTACTTAAACCATTTGGACGGGCTTCTGTCCTTAATTATACCAATATCATAATGACATTAATTAGCTAGCAATATTATATTTATTTTTAGTTTAAATCTGTTAAATAAATACATGTAGTTAATGTATGTTGATAAGCATATAATTTTATACTGTTGAAGTAAATTTTAAATTTAGATGTGACATAAACATAAGTGCAATTAGTATGATTTCATAGGACTGGAAACTAAATTTTTAAATATTAAATGTATAATAAAGTTATTAATGGTATAACCTAAAATATTTCATGTGTATGTCAGTATATAACTATAAGATAATCAACTGTATATGTTCTGTTATATATAAACTACTGTAAAATACTTTATTTTTGCGTGGAATTTATTTTCGCGTTTGAATAAAATTCGTGAAAATAAATTCCACGCTAAATTAAAGGCTGGCGAAAATTGGACATTAATTTTTTTTTTTTTTAAATGTAGTCTCATTCAATCAGATCTGAGACATCATTAGTTTCCGCTGCACAATAGTAACAATGCGACACATAACTTTACATCATGAAGCGAGACGTGATAATAAACAATACGAAGGGCTTTCACATTGAAGGTTTTATTTACCTGTTGGTCAATCATAAACCGTACTGAATGAGTATTTTGACAGTAATAAATAATGTTTGAATCAAACTTGCGCTAGCATTGCGCCTTCAAATTCTGTTCTGTTTTCAGGTTTGTTTTTTATAACAAGTTTGAGGATTACGAAAAAGAGCACGGGGTAGCATATAAGCACCTTGCATAAGTTTACGGTATTTTGTAAACAATAAACATCAAAATTATTAACATCAGAACTGGTACTTAATTTGGTTTATTATGGGAGGGATGGGAATTCGTGAAATTAAATACTCACGAACTGAGTCATTTTCATTAAATTGCAAACATTTGATCTCGTGAAAATAAAGTATTTTACAGTATATCATGCAAATTATATAAACAATATAAACATTTTAATACACAAACAAGCACAATTACTATGTCATTTTATATACAGTCATACATGCAATGATGCATTTTCCATGTTAATCTAAAGCTGGTTTGTTACTAAATAAGAATTGTTTGTGAATTTATCGATGTATAACAGTGACAAATTTGTGACTGTTATACATCGATAAATTCACACCAAAATGACAAACAATTCTTATAATTACAAACAGCACAACTTATTTAGTTAAAACTACAACCAATTCATAAATCCTTTTCTAACTTTCTTCCCATGATCAGTTTTATGTAATGACAAACAGTTCTTATATAAAATGACAAACAGTTCTTATATAATTACAAAGACAGAACCGTGTGCAGAGGATGGGTTTCTGGACAAACTCTCCCCTCGATTAAGGAAATTTTCTATTTTTTCAATACTTTTTCCAGGGAAGCATGTCTTAACCCTTCATGAACTTCATCACCAAGAGTTTAGTCCTCAACCCTCTTCAGAAATGTATGCACAAGTGCCTGAACACACCCTATTGAGTTAAAATACATATAAATCAGCTTCAAATGTCTTTTCCGTGATCTGTTTTACATAATGACATCCCAGCTGGCGTAATGACATAATGTTTTTAGGTTTATTGGAGGATAACCGTCAGGAAGTTTGTTATTACAATGTATATATGTATAATTATGTTGTCTGGTGAATTATACAAATAAGTTAATATGCCTGTTTTGAAAACAGTTGTTTTACAGGGACACCAGCCCTATTTTCTTACATGCTAAGATCAACACTCTCGTTGAACAAAACATTTACTGGTACCTTTTCATCACCACTGGTGTAGCCATGGTAACCATCGCCCCCATCCAGTCACACTTTGTGTTTAAAATTACCACCACCTTTTACATTTTCCTATCACCTCATAACGTGTAAAAGCAAAAATTAACAGACATACTGTGTGGGTGTGTTCCATGCAATGTGGGTGCAATATTTAGTTTAAAAAAGTTTGTTTTGTTTAACGACATCACAGTGATTAATTAATCACCAGCTATTGGATGTCGAACTATTTGGTAATTCTGACTCGTAGTCATCAGAGGAAACCCGCTACATTTTTCCTAATGTAGCAAGAGATCTTTTATATGCACTTTCCAACAGACAGGAAAGCACATACCACAACCTTTGTCCAGTTGTGGTGCACTGGTTGGAACGAGAAAAAAAACAATCAGCTGAATGGATCTGCTGAGGTGGTTCGATCCTGCGACGCAAGCACCTCAAGCGAGCCCTCAACTGACTGAGCTAAATCCCACCCCATGCAATATATAAAAGCATATCTATGCCAATGTTTAAAACATTACCTACAAATGTTGATATATAGACTGATTATATACCTTGATATATAGACTTGTGAAAATAAAAACACCACTATTATACAGCAGAATTAGAACACAGGGATTCTATAAACTAAGTTTGGTAAACTCTATCCAAATATAAACATGATATGTGTACTTTTATTTTATGTCTATTAAATATCTGCAGTGGGAGATCCTGGGCTGGTGGTGGTGGTGGTGGTGGTGGTGAGGGAGGGGGGTGGATGGTTCGGCAGGATATAGCCTGTATGGCAGCATCTCTTGGCAATATTCTCTTCCAGTATATTCCCACTCCACAAATTCAAAGTTTATGATCACAAAGCTGCCATTCTCAATCATACAAATATAAGCAGTTAAGCAGTCAATATATTATTATTATTCAGATACATTCTGATCTCATTCGCTTATATCACATTATCACTAGGCATAAAAGCAATTATTATTTGTTGTGCAGTATTTTTGCAAGGCAAAGCTGGCATTTTACAACATAAATCTGCAATATAGCAAGTTACCATCATGATTCATGACAACTTTTATGTACGGCATATTCAGCAATGCAAAGCTAATATATTACAAAAACGCAAAGCTGCATTACAGTCAGTTACCATGACAGCGCTGTGTTCTATTATTGTAATGGTATCCCTCATCACAATCACAAGTGAAAGTCCCGTTCAGGTTTCTGCAGAGTTGGTGATCACCGAAACAATTGTGTTCAAAAACTGTGCATTCATCAATATCTTCACAGTGAAAGAAAACAAATCATATAGTAAAGATCCACCAACTATTTAATAATGTCAGGTATTCATTTTATTCTTGAGAAGTTAAATTTACAAAAAAAAACCTACCTTATCTTGCCATGTATTAGCCGACTTTTGAAGTCTAGAAATACTTTCCAAAACAAGAGAGTCAGCTTATATACGGAGGCAACAAATTGGTTCATAAAATTCCGATTGAAAACACTCCCAACCGCGACTTACAAATTTGATCAGACCCTTATAGCCTTTCACAGCTTATGTAACAATAATTTGTGCACATTATAAATAAACACCCCATCGGCTTATACAAGGAGTCAGCTAATACACGGCAATATATGGCAATAAAAATTATCACCTAATGTTGCGATCTCAGACAAAGAATCAAACCCAGATGTTAAAGAGAATACTATAAACAGAAAACAACTTTTAACAACTAACAGCATACCATTCCCAAAACCAGCTACACACTAATTCTTTGTAATATAGTCTAAACAATTTGAACTAACCACAAATAAGATGCAGTGCAGACTGAAGACAGCCACCATGTGAAAGCAAGTTCCTATCAGGTCGAAAACGTATGTGTAACTACTAGCTAATATTTAATTAGTGACCGTGACCCATTGATGGTTATCTTGAGCTCTGTTCTGTTAGAGTGATATGAAATCTACTGACCTTCACATCGGTTTGTGACACTGTTGAAACCATAGCCAGGGTGGCAGTCTACTTTCTGCTCGCACCGGCCAGTGACGGGGTTCTGGACATAGCCTCTCGGACATTCTATTGGCTGACAGCTGTATCGACCAATCACATTGACGCACTGCTCTCGCGGTCCACACGTGGCCAGCCTCTCGGCACATTCATCAATATCTGGAAGATGTGAAAATTATAATTACTTTTTTATGATCAGCCTTACAAGATTTAGGATCGAACCACCTTGGTGGATCCATTCAGATGATCGAGTTTTTTCTTGTTCCAACCAGTGCACCACAACTGGACAAAGGCTGTTGTATGTGCGTTCCTGTCTGTGGGAAAGTGCATATAAAAGATACCCCTTGTTGACTGTGGTTGCATTCACTTCCATAGTGCCATACCCAAATGTTTCTTTCTGGCAGAAACACTGATAGCTCAGTTTGGACGTTGGGTGTAATGTTTATAATCCGTTCCATCCTCCTACAAAAATATTTTTTGTAAATAATTTCAATTTGTTTTGATGTAAGAATAAAAGTAAAAGTGTTTTGGAAATAACAAAAAAAACACAACTATTTTTGTGTGCAATTTAGAAAACAATTGCCTTTGAAATAAATAACTTGTAGTAAATTCCATAGTATGAAAAAGGCATTCTCCTGTGAGAAGGACTATAGTAAATATTGTACATAAGTAACATACCACTGCATGTGGCCTCATCGGGATTGAGTCTGAATCCATCAAAACAGCCGCATCTAACCCTTCCTCCCGACAGATCAGTACAACCCTGTTCACAGGGGTTGTTGTCAACACAGTTGTAGGAGGCTGAAATATAATGAAAATTCAAGGTAGATATCAGACAAAAGATCTATATAGATTAAATATGAAATATAATGAAAATTCAAGGTAGATTTTAGACAAAAGATCCATAAAGATTAATAATAATGAAAATTCAACGTAGATATCAGACAAAAGATCTATATAGACTATCATGATATATAATGAAAATTCAACGTAGATTTTAGACAAAGTTCTAGGAAGACTTTTATGAAATACATGGAAAATGGAACGTAGATATCACACAAAAGTTCTATCATGAAATACAATGTACAAAGAATATTCAAGGTAAATATTAGAAAAAGGATTATGGATGTACCATACATATTTTTAAAGAAAACTAATCGCATGATGAATTATGAAATTAAAATAGATGGTGTATTTTTATGCATAATCTCGCTTTTTTATGAATATATTATACAGGGTATTGATAATCAACCATATCTATGTACAATTTATTTTATATCAGACACATGTGCCAGTCATTTCAGATACCGTACTTAAACTGTATATATGTTCATGTAGGCCTACATAGTTACCTTGGTTTAATTTCAAAGTATAATAATTAATACACATTAAAGGCATACTGTCACAGATTTAAGGACTTATTTCTCTAAAAATGGATAATTAAAAATTACATTATATTATTGTTGGAAACCAAATCTAGCTATTGCATCACCTTAACTGAACCATGATGGAGTGAAATCCATGTTAACCCTCTCGGCAATTTTAGTTTTTAAATTATGGACCATTGCCATAATTCAATTATTTTTACAAAATGTCATTAATAAATGGAGTATGGTGGTTATGAAGATGGTTGAATAAAGTACATTTAGGGACAAATCAAATTATTTTTGTTCAGTTAATACTTTGTTAGACCATTAAATAGGTCAGTGGTCTGTGACAATATGCCTTTAAGTGATATTCTGTTTCTCTATATTGATCTCAAAAGTCTAATGATTCTCTGAAAGTATGTTTAATTTCTTCTTTGTCTGGGCAGTTTATCTGGTTTCCCATGGTTTTTAAAACTGAATGTATTCTGATAATGAATTGAGTTCATTTCATTTATATCTTTGTTAGAACTGACCACCCAATAATAATTCACATTGTCATGAATGTATACACACATACACTGTATAATACCAGACAAATACAATAAAGCATTCATATACTTGCACATATCTGCATTCCTATACAAAACCAATGGATTATTACAAAATATATCTCCAACTCTTAATCCTCACAAATCTATGTACTTAAATTCCAGTATAAGGTATTATTTTTTGATTAAATTGAAAATGATATCAAAAATGTAAATTATTAATAATAGCTAAAAAGCAAGAGTGCTATGCGAGAAACATAAAGCCAGCCAGCCAAAGCAAATAAGCATATTAAAGTCTAAATCTTACTTTATACTAGAAATTATGTCTGCATTTCTATTTTTAAAAAACCCCTAAAACAACCATATATTAAAAACAAAAATTAAATATAAAAGAAATAAAGTGCAGCTGGGATATTCATCCTCCTTCTTTTCACCTTCAGTACGACAGGTTCGGCCATCTTGGTCCAGCACAAATCCCTTGTGACATTCACAGCGAAAACTTCCTGGGGTATTAATACAGCGGTGAGAACAAATCTTATTCGGGAACTGTGCACACTCATCCACATCATCCTGCCCCGCCCAGCCACTGTCACCTTGACCTTCAGTGTGCGCTGGAGGAAAACACGTACAACACAGTTACTTCCCCTACCTAACTCTTTCGTGCTGGTGGATTTCCAGTAATAAACTTTTAGTGATCTGATGGATTTTCCTTAATAAAGTCTTTATGAGTGGGTGATGGATTTCCAGTAATAAACTTTTTAGTTTTAGTGGTGATGGATTTCCCATAATATCTCTTTTAGTGGTGATGGATTTCTCATAATATCTCTTTTAGTGGTGATGGATTTCTCATAATAAACTCTTTTAGTGGTGATGGATTTCTCATAATATCTCTTTTAGTGGTGATGGATTTCTCATAATAACTCTTTTAGTGGTGATGGATTTCCAGTAATAAAGCTTCTTAGTGGTGATGGATTTTCAGTAATAAACTCTTTTAGTGGTGATGGATTTCCCATAATGAACTCTTTTAGTGGTGATGGAATTCCCATAATGAACTTGTTTAGTGGGGATGGATTTCCCATAATAAACTCTTTTAGTGGTGATGGATTTCCCCTAATAAACTCTTTTAGTGGTGATGGATTTCCCCTAATAAACTCTTTTAGTGGTGATGGATTTTCAGTAATAAACTCTTTTAGTGGTGATGAATTTCCCATAATAAACTCTTTTAGTGGTGATGGATTTCCCCTAATAAACTCTTTTAATGTTGATGGATTTCCCATAATAAACTCTTTTAGTGGTGATGAATTTCACATAAACTCTTTTAGTGGTGATGGATTTCACATAATAAACTCTTTCAGTGGTGATGGATTTCCTATAATAAACTCTTTTAGTGATGATGGATTTCTCATATTTAACTCTTTTAGTGGTGATGGATTTCCCATAATGAACTCTTTTAGTGATGATGGATTTCCCATAATACACATGTAAACTCTTTTAGTGTTGATGGATTTCCCATAATAAACTCTTTTAGTGGAGATGAATTTTACATAAACTCTTTTAGTGGTGATGGATTTCCCCTAATAAACTCTTTTAGTGGTGATAGACTTCCTATAATAAACTCTTTTAGTGGTGATGGATTTCCCATAATAAACTCTCTTAATGGTGATGGATTTCCCATAATGAACTCTTTTAGTGGTGATGGATTTCCTATAATAAACTCTTTTAGTGGTGATAGATAATGAACTCTTTTAGTGGTGATGGATTTCCTATAATAAACTCTTTTAGTGGTGATAGATTTCCCATAATAAACTCTTTTAGTGGTGATAGATTTCCCATAATAAACTCTTTTAGTGGTGATGGATTTCCTATAATAAACTCTTTTAGTGGTGATGGATTTCCTATAATAAACTATCTTAATGGTGATGGATTTCCCATAATGAACTCTTTTAGTGGTGATGGATTTCCTATAATAAACTCTTTTAGTGGTGATAGATTTCCCATAATAAACTCTTTTAGTGGTGATAGATTTCCCATAATAAACTCTTTTAGTGGTGATAGACTTCCCATAATAAACTCTTTTAGTGATGATGGATTTCCTATAATAAACTCTTTCAGTGGTGATGGATTTCCCATAATAAACTCTTTCAGTGGTGATGGATTTCCTATAATAAACTCTTTTAGTGGTGATGGATTTCCTATAATAAACTCTCTTAATGGTGATGGATTTCCCATAATGAACTCTTTTAGTGGTGATGGATTTCCTATAATAAACTCTTTTAGTGGTGATAGATTTCCCATAATAAACTCTTTTAGTGGTGATAGATTTCCCATAATAAACTCTTTTAGTGGTGATAGATTTCCCATAATAAACTCTTTTAGTGGTGATAGACTTCCCATAATAAACTCTTTTAGTGGTGATGGATTTCCTATAATAAACTCTTTCAGTGGTGATGGATTTCCCCTAATAAACTCTTTTAGTGGTGATAGACTTCCTATAATAAACTCTTTTAGTGGTGATGGATTTCCCATAATACACATGTAAACTCTTTTAGTGTTGATGGATTTCCCATAATAAACTCTTTTAGTGGAGATGAATTTTACATAAACTCTTTTAGTGGTGATGGATTTCCCCTAATAAACTCTTTTAGTGGTGATAGACTTCCTATAATAAACTCTTTTAGTGGTGATGGATTTCCCATAATAAACTCTCTTAATGGTGATGGATTTCCCATAATGAACTCTTTTAGTGGTGATGGATTTCCTATAATAAACTCTTTTAGTGGTGATAGATAATGAACTCTTTTAGTGGTGATGGATTTCCTATAATAAACTCTTTTAGTGGTGATAGATTTCCCATAATAAACTCTTTTAGTGGTGATAGATTTCCTATAATAAACTCTTTTAGTGGTGATGGATTTCCTATAATAAACTATCTTAATGGTGATGGATTTCCCATAATGAACTCTTTTAGTGGTGATGGATTTCCTATAATAAACTCTTTTAGTGGTGATAGATTTCCCATAATAAACTCTTTTAGTGGTGATAGATTTCCCATAATAAACTCTTTTAGTGGTGATAGACTTCCCATAATAAACTCTTTTAGTGATGATGGATTTCCTATAATAAACTCTTTCAGTGGTGATGGATTTCCCATAATAAACTCTTTCAGTGGTGATGGATTTCCTATAATAAACTCTTTTAGTGGTGATGGATTTCCTATAATAAACTCTCTTAATGGTGATGGATTTCCCATAATGAACTCTTTTAGTGGTGATGGATTTCCTATAATAAACTCTTTTAGTGGTGATAGATTTCCCATAATAAACTCTTTTAGTGGTGATAGATTTCCCATAATAAACTCTTTTAGTGGTGATAGATTTCCCATAATAAACTCTTTTAGTGGTGATAGACTTCCCATAATAAACTCTTTTAGTGGTGATGGATTTCCTATAATAAACTCTTTCAGTGGTGATGGATTTCCCATAATAAACTCTTTCAGTGGTGATGGATTTCCCATAATAAACTCTTTTAGTGGTGATAGACTTCCTATAATAAACATTTTTAATGGAGATAAATTTTTCTAATAAAACTCCCTTAGTGGTGATGGACATCACACACTGCTAACTGTCTATCATATTGAGACTTATTTGAAAAATCTAGTAATTTGTCATCTTGGCCATACAGGGTTAGTGGGAGGTAACAGAATTATTTCCCTTAGTAAATACTTTATGATTTAGGCAAGTACGGTACTGCTACTTTAAACAAAAAATATAGAGAAGTAGTTTTAAACAATACGGTTGTACAGATTTCCCTTAAAGAATTCTTTACTTGAATATTCATAATAATTTTCAGCTTTTGGACTTACAAATTGACTGACTGAGCAGTAATGCCATAAACAAAATTTACATAGAATTTTGAATGTTACTGCTACCCTACAAGCTGCCCCAAGCAAAAGGTTAGACTTCTATCAGCCATCAAATATGCATGTAAGCATGAACTGTTATTTTTGCAGAAAGCAGCATAATAAATGCAGGATTTTGTGTTATATATGCATATTATTATTTTATTATATATAAGAACAAGTAATTTAACATGAAGTTTAAACTAGAGATGTTCCAATAATCGATAATAATAAAAACAATTGTTCATCTGGGCTCCATCAATGTGATGATCAATTATGAATGTTCATAAAAGATTGCAGTAGAATATGTTGATGACAATAAAAAAAATAGAATTCACGTTAATATGCTGGGATTAGAGTTTGTTTTTATGTGTACATAAAGAAGTCAAATATTGATTAGGCATTAAAGGTAAAATTAACACATTTGTGTGGTTTATTCCAATGAACAGGTCATGATTTTAACATAAGTACAATTCTAACCAACTGTATAATTGAAAGTGGATCAGTTGGTGCAAACTGATTAGAACCAATGGTCGATGATGAAAATTCAACTAGGACTGACAGCCTAGATAGATGAGTTGTGTGCCCAAGACAGCATACTTGCACCTTAATTAGACATAAGGTAAAATGAGTGAAGGAATATGATGCATAAGGTGTATCTATAAAAAGCATTATAATGAAGCATATCAATAGTGATTAGGCTATGTGAAGGAAAAGCAACAGCATTTTTGTTTTTCTATTTTTGCTTCTAAAAACCACAAACAAACACCACAAAAAAAACCAAAACTACAACAAAGAAGTTAAGTAATAGCAGCATTCTAATAATTAACAATCATTTGAATGAAAAAAACATTTGTATATATCCCATCACAGGGTTTCTGCCAGAGGGTAAAACGGGTATGGCGCCATATTCAAATATTTTGCTGATTTTTTTTTTTTTAAGTTAACCGTTTGATAAAATTAATTACTCTTATCATTACTGTATTATTTTCTTAACCCTAACCCTACATTTAACCCATTTTCTTTCTGGGGAAGCCCCCTTCCTGTGGTTGCATTCAATTCCATAGCGCCATACCCAAAAATATATTTTTGGCAGAAACACTGCATCATCCGCCATTCCAGCACCAGTGCATTCATTACCTCTTGTCTGGTTTTTGCTCATCGTCTGCCCAGTACAACACTCCCAGAAGTTAGTGTCACATGGATCACCGTATGCGGGACTTTCACAAGGGAGATTACTCTGGCGGGCAGTCAAGCCAAGACGACAACAGTGGCAGCACTCCTGTAAATGAAGTGAAATATTGTTAGATGTTAAGCAGTGACATTCAGGTCATTTCAATCTAAAGCTGTTTGCTATCTAATGCATGGTTATTTCGACACTGGGTCAAGAATGAAAGGAAATGTGATACCACCACATACAATGTAGGCTACTTCTACCAAAAAAAGCAGGACAGTACATACCAAAGTCTTTGATTTACCAATTGTGAGGTATCAGTTAGGAAGGATATGATGAATGGATGGATGGATGGATGGATGGATGGATGGATGGATGGATGGATGGATGGAAGGGTGGATGGATGGATGGATGGATGGATGGATGGATGGATGGATGGATGGCTGGCTGGCTGGATGGATGGATGGATGGATGGATGGATGGAAGGATGGATGGATGGATGGATGGATGGAAGGATGGAAGGATGCATGCATGCATGGATGGATGGATGCAGGGGCATAGCATGGTCTGGAATGGGGGGTGGCGATGAATATGAATATAGCAGACCCTTTTGTCTTCATTTTCCCTGGACACTTACGGTATACGAATAGTCTGACATTGCATTATTGTTTTAGCCTTGTTTTACCATGTACTGTTCAGCGCCAGGGTCTGAGTCCCTGACTGAACAAATCTGCTGGCTGAGCGCGGTCTCCTTGCCAGTCTGGCACTGCTGGACGTGGATCTCCTTCATGCAGCAGACGCTCATGATGGACATGCAACTCTGATGGTCCTCGGCCGACACGTTAGCTATCCTCACGTGGATACCCGTACACCTCCCGTTGGTCATCGACCACCGGATACCCTCTATACAGCATGGCGTCAGAATGTCGGTCAGGAGGCCTGCGGAAAACAGTCCATTACTAGTTTACAACAAGTCTGGTGAAAATAATAATTGACTATTTTTGTTAAAGGTATTTGGGTCTTTTATAAACACTGTATGGAATTTGTAATTAAAACTTAGTTTTTTGGCTTGAAATAATACATTTTCACATCTATTCATGCAAAATATACAGCAAAACCCCTCAAAATTGGATCGTTATAAACCAGAATTTCCTCAAAAACAGATGTTTTTCATGGTCCCTTTTTGAATATCAGTACAAAACAGAACCTCTTTAAACTGGATTACCCTTAAAACCCAAATTTTACTTGGGTCCAATGGGTGTCCCTTTTAGAGGGGTTTTACCATGGCATATTCCTGAATGTATAATCACCAATAAATTCATCTTACATTCCAGACCCAATACTTATAAAACTTTTGAAGTCTAGACTCTAGATTTTAATATTCACGTCTTGAGACTTTAACGTCCTGGCAATGTCATACAAATTGCATGTGTGTAACATCATTAAGAAGTTGAGTCTAGAGTCTAAAGTTTTATAAATATAGTCTCTGGCTCCATGCTAATAAAACTTTGAAAGTCTACACTCAAGTTTTATCAATGTCTTGAGACTTTAGCATCATGGCAATGCCATACTAATAGCATGCATGTTTCGTCATTAAAGATTTTGAGTTTTAGTCTAAAGTTATAACAGACATTCCCAGACCATTTTCAAATCATATCTGGAGAGTTGTAAGGAAGGAAGGAAGGAAATATTTTATTTAACGATGCACTCAACACATTTTATTATGGTTATATGGCATCAAACATGTTGTTAATGACCACACAAATATTGAGAGAGGAAACCCGCTGTCACCACTTCATGGGCTACTTTTTTTGATTAGCAGTAAGGGATCTTTTATATGCACCATCCCACAGACAGGATAGTACATACCACTGCCTTTGATATGTACCAGTCGTAGTGCACTGGCTGGAATGAGAAAAAGCCCAATGGCCCACC
The DNA here is from genome assembly GCF_016097555.1 of Gigantopelta aegis. Classification (NCBI taxonomy): domain Eukaryota; kingdom Metazoa; phylum Mollusca; class Gastropoda; order Neomphalida; family Peltospiridae; genus Gigantopelta; species Gigantopelta aegis. Next base: position 36,186,262 of record NC_054701.1, on the reverse strand, counting down.
GACAGGGATCGATCCCGGACCGACCGTGCATCGAGCGGACACTTTACCATTGGGCTACGTCCCGCCCTGGAGAGTTGTAAATGCTTATATTTGTGGTTAAGGAAGTGTTCTTAACTGTCAAGCACCCTGTTATTTCAATACTAATTAGGACATATTGTTTTACCACTGGGCTACGTCCCGCCCTGGAGAGTTGTAAATGCTTATATTTGTGGTGAGGGAAGTGTTCTTAACTGTCAAGTACCCTGTTATTTCAATACTAATTAGGACATATTAAAAAAAGAAGAAGGTAATTATAAAAATCCAGTATCATCAAAATTCTATGTGAGTGGCAAAAACTATCACATCACAACACTGTCTTCAGCTTATGTAGAGATATAAGTTTAAAGTTTGATTTTTTTTTAAACAACATTACTAGAGTACCCAATAGATTATTTTATTCATTTGGACAAGTAATCTTCAGAAGTAAATAACAACAACATTTTTCCATTTGTAGCAAGGGATTTTTCCCAAAGAGGAGAGCACATACCACAGCCTTTGATATACCAGTTGTACAGCATTGGTTGGAATGGGAATCAAATGTACAAATGAACATTCTAAGCAAGAATACTAACTGAAATTAAATTAAAATGACTTTATGACGACACTGTGTATAGAGAATAACCAGTTAATGACATAGGATATCGGCTTTATCCTGTGAAGGTAAGAATGGGAAATTCTGCGAGGCTTGCTAAGTGAAATTTCCCCATTTGGCCTGAACAGGATGACGCCGATATCCTACACCATTAACTAGTTATTATTTTTATCATGCAGTCCATAAAAATTAAGTGGAAAAGCTATTATTTCTGTTATTTTAGCTACGCTGTACGATGACCCAGAGGTCAAATGAGCGATTTTGTAATGTAGCTATGCATGTGACGTCACATGAGTGACGTCAAAAGTCATAATCTGCCAGTATACGTTTATGACTTTGCTTTAACTGGTCATCACAATCGGCCTACAGAAACAGTGTTTGCAGGATAAATACTGTTATACTCAGTCTGGTATATTTTGAACGTACATCAGTGCATATGTTCTGTTATTGTCAAGTTAGAGGCCATGTGACAGGAAATATGTTGTTCAACTGACCATAAGTTGTACCAGTACCTACAGTAACAGGCAGGAAACAACAGCTCTGCCTGAGCTATCATCACTTTCTCTAAAGTTAGCTTGCTGTATTATATTAAATATAACTGGTTATATTGCTTGGCATATTTTCAGTACACACAATTAACTTGGGTAGAAACTGGTAAGGTGGAGGAGATGCCTGTTTAAAAATAATTTTAAAAACCATATATAATTGGGGGTTTTTTCCCAGCCCCTGGTTTACAATTAAAACAACACATGCCAAAGAAAGCCCATATAATTTAAGGATCATTGACAATTATCAATATTTTTAAGAGCATATATGTTGTATGTTGGAAGTATATGTTAGAATGATGGGGGAAAAAATCCATACAATGATAGACAGATAGATTAATGGATGGATAGATGGATGGATGGATGGATAGATCAATGAATAGACTGATATAGATAAATGGATGGGCAAACTAAACTGATGAATGGATGCATAAAAGAGCAAATAAATGAATGGTTTTAGAATAGATGGATGTATAAAAGATTGAGATGTGACAGATTCAAGATGAATGCATGGATGGATGGACGGACAGATGGATGGTTGGACGGAAGAATGGACAGATGAGACATGGATTGAATAAAAGAATGGTTGATTAAATGAATTAATGTATTCATCCCCATTTCTTAAAGCAGACCATTAAACTAAGTGTATATAAGTAATATAAATAGAGTAAATGTCAAGAAGTGCCATATGTTCACTAGCACTGTGGTTTAACAGATTCAAGATGGTATAAAATAAACTGCACTGGGAAACTGGTAAACATATACCATACGTAATCAGGTCAAAATTTTCAAAGTAACTTTTTTCATGGCATATATAATATGCTTTACACATTAAGAATAAAACTTGATCCTTTGTTTTCTTAAACATAAATAAATAAATAAAAACATATTAAACAAATAAATAAATAAATAAATAAATAAATAAATAAATAAATAAATAAATAAATAAATAAATAAAATAAAATAAAATAAAAAAATGAAATGAAATAAAAATAAAATAAAATAAAATAAAATAAATAATTATTAAAATGATGGTATAATTCATACTATATGAAACGGCTTTGTAAAGAAACCTTTTAGACTTGACCTTTATAACAATTAACAGCATCAGAGAAATATAATCCACTCCATATCAAGATGTGCGAAAATAGAACCTCACTGTATAGAGTTTTACATATCAAATTCCAGTTTACACCACACACCTTCAAATACTTTTTTTTAAATCCCAACTACATACAAATAAAAATCTATATACATTTTAGAAACAACAAATTTATTAAAGAAAGACTTACTGTGACTTTTCTGGCTTACTATAACCAGCAAGAGACTGAAAATTGCATATTTAGAGCACATGGTACAAGCTTGGTATGCAGTCCAGAAAACAAGAGGGATGGAATATGTAATGTGTCAATTAGTAAAATATGACACCACTTGCTCCACTTAGGCCTGAATGTGAGCCGGGGCCGTTTGTGATATTACTAATCCGTGTGACCACCAATCAGTGGGTGATTGGTTAGAGATGACTGTCAGCTTCTAGAAACAAAAAAACAACAACAACATTTAGTCTTATGAATAAATCGTACTTAATGTTAATTTGGAAGAAGTGTTATTAAAAAAAAAATTATGGTATATATTATATATGTTATTAGTGACCAGTTTGTAATGTATTAACAACTTGTATTTAATAGTACTTAAAAAATTAAAAATTACTTAAACTGAAAATTATAAATCTGTTTATGAAAGAGTGAGATTTGTAATATATTTTTTAAATACATATTTATTAAATTTAACAAATATATTCACTAAATATTTAATTTAAATAGCAATTAAATTCCAGGTAAAAACAAGTACATACCTGTAGTTATATTTTTGGAGGTCTACAATATGACACCAAAAAATGTCTTTATTATACCGGTAAAATCTTTTCAATATTCAATAACTATTCTAATAAATTTAGCATCTACACAGAGCAAAAAATAAGTCTTTTAACATATTTAACTTACATATCATGTACTTAGTGACTAAATTAATGCAATTTCTACTTCTGTACACTGAACGTTAATGCCAATAATATTTTAATGTCATTTCAAAAATACCTCGCTTTGCTATATGTACGTCACAATGTCAGTTGCGTGATGTTCACATCAAAATATTTCAGTCAAACTAGAAGCTGGACACTATGTACACAGTAGTATGACCACATTGCCAGAGTGGTCACACAGAATCAGCCAAGGCAGGCTAAGAAAACATTCCCCTGGGGAGAGAACAATGGCAGCCAGAACTGAGGTAAAAGTCAACCCAATACAAATATACATGTACCATTAACATCTTTACATATCATCCAATTGACACCCAGGTGGTAATTTGTGGACACATGGTGTCAATCTGTTAAATAAACTTCAGCACAAGTAACAAAACTGAAGACTTGCTTTCATCATGGGGCCTCGGTACACCTTCGGCTTGATCGTTATAAAGATCTTATTTAACAAATTATTAAGAGTTTACTATAATATACAAATTAGATTTTTTATTTTTTAACTAAACCCAGTCTTGTATTATTGCCCGAAACATTCTGTAAATTGTAGTTTCTTAACATTGTTAGTTATTTCAAAAACTACATTTAAAAAAATAATAGAACTTGTTGATCCCCAAAAGAGCCTTGTTTTGTGATTGCAACAGGTAAATGTCAAGTTGTTCATAATTAGAAAATCAAAGTGAACTACATGCTAATAAATTTATATTCCCAAAGGAACTAAAGTTATTATCTTGTAAAATATAATCCAACATTTACACTTTTAATAAAGAAATAAAAACACTAACAGTGAAAAAAATTGCAAACACATTGAAAGGACTGCAATAATTTTCCACTTTTCATTTTTTTTCCGGGGCAGACATTTAATGAAAATGAGGATAAAGGACCACTGAATATACTTTAAATTATATTACTAATTTATGATAAAATTAATTCAGTATATACTGTCAAATGAGCCTAAAATATTCACAAAAACTATACATAATAGGATTCAAACTGAATTAACCTTCAGATATATACATGTATATATATATATATTTAATTGCAATGCTTGGTCTCAAATACTACCAGTATCACTGGAACACCATTAAATCTTAATCAGATTGGATTGGATAACATATTAACATGCCTATATCCAATTAAGGTTCAAGCACATCTCTCCCAGGGACAGTCTCCGACTTCGCCAGTGACTGGGTCCAGGATAGAAGGGGGGGGGGGGGGTAGTGGGGGGAATAGAGTTTAAAATGGGCAGAATTTAGAAAATAGTAATTAGTAAAAAAGTTAAAAGATTTAAAAAAAAAAGAAAAAAAAAGTTATTACAAGCCAAAAATGTTTTTAAAATTGACTGCTCGGCCAAATATTTATATAAATACATAAGAGAAAGAAGAGAGGATCGGACTATTTAATAATATTTTAAAAAAAGAAGTAATTTTGACATCAAATTTTGAATGGTCTAAACGTTTAAAGTCCAATCTATATGTCCTCGTTAAAGCCATTAGGGTGCACAACTTGTAGGGACAAGATGGGTTGCATCCCATCAATAAAAAACCCTAGATTGACAGTCAATAGACATTGAAGGTGTAGTGCTGTGCTGAAATACAGATCTTGAGAAGCCAGATCTGTCTGTACGAGAGAATCAGACTAGGGTATAGTCCAGTCATCATGGGTTGGTTTTTGTGGTGCAGATGGGCCCCAACTCCGAAGGATACGAGATAGTATCACTATAAAACAAAGTAAAGTCTAGAAAAGAGTAGTAGGGGCCGACCCCACTTCCTATTTCTTCTTAGAGTGGGGCGTCAATCTTCCAGTGCTGCTAGGACAGGCTCAGACATGTAGAGACAAACACAAACAACCGTGGCGTTCTGCAGAATAGCCGTCATACGAGTCATGGAAAAACAAGTTGACATAAGTCACCAGAGAAATGATGTGGAGGCAAGGAATCTCGCTAAAAAAGAATCCAACCTGGTGGTGCAGGCTGTCGAAACGAGAAGCGTTCCAGATTTCAATCAGTTCCAATGGCCGCACACATCCCAGTAGAAAACTCCATTTTGCTGACGAAAACAAAACAAAATGGAGGATTCCCAAGTCGAGCACAGGAAAGCATATGCAGTTTGCACAAGTGAAATAAACACGTCTTACTGTGTTGAGCTCCAAACTGGAAATTAAAAATCCGAATCAAACATTACATCCTGATATATACCATGTATCAATCTCCACTTAAAGAGTGTTGTTTTTTTCCAGCAATAATTTTAGTTTGGCTCGACATAAAAAAGATGAAAACTATTTTTGAAATATCAAAAATATTCTATTGTTTTTGATGGACTTAAGGATACAACAATAACAGGTTACTGCTAGGGCCTCCACAAGTCCAAAATATTGAACTTGAGTACTCGAGGGTCAAACTCAACCCAGACCCTAGTACCTGACACTTACACTATATAATAAAGAGACTAAGGAAAGAAAGAAAGAAATGTTTTATTTAACGACGCACTCAACACATTTTATTTATGTTTATATGGCATCAGACATATGGTTAAGGACCACACAGATTTTGAGAGGAAACACACTGTCGCCACTACATGGGCTACTCTTTCCGATTAGCAGCAAGGGATCTTTTATTTGCGCTTCCCACAGGCAGGATAGCACAAATCATGGCCTTTGTTGAACCAGTTATGGATCACTGGTCGGTGCAAGTGGTTTACACCTACCCATTGAGCCTTGCGGAGCACTCACTCAGGGTTTGGAGTCGGTATCTGGATTAAAAATCCCATGCCTCGACTGGGATCCGAACCCAGTACCTACCAGCCTATAGACCGATGGCCTAACCACGATGCCACTGAGGCCAGTCAAAGAGACTAAGGAATAAAGTAAAATAGCATTATGAATTTTAAATCCAGCACTGAATATGGATGCCAAATCATGCCATTGTATTGCATTCCACACATTCGACTTTTGTTTTCCCTCCATGTCTCATAACCCTATAATATAACCGGCGGCAAGCATATGGCAAATTGACATAAACAAAAATATAATTAAATGAGTGCTCTTCCTTGCACGGGTACTCGAGTCCTGTGAACGGACTCAAGTCTTGCTAGACTCGACCCGTGCTCGAGTACTCGTGAAGACTATAGTTAGTGCTACATTATATTGGTTTTATCCTGTCAAGGACAAATGAGAAATTTGGCTTGATAAACCTTGCCAAGTTCCCAATTCTCAACTTTAACATAGGATAAAGCCAGAAACATAAACTGTGTATTACATTGCAGTACGAGAGCTGTTTCGTTAGATATGTTTCATCTCTCACATTGTGGCAAACATCTTTTGAGAGTTTATGACCTCACCAACTGATCAACTGTACAGAGGCAATTTAGTTTTTGTCAGTTGTTTCATGCAAAGGAAAGTCCAAAGCATTGCACATACATACACTATGAAGCTCATTATAATAAACAGAACACTAAGATAAGATAATATTTATTCTAATTCAACACATTTTTAAGAATGACTAAATTTTAGGTTGTTTTTACCACCCACAGAATTTTGAAGTCACTACTTCATAGCTTAAGGCAAAGAACAGGGGTGTTTTGTAGTGTTTTGTAATGTCAAAAAGATAATTTTGTTAACATACATATTGAATACAGAATTTGTTAAATATTTGCATCATCTTTAAATCAGAAATGAACATATTATTTATTAAGCTTTATTCATAAATGAAATCTGATGAAACTTGTCAAATTACACAATCTATGCTAGAACCATTAACAAGGAAATGTTTTATTTAATGACACACTCAACACATTTTATTTACGATTATATGGCATCAGACATCTGGTTAAGGACCACACAGATACTGAGAGGAATGTGCTATATGAATGGATAAGGAACATGAAGCCGGGACAAGGATTTTCTTTAATTTGCAGTAATGCAAGAAAAGTAGGTCACATTGACCTATTCTCGTACATGACAAATCGCCATCCCAAGCTGTACTTGCATGTAAGGTTTATGAGCCTATATGAATTGACAACGAAGATGTAGCCTGGTCAAAGGATTTTCATTAATGTGCACTAAATCTAATGTGTGAAAAGTAGGTCAGGGTGACCTAGATATGGTATGCAAGACACTGCCAAACTAAGTTGTACTTGCATACATAGTTTGATGATCCTATATGAATTGATAAGGAAGATATCACACAGATAAGGAATTACTTTAATTTGCAGTAATGCTGGAAAAGTAGGTCACAGTAACCTAGTTCTGGTACATGACAATTTCAAATCGCCATCCCATGTTGTACTTGCTAGTTTTGATGAAAGTAAGGACAAATGGACAATGCCATACCATAACACAACCCATCAAAGACTGGCACATAACAACAAACAGTTGAAATCAGAATAGGAATAACCGTACTGTGTTGTCAAATTAGAAACATAATTTGGTGGTTTTACCATCACAAATTTCCTGTTTTATTGGCTCTGCTAACATGTCACCAATAAAGTTAAATTTACAACAGTAAAATCAGATCTACAACAGCAAACTGGAAAACACAGTACGGCTCTTGTCTAATTCTACAACGCATGTTCTGAATAGTATGGTAATATAAACATAGTGACAGAAACTCAGTACAGTGAAACACTTCAAAACCTTTTCTCACTGTTCCTTTTTAAATATCAGTACAGAACAGAATCTCTCAAAAGCGGACATTTTACTTGGTCTCATTGGTGTTTGGTTTAGAGGGATTTCACTGTGTTCCATAAAAATTCTGGCCCATGCCAAAATGGTCACATTAAGACATTTATCTTGAGCTCCTGTGGACAGTAGGCCAAACAAGAAGAAACAGGATCTACCAAAATAAATATTCTAAGTAACAAACTGTAACTATCAATCAGAGGTATCGCAATGTTTTTAAAAAATATTATATATAATTCAATACCTTTGTAACAACACTTCTGATTGGATCTACTAAAATCTGACAGTTTTACCAGCCAATGATGTGCAATGCAGTGATGAAGACAATTTTGCTAGCAAACATATTGCGTACAGAATTTACCATTCAACAGACATTCCTTTCTACCAGTTATTCCTAAGTATTTCATATTGTATTAAAAAAAAAATTGTATTAAAAAAAATATGACTGTAATATGTAAAATAACTTTTAACAAACAAATAAGATTAATAGTGAAAAAAATTAAAATATAAGGAATTTTTTTTTTTTTTTAAATTTACCAGAATATAAATACAGTGGACTCTGTCTAAACCGGATTCTGTGTAATCCGGATCTCTGCATAAACCGGTCCATTTCTAAAGTCCCGTCCAGCTACCGTTTATCTCTTAGGTATAAATCTCTGCCTAATCCGTACTCTGTCTACTCCGGACTCCGGATCAAAAATCAAGAACAAAAGAACCGTTCATGCATTAATTATCTCTGTCTACACCGGATTGGGATTTGACTGAACGACGGGCTGCTTAATTAGTTGAACAATGATCGTCAATTGCCAAATAATCAGGACGCCGTCGCAAGATCAAATACAAAATGTAATCACACTCGTGTGAAGTTTACTCTTATTGCAGTAGGCCGTTAGATCTGGATTTTGTATTCAAATAATTTCGTACGTACGAATAAATTTAATAATGTTTTAGGACATAAAATTAAATTTAACCTAGTACAAATATTGGAATGACCAGAAACATGTTTAATATGCAGCCACTAATATTTTATGCAGAAAAATATATTTGATATGTAATTACAATCGTTAAAAAGTCTGTTAGTCAATAACATCTTAAAAATTGCAGCATACTCAGAAATGTCCCTTGAAGTATATTTTTATGTCTGCGAAATAATCGATTGCAAGTCTGGCTTGTATGACTGTTTTCCAACCATCCTTGGGTTCAAATGTCATTGCTGATCGCAAGTTGTCGATCATTCAAGAACCATAATTCTGGATGAACTCTGTCTAAACCGGTCCTCTATGTAAACCGGACTATTTCGACGGTACGAAGTGAGTCCGGTTTAGACAGAGTCCACTGTATAGTGAGAAAATTTAAAAACAAATATTATATAAATAAAAACAAGAGCCACATTATGTTTGATTCTTTATATGAATAAATAATAATAAAATCATCTCTAATAAAATATGCATGTTTAAACTCTGTACAATAGTAAAAAATGTAAATATACATAGAGATATATTTCTCTATATGACAAACGTCACAAATGACAGGCAACAATACAATTCAAAGTGACCAACTTTAAAGAATAAAAATTGGTTAATAAGTGCTTTTTGTTTTATTTAAAAAAAGTTAGTTTGTTTTGTTTAATGAAAGCACTAGATGAATTAATCGTCGGCTATTGGATTAGCAGCAAAGGATATTTTACAGATACAAGACAAAACCCCAACGGACAAAAATAATGAAGGTTGGGGTTTGGTCCATTAGGGTTTTGTCCATTGGGGTTTGGTCTATTATGGTTTTGTCCATTGGGGTTTTGTCTGTTAGGGTTTTGTCCATTGGGGTTTTGGCTGTTAGGGTTTTGTCTATTAGGGTTTTGTCCATTGGGTTTTTGGCTGTTAGGGTTTTGTCCACTGGGGTTTTGTCTGTTAGGGTTTTGTCTGTTAGGGTTTTGTCTATTAGGGTTTTGTCCACTGGGGTTTTGTCTATTAGGGTTTTGTCCATCGGGATTTTGTCTATTGAGGTTTTGTCTATTAGGGTTTTGTCCATTGGGGTTTTGTCCACTGGGGTTTGGTCTATTTGGGTTTTGTCCTTTGGGGTTTGGTCCATTATGGTTTTGTCCATTGGGGTTTTGGCTGTTAGGGTCTTGTCTATTAGGCTTTTGTCCACTGGGGTTTGGTCTATTAGGGTTTTGTCCTTTGGGGTTTGGTCTATTATGGTTTTGGCTGTTAGGGTTTTGTCCATTGGGGTTTTGGCTGTTAGGGTTTTGTCTATTAGGATTTTGTCCATTGGGGTTTTGACTGTTAGGATTTTGTCTGTTAAGGTTTTGTCCATTAGGGTTTTGTCCACTGAGGTTTTGTCTATTAGGGTTTTGTCCATTGGGGTTTTGTCTATTAGGGTTTTGTCCACTGGGGTTTTGTCCATTAGGGTTTTGTGCATTGGGATTTTGGCTGTTAGGGTTTTGTCTGTTGGGGTTTTGTCTATTAGGGTTTTGTCCACTGGGGTTTGGTCCATTGGGGTTTTTTCTATTAGAGTTTTGTCCATTGGGATTTTGTCTATTAGGGTTTTGTCCACTGGGGTTTAGTCCACTGGGGTTTTGTCCATTAGAGTTTTGTCCATTGGGGTTTTGTCTATTAGGGTTTTGTCCATTGAGGTTTTGTCTATTACGGTTTTGTCTGTTAGGGTTTTATCCACTGGGGTTTTGTCTATTAGGGTTTGGTCTATATTAGGTTTTGTCCATTGAGGTTTTGTCTGTTGGGGTTTTGTTCATTGGGGTTTTGTCCACTGGGGTTTTGGCTGTTAGGGTTTTGTCCATTGGGGTTTTGGCTGTTGAGGTTTTGTCTGTTAGGGTTTTGTCTGTTGGGGTTTTATTCTCGCACCATTTTACATGTACTTTTCCACAGACAATAAAGGACATACCACAATAAACAAACCAAATTAATTTCCACAGTAATATAGTGCAATTAAAAATATTCTCATGCTTAAAAATATGTACACATAGAGATAATGGGTGGGGGGAGAATTTTTGTCAGGATCCCTCTCCCCCAGAGACTCGTCTTCTCTTCGAGGCCAGTTCATTCAGTTCTGAAACAAATACAGCAAACTTTGTTAATATTCTACTGTCAAGATTCTCATTCAATGTGTAGTCACCAAAACTGAACCTCTGTCTTAAATAAATGTTTATCCTATTTTCACTCTAATTATTCTTGAATAAATGTATTTTTCCGAGTAATATTTAATGCAAGGGTGGATACAGGAATTGAAAAATAGATATTACAAACAATGTTGGTGTATTAAGGACTGAATGTCAAGTGCATGAAGCCCACAATGCTGAGGCTAAAGATTCTATGGTGTTGTTAAAACATGGAAAATACATTCATTCTCTATCCTGGGATCAATTCCAGTCGGTGGGTCCATTGGGCTATATCTCGTTCCAGCCAGTGCACCACGACTGGCATATCAAAGGCCATGGTATGTACTACCCTGTCTGTGGGATGGTGCATATAAAAGATCCCTTTCTGCTAATCAAAAAGAGTAGCCCATGAAGTGGCGACAGCGGGTTTCCTCTAACAATATCTGTGTGGTCCTTAACCATATGTCTGACCGTAAATACAATGTGTTAAGTGCGTCGTTAAATAAAACATTTCTTTCTTCTTTTTTTTTCATCCTGTATCTGCCCATGTAATGTAACTAATATATGATGTACTGTAAACCAGATTAATATTGGGACACGTTTTTTTTTTTTCTTCATAAATATGCATCTTAGTGCATGTTTGCAATGTGTAAATTTTACGACTAACTGTTGCTACCCGCAATGCATATTTGCAATTAACATTATGTGTGAGCATAAATTTTGCATCTTAAAGTTTGCCACAAATAACAGGAAATGTATATGGTTTATATGGTTGTATTTTCCCCTAAGTTTACAGTACACTTTAATAAAAAGAGGTTCACACATGCATACTACACATATACTCTTCATCCAGCAGATTAAAAATTAACAGATATCTTTGAAAACAAAGCTATCGGCCAACCTGAACCCTTGCTTATGAAACTTTAAAACACATGCACAGATTCTAGACTTTAAACACATGCTATCTGTATGGACAGGATTTTATTAAAGCCTCAAGTCTTAACTTTAAAAGTATTAAAAGTAAGAGTATATGTATGTGTATGTGTGCATACATGTATATATATATGAAATATGTTATAATTTTATTATTATTGTAAGACAATGATTCAAGGCACCCCAACCTTGACATTGCCAGTGATCTGGGGTAATAAAGTTTAAAAAAAAAGAAAAAAAAAGAAAGAAAAAAAAAAGAGTCAGAGTATTTACAAGTATGGAATTGCCTACCTTCTATGGATGGTCCTTTGCGATTTTTACTTCTTGTGTTGGGTAACAGGTCGGAGAGGTTCTGGTTTATCAGCGTGTCCAGGTTCTCAGGGTACACCGCCTGACTCCAAATCTCTATTTCCTCTGTGAAATAATAACAATAATAATAAACAAGTATAGAGAATATATATCATTACTAAAAGGATGGATGTATAGATGGATGGATGGATGGATGGACGGACGGACAGACGGACGGACAGATGGATGCAAGGATGAACAGATGCAAGGATGGATGGATGGATGGATGGATGGATGGATGGATGGATGGATGGATGGATGGATGGATGGATGGAAGGAAGGACTGATGGACAGACGGACGGATGGATAGACGGACAGATGGATGGACAGACAGACAATTGGACATATGAATGCACAGATGAATGGATGAAGGGAGGGATGGATAATGGATGGATGGGGAAGATGGATGGGGAAGATGGATAGTAGAATGGAACGATGAATAAATGACTGATTGGATAAATGATTGATATAAATATTACTTGGTTGGTTGGATGATGAATGGCTGAATGGATGGGCTGGGTGGTAGGATAAATGAATGGATTGAAAATTAATGCTCATTTTCAGTGGAATGCAACAGAGAGAGGACAACAGGCTCTTAGATTTCACGGAAACAATCATTTCTGGTACCATGTCGGTAGTGTGTCGGTATTCACAGAACCAAAATTTTGTACGACTATTCAACGAAAACGATATATATATATAATTTTTTTTTTTTAAAACAGTTTCCGATGAGTTCCTATGATCACAAGACACGGAACCAAAAATGTTTTTCCCATGAAATTCGGAATCCTATGGCCTGCACGAAAAAAAAAGAAAACAGATATTTGGCAGTAAGGGATGTTTGACAAACTCCACTTTGTAAAGTAACTCAGGTTTATAACACACTGACCTAGCAACTCACCAAAATCATCTTCTGCTAACAACGGTTTGGTTGTTGTGCTGTTGCTTGTCAACAACTGCTTTTCAGACACCCCGTTTTTCACATCATCTGATTTTATCAATGGAGTGGATGTGGCCACAGGTAGTCCCAAACCTGCAGATGCATTATTTTCATTGTTCACGTTATTCCTGCTCGTTAAATACTTTGTTCGAGGACTGGTACCTCTAGACTGTGGTGGTGAAAAGACTGGAATAAAAAAACATAAACTCAAAGAAGGGAGACTACTCTGGTGGGTACCAGCAATGTGGTTTACATCACAAAGATGGTGTCTAATTTCTCGGTGGTGCACCACATAACACATTTTAAACAACAAGAATTCCATGGAATTAAAATGTCTCACCTACTCTAAATTTATTCAATATTACTTACGGCTGCATGTTGAAAAACTAAATAAAATACAAATAAACAACTTTAAAAATTTCAGTTAATATATTAATTTAATTTGTTTTCAACCCCATGTATTATGCTGAATATCCAAGGACCATAGGTGCACCTATAAATAACATTTCATTGATTAACGTTAGTGAGGAAATGAAGTTGACACTGCTACTGTTGGAAAATGAGTAACTACAGCTCGCATTGTACTTTGTAAAGACATGACCAAAAACAAATTAATTAAGTCTGTGTTTAAATAACCATAAAATATCCAGAACTCTATTTTGATCTCTGATCCGTGTTTCTGTATCTTAAAAACACAGATGATACAAAGAAATGTTTGTTTTGTTAAATAACCACACCGCTAGAGCACATTGATTAACTAATCATCAACTATACAATGTAGGTCAAAATACAATACTTCTGACGGTCTTCTGAGGAAACCCACTACATATTTCCATTAACAGCATGGAATCTTTCCTATATGCACTTTCCTCATAAACCGGACAACATATACCACAGCCTTTGATATACCAGTAATGACGAATGGGTTGGGATGGAAAAAAAACCATGGTCTCACCAAGCAGGTTCAATCCTATGACTGAAGCAGTACAGGCAGGCACGCTACCGACTGAACTAGATCCTGTGCCACGGTAGATATTACAATGTGTAGATGCTGTTCTCAATAAACTCATTTTGACTATATAATTAAATTTTTGTTACATTCATTACAATATAACGTCATCCCATTGTAGCAACAACAGTTTGTTAATTTCTCAATAAATATAAAAATTACATTGTCAGGGAACATCATACCTGATGAAGACATTTTATATTGGTAAGTTGTCTTATTGAACATTATTGTTTATGGACCAAAAAATAATTCAAAATAAAGTATGAATTGTTATTATTAGCAAGTATGATTCTAATTTAATTACAAGTATTGTCTGTTATTTCTTTTATATTCATCTGGGTATGAAGAAAATAAATCATCTGCAAACTTATGTTCGTCAATTCACAGTTTGCGGATGATTTTTTTGGTTCATACCCCGATGAACGTAAAAGAAATAACAGACAATACTTAAATAAATGTTACAGCCATTTCAAACTTTTAAAATAATTATTCTGTGTATTCAATTCAAATACAGTCAAATCCACTTTATTGCATATCGGTTTATAGCATAAATCAGTTATTTGCATATTATTCAGCTGCACAGAATCGTTTAGCATTAAATTATGTTGCATATTTGAATAGCTTTACAAACACAAACATTGGTTAACTGCATACGAAAAAAAAAAAAAATCTAGAAAATTTCATCATAAAATGTTCCACAAACCTCTGTAATTGTACAGAGAACAAAGCAGAATGTTCTGTGTTGGTTAAAAACTAATATTAAATGAAGAAAAAAGTAAAAGTGGTTACTAAAACAGGCAATGTACATTGATGACAAACTATGAAGAAGGAAATGTTTTATTTGACGACGCACTCAACACATTTCATTTACGGTTATATGGCATCGGACATATGGTTAAGGACCACATAGATATTGAGGGAGGAAACCCACTGTCGCCATTTCATGGGGTACTCTTTTCGATTAGCAGCAAGGGATCTTTTATATGCACCATCCCATAGACAGGATATCACATACCACGACCTTTGATGTACCAGTCGTGGTGCACTGGCTGGAGCAATAAATAGCCCAATGGGCCCACTTGATCACAAACCAACCACGCATAAAGTGAGCGCTTTACCATTGGGCTAGGTCTCGCCCCTGACAAACTATGAATGCTCACGCAAGAAGACTCATAGCAATGTGTTCAAGTGTTTATTGCAGTAATCCTGGGACCATTAGTGCGTCATTTAAGTCTTGATGTCAGGATTTCAGATGTGATTTGTCCTTACAATACTGACAATGGAACTCCGTTGACAGAACATATACAAAAAATTTCATGCAGCAGTGCAACAGTCCATTGTTATTTTTATGTGTGCATGCGTTAGCTTATAGCCTTTGATAACACTGAAAGATAGACTTGGACAAGGCAATTGTGTCCCATAATAAATTTAATAAAGATAATTAAATATGATTAGGTTTTACTGTATTTTGTATGTTACAACTGAACCACCATATTTTAACATTAATGACTGCTATTTATTTATGTTTTAAAAAATAATTTAAAAACTTATAAAAACTGCAAATAACTGCATCACTGGCATTGTTTTTAACAGAGACACGGTTACCATGTCTGAGGTAAAACGTTCACAACTACATGTATGAACTAATCCAATGGTCTATGTCTTCTCAGTGTATTACTAGTTGTCAATTAATTCACTGTTACAGCCACTCAACAGTTAAAGCTGTCAGTCTATGTCATAGCATGTGGCTTGCCCCATGAAAGAAATTAGTGCTGCAACGATAAACCGGTATACCGGTATACCGCGATAATTGATCAGCTCGATACGAATCGCGGTACAGTTTTGTGTATGACGATTTTTAAACGCTATTTGTTTTCCTTGTATCTTATTTGACTTGAAATAGGCAAACAAACTAACAAACAAAAAACAATCATTTTATTCATTGGTGATGACAGGAAATGTAACAATCACGTCAAGCGTAGTCGGCTAACTTGTTGGCATACGAAGTAATAGGTCGGTTATACTTGGTTCTAACATCTAAACAAAATGTGTTAAAAATCCAATGAAAATAACCAGTTAACAATAATTACAAATAAATGTTTTGTTACTTACACATTATCATCCATTGTTAATTTACGTTGGAATACGGCTACGGCTATCATCTTCAAAGAAATAAATCAACAAAGGAGAATCGCACTTCGCTGTTTTTCACTGAACTCGGAATACTTCGGCCGATCGTTCAAAATACCTCGGCCAATAACCTCGGCTCTGGTTCGGTCGATCTGCCGAAATAGTGCGACTCACTACTAACATTTCCGTGTCAAGCGAGCAGCAATGGAAAAGCCTGATAGTAAGGATTTTCGAATGTAACAATTTATAAATAGTTTGACACGTATAGACTAGTATTGCGTTTAAAACAAATATGGCCTAAAACATTTAGCCTGACAGATGAAACTAATAAAGATCATTAAAAAGTTATGCCTTTTGTTCTCATTAAAAGAAACCAACTCATAAATATAGAATTTAAATCATATCAACTATATTGCAATACATATTGCAATACAGTTTCTTATATCGCAATATATCGCAATACGGTTTTAACCGTATCGTTGCACCCCTAAAAGAAATAAACATAATTTTTTTTTTTTACTTGGGTAGGCTACATCAAAGCAACTGCCAGCCAGCCAGAGTGAAATTGACAGTGTTAAAATCTTTTAATCTGTTAGACTGCATTGAGGGGTGTACTTTGATATCATGTTATTACATTTGAGTTGAATATTTGTATTTTTCTTTCAAGAGGTTTGACCCATCGTGAATTTACAGCAGTCTTGCAGAACATAATATTTTAAACTCAAAGCTAAATAAATTATTTTTACAACATTCATATTTGGTCTTTGTTTCTAGAATAACATGCTTACAGGCCCATAGGTATGACATCTGGAGTGGGGAAGGCACAGTCTCGTTGGGGGAGGATAAGCCAGATTTTAATCTGTATTTACATGAATATGTACATGTACATTTGTCCGGGGGTGAGGGCGGGCACAGACCTCTCCCCCAGTTCCTACAGAACTGGGTCACATCGTGTTAATAATTTTATTTATTATTCATGATTAAATATTTACAATTTTCTAATCAATTGAATGAAATAAGCAAAATAAACACTACACTTCTTATATTTTGTTCAACGCACAATAGCATCTCTAATAAAATATACTGTAACATTAGTACACTGTAGCTGAAATCGGTTGACAATTAAGAGTTGCTAATTTAAGTGGTTTATTTCGCATGCACGCGGAAATTGCGTTTTGCCAAGTAACACGGTGTCACTACTCAACACCCTTCAGAATAATAGGTGTGAACTGTGGAAAAGTTGTGTGCAACAAACTGCAATGCGAATATTAGTAGCTAGAAATGGCATCAATAAACACAACCGCAGATTTGTAACAATGCAAAATTAAAAATATTTAATCTTACAAGATTTATACTGTTATTTTATTTATTATTATTTTAAAATAAATGTATAACTAAATGAAATGCATACATGTATTGGCATTCAGACAGTGTTCTGCCGTTAAGAGTAAGATAGATTGTCCACAAGACATTTGTAAATTTTACCATTGGTTATAATCTGGAAATTGGGTATGTCGGATAATCAGTTATACCGGTTATTAGCATAAATTTGACACACATTGGGGCTATGCAATTAAGCAGATTTGACTGTATTTTAAAATAAATGTATAAATAAACGAAATGCATACATGTATTGGCATTCAGACAGTGTTCTGCCGTTAAGAGTAAGATAGACTGTCCACAAGGCGTTTGTAAAGTTTACCATTAGTTATAATCTGGAAACTGGGCTGTATCGGATAATCGGTTATACCAGTTAATAAATTTGACATGCACCAGGGCTATGCAATTAAGCGGATTTGACTGTAATTTCTTTTAGGATCCTTACCATTCTGATTGTTGGTTTTGTCGGGAGGAATAGAATTCCGTTTCAGTTTTGCCTTAAACTCCTCCTGTTTGATTCGCTGTCGGAGTATTCTCTCTTGTCTAGCTCTCTCTTCGTCAGATTTGTAATTCCTTTAAAAAGAAACCAATCTGTGTTACTGGCCTGGGTGGTGTAGTGGTTAAGCCATCAGATTGTTTGCTTTGTTTAACAACACCACTAGAGCACATCGATTTATTAATCAGCTGTTGGATGTCAAACATTTGGTAATTTTGAGATATAGTCTTAGAGAGGAAACAGAATACATTTTTCTATTGGTAGCAAGGGATCTTTTATATGCACCATTCCACAGACATGATAACACATACCACAGTCTTTGATATGCCAGTCGTGGTGCACTGGCTGGAATGAGAAATAGCCCAATATGGGCCCACCAACGGGGATTGATCCCAAACTGACCGTGCATCAAGCAAGTGCTTTACCAATAAGAAATAATGGAATAAGAAAAAGCCTAACGGGCCCACTGATGGGGATCGATCCTAGACCAACAGCACATCAGGCGAGTGCTTTATCACTAGACTATGTCATACCCCTTTATCGGAGTTAAAGCTGGTAACTGAGTTTGATATGCAAGGACCATCTCCCATGTTGATGTTTAAGGGGAGCTATCACTCTCGCCTCCCAAATCTTAAATGACTCCCAGTAATTATCTAAGTTAGGGTAGCAAGTAATCACTACCTTCAAATTAACAGGGTCTACAATATGCTGTTTAAAATTATATATTTACTAACCCTTTAGCCAGTATTTGTTCAACCGTCTCTCCGTGAAGCATCCCATCACCAGTCGCACCATGAGTTATCTGCTCTTGATTTAATCCATCGCCATTCTCATTTCTAAAAGCACTCTGAACCTCCTCTCTATCCTCAGAGCCTGTGGCAGCAGTTTCTGCCTTACATTTATTTGACACAGGTTCTTGATTTCTGCTTGACACAGTCCCAACTTCTGAAGCAGTGGTGCTATTTTCTCTTTCCAGGTTATTCGTAGAACTTTGCTGTTGTTCTAGTGGTTGGTTGGTGTTGGATGGTGTTTGAAGTGGCTGGTTGGACGTAGGTGGTACAGTTTTCTGCTGATATGCTCTCGCTGTGACGTTTCTCCTGGAATACCTGGCTCTGCTGATGTTTTTGTTTATCACTTCATGTTTCATATCGGCCACACTGCAAGGTTCTGCTGGCTGAAATAATAATAATAATAGCAAGAAAGAAATGTTTTATTTAACAAGACATTTTAATTATGTTTATATGGCACCAGACATATGGTTAAGGACCACATAGATAATTAATTAAAGAGGAAACCTGCTGCCGTCTCTCCATGGGTCACTCTTTGTGATTAGCAGTGAGGGATTGTTTATATGCATCAACCCACACACAGGAGAGTACATGTTGTGGCCTTTATTACACCAGTTGTGGAACATTGACTGGAATGAAAAATAGCCCAATGGACCCACCAATGGGATTCGATCCTAGACCAACAATGCATCAGGCTAGTGCTTTAACACTAAGCATAAATTTTATCTTTAAAAGCTAAGTCTAAAATAGAAATATATTTATGTACCCAATAAGTTCACTCGCACAAAAATAAGACGAGAAAATATTTATAGCCTGTCAAATTTCCTTTTTCATTCAATTCTGTTCTTTTTACAATTTTAAAAAAGGAAACACAAGCCCAAAACTTTGAAGCATGCTATGTGTATCTCACATATCAGGGTGCTCTTAATCTTTAAAAGTAGGTGGTAATAGTTACGGTGACCCAGGGCTTCTAGAAATTTTATCATATCTACTAGTCATGGGATCAGTGATTTTTAAAATTTACTAGCCACAATTAAAAATTCACTAGCCCTACTTTACTTTAAGTTAATACAATTTTACTAAATAATAGTAAAAATCAGATGTCACCTAAAGAGAGAGATATAGCTTAAAATACACTAACTTTGGGGGGTGGGGATTGGCGGGCAGGATATTCATAAATTTACAAAATAGACAACTGCAACATTTGAAACAAAACATTTGACTAGCGGTCAGGCATGGCAATAGTAGTTATTTACTAGCCTAAAATAGAATATCACTAGCTATGGGAGTGGGGCTACCATTATCTAGAAGCCCTGCAGTTACCTAGCACGGACAAGTATAAAAAGTTAAGTACACTAGTCATTGAAAATCGCCACCTACTGCTTTCATTGCATATACCTTTGGATATTCTAAATGCTTCTTTTACTTAATTACAGAGAGAGGAGCAAGACTAACATTATTAAGCATTTCACTGTTTTCACACAATGTATACTTACTGGCTTTGGAGCTTTGTTAATAAACTTCAAGTAGTCCTTGTTTCCAAGACAATTTCCTAAACAGTTTCCAAAACTTCTGAAAGAGAAATTAGAATAGTTTGAAGAAATGCACAATTCAATATGCAGTCTGTCACAATCAAGACTGTCAATTCCCCATAAATATGATATCAAACAAAAGAATGTTTAGCAAACTGTGGTGTAGCTACTTTCCCATAAATAACATATATCCCCATCTATTAAATAGAAGTTAATAGACAACACATTCAATTAGGTTGATAAAACAAAAAGGATGTCTAAAAACACCTCAACATTTTAATCAGTGGCTAACAGGGAGTTAACATGGTAAATGAAACACTTTGTCAGCAGAATAAGAGAAGAGACCCACCATCACAACACAGACGACACATGATTAGCAGATGATTCTCTGATAAAACCAGTACTGTACTAGAGCACTGGCTGCAATAAGAAACAATCAAAATATCGTACCTAACAGGAGGAAAGGCAAGAGACGTATCTGTCACCCCATCCTAAGAAAACCTAAAAAGGTGCCATTTTGTCTAGCTGGAGAGTGCCCTAATTATTTTATATTGCCACCCTATCCCCTTATTTTAGGCAAGGTATGGCCATGCAAATTGGTCAACTATTCTAACCATTGGACTACATCTTGCTTCAGGCTAGTAAAGTCCAATTTTCCCATACTGTGGTTGAAACAATTACAAAAGAATTAAATATAAAACACAAGTGAAAAATGTTAACTTAATCAATGCAGGTTTTTTTTATATATGTGGTGGTGGAATGAGGGGAGGGACATAGAGTGGACAAAAAGAGATGCATTAAAAAAAGACATTAACAAACTTGAGAGCTCTTTTCAGGCCATCTGTGACAGCTTCTTTCCTAGCTTTTTCAATCGATAATGCCTTCGATCGGAGTCCTTCACTAACACCATAGCCGATATCCTCATGATAAACTCCATCCTATAAGAAAATAAAACTAAACTTTAAACTTTTTGTTGTATTAGACATATAGTACAATAACTCATCTTCCAAACATAGCTAAATAAAATTGCTGTATCTAAATGACTTGTATATTCACGAAGAGAGTATTAAGCTAATAAAGACCACATTTAGAACCAAAAAATAT
Source organism: Gigantopelta aegis (assembly GCF_016097555.1). Lineage (NCBI taxonomy): Eukaryota > Metazoa > Mollusca > Gastropoda > Neomphalida > Peltospiridae > Gigantopelta > Gigantopelta aegis. The sequence goes on along the minus strand of NC_054701.1, from coordinate 36,164,602 downwards.
ATTGTTTTTAAGTATTTTTTCTTCTGTTAGAAATTCTACTAAAAAAATTCCTTAAATACTAACTTAGAAGCTGACGTAAAGTTAGCATCTGTCAAGCAGGGGTGGGAAATAGTGAACTGTATAAAAGAGGAAATCTAGAGGGGTCCCAGAAATTCTTGAAATCCTAGGTTAAAATCAGTGCGAACTGACACATTTTGGAGGAAAGGAAGATTAAAATGCGAGGAAATGCAATGTTCCATGAGAGGAAAACAGCTGATCTGAGGAGAATTTCCACCCCTGAATAGGATATTAAACAATAATTTATTTGTTTACATACCTTAAGTTGTACCTTCACCAGGGCACTGATTCCCACATAAAATCTTCCATTGTTGTGATCAACAAAATCTGAAACAAAAACAAATACCTTAGATGATTTAATGTAATTTTAAATAGATAGCAAGTCATCTAAAATATTTCTGAGGACTCTGCTTGTCACCTCTGCCTACAAAATACAATAAAAGATCAAATTAAAAAAGCTTATAAATGGATCAGTCACCAAATAAGGTATAATCATTTGTAGCTAAAGGAAATGATCTGTTGTGTTCAATGGCGGGAGTGGTAGCAGACCTCGTTGAAAAAATAACTGATTAATTGTTCCGCTAACTTAGATTATGGGGAGCCATTTAACATATTATACTAATACCATATAAATCCACATGCTAAGGAGAGCTAAAAATTACTCTCCTTTAACTAGTCTAAAACAAAGGAGATGGGTTACACCAGGCCTGGTGCTTATAAAACTTTTAGAGTCTAGACTCGAGACTAATAGAGTCTGAGACACTCATGTCATGACAATGCCATACAAATTGTATGCGTGTGACGTCATTAGAGATTGAGTCTGGACTCTTAGATGTTTTATAAGCGCGGGCCCACGAGAGAGATGGAGAAGATGGCCACAAACAGACAACAGTGGCATTCCTTAGTCGATGGCCTACGTTCCCAAGTAGGCATAAGTAAGTAAGCAAGTTTAAAGGGACATACCCTAGTTTTTAAACACTAAGGCATATTTTTGACTATTAGAGCCATTTTTGATAAATGAAATCATACTTTACTTAGATTTGATGGTTTAGATTATCAATTTCCATTTATTCAAAGTGTTTTTGGTTATCCTGGAGTTTTTAATATCATGCATTTCTCATATTTTTAAAAACATGTGTGTCTGAGAAGTAACAGTTATGGAGTAGAGTTTTAGTCTAATTTTAGAGGGTATTTCACCATTTCAAAGTCACAGACTCATGTTTCACTCAAATGTAACTTTATCCAAATGTGTTAAAGGTTTGTAGATTAACTAAACTTAATGCTAATTTCCACAGGTTGAAACTAGGGTCTGTCCCTTTAGCTAGTATCAGGGGAGTGATGCTAAGTCAAAGTAATAACTCCCCATTAAATGTACACAACATCCTCTATGAAAATGAAAACCTAGTTCTAAAAATAAAAGAAATTTTAACAAAAGATAAAAATGGCAAAGGGATATTGAAGCAAACGTGGTCATAAATTATTTAAACGATATTTTTACCAACAGTTTGCTGTGACACAGAATGTGACCATCCATTAAAGCCAAACGTCTCATTTGCAATGTTAATAAGTCGCCATCCCTCAATATAAGCAAGCTGTAAAAAAAAAAGAGAGAGAGACAAATTATATAAATAATTTTGACTGGATCCAGGGTTATCAATTAAAATTTGTTTAAGAAGATGGTTTGTATTATTTACATATAAATTGGATTAAAGTTACAAATTAAATTGGACCAATTTTTATCAAAACATAAGCAACAAAACAGTAAAAGGCAGCTTGGAAATTTGTGTTTTTCTGTAACTTAATATAAAATGCAGTTTCATCTAGATGTACATAAAATACCTTTTGAAATACATGTTTGATAATCAATATATAAAGTTGTAAATACATTAATGCAATCCTAAAACAATTGCGGGAAGTAATTAACTGCTCCCCTAACTTAGAAAAATTATGGGGAGCCATTTAAGATATTACCATACTAATAACATCTAAATTCACATGCTATGGCGAGCTAAAAATTACTCTCTTTGAACTTATCTTAGACAAGCGAGAGTAATACTAGTTTGATTTATACATCATGGTCTGTAAAGCAATACATGTCCCCTACCGGGCCCAAATTTTTTTCTTATCTCCTAAATTCAAGGGCATTAACTCTGAAAAGTGGGTAAATCACCACGAAACTTTAACTTGATCTGTAAAGCTATATGCAAAAGATAAAGCTATATACAACTTTTCATCTTCATATCTACAGGCATTGGAAAAATCCAGAAAAGAAATTTTCACATCTCCTAAGTTCAAGGGCCATAACTGCGTCAAAATGGGTAAATCGCCATGAAAGTCAAACTTGATCTGTACAAGTATGTAATAAACCTATACACCAAATTTCAGCTCAATATCTAAAGGTCTTCTGAAATAAAAGTCTGCAAAACAAATTTTCACATCTCTTAAGTTCAAGGGCCATAACTCTGTCAAAAATGAGTCAATTGTCATGCAAGTCAAACTTGATCTGTAACAGTACATGATGAAACTATATATAAACGTTCAGCTCAATATGACAAAGCCTTCTGCAAAAAACATCGGGAAAACATGTGGGACAGACTGACAAACAGAAGGACAGAGATGAAACCTATAGTCGCTTCCGGATGGACCGGTAGGGTACTTGTAATTTCCCTGATACTTTGAATTATTATGCATCAGACCTTTAAGCCTCCCGCTCCTTGTCTCTGACTGATGAATTCCGGTCCAAGTTTCTGTCGAAGAGCAGACTGAATTGCAGCATGCTCTTCATCTGTAAATTCTTCCTGAAATTCGCATTGGAAACATTTCAGATCTATATAAACTGCATGTGTCAAACTTATTGTCAAAGTTGAATCTGGCTAATATATTTCATAATCCATTCGCCCCCAAAATAATTTGAGAATTACATGTAGCACTTTTAAGCCTGCTGCAGAACTTTATGACAATGTGCAAGTTTACCTGCATGTAACAAACATTGTACGCAACTTCACCCAGTGTACTAACCCGTGAGATTTTTGTTGCATCCGAGTGAAATGACTCCAACCAAACACTGGAGCAATTTTTCATTACATGCAACTAAAACTGCACATTGTAAATGTCTCAAAGCTATGTGGCAGGCTATAGTGCCACATTATTTTGTTCAGTTAAACTTAACATAGAGGAACAACAAAGACAAAACTGAATCAGGCTAGATACATTCTCAAATAAAATTTGTAACATTGCTAAAAACCTTTTTACTCAGCTTAATTGTAGAAATCTTCATACATGCATACATGTACATATGCAGTGAAACTCCTCAAAACTGGACAGCCATGGGACCAAGGAAAAAGTAAGGTTTTGAGGGGTATCCGGTTTACAGAGGTTTCAGTATTGAGGTAAACCATTTGTTGGTTGGTGTTCTCTACTGATATAGTAACTAATAAAACTGAAAAAAAAACAGGTACACTTTCCAACTTTTGAATTATTTTAAGTTTATCACAAAGCGATAATTCAACTTGGCAGCGTTTCGCTGAACGTTCTGACTTGTCCAAAGTAAATATTAAATACAAATTTTCCACCAAACTAAGCCAAACAATTTTACTCTTGGTTACTCTTTATTTTGTTAAATAAACTTTGTAAAGATAAAAAACAAAACAACAACAAAGAAAGGGTTCAAACTTCCTAGTTGCTTTGCCGTTCATTGCGGTAATCGTGAGACGTACATGCAGGCTATGAAAAGGAGCTCAATTAAATTTGTAAGTTAATCTAACTTTGTAACAATCGAGCTCAGAATAAAGGAATACATGTGTTTCCTCCAGTTATTTAAACATCAGAGCTGTTAATTAATTCCTTTTATTGGTATTTGTCAACTGCACAACAGTGACACTTGAGCATGCACACATGTAATTAGCTCTGCATATGCAATCACTGAGTGGGTATTCAAAGTAGAAGTAATGCAGTAATGATTTGGGGCTATATGCGTAGGCAGTTCAGCCTTAGGTTTTGTGTAGGGCCGGCCTCCCCTCCCTCCCGACCCTCACGTGGTCACACCAATGTTTAAAATATGACTGGCAGCCCCTTTCCTCTTAACCTCCCATGGGCTTAATGAATATTGTTTAATAATTATTATTAATTTTAGACCAGCCCATCTAAATTTGCACCGAAAATATATTATCTTAATAATTTATATAGGTTAGGAATGTTGTTATTTTTCTTTATGGGCGCAGCCAAAACGTTTTAACCCCAATTTTCCCCTTTTTATACTTTTGGCGTTAATATTCAAAATTTCCCCTATCTGTTAGGTTATCCCTGTCCCGAGTCAGACCCCCGATCCTATCGGAGGCTGGACTCGAGATAGGCGTGTTCGAAACCTTAGTGGTATATGGACACGTTAAACCAGTTACTAAGCTAAGCAGTAATGATTGACATCGGTGTGACCGTCTGGTTTTCTGAGTGCGAGTGCGAATAATTTTTACATGCTCATATACCACTAGAGTTTCGAGCATGTCCATCCCGGGGCCTGTCCCTGGATAGCCAGGGGCTTGTCCCGGGACAGAAAAAAAATAAAGCGGACAATTTTGAAATTTACATCCAAAAATTAAATAGTTGGCCTTTAAAATTTTGATGCGCATCTCTAATATAATTAATGAAGAAAATTCTACTCATTAAATTTGGTCGCTAGATTAGATCGAGTGGTCAAAAAGAAATTAGATAAGATCAGTGGCCCGACTCGGGATGGGGGTGGGGGGGGAGGTAGAGTTGAAAATGGGAAGAATTTTGAAAATAGCAATTAGTAAAAAAGTTAATAGAATTTTAAAAAAAGAAGAAAAAAAAGAGAAGTTACAAGCCAAAAATAAAAAGAATTGACTGCTCGGTCGTGGTGCGGATGGGTCCGACTCCGGAGGATACCAAATGGTATCACAATAAAACAAAGTAAAGTCTAGAAAAGAGTAGTAGGGGCCGACCCCGCTTCCTATTTCTTCTTAGAGTGGGGCGGTCAATCTTCCAGTGCTGCTAGGACAGGCTCGGACATGTAGAGACTAAACGCGAACAACCGTGGCATTCTGCAGAATGGCCATCATACGAATCAAGAAAAAAAAAGAGTCAACATAGTCAGACGGAGAAATGACGTGGAGGCAAGGAATCTCGCTAAAAAAGAATCCAACCTGGTGGTGCAGACTGCCGAAATGAGAAGCGTTCCAGCGTTCAATCAGTTCCAATGGCTGCATACATCCCAGTAGAAAACTTCACTTCGCTGACAAAAACAACATGAGTGAAGGATCCCCAAGCCGAGCCACGAAAGCACGTGCAGTGTGCACAAACACGTCTTACCACGACGAGATCCAGACTGGGAATGTGGTTTTCTGAGGTAAAATTTCCATTAAAGGAAAACGATGAGACTGGATAATTTCGTCCAGTGCAGTTTAGAGGGGTTTCTGGTTTAGAGAGGTAAATTTTAGTGTTAAAAGATATGCAAATCACGGGACCATGTAAAACATCCTGTTTTGAGGGAATTCCGGTTTACTGAGTTTTGAGGGGTTTCACTGTACACATGTACAAAAATAACATGCATGTACAAATAAATTTACATACATATTTTAATCTAGTGTACATACATGTTTCTTCCAACAATTTTTTTTTAATGAACATTTTTATATTCATTTATAGTTTAGATCATAACAACCAATCCAATAACATTTTATTCAGTAAAGCATTGTGATTTGGTACAGGATGCAAGTTTCAGAGATCACTAAACAATTCTAAAATATTTAGTTGCTAACAAAATTTCTCAACTGTTGCCAATCAAACTGTTTTAAACATCAAAAAGATTGATATTGGATAATATATATATATATATATATATATATATACACATATATATCATAGGAGTACGGGCTCTAAATTTAGTAGAGGACAGGCCCAAATCTGGATATTGTTTGTAAAAAATTTGCATTACTATCCAACAGTTATATAGGGTTTCAAATGAATTATTTAGCATTTTTACATTGATTACATCTAATATTGTGAGTAGGATGATAAAAATAGGCTTATAGGAGAAGCCACGGTGACGTCACATGTTTTGATCACGTGGTACCGCGTGAGCGCTGGTAGGCAAGAAACCAGTTGACAATACTGGCATTAGTAGTAATGAACAATCGAATGTTTTTCCGTCAATTAAATCAGTGTAGACTAGTTTTGATGAATGGTATTTTGTCATGGTAATTTCATACGTTGTTGTTAGATGCACAAGTCACTGTAGTAAGGATTATGAAATTAGTTTCATCAAATACAGTGGAAGCGAAACGTTGAACAGTTAAAGCTGACAACAATCAACTTTGCCCATCCCACAACGGAGATCGTCATTTTATACAAGGTTTGTTGTATGTTATTCATTCGTAATACTAATACACGTCAGTATTTATTGAAATGAAAATTGAAAAGATAATAAAATAATATTTTTTTTTAATAAAAGCCCCCACCAAACTGACATGGAAACAAAGTTACCCTGTGAACAGTAGGCCTACCCAGTCAATCGACAAACAACGTTTTATGTAACTTTTTGTTTGTATTGACAGATCCATTATAGTGGGTAAAACAAAAATCTGAATATATTTTATATTGTATTATGCCATAAAATATGTAGGTGGCTGGAGTATTTATATTTTTAATTAAATAACAGGGAGCTGTGTGTGTGTGCGTGTGTGTGTGTGTGTGCAATCAAGCATATATATATATCGTTTCATATGAAAATGGTTCTGAAATATTTCCATTTATTAATTATATTATATGTTAATTATAATGTTTTACTTTTTTTTATTGAAGAAGTGATCCACAGGTGTATTTGTAATGTGTAAGTTTATTTTTTAATAATAAAATAAAAGGTATAAACATTTCAGGGTGGGATATCAGTTGTATGAAATCATTTGTTTGGGATTAAAAATAAATAAATACTAATAATAAAACTGGATATTGATCCACAAGTTGGTGATAGCCACTATATTTTATTAAAAACATAAATTATGTTACATGCATTTATTATATAAGTTATCTGAATTTGTTTGCAGCAAATAAAGAAAGAAAAGGGGAGCTGATTGTATTTATAAGTATTATTGTCATCAGCGACAGATGTCAATATGTCTTCACAAATACATTTATGTGTATTCAAATATTTCAATAATATTCAATATACACAATATAAAACTTTCATACTTATATATCATAGAAATTTACCAATTTTCTTATTTTTTTCTAGGTATCAGTGATCCCTGTTTATGGACAAAAAGAGAACCGGCAACTCTTGGATGAAAAATGGGCCTTTCACGATGAATTAAGGGCATTTAAGTTTTAGGGTGAATTAAGGGATGCTAAGGAGAACACTGGTATCAGATTCAGCGATTCTTTTCTACAGTATCTCATGTTTCTGTGCATAAGAGGGATACCAGAACTTTTTTCACTGACTTTCCAAACTACCATGTGCAATATTAGTGGGGCTATTCGGTATGTGATGATGACATTGATAACACACTGACTTTCCAAACTACCATATGCAATATTATTGGGGCTATTCAGTATGTGATGATGACATTGATAACACACTGACTTTCCAAACTACCATATGCAATATTATTGGGGCTATTCAGTATGTGATGATGACATTGATAACACACTGACTTTCCAAACTACCATATGCAATATTATTGGGGCTATTCAGTATGTGATGATGACATTGATAACACTTGGATTTAATCTTTTTTTACCAGGATCTCTATTTTCTAATAAAAACAGACTTTACAAAATCAATAAAATTATATCGAGAAACAATAGACAACACATATTTATTATTTTCTTTTTCTATTATCATTATAAACCAATGATCAAATGATATTTGCATTGTGTTAATGTGTGTCTTACATTAAAACATTGTATTGTTATCATTTACAGTAATTTGTTGTTTTAACTGGTTTATTAATCAGGTTGAAAGTGATAGCCTTTGAAACTGTGCCTCTTGTCAAAGGTAACTGACACTGTTTTAGATTTGAAAGGAAGGAATCTTTTATTTAACAATGCACTCAAGTCATTTTAATTACGGATATATAGAGTCGGACATGTTTAGGGATCACACAGATAATATTAGGGAGGAAACCTGCTGCTGTCACACAATGGATTACTCTTTCCGATTAACAATAAGGGATCTTTTATATGCATCAGCCCACAGACAGGATAATAAATAGTGTAGCCTTTGTTACACCAGTTGTAGAGCACTGGCTGGAATGAGAAATAGCCCTATAGGACCACCAACAGGAATCAATCCTAGATCGACTGCGTATTAAACTATGTCCTGGCCTGCATGGGATTAGGCGATTAAAATATTAATGGCAATTTTTATGTATATATATATCTAAAAAAATAATGCTACAAAATGTTCTGAAGATGGAACCACAAAGGTGAGGGACCAAGTAAATTTGAGATGTATCCGGTTTAAAAGGCTAAGTTCTGTACTAATATTTAAAAAGGGACGCTGTAGCTAGAGGGAGCAATGTATGTGTGGTCATGGAACATGTATGGAAACTAAATTTAGGTTCCTCCATTTTAATACAATGTGTTAATATGTATCCGATATCAGCAAGTTTAAGGAATAAAAAAGGACTTGATAAAATTAATAGTTTTAAAGTTTTTGTAAAGTTTTCTAATAAGATACTTGCTTAAATTTATTGTTGATGAAAAGCCTTACAAATGAACCAGTAGACAAGTCTGATGTGTTATATATATATAAAACTACTGTCTATATATTGTCTACTGGTTGTTCATTTGTAACAAATGTTCATATATATATATATATATATATATATATATATGTGTGTGTGTGTGTGTATGTGTATCTATATGTACATATATATATATGTATATATACATATATGTATATATATATATATGTATATATATATATATATATATATATATATATATGGGTTATTTAAAATTGTTTAAAGAAATAATTTCCTTTAACAAAGTGTAGGCCAATTATTTCTTTTAAACAGTTTTAAATAAAAAATATAGGCCTACTCGTTTTATTTTATTATTTTTATTTGTGTGTGCGCGCGCTCGTTTGTAATGCTTTACTTGAAATATGGACCAGACGCTTTAAAAATACATGGACTAATAATATTTATTCAGGTGAAAAGAAAAAAGAAAAAAAAAGGAAGTTTGCTATAGTTTTGAACTCGGTCAATCGTCAAATTTTATGGGTGGAAAGAGTACATGTATCTCCTCCATACAGGAGCTATGTAGAATAGCGTTCCCGTGCTACAAGCGGTAATTTAAGCACGTGTTGGCCATTCTTTGCTATTCACGCTACGCTAGTTCGCTTTGTTACTAATGGCCATTATGATAGACTTCTGCCTACCAGATGCGCGCGCATGCTGATACGTGACGTCACTTCCCTAAACACATGGCTTCTCCTATATGGTAATGTTTCAGGGAAACTCATTATTCTGAACGTTGCCGTCGTTTTTGCAAAAAATACAGTGTTTCAACAATGGAAGAGAGGGTAGTTCCCCCCCCCCCCCCCACCCCGACTCCCCATTTTGTATGCTTAAATAATTACAATATACTGGCATTACCTGTCCAAATGTTTTGTGTTCCATTAAATTTCAATAATCAACATGTTTTTTGCAAATTTAAAATATTTTGCATCATAATCATATATTCTAATGTGGGCATATAAAAAATTATATTGTAAGTCAAAAGTATTGTGTCAGCAACGATGAGTATTCATAAAAGTGAGTTTAATCGATCGATTTCAAATTGAATTTGGCGCTTCAAAAATAGTCTTGACTCTTCAGTCTCTTGCAGCCTTCTGTAGTTTTGTTTTCTTATCATTTGGGTCTCACAAAGACCTGATCGTGAATGCAATGAAGTAGATAAAATCTTTTAAATTAAACTATTAGTTTAATTTATTTGATTTGTACTCTCTGGAAATATTTGTTTTAATTTATTTTATTTATGAAAACAGTCCTTAAAACCGGAAATACATTTCAGGAACCGGAAAGTAAGTGCTCGATTTTTGTGTGTAATATTTACGATACGAACGATTATAAGACTACATGGACGTCAACTGAAATTGATAAAATTATATGTATCAACTGTGGTGGCAGAGATGGATGTATGTGAGAGTGAATAACATAATTGTTTTTATAAATTATGTGGACAGTGGCCTAACATGAAAGAACGAAGGAACCAATGAAAGAACGAACGAACTAACGAAAGAACGAACGAATATAAATGTGAGGAATATCAGACAACCTATGCATAAACAATTGTATAAATTAATTAGTAGATTAATTTACGATTGAGAATACAACTTAGATAACACAAACTCAGCAAAACATTTGACATCAGAAATCGATTCATGTCACATGAAAGCCACTCGAGGGTGGCGCGCAAAACGTTTTTAACGTGCAGAATGTGCCCCGCGCATCTGTAGATGCATGGCTAGTGTCGTTCTTAGTAAAGACTAACATCCAACCGATTATAATGCTAATGTGCTATCCCAGATATGTATTGAGTTTTATTAATAACGATATTTTTTAATATGAGTATATATGTTATATATCTTTTAGAAATATGTAGAGGTATATATATATATATATATATATATATATATATATATATATACTGACACAATGAAAACGCAAAAACAACATTTCATTGCAAATAACGACAAACTATTAATGAATTGATGGATAATGTAATATGACATTAATGACTGGTATTCATGAGATACATTCACATGGTGACAGCGCAAAAGTGGCTGGAGAACTGGTCTTAGAATAACGTCAACAGAACACTGGGCTGTAAAGGCATCGTGGACAATGATGAGATCACTTCTGAAATCACAGTTGATTGCCCCTCCATACCATTAGATAACCGCCACAAAACCGATCACGTTCCCTTACACATCCGTCAGCGTAACACGATGTCGCGGTGTCATGATGTTACCGTTGTACGGGCGTCTGCATCTGAGTCCAGCCTAGCCCGAGTACTCTGACTGTAAGAGAGCTAGACGGACATTTGGACATAAAACGCTCTCATTACAGTCAGAGACCAGCCTATGTCTTTTTTTGGCAATTCCTGACTACCAAACGGTAGGCAACGAATCCCGCTCTAATACCACAACAATCCTATGTTTGACGTCAAATACCTTTACATCAATCATTTTCGAGTTAAGTGATACAAAAAAATCCACATATTAATCACTAATACACATACTACAGAAAGAAACCCGACAGCACCCACATTCAGCTACGCTTCGTGACACTCCGTCGCAACAATTACAAAGCTCGGCGATCTATTTCGAGACTGGGCGATTCCGCCTTGTGCAGCAGTTACAGGGGTCGTCTCATAAGAGGAGGCAGTACGTAGCACATACTTTTGCCGTATCCTGTCGATAACACCCCAAATGTATCCTTCAAATTCAAAATGGAATCAATAATGTGTAATGGTTTTGGTTTAATGACGTAATGAAATCCAAATTCATCCAAAACGGCATTAGCCAACTCTTCCATGTTGTAACTTCGCTTGATATGAGATGCACAACACGTTAATAGAGTTTTTCTTCTTTCCTCAATGGAAATCGTAGCGGGTCTCTTCTGAATACTACGAGTCTGAATTACGAAACGTTTGATATCTAGTGTCGTTAAACAAGATAAACTGTTCTCTCTATTTAATATAAAAATCGAAGATCTGCAATAGATGTCCGCGTAAGACCGATAGATACACGATCGAACCATTGACGCAACCGGCAACAGATTGTTGTTAGTACAGCTCTCTTTAGATGCAAATAAAAGATATTATTGTAGATATCAAATCAGTTTTATACAGACAAATTCAGACCGAAAGTAGCCATTTGTTTTGTTTAACGACATCACTAGAGCACATTGATATATTAATCACCGGCTATTGAAATCAAACATTTGGTAATTCTGGCTCGTAGGGATATATTATAATATATGCACTTTCCCACAGACAGGAAAACACATACCACGGTCTTTGACCAGTTGTGATGCAGTAATTGGAACGAGAAAAACCCCAATCAGTTGAACGGATCCACTAAGGTGGTTCGATCCTGCGACGCAAGCACCTCAAGCGAGCGCTCAACCGACTGATCTATATATCCCGCCTCTTCCAAATAAAGCCAAAACTCAAATTTCCCTTCATGTCAAACAATATTTCTTCTGCTCCAGCTTTTGATATCTACATAATGCCATTTTATGAGATACCTTAGGACATGCTTATATGCTCATTATATACTGATTCCAAACAACGCCGTATGTTTTTAAAAGTGTTATGGTAGACATGTTACGTCTACATTTCCAAATACCATGCGTCAATGACTAAAATGATATCTCATACTAAACCTTGTATACAATGGGTTTTTAATATATTTTGTTTGTGAAAGTGCCGTAGGCCTATATAATTTTCATCGTTTAAATTAATCGTCGGTGCCATCGGTGCAGCAGGGTATACTCACGTAGCCCAGTGGTAAAGCGTTCGCTTAATGCGCGGTCGGTCTAGGATCGATCCCCATCGGTGGACCCATTGGGCTATTTCTCGTTCCAGCCAGTGCTTCACAACTGGTGTAACAAAGGCCGTGGTATATACTACCCTGTCTGTGGGATGGTGCATATAAAAGATCCCTTGCTACTAATCGAAAAGAGTAGCCCATGAAGTGGCGACAGCGGGTTTCCTTTCTCAATATATATGTGGTCTTTAACCATATGTCTGACGCCATATAACCGTTAAAAAAAACTGTCGTTAAATAAAACATTTTCATTCATTCATTCCCATTTCAGCTGTGTTAATGTTCATTTGACCTCAGTCTTGTACAGGTTTTGATTTGTCAGACCAGTCTTTGGAGTGACATTGCTAGGGGCCTAGTTCACAAAATGCACGCAATTTAGCGATCTCGCAGCGCAATACAAAAACAAACAAAAACTAAACCAACCAACAATCAAAACTTACAAAGACGATACGATGTTGTCTAAGAGAGATTTATGAATTAGGCCCCAAAACTTCAGACAAACGCAAGATGTATCGTCCAGGCAGTGGCAGTCCTCTTATAAACGAAGCACACGATACTGATTTATGGGCGGAGTCACAATCTTGTCAAAACATCCTCTGTACTCTGTCTTGAGCAGAGGTACACGATTTTGAATGGTAAAGTGATGTTGTTTCCAGGACCTAATCCACAACGCTGTCTTGAGCAGAGATACACGATTTTGAATGGTAAAGTGATGTTGTTTCCAAGACCTAATCCACAACGCTGTCTTGAGCAGAGATATACGATTTTGAATGGTAAAGTGATGTTGTTTCCAGGACCTAATCCACAACGCTGTCTTGAGCTCATGCAGTCCTTACATACAAGTTTTTTTGCACTGAATCGCAAGATTGTAAAGTTGCGAGACATTAAAGGGACATTCCCGAGTTCGATGCATTGTAAGATGTTTCCGACTAATAAAATATTTCTACGATTAAACTTACATATTAACTATATTTTCTTGTTTAAGATATCAGTGTCTGTATATTCAATGTGTTGCTGGTCGTCTTAATATTTGTAAGAAATATACCAAATATATTTGGTATGTAATTACAGTCGTCAAAAAGTCTCTTTTAGTCGATAACATCTTAAAAATTGCAACAAACTCAGAAATGTCCCTTTAAAATTTGTGTGCTGTATCAATGTACCTAACAATATATTTATGTGGCTATCCGGAGCGGGATCTAGCTCAGTCGGAAGAACACTTGCCTGTAGTATTGAATTATATATAGCATATGTGATAATGTTTTCAATGTCAACTGCGCCCCCCCCCCCCCCCCCCCCAATGAGCTGACCTGAAACCTTTTCACCATGTATTTCATCATTGTACTCGCAATATTAGTTGTAACCTATATAAACACGCGTAATGATTCATATAGAGAATAATACATGAGGGGCAGTTAGATACCATTTATCTCACAACAAGTTGTTTTAAAATGTATCTAACGAGCGAAAGCAAGTTTGACACATTTTTAAACAACGAGTTGTGAGATAAATGGTAATTAACGGACACGAAGGTATTATTATTCTTTTGTTTTTTTTACATATCCTTAAAGTTTTTAAGCAAATTTTAAAATCTTTTTCGATTACAAGTTATTTACAGCCGTTGCACTTGTAGCTGACTTACGCGTCACAGACACATGAATGTCAGGTTCACTATACGTCACAGTCTAATCGATTTCCATTGTGTAGTTTTTCATTGGTCGTATGGCATTGGTGACCTGGTCATCACCTATGAGCAGCCAGTCGTATGTCTTGAAATTGTTAACACACGTGCGTGTGTAAACAACTATGTGTTATCAAAAATAACGCATGGTGTTCTCACCAACGGGTGTGTAAGAAAATATATTACTGTGACTAACCGGAGCGGGATTAACGCCCAGTGCTGGAGCAAATCTTCGCATTCGGGAAAAAACTGATGGCTCCAAAATGTTCGCTCAAAATGAGCTGATATGACTTGAAACCTACTCACCATGAATTGATGGTAATCTATGTAGCCTAAAAACGCGTAATGATTCACAGCTGTTTCGTAGTAATGCAAATGATTGCAAACTTCACGAGATGAGATATAAATCATATTTGACAAAAAACATGAAATGTTTTATTTATTATATCACTTTTGGCAATTTACCTTTATTTTTAAAATGCCAACAGCAAAATAGTTCCGGCTTTTTTTCAATGAAGATAACACTTTCTACAGTGACGATAACACATTTTGGAGTGAAATAGTGAAAGTTTCACTCTAAAATGTGTTATCGTCACTGAGTGACTGATAATACTTTTATTTCACTGATATTTTAAGATATTTCACTAAATGTTATATAATAAAATGTTATATAATTAAATTAATTAAGATTCGGACATTTTCGTTTACTTCGGGCAAAAATCAGCCTGCACCCTCACATAAATGGGAGCATGTACGCCTATGCAAGTTAAAGTTTGTTTTGTTTAACGACATCACTAGAGCACATTGATTAATTAATCATCGGCTACTGGATGTCAAACATTTAATAATTCTGACTTATAGTCTTAGAGAGGAAACCCGCTAAAAAAATTTCATTAGTTAGAAAGGGATCTTTTATATGCACTTTCCCACAGACAGGAAGGCACATGCCACGGCCTTTGACCAGTTGTGGTGCACCGGTTGGAACGAGAGAAAAACCCAATCAGTTGAATGGATCCACTGATGTGGTTCGATCCTGCGACGCAAGTACCTCAGGCGAGCATTCAGCCGACTGAGTTAAATCCCGCCCCATGATTTGACCATAACGTTAGTTTTAGTTTTTTGGAAGGTTCGTTGGGTTTTTTATAAGGCCTCCCCAAAATATATAGTCGGTCTCTACGGACGCGTGTGCAGGGATTTTAGAAAGTGGTCTAGACTGTGGCGAACGAAGTTTATAGGGGGTTCATCCCAAAAACGCACCCGCTGTACACGCGCCTGTTCTGGTCAGGCCAAAGCTACAGAACTGACGATATGATGCGGTTTTTCCCAACTTTTTTTTTTTTTTTAATTTGTTTTGTTTTTATATATTGTTTGCTTGCTGTTTTTTTGTTGGTTTTTCTTTTGAAAATTATGGATTGCACAGAAAAGGTGAGTATATTTTATTTTGTGTGTCCTCCTTATCTACCTTGGTCCCTCCTCATTGGTCATGGTGTCCCCTCATTTGCCTTGGTACCCTAAATGCTTTCTTTCATATTTTTATATTTGACATAAATTTTGAGGCTATATCTACTAAATACCGGTGTGGCAGAATATGCTCACATTTCGTGAAAACCTGATATCATCACTGTTATGATAGCGATTCATGAGTGTAAACTAGTCTAGCAGTGGCAATCCTCTTTCCGGCGATGTTAAGATGGATGGAATCTCCAGTAAAGAATCTCATCGTGAGTGGCTGTCCTTCTATATAGACAAGTACTGGATAAAGATTCATGGAATCATCCACTACTTTGTCAAATGCCCATTCAACTCGGTATTGTATAAATTGAACGGTATTTAAAAGTATATTAAAAGTTAAGTTTGAACACATTGATTAATTAAACATTTGGTCATTCTGACACGTCCTCAGAGGAAACCCCCAACATTTTTCCTAATGCAGCAATGGATTTTTTATATGCACTTTGCCACTGACAGGATAGCACATACCACGACATATGACCGGTTGTAGTGCACTTGTTTGAATGCGAAAACACCCAAATCAGTTGAATGGTTCGATCCTGCGACGCAAGCACCTCAAAATTAGCTAAATTCCGCCGTTTTTCTTTCTTTTATAAAAAATTTTTTATAAACAAAGTTATATTTTAGATAACATATTATACATATAGATAGACCTTCTCAAATAGCCACTGATAAATTAATGTGCGTATATGTACGATAAAACAATTTGAGCATATAATGTCTCCTCGTCCCTCATTTGCCAACCCAAATAAGTAATATTTATGGAACTCATTGCAAAATAAGCGAGAACTTATTGTTTAAAATACTTAAATATATTTAAGAACGTTTTCAAATATCAAGTAACACAAAACGTGATACGGTTATAATTATCAATGTCAGTGCTATTTGTTGTCAGGTTAATTACATCGCGTATCGTTCGCCGATAACAATACTAACGTTAGGAAAGTAGCATTGCAGGCTGTACTTCCATTTCTGGAAAAAGGAAGGATGGCTGCATGCAAATCGTCTTGCAAAAATGGTGTTCATTGAAGGGTACCGTACTCCAAAGCCATGTGCAAGGATTCAGCATGAAGGGATTTGATTTTTCTTTGATATTTTCCTATCCAACTTCTACTATTTGGAAAATGTAACGTACAAAGCGATGTTATAGCGTGCTATAAAAATTGGTTCGGCTCCTCGAGACAATCAGGAACCAAGGATGCTGTCAGTGGAATTAAGGCGTTACGTCCATATGTCAAATCGCGGTGATGTAATGTTGTATTAGAATGTTTTTTGCTGGTACTTAGGATATCCTAGAACAAAATAAATGCACAGAATACTTTAAAATACCACGGTTGACACCAAATAAAAGCAACATTATTACATGTGACAGTTTTAATAAAGGCCAAGTCAAAAAAAATCTATGTTTTTTTCTTTTGAATCTTAAATATTAAGTAATCCTAGCAGAATTTAGTTCATCATAATTAGAAAAACTAATTCTATGTAATTTGGCTTAATAGCTGTATTTGATAACTCTTTTTAAAGTATTTGAAATAAAAGTCAACATGTTTGGAAAAAGTCACAAAGGTTCGGGGAAACACAGTAAGGCTGATCACAATATTAACTATGGTAGTGGAGTCTCTCGAACTGGCAGCGGAATGAGAGACTTGAGTGGTGAACGTAGCTCAAAGAGTTCTTTGAACTTTGTTTCGCGCAGTGCCTCTCTGGGACGGGAAAGAGGTCGCACTGCATCTGACAGTTCTGCCGCCAGCTATTCTGGCAGGCACGGGCCGGTCAGCCCCCTAAACCTACCATCAGACAACATGCAACCAATGAGCTCCTCATACAATCAGGGATATATTATCGAAAATTTGGGAATTTCTGGAATGGCATTATCATTATCGGGGAAAAGTCCACTGGAAGCAAACCCAGTTCCAATGTATAGCAGGGCCCACAGTTTGACAAACGTAACACGAGAACGTTCTCTCGACAGACTGGAGAAGGAACACGTTCTGATGGGTGAGCGATCTCTTGATCGTATGCATCCCTGTATACCCACAACAAGAGAGAGTGTTAGAGAAATGGAATATCGAAATTACATCAACTCGGGAAGTGCTAGTGCTAGGGATCGATCTCTTGATCGTGAACGTGAATATCCGCACATGGGTGCACGTTCGTTAGAGCGAGACCATCATGGCATTGGTCGATCACGGTCGTCGGAGCGTAACGGAGAATACATGGGATCGTATTTGTCACCTAGTCCAACATCACAGTCGGAGTACCGGAACTCTCTTCTTTTCGAACTTCAAGTGCAAGTTTCTGAGCTGCACAAGGAGTGTGCCAAGCTGCAAAAGGAGCTGGATAATACGAAGGACAAGTTGAGTTCCAGTATGAACAGTATCAAGACTTTCTGGAGCCCCGAACTGAAGAAAGAGCGTTCACTACGGAAAGAAGAAACTGCCAAGTGCAACATGCTAAATGAACATCTCAAGGTTGCTCAAGCTGAACGTCAGGTAAATATGAATTAAACATTATTGTACTTTAAAACAGTTTTAATTATAATTTTGTGAAAGTTCCATAGCTTTGCCAGTCAACTGACAAGTTGTACATACATGTATGTACATGTATGTAAATACAATATAAATACATATTTTAGGTTCAGGGCCTCCACTAGTCCAAACTATTGGACTTAAGTACTCGAGAGTCAAACTCGACCCGGACACAAGTACCTGCCACTAGATGATAATGAGACTAAGCAAGAAGTAAAATAGTATTATGCATCTTAATTCCAGCGCTGAACGTTGATGCTAAATCATGTCATTGTATTGCATGAATTCCACATATTCGACTTTTGTTTTCCCTCCATGTGTCGGTAAGCACATGGCAAAATTTTGTAAAAAAAATCCCCACTATATTTAAATGATAGTGCTCTTTCTTGCATGGGTACTCAATTCCTGCGAACACACTTGTGTCTTACTAGACTTGGCCTGTGTCTGAGTACTCGAATACCCGTGGAGGCTATTTAGTTTACATACATGTATGTATGTATGTATTAAAACTTAACCTGCCATGGACATATTCAATGAAAACAGTTTTGCCGTGTTAATGTAAAGCTCGATTCAACCGAATGTCATGTTGGTGTTTAGTATGATCCATTTGTCCAACTTTCAGTATGATCCATTCTGATTGGCAGCCTATTTTGATTTTTAGTACAAATTGTGGATTGGTTATTACTGAGAAATACCATGTAACTTACTTAGCAGTTTTACTGATTCCAACTTATCTTAAGGGCTGACTTACATGTTTACCTGTTCCAGAATTAATCATAATTGAGGGAAGGAGGCACTTTTTTTTTTTTAATACATCCACTACTGGGTAACTCACACAGGAAAATTGTATTTAAACCTTAAGCATGCATAGGGTGGGAATGTGGTGATACTCTTTTAAAAAAAAGAATTAATGGTACCAGTGTAAATATTCCATAGAAAATATTAGTTAAGCAGTGTTTCTGCCAGAAAGAAAATTTCGGTATGGCAACCACAGTCAACGGGGGATATGGGAGGCCTCCCCCACAAAGAAAATGAGTTACATTTAAGTTTAAGGTCAAGAAAATCATACAATAATGATATTAAGTCATTCATTTTGTCAAAATGTTAACTTAAAAAAATAATAATATGGGTATGGCGCCATACCCGTTTTACCCTCTGGCAGAAACCCTGTTAAGTGTAAATTGTGTACAAGTAATGGTATCCGTAGGTTTAGAGGAGTGTGGGCTGGTGAATTTATTCTAGAGCATTTTCTCCACCATCCCAATCCCACCTTGTCGTTTGCACCTCATCCACATCAGTGTGCAATTTTGGTTTAAATTTTTTTAAATGTGTCATAAGAATTCCCTGTTTGCAAATCTTGAGAACCCATCACCAACCCAGCGAGCCATGCCGTGCATCTCCAGTAGAACAGAAGATACACTAAATGTTTTGCATTAAACCATGGAAAAGATCGCTATTCAAGACTCATTTCTCCGTGGTTGGTTTTGGATCGATCCCCATCGGTGAGCCCATTGGCTATTTCTCGTTCCAGCCAGTGCATCACGACTGGTATTCTCAAGGCTGTAGTATGTGCTATCCTGTCTGGGATGGTGCATATAAAAGATCCTTTGCTGCATTAAAAAAATGCAGCGGGTTTTTTCTAATGACTGTGCTGTCAGAATTACCAAATGTTTGACATCCAATAGCCAATGATTAATCAACTAATGTGCTCTAGTGGTGTCGTTAAACAAAACAAACTTTGTCACTATGTGTCATTTCGAAGAATCAATGTAATTTGTACAAATAATTTTTAAGAGCCATTGTGGCTTGTATGCTAGCAAAGCTAGAAAGTCCTATATGATTTTTGTAAGCCTCAGGCGCCTGGACTCGCACACTGCACATTAATATAATAATAAAAAATACTTTTATTGGCCACAAATTTATTTTGTTACAAATATTTTATTGATCAAAATATCTAGTAACAGCTAACCATAAGGTACATATACATGTGTACATCGATCATCTACGTTTGAAGATGCAAGAATTCTTTGGCCAGTGTATCTTGTAATTAATCAATATTACATGTAACTCGAAAGCAAATTACATGTATCTGAAAATGGAAAATTACTTTGGAGAGGAAAGTCCGGAGGAAATGTTGGGTGGGTGGGGGGTGAATTTATTTCACTGGGGTTAATCATACATTACAGTAATTTACATAATTTATGTACGTACAGGTAATTAGTATTTGCTTTTCTTCATGTACATATACCACCATTTCAGGAAAGTGATTTTCAAGTTCAACTTGGTTTATATTTGTTTACAAATGATCAAGACTGAAAATGAATTACAAAATGCAAATATATACTGAACAAAAAAAGAAACTTCCAATTTTTACATATAGTATTTGTTGTGTTAAAGAATTCATCGTGTAATGAAATTATATAGGTAGTATTAGCCTTGAGCTGTATTATCAGGATTCATGAATTTTATCGATTATTTTTGCGCTGTTAATCGTCGATAACGTGTAGTATTCGGTCAATTTGTTTTACTTGTCTTACTGACATTGTTGTCAAGTGAACGAAAATGCTTCAAAATTTGTAAAAAAATTAACGTTTTTTACATTGTAGCATTTTTAGTATGCCAAGAATACCCAATAATTTATGCGAACGGGCGATTGGCATGCTTGATGCTGGCATGTCGACAGATGCTGGCATGTTGGGAGTTCTAGTCGAGCGATACAAAATCTTCGTGTAAGATTTCGAACGACAGGAAGCACCAACGACTTGCAACGTTCGGATGTATCCAGATTTTCTTTACAACGTGGTGATTGCAGGGTGCGCATCTACCGTAGGAGAAATGAACGCTATGCTGACTGTTTTGTTCTTGAACGAGATTGTTTCGGGGGTGGGGGTTCTGTCATAGTCTGGGCAGCCATTGCCCATGGTCATCGTTCACCACTAGTCGTCATTGATGGCAATTTAAATGCTCAACATTACCGCGATGACATTCTCGCTCATCACGTCATTCCTCTGTTCCATAACAACGCCAGCATCTCGATTTTTCAGCATGATAATGCCACCTCTCATACAGCTAGAGACACTGTAAATTTTCTTAGGACAAATAACATTGATTTCATTGATGACTGGCCCGCTAAAAGTCCTGATCTCAACCCCATCGAGCATGTCTGGGATAGTCTGGACAGACGATTGAGGCGTCGTCCCATCCCACCCGCTAACGTCAACGAACTTCGTCAAGCGCTCATTCAGGAATGGAACAATATTCCACAGGAAGAAATCAACACTTTAGTCAATTCTATGCGCCTGCGATTCACTGCAGTGGTCAATTCAAGAGGTGGTCATACCTGTTGTTAAGTGGGTTTTTTTTTTTTAACCCCTACCACACTTTCTCCCAGTTTCTCTTAACCTATGGCCATGATTTTTGCACCAAATGGAAACATGGAACACTCTTTAAACGCATATATAACAATTATTCCCCCGGTTTGTTTTCATCAAGTTATGTTCAAGCAAAGTTAGCGGAAGTTTCTTATTTTGTTTAGTATAGTTATTAATTTTTAGTTATTGTATACATTGTTAATGTATTTTATCTTTAATGTTTTTAAAATTTAAAAAAATCTTTTTCTTTCATTTAATCTTGAATGCATGCATCAAGCAAATATTTGTGTTCTTTACTGACACATGAAACAATGTATTGGGAATTATGTGTATGGAGAAACAAGGTCAGTGAATTAGAAAGTAGGTCAGATCTTCATCCTAGTGGACAGCATCCTGATTGGAGACTATTGATTAGGGGTATAATTATGTTTGGATTGTCCGTCTTGAGATGGCTAAAGTTCAGTTTCTACATCACTGAGCTTTTTCAATAAATAAATAGGTCAACAAGGTATACTTTTATCATAAAATCATTTTGATGTTCCTTGTTCATGGACTTCTAATTTAATGCTGTGATCATGGCACCTGACCATATAATATTGACATTGTTTCTTAATGTTAAATATAGACATACAGTTTGAATCAACTTATGAATAGTGTACATGTATATATATATATATATATATATATATATATAGCGTCATTTGATGTGATTACCAGTTTTGTTAAAATAAGTTTGTTGCCATTTTAAAATTTAATTTGTATTTAATAATTAATTCCTACATACATATTTATTTCAAGCAATTTGTAAAGTACTTGTATACATGTATTAATTTACAGATTGCCTTGAATAATTAAGTAATTTTAAGTACATGGTTTAGTTGTTGTTTTTTTCTTTTTGAAGTACTGTCTTTATTTTTTACAAATTGGGCTAATAACTAGTCAGGCTCAGTGGCATAGCCTGCTGTTGGCTCTTTCATTTCAGACAATCTGTGAATCGGGAATTTAACAGCTTGTCCGAAACATGTATTCACTAATTCAGAAATTCTACAGATCGCCTGATTTTACATACGGTGCATACATGTATACTGTAATGAATACAGACATATACAGTATGTACATGTATAAGCCATAATTCATTATAGTTCCCCAACTGTTTTCCAGATATATCTACTTTATCACTGTATTGTGATGATGAGGTACATGTATGTAAGTTGAGTTTTTGTATCATATAAAGTGCACAGTCTTCTCCATGAGTAATATCAGTGAACATTTTGTTCAGTATCGCGTCGCGAAACGCGATGCAGTTTCCGGCTATCGCTACACAATATTAAAATGTATCGCTAAATGTCGCGATGCATATTTTTGACAGTATTAAATTTTGAAGATCGTCCTTAACCCCCAAATATTCCACTGATAACATGTTAAATCTATCACTGTAATGAACTATTTATCTAGGTGTAGATTTCCAAGTTTCATCAGATATTTTCTTTTTTGCAACCCTCCGATTAGGAGCACAGCTTTTACGTGGTAAAACGGCTGTTCAGATATCCACCCACCGATAGACACCATAACATTATGACGTTTAGCTCTTAGGTTACAAATATTTTTCAACAATTTGCAAACAAAAAATCGTGTCATTTTTGAAAAATAATTACGTGAATCTTTGACAAGAATAATTTTTAAAACAAGGTGAAATTAGTTAGCACATCGTATAGCGCATATAGTTTTGAAATGACCCCTTAATCGACCGTCTATTCCCAATAATTTTGACGTCACGCAGCAAATGTAGTTCGAGCAAGGTTGTTTTAGAAAACAATGGCGACAAAAAAGAGAACTCTGTGGACACTGTTGCATCGAAGAGACCAAACATTACTTGCGAGTCATCCTCCAACACTGAGTTTACTGAATGACTCTAAATTTAATTCTGTTCTTTGGGGTTCTGAACTAGAAATGTCACTAAAAGTTGATATAAAGGTTGCAAAAACTATTTTGTTCATATTTAATGAACCATACTAATGTTACAGAAATCGCTAATCAAAATAAGAGATTGCTAATCAATTTTAAAATTGATTCGCGACTGTCGCTAATATTTTTTTTTAAAACAAAATGTTCCCTGAATATGAAGGTGAGCTGATGATCACTCTCTTGAAATGGTGCTAGTCAGACAATTAGATGAAGTTTAAAATAGAAATGTATACAGACATGACAGCACATATCGTGGTCTTTGATATACTAGTTTTGGGGCACTGGTTGGGAGCCAGTGAGATAATGGATCCACCGAGGAGGTTCAGTTCTACAAAAGAAGTACCTCAGGCAAGCGCTCCCATACATACATACATAGTGCATACATACATACATAGTGCATACATACATACATAGTGCATACATACATAGTGCATACATACATACATAGTGCATACATACATAGTGCATACATACATACATAGTGCATACATACATACATACATAGTGCATGCATACATACATAGTGCATACATACATACATAGTGCATACATACATACATAGTGCATACATACATACATAGTGCATACATACATACATAGTGCATACATACATACATAGTGCATACATACATAGTGCATACATACATACATAGTGCATACATACATACATACATAGTGCATACATACATACATACATAGTGCATACATACATACGTAGTGCATACATACATACATAGTGCATACATACATACATACATAGTGCATACATACATACATAGTGCATACATACATAGTACATACATACATAGTGCATACATACATACATAGTGCATACATACATACATACCATACATAGTGCATACATACATACATAGTGCATACATACATACATAGTGCATACATACATACATAGTGCATACATGCATACATACATACATAGTGCATACATGCATACATACATACATAGTGCATACATACATAGTGCATACATACATACATACATAGTGCATACATACATACATAGTGCATACATACATACATACATAGTACATACATACATAGTGCATACATACATAGTGCATACATACATACATAGTGCATACATACATACATAGTGCATACATACATACATACATAGTGCATACATACATACATAGTGCATACATACATAGTGCATACATACATACATAGTGCATACATACATACATACATAGTGCATACATACATACATAGTGCATACATACATACATAGTGCATACATACATACATAGTGCATACATACATTGTTTTTAAGGATGATTCGATAACTCAGAATGTATCGTGGCAAGTCTGCTACATGTAGTTGTGGGCGATTCGGTGCCATAGGTTTGAGTCCCAGCAATGGCATGGGACAGTTTGTGAGGCCAGAAAGGATTTAATTATCCCAGGTGTTAGTGCGTTAATATCTGTGTATGTAATAGTCAACCTCGACATACATACAATATGTAGATATTCATACATCAATCCATACTAACCAGTGCCAGGTCTGCCCACTGTTTCATGCATGTAAAGAGGCATCGACAGCGTAGCTTGTAGGCCCCATGCATATGGTTGAGTTAAAGAGCCTCAATAGCTCAGAACATAATGTGGAAAATCTGCAAGTTGCGGGCAATTTGGTGCCATAGGTTCGAGTCCCAGCAATGGCATGGAACAATTTGTGAAGCCAGCTAGGATTTATTTATTTTCCTATGTCAGTGCGTTAATATCTATATATATGTAATAGTCAACCTCGAATACATACAATAGCTACATACATACATGTACATACATACATACATACATACATACATAGATACATGTACAATGTACATACATGTATAGATTAGTCAGGTCTTCTGGAATTTTTATAAAATCCACTAGCCATGGGATCACTGATTAAAAATATTTACTAGCGACAATTAAAAATTCTCTAGCCCTACTTCACTAAATAATAGTAATGATCCAATATGTCACCTAAAGATGGAGATAGAGCTTAAAACACTAACATTTGGGGGTTGGGGTGGGGGCAGGATATTCATAATTACAAAATAGACTAAAGTGCAACATTTGACACTTTTTTTTTTCACTAGCCATTGGGCATGGCAATAGTAGTATTTACTAGCCCAACATTTAATATCACTAGCCATGGGAGTGGGGCTACCATAATCTAGAAGCCCTGGATTAGTGTAAAATGAACATCATGTTCCTTTGTGACTTTCACTTAATTAGCTCACACTGCAGCCAATGAACGTGATTAATGTTTTACTTCACTCTAATAAACCATTTGTTTGTGTGCTGAGCAGGTGCAATTATTTTCTATCCTGGATATTGATTGTGGTCGTTGTCATATTGACTAAACGTAGTCAGCATGCGTTCAAGTGTTTGTATGTGTACACATGTATGTAAATTCAATGTTTATGAGTTTTATGTACATGTATGTATACATTTGTACGTGTTTAGTCCTGTGGAAATGCAGCAGGACTTTAGATTGTACCGAAGTTGAGGCGATAAACATTGTGCCCACAATAAGCATGCCCAAATTACGTAGGTACAAACATGTATGCTAACCTCATAACATTTCACTTCAAATCCAATGAAATGTTGAGCTGTAGTTAGATTAAAATAACTTGAAATGCATTTCTGCATATATTTACAGCTCTTAATTTACCAGCTATTATTAACATTACTGCACTAAACAAACCGCAGTGAGCTCTAGAACAGACACAAAACCTGTTGTGCCCAAATTAGTGAGATCTAAAGCATTGTGCAGATATATACATAGAGGTTATTACCAGTCTTTTTCGGTATCGTCACTATCATATATTAGAAATAAAAATTGTATTATGCAAGCGCTGACCAGAGACCAGAAATTTATTTTGTTTAGCCTAATAGCCACTCTTTTAAGTTGTAGTTTTCCCTGTTATTGGTGGTTCCATACCAAACCACACATACAACATGTAGTTAATCCTAATTATGCAATTAATACTAATTAGCCAGCGAATTTTATACAACAGTAAATAATTGCTGTTGCCTGCCAATTATTTAATATCACTAATTATATGCAGTTTACAATCAAGTCTTTTTAAAGATCAGGGGCCAGTTTCACAAAACATAAGTTTACGTCTGTGACTATCAGTTATACCAGGAATATATTTACAAGTGTTTGACATCTATTTCACAAAGAAAATTACATCATTATGAAAAATGGAACATTTTAAGGATGAAATAAAATGAAATATGTGTACTTCTAACTATATTTGTTGTACTATAACAGTAATAAGAATTGTGGTTTAATCATAGATTTACGTTTACTGCAAAACTAGGCTTACAATGTTTATTGAAATTAGGCCCAGCAAATGTGTAAGCATGCATTGAGCAAATTATAATTATTTAATTTAAAAAGAAATCCCTTACTGAATTTATAAGTCAGCTTGTGAGCTGGATAATTAGTTCAGTAGATACATGGATTTTATTGTATTGTCTATAATATTTAAAAAAAAAAAAAAAGTTTTTTTTTTTAATTAACCTATCCCAGTATACAATGTTTCCAAATCAATTAGTACAGTATCATAAGTAGTATAAAATAATCAGTGTTGAATCTGTCAATATCATCACCAGTTACAAAATGAAATTGAATATGGTGAATAATATTGTAATTAATATGGTAATAACATTTTTATTAAAGTATTAGCATACATATCACTTTTGTGTGTACATGTAGTAAGCTTTTAGAGATCATACACATTAGTGCATTTACGACAAAAAAATTACTTTGGCCCCTCTGGGTACGCAAATCGTAAACTCCCACCTCTCAGCCTAAATAAACATTGATATTACTCCCTCCCTGTGGGGGTGGGACATAGCCCAGTGGTGAGGCATTTGCCTGATGAGTCAGTGGGCCTATTGGGCTACATTGTATTTCTCATTCCAGCTAGTGCACCACAACTGATGTGACATAGGCAGTGGTTTCCTTTCTCATTATCTGTGTGGACCGTAACCATATATATGTCAAACGCCATATAACTATAATTAAAATGTGACTGAGTGCATTATTAAATAAAATATCCCCCCCCCCCCCCCCCCCCCCCCCCCCCACACACTTCCCTGCCACACACCTTGTAAATATGATGGATTATTTATACATGTGTGAAGAATGTTTCAGTTACTAGTTTATTTTGCACAGTGGCCAAACTACATGTATGTCATTTACAGACATGTTTATTTTTCACACTGCCCAAACTAAGTCCTCTATGGACATGTATGTTTCAACAATGAACATTGCTGGATCCTAGGTGTAAAACAATAACAATTAATATCTCAACAAAGAGCAGGGAAATATTTATGGTAAAGTGATATGAACCAAATAGTAAGGTAGACACATTTCTAAACACTTACACAAGCATCTGTTCTCCTTCACCACTAGTCCCCCCACCCCCACCCCCTTCTATAGCAGGTGGTCGGAATATACACAAATTCACCAAAATCTGTTGACTAAATTCCAATCCCCTTCCATGTATTCTTCTCTCTAAATTCAAATTATCCTGTGACAGCACATCAGTACAGGTAATATTAACAAAGTAATTAACCAATAATGAAAAACAAAATGTCACTGCAGATCAATTTTGAAACCTTTTTATTTTTTTTTGTAGTGTCACTGCTGATTGCTGTAACAAATTTCAAGGGCTGTGCCTACATAGTTTATGTATGGACCCTTAGTTCATCTACGTAAAAAATCGCAAAATTATAAACACTACAACAGTGTTTTTGTGCAGAGCTTAAACTGTAGTTAACCTGTACCCGGTGCCATTAATCAGCCACATTATAACAACCCTGTGGTGTCCACCTTTAAGCAGGTTTGACAGCATATTACATGAAGATAGCAACATGCTGTGCTGTGATATACGATGACTTTTGAATGCCAGATAATCCACAGTTTGGAATTTTCCACTAATAATGCTAACTGTGCGTCTGAGTCATTGATTGTTCTAACTGTTTAAAGTGATCAATACCGCCCGGGGCTGATTATTAATGCGTGTATGTAGTGCTCTATATCTATTCAACCTCTCGTATTAATGGCTGCACTGACCAGAGTCATGGTGTGGCACGGCCATGCCGCCTTGGTTGCCATGTGACAAATCCCCAGCAGAAATGGTCTGCATTAGAAGGCAGAAAATCTGTCAAGAAAATTATGTCAATTACACATATACATCATCGAGAGCATTCATCAAATTTTATTGCAGTGACAGAACATTGTTCATGTATTTTGGTATTAAATCAAGGGCCCTGGTTCACTCAAGCTCTACGCATGTCACTCCATGTACATACATACATACATGTATATGTAGATAGGAAATAGCTGTAACAGTTCCTTGTATTACATAACGTCTCACCGTGCACATAAAGATCTAAAATCACTCTAACATTCCTTTTAGTGTCTCACCTTTATGGATAAAAAAGGCGAGATATACATGTAGCAACCCTTGCAATTAAGAAAATGTCCACAGCAAAAAAAAATGTCATTGAAACCATAACTGAATGTAGTCCAAGGCAAAAAAAGAGAGTAAAGTTTGTTTTATTTAACGACGCCACAAGAGCACATTGATTTTTTATCTTATCATCGGCTATTGGACGTCAAACATATGGTCATTCTGACACTGTTTTGTAGAGGAAACCCGCTGTCGCCACATAGGCTAGGCTACTCTTTTACGACAGGCAGCAAGGGATCTTTTATTTGCGCTTCCCACAGGCAGGATAGCACAAACCATGGCCTTTGTTGAACCAGTTATGGATCACTAGTCAGTGCAAGTGGTTTACACCTACCCACTGAGCCTTGCGGATCACTCACTCAGGGTTTGGAGTCGGTATCTGGATTAAAATTCCCATGCCTCGACTGGGATCCGAACCCAGTACCTACCAGCCTGTAGACTGATGGCCTAAGATTTCACGATGCCACCGAGGCCGGTTCCAAGGCAAAAAAGTGCCGGAGAGAATGAAAAACTCCACAGCAATTTTGATGGCATTGCTGACTGCCATGGGCAATTGCAGGGGTTGCATGTAGTATTATTTTTGCAATGGCGGTGATGGTTTCATCTTATAAATTGCATTTGCATACATGTATGTAGCTCTATATGAGTTGTCACACATGAAAACCTACAACTTAACATGACGTCAGAAACCGAGTAAATGCGGCTCAAAGTTTGACGTCACATGTAAACACGGAAGTAAAAGTTGACATGCTGTTTGCGTTGTTTGTTTTGAAGAATTTAGAAGATGACATCTTCTTTACATGAAGATCAGTTTGAAGTAAACATATATCTGTATGTACAATAGTGTTTGGTTACTATTTTGTATTTTGTACCTGAGAACATTGGTCGAGATCGTTAGCCATCAGTACTTTGATACACATTTACAAGCATAGGGAGAAGTCCTATATATATATCGATATGGTATGCAAGTATCACACGTTTTTATAACGTACATGATTATACATAACATAAAGTTCAGCAACTTTCCAGAAGTTATATACAATATATCATCAAATTAGGATCATATCGGGTTGCATGGATCTACCAATTGGTTAGGCCTACCTGTACTGTGGACTACAATCAACACCACTATTTCTACTATTTCTGTTTATAATCTAAATACTGAAAACTAAATCATTTCCTACAAAAAAAAAAAAAAAAAAAAAAAAAAAAAAATATATATATATCTGTAACAATACTACATTTTTAGTTATTTATTTTTCCATCGTTTGCAAACAAATTTACTATCGTCTGCACACACATTGCGGTACTGTAACAGAAACGTTTCATTATAATATATACCTTTATTATACATCATGGTGTCATTGCATAAGGTGGTCTAGAGATTAACATGCGGAGGTATAATAGATCAATTCTCGAAAGGTTGTTTTTCCCACAACCAATTTTATTATTATTATTATTGCTGTGTGTGTATGTGCGTGCGTGCATGTGTGTGATAATTATTAAATTATTATAGTATCTGTTCACTTTACTCACTTCACATCATTTGTATAGGAGTTGGTTTTATTTCCTTACAGATGTATATTTTAATTTTACAAGAGCCTGGAGTAGGCCTACTCTTTGAGGCACATTTTGGAATTAAAAATAGAAGAACTGTGAAAACGGAAAAAACAATATGTGTATTTGATGATTAGTGGGACGTAGTCCAGTGGTAAAGTGCCCGCCTTATGCGCAGTAGGTTTGGGATCGATCCATGTCGGTGGAGCCATTGGGCTATTTCTCATCCCATCCAGTGCACAATGACTAGCATATCAAAGGCCATGGTATGTGCTATCCTGTCTGTGGGATGGTGCATATAAAACATCTGTTGCTACTAATAGAAATGTAGCGGGTTTCCTCTGTAAGACTATAGGTCAATATTACCAAATGTTTGACATCCAATAGCCGATGATTAATAAATCAGTGTTCTCTATCTTTTAACTTTAACTGTGTTGGATGAATATGATAAATACAGTCCAGTAGATGTTGACAATAATACTGAACATAGAATCAAACACTTATCTTATGATAACACCAGTGAGCAGAATGACACTGAACCTGATCCAATTAGCACAAATTACAGAAAGGATGCAGTGGATTGTCTTTTAGAAAATAATCTGAAAATCAAATTTATTACCATATTTTGAAGTTGAAGGAAATGGAAAAAGAGCAGAAGGAAATGTAGGCCTACACAATATTCTCACTGGGTAAAAATTAAAGGAGGGTGGAAGCCCCCCTCCACCCCCCTAAAAAAGAAACCAGAAGAGAAAAAAAGGGTGGGAAACATAGTTACCGTATAGGCTAGCCTGAGTACTTGGCCTACGTTTAGGCCTATCGTTGGGTATTGGTCAACTTTGCGAAAAGACATACCCCTTGTTTTAATAATATTAATAAAGATTTCAAGATATCTATACAAAAATAAAGGTGATCCCCATAATTGGGATAACATGTCTGTGTTTTTTATATTTCTTCATCGGCAGAATCGATCGCACTGATATCGCCAGGTGATAAGAAGTAGGCGGTGTATATATAATTTGGCGTCCAAGAAAATACTTTTAATGATGAACACTACCACTTCCGTTATTTTTATAAGCAGTGATACCCCCAAAATTAAAAGTTTCTAATATTTTATAAAGAATTACCGAATAAACAAATGACAGTAATTAAAAATCACCAGTTACGACCAACTACATCTGCAATTGAGAATAAAATATCAGACGAAAGTTAGTGAACACAAAAGACTGTTAAAATAGTTAAATTACGTTACGGTAACTCGTAAGCTACTGAAATGTTTCCACACCGCGGCTTGTTTTCTTTGATATTGAGTGTGCCGACTGATCAAAAAGTGTCCAATATGAAATAGCGGAGCTGGGTTCTGTAAAATATAGTAGGATGCGGGAAAATAAAGAGGGATGGAAAAAAATAAAGGGGGCGGCAAAACAAGAAAGCGGGGCGGCAAAATGAGAAGGCGAGAAGAATTGAACTCTAAATTTCGGATACGTAACGCAAAATCTGGTCATTTTCGTATCCTGTTACCAACATTATGGTTTTTAATGTAAAGGTTACTGCCTCCTCTACAACCCCCCCCCCCCCTCGACTGGTTCGGTAAACTGGATCCTACATGCAAACATATACACAGACAACACACATAGATACTGCAAATTCCCACACACGCACGCACACACCAACACTCACAAACAGAGACACACACAGAAACACATAACAAACACACACACACACACACACACACACACACACACACACACACACACACACACTACAATTGTTTGTAAATTTGACATATAGTTTTAGAGAGGAAACCCGCTACATTTTTCTATTCATTCAGTCTTCCATTCATGTGTACTTATTTTCGTGCTTATATCCAATTACGATTAAACCACGCTGTTTTGGGCACACACCTCAGCTATCTGGGGTGTCTGACCCGGACAGTGGGTTAGTGGTTAGTGGTTACCAAGAGATAACACACACCTCAGCTACCTGGGGTGTCTGACCCGGACAGTGGGTTAGTGGTTAGTGGTTACCAAGAGATAACACACACCTCAGCTACCTGGGGTGCCTGACCAGGACAGTGGGTTAGTGGTTAGTGGTTACCAAGAGATAACACACACCTCAGCTACCTGGGGTGCCTGACCAGGACAGTGGGTTAGTGGTTAGTGGTTACCAAGAGAGAACACACACCTCAGCTACCTGGGGTGCCTGACCAGGACAGTGGGTTAGTGGTTAGTGGTTACCAAGAGAGAACACACACCTCAGCTACCTGGCCTATCTGACCAGGACAGTGGGTTAGTGGTTAGTGGCTACCAAGAGAGAACACATACCTCAACTATCTGACTTGTCTGACCAGGACAGTGGGTTAGTGGTTAGTGGTTACCAAGAGAGAACACACACCTCAGCTATCTGGGCTGTCTGACCAGGACAGTGGGTTAGTGGTTAGTAGTTACCAAGAGAGAACACACACCTCAGCTACCTGGGGTGCCTGGCCAGGACAGTGGGTTAGTGGTTAGTGGTTACCAAGAGAGAACACACACCTCAGCTACCTGGTCTGTCTGACCAGAACAGTGGGTTAGTGGTTAGTGGTTACCAAGAGAGAACACACACCTCAGCTACCTGGGGTGCCTGGCCAGGACAGTGGGTTAGTGGTTAGTGGTTACCAAGAGAGAACACACACCTCAGCTACCTGGGCTGTCTGACCCGGACAGTGGGTTAGTGGTTAGTGGTTACCAAGAGATAACACACACCTCAGCTACCTGGGGTGTCTGACCCGGACAGTGGGTTAGTGGTTAGTGGTTACCAAGAGATAACACACACCTCAGCTACCTGGGGTGCCTGACCAGGACAGTGGGTTAGTGGTTAGTGGTTACCAAGAGATAACACACACCTCAGCTACCTGGGGTGCTTGACCAGGACAGTGGGTTAGTGGTTAGTGGTTACCAAGAGAGAACACACACCTCAGCTACCTGGGGTGCCTGACCAGGACAGTGGGTTAGTGGTTAGTGGTTACCAAGAGAGAACACACACCTCAGCTACCTGGCCTATCTGACCAGGACAGTGGGTTAGTGGTTAGTGGCTACCAAGAGAGAACACACACCTCAACTATCTGACTTGTCTGACCAGGACAGTGGGTTAGTGGTTAGTGGTTACCAAGAGAGAACACACACCTCAGCTATCTGGGCTGTCTGACCAGGACAGTGGGTTAGTGGTTAGTGGTTACCAAGTGGCTTAAATGGAGCAGCGAGAACACTTGTCACAACAGAAACAAAACTAAATATAAAACCATTCGACCCTTTGTCCGCCCCAAGTACCAGATTACAACATGTCCACTACCAACCGAAGAATGAAACGATATTGTTCAACAGTACGACACCAACAAAATATGAAATTACTCCATAGTGAATACAGGAATCTGAATAAAGTGGGTGGGGTGCAATATGTAACAGAAAATTGAAAAACATTGGTGCGAAATGTTGTAGTTAGCTAAATTTCATATCTCACTAATTAGTAAATTATATTACATTCATGTTTGGGATCTGTAGAGTTATTTAAAAAAATTAAATCGGAATATATCGCTTTAAAACAAAACAAAAAATCGGAATATATAACTTAAAATACTGGGTAAAAATAAAATGAAAGAAGTACCGATTCCAAATCAATAGATTTCATTGAAATTGGGCGGGAAGTAACCTAGAATAAGGTAATAACGTTGAAAATTTATTTTGACACCGTCTACTTTGATTTTGAAAACGTGACATCATTAATGCTGTATTTATGCAAGATATAATTAAGATAGAGCCCAAATACATGTACCTGAGATTTAGTTTTGTAAGGTTATTACCGCATTGTTCGAGATTAACGGTATCCCGATATCCTGGGGATACCAGAATTTAATTTTGGATACCAGACTTGAAGAACCCAGTATCCCACCGGGATACCATATAATACTAAATTCTCAGGTGGGATACCAGATTTTGAAATGTTAGTATCCAACTGGGATACTGCCCAATATTTTTAATCTCGAACACTGTTACCTGTTATTTATCAAAATAATTAGACAAACATGTTTTTGTTTGCTAAGTTGTAGGTTTTCTCATGTGATGGCTCATGTTAAAGTTTCCGGGTTAACTCCATTTCTTACAAGCTGTAAGTTCTACATCAATGAAACTTGGTCATTCAGTCTATCAATGTTCATCTCAGTGCATGTTAAAAATGTTTTTAAAATTGATTAAATTAAAATTAAAATTAAATTGAATTTTATTGAATTGTTTTTAATTTTTAAGATTTATTTTATTTATTTATTATTATTGGGTTTTTTTTAACACGCATTGAGATGACCCTCTATGGATGCAGCTACATTGTATTAGCAACATTGTATAAGTTTATAGTTGGTAAGACATACATGGTCTGTGTAATGTTACAATATTAGTATTGCTAAAAAAAAAGTGAACATAGACAAATTTGTGTTTTGGTGGTTACAGCTATTAACAACAATGTATAAGTTTATAGTTGGCGAGACACTGGTCTGTGTATATGTTACATTATTAGTGTTACTAAAAATAAAAGTGTGGACATAAGGACAAATTTGTGTTTTGGTGTTTACAGTATTAAGTCTCCATTATTTCAAGAGAACCCAGCATGGCATCTCTCACACACACAAACAATGCTATTGTTTTATGAGCTGCTTCATCCTCTGTTGTTGAAAGAGCCAATTATTCCATCACTATGGACTGTCTGATCTGTTTGACATTTGCCCTGCAATACTCTTCACACCTTGTTGGTAGGTGGCGCTTTCAGAAAAGGTTAATATAATTTGTGGCTGGTGAACACATCTATTATTTCTATATTTTGTGTTGATAGTACCTGTATTGCTTGAAGCTGATTCTAGAATAGCAACTGGCTAACTGTATTGGAAAGTGAAAAATAGATTAATTTAATAGCCTCTGAAGATTAAGATTAAAAGCAGACAATGTATATTCTTACACACATGGATATAAAAGATCCCTTGCTAGTGATCGAAAAGAGTAGCCCATGCCCTACCCTGGAATTGGTCACTGGCAAAGTCAGAGGCTAAGTCCGGGGTAGGCGTGCTTAAACCTTCATTGGATATGGGCACGTAAATAGAGTTCCCAGTCCCAGAGTAGCCCATGAAGTGGCGACAGCGGGTTTCCACTCTCTCTGTATATATATATATTTGTGTGGTCCTTAACCAGATGTCTGACGCCATATAACCGTAAAATAAAATGTGTTGAGTGCGTCGTTAAATAAAACATTTCCTTCCTTCCTCTACACACGGTGGTGAGAACATCATTAATTTTGATAACATATATGAGCCGTCACATTGGAAAACCACAACTTAGCAAACAAAAAAAGTTTGTCTTATTTTTTGGTAAATAACAGGTAATAACCATACAAAACAAAATCTCAGGTATTTGGGCTCTATCTTAATTATATCTTGTAAAATTTGTTTGCAAACGATGGTAAAACAAATAACTAAAAATGTAGTATTGTTACAGATATATATATATATATATATACATGTATATATTTTTTTGTAGGAAATGATTTAGTTTTCAGTATTTAGATTAGAAATAGGAGTAGAAATAGTGGTGTTGATTGTAGTCCACAGAACAGGTAGGCCTAACCGAGTGGTAGACCCATAGCAGATGAGATAATTGTACATACACCTCTCTCTTGAAAAAAATGACCTGTGATTTTTTGCTGGTTTTAACAGGTGAATTTTTAGGTCACTTGCTTGGTTTATACAGTGGACTGTTTTTCACTTTTCACAGTCCTGTCCTGAACAGAGAACCAAGGTCGGCACCTGTGCCCAGGACAAGCGTGTGCTACAACAGCTTGTTCTGAATGTGCACCTTAAACACTCTGAATTGACCTGCTGTTCATGCTAAATATCAGTTTATATATTAGCAAAAGTTTGTATTGTTTAACGACACCACTTGAGCACATTGATTAATTAATCATCGGCTATTGGATGTCAAACTTTTGTTAATTCTGACTCTTAGTCATCATACGAACCCACTTCATTTTTTTTTATTAGCAGCAAGGGATCTTTTATATGCACTTTCCCACAGACAGGAAAACACATACCACAGCCTTTGACCAGTTGTGATGCACTGGTCTGAAGAAGTAAAAACACAATCAGTTGAATGGATCCACTGAGGTGGTTTGATCCTGCGACGCAAGCACTTCAGGTGAGAGCTCAACTGACTTGAGATAAATCCCACACCTGGTGGTGGGGCAGGACATAGCACAGTGGTACTGCGCTCGCTCGATGCGCGGTTGGTGTGGGATCGATCCCTGTCGGTGGGCCCATTGGGCTATTTCTCATTCCAGCCATTGCACCACGACGTATAACAAAGGCCATGGTATGTACTACCCTGTCTGCGGGATGGTGTATATAAAAGATCCCTTGCTGCTAATCGAAAAGAGTAGCCTATGAAGTGGCGACAGCAGGTTTCCTCTTTCAATATCTGTGTGGTCCTTAACCATACGTCTGATGCCATATAACTGTAAATAAAATGTGTTGAGTGCATCGTTAAATAAAACATTTCCTTCCTTCCCACCCCTGGTTTGTATAGAGATATTAGAAAGATAGAATCAGGCATGCAAGGTTGGAGAATATCTTCGGTTCTTAATATCTCAGCAAAAAAACCCAAACCCTGGACTATGTAGGTCACTAACTGAGACCAGTATCGTGGAGACATTTATCATTAATCAAAGAGCAGCATGCATACTGGAGGGAGGGCCCTGGTGTATGTGTCAGTGTTTTGCACATCAAAGCCATCCACACCGATAGATGTTAGCAATATTCTACTGCAGAGCTTACAAGACTAGATCAACGGTTCAAGTAATTGAGAAATATACTGACCGAAAGTAATGGATGTGATACCAACTGGGACAGCCTGTATCTGGGTGGTAGAGCTCCTTAAATGATATATATTAAAAAGCAAAAAAAAAAAAAGAACATTGCAAGATTGGACTGCATGACTCAGGACTACATGCCTCAGGACTGAATGCCTCAGGACTGAATGCCTCAGGACTGAATGCCTCAGAACAGCATGCCTCAGGGCTCAGTGCCTCAGAGCAGCATGCCTCAGGACTGAATGCCTCAGAGCAGCATGCCTCAGGGCACAATGCCTCAGAGCAGCATGATCAGGGCTGAATACCTCAGAGCAGCATGATCAGGGCTGAATACCTCAGAGCAGCATGCCTCAGAGCTGAATGCCCCAGAGCAGCATGCCTCAGAGCAGCATGCCTCAGAGCTGAATGCCTCAGAGCAGCATGCCTCAGAGCTGCATGCCTCAGAGCAGCATGCCTCAGAGCTGAATGCCTCAGAGCAGCATGCCTCAGAGCAGCATGCCTCAGAGCTGAATGCCTTAGAGCAGCATGCCTCAGGGCTGAATGCCTCAGAGCTGAATGCCTCAGAGCAGCATGCCTCAGAGCAGCATGCCTCAGAGCAGCATGCCTCAGAGCTGAATGCCTCAGAGATGAATGCCTTAGAGCAGCATGCCTCAGGGCTGAATACCTCAGAGCAGCATGCCTCAGAACAGCATGCTTCAGAACAGCATGCCTGAGGGCTGAATGCCTCAGAGCAGCATACCTCAGGGCTGAATGCCGTAGAGCAGCATGCCTCAGAACAGCATGCCTCGGGGCTGAGTGCCTCAGAGCAGCATACCTCGGGGCTGAATGCGTTAGAGCAGCATGCCTGAGGGCTGAATGCCTCAGAGCAGTATGCCTCAGGGATCAATGCCTCAGGGCTCAATGCCTCAGAGCAATATGCCTCAGGGCTGCATGCCTCGGGATTCTGGAGAAGATCAACCTGCTGGAACATTGATGCCAAAATGTTATTTCAGAATACGTCTACAGCTCATGGATCTAAACTTGTACTGTAATTATAACAGACACCTGCATGGAACACCTGCACTTTTTTATATATGTACACCTATAATTGTTACGAACACCTGCGTGCTTTTCCCCGATTCCTTGTTTTGTATATACATATTTGTATACACATATATATCGGCTACATTCTATTCTAATTCATATCATTACACTGCATGTTAATGTGATACAGCCTGCAGAAACCACATCCCTTATCTCAGTCTAAACAATAGCTTGAGGTAATCAAACATTGATAAAGAACATGTGGTTTCGTTTAACGTTTAATAGAAACATGGAGCCAGTTCATCAACAGGCTGGTTTGATGTACAATTAGTTCTGCCACACAAACACCCATGAAGATATAATTGTTTACAGAATACAGCAGTAATCATGAATGTAATTGGACTTAATTGAATTGTGTAGATTAAATTTGATACACGTTTTTGTCACTGGTGTGATACGTATATGAATTAATGTATTGATTCTTGCCCACTTCAGTATTGATAGTGTACGTGGACTTGTGGTTTGGCATTGTGTTGGTATTGACTTTTCAATAAAATTATTATCACTTTAGTTTGTGAAAAGGATACTGGAAATAATGGCTGTTTAATAGCACCACCCCCTGTGGTAAACACGCTGTTTAATAACCTGTTATTACAGGTGCAGTGTGCATGTAGGTGATGACATATAATTACAGTAATCATAACAAGGGGTTAATTGATGTTTTTCTTTAATTAATAGCAGCAGGATATGTACATGGATGCGTGCACTTTGAACAAAATAGGGGCAGGACATGGCCCAATGGTAAAGTGCTTGCATCATGTGTGGTTGGTCTTGGATCGATCCTCTTCGGAGTGCCCATTGGGCTATTTCTCGTTCCAGCTTTTGGATCATGACGTATATCAAAGGCATGGTATGTGCTATCATGTCTGTGGGATGGTGTATCTAAAAAATTCCTTGCTACTAATGGAAAAAATGTAGCAGGTCTCCTCTCAGACTATATATCAAAATTACCAAATGCTTGACATCCAATTATATAGCCGATGATTAATAAATCAATGTTCTCTAGTGATGTTGTTAAACAAAACAAACTTTGTTTTGAACAATGTATGGCTTATTAATATATATTTAGTTAAGTTTATAATAAAGTAAAGCTATAACAAGACGAAAAATGTTTTCGCCTAGTAAAATATCTGGAGATGACCATACACTGTATACATGTATGTTTTTATTTCCATTAAAGGTTCAGTTTTATA
Source organism: Gigantopelta aegis (assembly GCF_016097555.1). Taxonomy (NCBI): domain Eukaryota; kingdom Metazoa; phylum Mollusca; class Gastropoda; order Neomphalida; family Peltospiridae; genus Gigantopelta; species Gigantopelta aegis. Next base: position 36,124,701 of record NC_054701.1, on the reverse strand, counting down.
AAAAAAACCCTGAAAATCTTGCTTTTTGGATAAAAGAAACAACGACTCTAAAATAGTTTCATAATTCGTGAGGATTTTCGCTGACTGCAGCTGTGTAATGACATACTGAAAAGTTTGTTTTGTTTAATGACACCACTAGAGCACATTGATTATTAATCATTGGCTATTGGAGGTCAAACATTTGGTTATTCTGACATATAGTATTAGAGAGGAAACCTACATTTTTCCATTAGTAGCAAGGTATTTTTTATATGCACTATCCTACAGACAGGATAGCACATACCGCAGCCTTTAATATACCAGTCGTGGGGCACTGGATGAAATGAAAAATAGCCCAGTGAACCCACTGATGGGGATTGATCCCAAACCGAGCACACATCAAGTGAGTGCTTTACCACTGGGCTTCGTCCTGCCCTGAAAACTATCACAAATGACATCACTTATATATTATGTTAAAGGTTATCACAAGTACCAACGTTTGTAAATACATAGTCATTAAGTGACTGTGTGAATGCACACAGCTTAGTGCCAGTAACAAAGACTAATTGAGCAGAAAATGTGGCTGTCAAAACGTGCACATTAAGTTGTCTATGTGAGCATGATGAGAATGTTACTGAGAGGATTAGGTATCAGTACACAGTCACCAGAGACCTCATTTTGTACAACTATACTGAACGTCAAAAAAAACTATAGATACATTTTATAAAATGCCACAGTTTTGAAATGACGTGGACCAATTTCCACAAATTTTGTACATGGTTTCCAACAACAATATTTCATTCAGACCACCCTGCAAAAGTTGCAAACAATCAGGCATAAAATTACAAGGTCCGGAGAAACCGGTTATGAACAAAATGCATGTGCACAGTCAATTTGAAATATGCACTTAACTAATTCATACTCATTTAACTGGTAAATGATAGCCATTGAGAAAACTTCAAAAACATTTCACATATTAGGAACTGATAAATGGCTAGGCTCAATCAAATTCAGCGTGAATGCGCAGTAGACATGCTTCAATCCAATCGAACCTTTGCAGATGTGGCACACACGTTTGGTTGTACAAGAGACTATTTATGCCTTACAAAGAAGATTTATGCAAACTGGTACAACTGGGGATGCACCCCACTCAAGACGCCCGAGGGTTACCACTCCATGGGAAGACCGGTATATCAGACTGTTACATTTGCGTAATCAGTTCTTGTCAGCTACTGTTACTGCTGTCGGTATGCCTAGACATCATATCAGTGCACAAACTGTATACATGTAGAAGATTACGACAAATGTTAAGATTTTTTGTGTATTGCGAGAATAAATCTCAACAACATTCTGTGCATAGTTTCTTTTGGCATTCAGTATACATGTACCCATTCTCTGCATTTTTTCTTGTCCCCAACCAGTGTCCAACATCAAAGGTTATAGTATGTGCTGTCCTGTCTGTGGAAAAGAGAATATAAAAAACATTCTTGTTGCTAAAGGAAAAATGTAGCCAGTTTCCTCTAAGATGACGTCAGAATGATCAAATGTTTGACATTCAATAATCGATTGTTAATAAATCAATGTGCTCTAGTGGTGTCATTAAACAAAACAAACATTTAATAAGAAATTGTAAGTTATATGTAATTTAATGGTGAAAAGAACAAAAAAAGGCAAGAATATTTTACACTACCTAATACTTATAGTCCATCCCAATAGCCATCCTACAAAAACAATTTCAGTTTGGTTTGATATAAAAGAAAAGAAGTAAAAGTGTTTTGGAAATAACAAAAATATACTGTTTTTGTGTGCAATTTAAAAAAAAAAATCGGCTCGGAAATAAATAACTTATAGTAAATTCCATAGTATGAAAAATGTTCTTCCCTATGGAATGGACTATAAGGTGTCAGTGCCTTTTATTTTTTTTAAATAAAAAAAAAAAGTTTCCCATCCCTTTCTGGTCAGTATATTTCCATCACTGTGTTGCCCATTGAAGCCTACTGTTAAGATGCATGTAGATATTCACTGTACAGTGACATTTGGAGGAGATGATCTGCACACAGGGGATAATCAGAATTCTTGTAGTGTGGCCTGGTGCGAAGGTGTTAACCAGCTGACAAACACGAGTTACAGGCTGGGCAGCAGCCACTTGATCCCGGCTTGTGATGCTAATCACAACATGTTCAGATAACCCGGTTGAAACCCGCTGAAACCCGTCTGCCTGCAGATTGTCTTGTTTGTAGATTTGTATGCCAGTCGGCTTCAATTATTGGAGAGAGAAAACACAAGCAGGGTGTGCTAAATAAACATGCTGCATTTACATGTATGTAGTGCTTGTTTGGTACATGTGTATAGTTCAACATTTAATATAAATAAATATATGAAAAAAGGCAGAATGAAAGTTCTATCTTTCGAAAAATTAGATGTTGGATCCAGCATTTTAGTTTGCAGCTGGGGTGGGATCTAGTGCAGTCAGTAGAGCACTTGCATTCGTGAGGTGTTTTGGTCGCAGGATCATACCCCCTCAGTGGACCCATTGTCTGATTAGGTTTTTTCCCATCCCCAACTGGTATATCAAAGGCTGTGGTATGTGCTGTCCTGTCTGAGAAAATGCATTTTAAAAATTCCTTGCTACTAATGAAAAAATGTATCGAATTTCCTCTAAGACTGTATGTCATAATGACCAAATGTTTAACATGTTTCCAATAGCCGGTAAATAAAACAATATGCTCTAAGGGTAGTCGTTGCAAAATCAAGGTGAGCTGAAGATCACTCTTGTTAAATGATGCCAGGTGATTTTCAATCGAAATTCATAAAACGTTTTGGCGTAAGATTTACCTTGGTCGCTTGAGATACTTGTGTCGCAGGATCGAACTACCTCAGTGGATCTATTCAAGTGATTGGGTTTTTCTTGTTCCAACCAGTGCACCAGAACTGGACAAAGACCGTGGTATGTGCTTTCATGTCTGTGGAAAATGTGCTTTCCTGTCTGTGGAAAATGTGCATATAAAAGATCCCTTGCTGCATTAGGAAAAGTGTAGCAGGTTTCCTTTGATGACTACATGTCAGAATTACCAAATGTTTGACATCCGATAGCCGATGAATAATTTAATCAATGTGCTCATTAAACATAATAAACTTTTCATTAATTTTTTTTGTTGCAAAATGTTCAGTTTGCACCTCTCCTAAAACTGTTTTAGCATACTGTATCACTGCCAAATAAATCAGGACAGGGAATGTATTTTGGACTATCTTGATTTTATTTAAATGTTCAATTTTGCTCATGCTATTTTTTGTTAAATTCCCTTTATTTAAAGAAAAAAATATCCTTAAAACATTGTATGGCATCGCTGTCTAAAGTGACACCCAATAGCTGATGTATTTTTTCGTGCTGGGGTGTCGTTAAAGATTCATTCATTCCATTCATTCATTCATTCATTCATTCATTCATTCATTCATTCATTCATTCATTTATTCTCTTTCTAAAGCCTGTTAGTTTATTCCCTAAAATACATGTAGTCATTTTGTTCACATCCAGTCATGTGAAATGTATCCATGAGTGAATTGCAATACAAATGTATCTGGGTCTTCACAATAAAAATGTTCAAATCTTGTTTGGAGTCAAGTAAATCAATACTTGTGTTTTTGATCAGTTGAAGTCTTCTGAATCGTGGCACATCCTGATGCTGCAATAAAATTTATTAAGAGAAGATATTAAATGATTTACCAATTATTATGAAATTTGTGTCCCGAGTGAAAATTACTTTATAAGTGATGCTTCGTTTGTCTAGGGTCTATTCTCGTCAGTGGACCCAGCAGTGTTCGAAATAAGCACTTGTCCGTTTGTCCTGACAATGAAAATCTGCTCGGACAAACAAAATGTACTTTGGTGGTTGTCCAGTGGACATGTAAGAATGTTCAGTGAAGCTTCATTTTGAGCAATGAAAAACATTGTCCTTGTACTGGAATAAAACAAACTATTTATTTGGACAAGTAAAAATATTGTCGGACAAGTTGATTTCTAGACGTATTTGTCTGTTGGACTAGTGAAATTTTTTGCTTATTTCTATCACTGCCCAGTGCTCCACAACTGGTGCACTGCAACTAAGGATGTGGTATATACATATATACTATCCTGTCTGTGTGATGATGCATTTAAATGATTCCTTGCTGCTAATTGAAAAGAGCAGCTCTAATTACCTCTGGGGTCTTAACCATATGTCAATGCCATATAACCATAATTAAAATTGTTGAGTGTGTCAAATAAAACACTTCTGTGTTTCTTTCCATCTCTAGACATTAGCACATCCAAGAACACAATGCGTTTATAAAGATCAATATTCTAATTTAGAGAATTATCTTTCAACTTGAGGTATTAACAGGAGCATAGCATGCTCTTGATCTGAGGTTTCAACATTTGGTAATTCTGACTCTTAGCATCAGAGGAAACCCGCTACAATTTTCCATTAGCAGAAGGGAATCTTTTATGTGCACTTTCCCACAGACAGGAAAGCACATACCACAGCCTTTGATTAGTTGTGGTGCACTGGTTGGAACGAGAAAAACCCAATCAGCTAAATTGATCCACAGAGGTTATTCGATCCTACAATACAAGCACCTCGAGCGAGCACTCAACCGACCGAGCTAAATCCTATAGGAATAGCTTAATATTGCACTGTAAAAAATAGTTTTAGCCTTAGCTGGGGGGGGGGGGTGTGTGTGTGTTTCAAGTCTCTCTCTCTCTCTCTTCCCCCACCTCTCCCCCCCCCCCCCCCAGCCTTCGCCTCCTGATCAACCAAAGTTTTTAATTTCATGTATTTTTAACATTGGCAAGTCCGTTCAAGAACAGATAGGATGGGAATTTAAAAAAAAAATGAAGTGTTCCTGTTACATTGCAAACATCTGTAGTACTTTAATATTTAAGAATTTTTTTTAATGTGTGTTTATCTGCACGAAATGTACAAGAATTATTTGATATTAAGCAGAATATTGATTTCTGTTTTCCACCACGACACTGAATTAATTCAGAATGAAACAAAAAGTAACATAATATTTATTTGATTTCCAAGTAACTTATTTAAGCTGAAAAATACAGGATTGAGGTCATTGACCTACAAATTAATTTTAAATTACCTGACACACATGCATGCACTCACACACACACACCACACACACACACACACACACACACACACACACAGATGTGTGCACACATGCACACACACAGTCATGTACAGAGACACAAACACACACAAACACAGTAACACACACATTGACACACAGACACGCACACACACATAGTGACATACAAAAACACAGTGACACATGCGCACATACATGAACACACACACATGCAAACACACACACACGTGCGCGCACACACACACACACACACACACACACACACATACACACACACAAACAAACAAACAAACACACACCCATCTAATTGTCAGCATCGTTTGTATTCTCTCTCTAATACTAACTTAAGTACTGGCTTCATAAATTCTTACAGATATATGTGCCAGGAATTTGTCCGAATGGCCATGAAATATGTTGTGATTGCAACTTGAACCATGTCCTAGTTTGTTTTAATAATCTGTCTGTGTAGTGTTTTGCAGTGTACTTTGAGGTTGATGGAGTATATAGTGCAGTACAGTGGAGTGTGTGGTATGGTTTTATTTAACTTAAGATACAGGCATGCCTCCCTGGACAGACCAGGCACACATCCCATGAAACTGGGCTGTCTGCCCAGACTGGAAAAGGAAGAACTAAAAGGCTAACTAAATTAGTCATAATAGGCAGAACCCAACATGTACATGAAAGAAAGAACGAAAAAAATGTTTTATTTAACTACGCACTCAACACATTTTATTTATGGTTATATGGCGTCAAACATATGGTGAAGGACCACACAGATAATGAGAGGAAACCCGCTGTCACCACTTCATGGGCTACTATTTTCGATTAGCAGCAAGGGATCTTTTACATGCACCGTCCCACAGACAGGGTAGTACATACCATGGCCTTTGATATACCAGCCGTGGTGCACTGGCAGGAACCAGAAATAGCCCAAAGGGCCCACTGACAGGGATCAATCCCACACTGACCGTGCATCGAGTGAGCGCTGTACCACTGGGCTTCGTCCCACCCCCAACATGTATATGAAGCTATTTGTATAGGAAAGGAATGGTGTTCATGGTTACTGCCCTTTCTATTCTATTGATACTGCTTATGAATATATACATGTATTTCAGATTGTCAGAATATATAGTGCTACATGTAATTACAATTTCAACATACCACCTACATGTATGCATGATTTAAATTTTGTTACAATTTATGTTTAGTTCTGTTACGGTTAGCAGTTAATGGAAATCATAGATACATGTATATATACACCTAGTTCAGTTTAAAAGTCTTTTTTTTCCATAATATATATTTATTTATTTGTTTTATTATTTTGTATATATTTATTTATTTATTTTTAAAATTTATTTATTTATTATTTTTTAATTATTATTATTTGTTTTATTTGGGTGGGTTTTTTTTTTTTGGGGGGGGGGGGGGGGAATAAGTAAATATTAACAAGAAGAATGATTTTAATGACAGAAAACTCAAAGGACATGGCATAATAGACCTTGAAAATAAACACCACCATGACGTACTTCAGTGCAATAGCGTATACCTTATAAAGTCACTACTGACGTCATATAACTGTAAATAAATGTGTTGAGTGCATTGTTAAATAAAACATTTCCTTCCTTATAAAATCACTTAAAGGTAGACTAAACTCCAACAAGAGCCTTATGTGTTGGAAAGATGCATACCCGGACCACCAACACATACTGACACTTTAACAAATGAAAAACGCATAATTTTAGAATTAATAAAAAACCGCGATTATTCCTGCTAACTGGGGGCAGCCATTTTGTTTCGTTTTTGTGACGACCGGTGATACAGCTTGGGGCGAAGTGACGTCAGCTCAGGTCCAACTTCTTTATTATGCACAGTGTAAACAAATGCTCTAATTTATGACAAGGCGCTTCGCTTTCATCAACCTTACTTGTAAAACAACATAAATGACTTGATAGTATAATAAACTATTTAACTAAATATATTTCAATTTGCATCAATATAACGAAATGGAGTTATAGTTCTTTTTTCTTTTAAAAAATCCAAAGAAAAAATGCATATTATTAGGCCCATTGGTAGGATACGTTCGAGCAAAAATTACCACTCACGATACCCAAGTGATAATTTTCTTTTCTCTGGGACTACGTAATTGGTCAATTTTGTGATTTTAGATGGGAAAGTCTACTTAATCAAGGGTTTTACAGAATTACTTACAGTAATAAAGCTGGTAAAGTCCATTACGATTTGAGGTTATCACACAATACCCTGTGATCTTAATAAAAGCGGCACATATTTGTAGTGTGTCTAGACACAGTGTCTAGGGACCGTCTAAATATACACCTGCCAAACAAGAGCCACAGGTACAGGCCACGGAAAGAAAAGACCAATTAAACAAGAAAACACTTCGACTATTATTTCAGTACATGGGTTAATTTATATACAAAATATAATAGTTATTTCAACACTTTGACAATGCTGGTTTATTTTGTACTGAAATATAAACCACATATACATGTTGCTGTGTTACTGGGATAGATATTACAGAACACTGCAATGCATCTGCAAAAATCAGGTATGTTTTGTTTCTTCAGTTCGAAGACTAATTCCTGATGTGACACGTTAGGTATTACGTAACCACCAGCTCGCCAGAGGGCGTGTTCACTGGGATGGTACAAAATGGCTGCATCCGTTATATATAATAACTGTCACATTTAACCGTTTTATTAATTATGCGATTATACTTGTTGATATTAAGCAATAATGTGCATTATGTATCGTTGAATATGCACACCAGTCCAAAAGCCCAGCTTTAGCATTCCTTTAAAGGATCTCACTCATTGTTAAGTGACATAACAAAAACCCACTTCAGACTGAGGTAATTTAGCTGATATACAAATGCTGGCCTTTTATTAACATTTGTTTTCGGTTTAAACAATATTAAGTAACTGTTAAAATTTTGGTTTTGGGATTGTCAACAAGCACAAGCATATACAATGTATTAAGGCCTCTTCAAATGTTTTGTATACAGCCAAGATGTCGGATATTGATATTTATACATTGCCAACAGAAGTTTAAAGAAAGGATATGATGAAAAAGTGAGAGAGAGTGAGAGTGAAAGAGGGAGAAGTGAATGGAGAGGGAGAAATAGAGGAAGGAGAGAATTAGTAAGATATTTACATTATTTACAAATGGGCCAAAGTCAAAAAGCAGTGAATGATGGTTAAGTGAGCTTCAAATGTTTACTACATTGGATTTGGACAGATTTGAATTTTTAAAATTTGTAATTTACTATTACTGGCCATGATGGTACAGTGGTTAATGCTGCTTTGCATTAAATCACTAACTCGTGCTTTCTGCCAGAAAATAATTTGATAGTATGTTATAAAAATAAAACAGAAAATAATTTTCTTCCCTACCCTTCCCTTCCCTTCCCTCACTCCCCTCCCCTCCCCTACCATCCCATCTCTTTCCTCCCATCCCCTACCCTTCCCTCACTCCCCTCACCTCACTCCCCTCACCTCCCTTCCCTCCCTCCCCTCCCCTCCCCTCCCCTTCCCTTCCCTTACTTCCCTCCCCTTCCCCTCCCCTCCCCTTCCCTTCCCTTACTCCCCTCCCCTACCATCCCATCCCTTCCCATTCCCCTTCCCTCCCCTTTCCTTCCTTTCCTTTCCTTTCCTTTCCTCACCCAGCAAGAACACTGTTCCGTTTTCTTTTTCTTTACAGCATTGATTCAAACAGTATTTTTTAATGTTGGCCTAACCAGAACTGTTTTATGATTAATATAAATTAATTATACTTGTCATGGTGCCAGGCAGATGAGTTATATATTCTGTTCCTGCCATTTTCTTCTTTGACAATCTTGCCATCTAACTGATTTTTTGCGGGGTCTTGTTCTCGTTTCAGAAAGATGCATATGTCATTGAAAACCTCGAAGCCAGTCAAGGGAACAGCGGTTCTAGTCAGGCCTTGTCGTACGAATGTGATTCTTTGAAAAAAGACAAAGATCGGCAGTTACGTGAAATTCTAATCCTTCGCAAGACCATCGACGAGATGGAGCTCAGAATAGGCACCCAGAAACAGACTCTGGCCGCGCGTGATGAAAGTATTAAGAAACTCCTAGAAATGCTGCAGAGTAAAGGACTTGCCACAGGAAAGCTGGAGGAGGAGAGGAAAGAAGTAGAACAGTTACAGTCGCAGGTCATAGAAAACGAACAGCGTGTGAGACAGTTGGTGAAAACGCTAGACGAGCGGGATAAACTGGTTAATGAGTTAAAAGAGGTGAGTACTGCTTTAATTCTAAAGGGTATAAAACGTTTACAAGTGCAGGGTTTCTAGATTATGGTAGCCCCACTCCCACGGCTAGTGATATTCAATGTTGGGCTAGTAAATAACTACTATTGCCATGCCCAACTACTATTGCCATGCCCAACGGCTAGTGAAATGTTTTTTTGTCAAATGTTGCAGTTAAATTTATTTTGTAAATATGAATATCCTGCACTCACCCCAAACCCCGAATATTAGTGTTTTTAAGCTCTATCTCCCTCTTTAGGTGACATATCTGATTAAAATCACTGATCCCATGGCTAGTGGATTTTATTAAAAATTCTAGAAGCCCTGAAGTGACAAGTGTAGATCTAGGGTTTTTTTAATAACGTTAATCTGTTATAATTCTGTGGTGACATTAAAAAACAAGACTCCTCAACTTATACAAAGGTAAAATTATTACTTGACCAAACAAAACCCTAACGGGCAAACTCATTGGAAAAAGAGAAATATACAAACATGTACATGTGGATTTTATATACTACTCAAAAGAATTTAAGGGTCAGACGATATTTTCGACATTATTTTCTGAATGTCAATTATATTAGCTAGACCATAATGTCACGCATGGTATTGTTCCATTTTGACGAAAGTGGGTCTAAGCAACCCATAAATGAATTAAAATCCACTGTCATTGACACTGTCGACTAGTTCTAATGGCGAAAACATGCTTACATTTGCACATAAATTAGGACGAAAGCGAAAGGTCTGCTAAGTGCCCATAACTTGCTTTTTCACAAAGCGCTTCATTTGCACGCTTTGCATGTGTATTCCATGTTCCCAATGCTGAATTTCCGTATAATTGGAGCTTGCGTTCATGTACGGTGCACACTCCAAATTCGACAATGGTACGATGTCAACTGACTATCGAAGATCGAGGAAGGGCTATTGCTTGGCTTCAGGATGGCAATACGCAAAGAAATGTTGCTCTGAGACTTGTTGTCAGTCAGTGTCGTTGGCCGACTGTGGCAACGGTACCAAACAACGAATTCTGTTCGAAATCGTCCACGTTCGGGAAGACCCCGAAGCACTACAAATAGAGAGGACCGCTACATCACCAATATGGCTCTACGTCAACGCACAACCACTGCACGCCGATTACGTGACAATCTGCGGACTGCGACTGGAACTCGAGTGTCTGATCAAACCATACGCAATCGTCTGAGAGCCAATAATCTACGCTGCCGTCGCCAGGCTGTTCGACCACCACTCCTACCACGTCACAGAACGGCCAGACGTCACTGGTGCACACTTCATCTGCGGTGGCAATGTGTTCAGTGGGGTCGAGTGATGTTCACTGATGAGTCCAGGTTTAGTCTCCAGTTCAACGACGGTCGGGTTCGTGTCTACAGACGTCCTGGGGAGCGCTTCGCTGACGTTAACGTTAGACAACGTCACCGGTTCGGTGGTGGCAGCGTCATGGTGTGGGGCGGCATCTCTATCCACCACAGGACCCCCCTCTATGTGGTGGATGGCAATCTGAATGGAATCCGCTATCTGAATGAGATTATCCGGCCGTTGGTTCTCCCAGGCCTTCAGCAGATTGGCGGCGGGGCAGTTCTGCAGGATGACAATGCCAGACCCCACCGCGCCAGGGCGGTAACGGACTTTCTCAGACAACAAGGTATCGCCAGGATGGATTGGCCAGCATATTTGCCTGACTTGGCCCCAACAGAGCACGCCTGGGACGAATTAGGCAGGAGAGTTCGGGATAACCATGCCCCTCCGGCCAACCTTCATGATCTGGGTCAACTTCTTATGGCAGAGTGGCAGGCCATTCCCCAAGAGTTCTTCAGACGTCTGATCAACAGCATGAGGCAACGATGTGTCGAGTGTATTCGCGCCAGGGGTGGATTCACACACTATTAAACGAATGTTCTAATGTGTAAAATCCATGTTTGACAACCTTCAACTTTGACAGCATGTCATGTGACTTTCTTGTATACAGTGACGTTTATTTGTAGTTTTTTGTAAATATGGAACAATAAATTAAATTTTTGGTGTAGTTTACATCATCAATCTAATACACTCTGAAACTTATTTGGTTATAAATTTTTGACCCTTAAATTCTTTTGAGTAGTATATGTAAATTGGGAAAAAGCCAGATCTAAAGTTATGTAAATCTCTCCAAATAGTATTTGTTTAATTTTGACTTTGAAATGTTTGCTGAATATTTGACTATCCATCCCCAACAAACCTTAAAGCCTTTTTTTTTTTTATCCCACTGCACCCTTTCCTTTCTTTCCTTTGAATCGCATCTCATTTCTTCCTGATCTGGCAATTCCTCCTATCTTTCAACTTCTTTTTTCGCTGTCCACCTCCACATCCCAGTCCTTATCTCTCCAACCATGACAGATGCCTGTTCTTTTTTGTATCTATCTGTGCCGCACACCTGCCATTCCCCATCAGCTATGCACCCCTTAGTTATAGTTTTGAAAATTTTGCTGATTATTAGTTCCCTACCGGTCCAACCAGAGGGGCCTATAGGTTTCATCTCCATATGTCTGTCTGTCCGTCTATCTGTCCATCCGTCTGTCCAAATTGTGTTCTATTATAGAGCGAGTTTGACTTTCATGGCGATTTACCCATTTTTGACAATTATGGTCCTTGAACTTGGGAGATATAAAACTTTGTCTTCTGGACTTTTTCTTTGTTACAATACATGAAAATTGAGATGAAATTTTCTATATTGCTTTGTCATGTTCTGTTACAGATCAAGTTTAACTTTCATGGCAGCCATTTTTCTCAGAGTTATGGCTCTTGAATTTAGGAAATAAGAAAAAAAAAAGTTGGGCCCTGCCAGGGACATACATGTTTTGCTTTAGCAGTACTCACAGAATGCTTGCTAACTTTAAAAGATGGGTGATAACATCTTGTCTGTGCTATAAAATTTTCTTATCTCTTCCCACAAGTACTCAGCTTTAATTTGTCTGGACAGAACCACCAGTAAATGTAGATCATGTGTACTTGTCAGTATTGTGGGTAATGGAATTATAGGAGTGCCATAATTTAGTTATTCCAACACGCAGAAATCTGAAAAATATTCTTGTAACTAAGCAACGTTAAGCTTGCATTTTTGAAGTACATGCATGGTACTTATAACATCAGAAACATATCCCACTGTCCCACAGTAACAAGCCACTTAGCATCCTCAGTGGGTGAGAGGTGATAGGGTTCAGTCATAATGAATGGGATGTAGACTTTGCCAGTGAACCCCAGAAACAGCATATATAATATACTCTTCAAAAGAAGAAACGCAAAACCACATTGTCGTAACATTTGGAGAATTGATTTAATTATTGAATGGTGAGTCCGATAATTACCAAATGTTGCAGGATTGTTCACAATTCACTCTAGTCCATTGTGAGTAAGTGATAGGACACACCACCAAGGTCAAGGTCATCTGGAGTCAATACCGGGTGTGGCCTCCGCGTGTGTTGACAACTGCCTGGCACCGCCTGACCATTGAAGCAACCAGAGTACGGATGACGTCCCGGGGGATGGTGGCCCACTCGGCCTGCAAGGCTGCTGCCAGCTTGGGCAGGGTCTGGGGCTGTGGTTGTCGCTGTCGGAGGCGTCGGTCCAACTCGTCCCATAGAGTAAAGTTTGTTTTATTTAACGACGCCGCTAGAGCACATTGATTTTTTATCTTATCATCGGCTATTGGACGTCAAACATATGGTCATTCTGACACTGTTTTTAGAGGAAACCCGCTGTCGCCACATAGGCTACTCTTTTTACGACAGGCAGCAAGGGATCTTTTATTTGCGCTTCCCACAGGCAGGATAGCACAAACCATGGCCTTTGTTGAACCAGTTATGGATCACTGGTCGGTGCAAGTGGTTTACACCTACCCATTGAGCCTTGCGGAGCACTCACTCAGGGTTTGGAGTCGGTATCTCGATTAAAAATCCCATGCCTCGACTGGGATCCGAACCCAGTACCTACCAGCCTGTAGACCGATGGCCTGCCACGACGCCACCGAGGCCGGTCAACTCGTCCCATAGATGCTCAATTGGGTTCAAATCCGGTGATATCGATGGCCAAGGAAGGACATTAATGTTGTTGTTCTGTAGGAAAGCCGTTGTGAGACATGCTGTGTGAGGCCTGGCGTTGTCATGTTGGAACACTGCGTTGGCCATAACTGGAACGATGTGTGGCCGGAGGATCTGGTCAATGTAGCCCTGTGCATTCAGGTTGCCCTGCACGTGGACCAGGTCAGTTCTGCCAGTGTGTGAGATGGCTGCCCACACCATGACACTACCCCCGCCGAATCTGTCCACTTCCTGCACGCAGTTTGCCGCATAACGTTCACCACGACGCCTATACACGCGACATCTTCCATCATGACGTCGGAGCAGAAATCGGGACTCGTCACTGAACCACACCTGTCTCCATCGCAGTTGAGGCCATTGTCGATGAATCTGGCACCACTGCAGTCGGAGTCGACGGTGTTGTGGTGTTAAGATGACACCTCGAACTGGACGTCTGGCACGAATTCCTACCTCACGTAGGCGGTTCCGTACGGTCTGGTCGGATATCCTGCGCAAACCTGGTATTGCTGCGGCTGTGGAGGTGGCAGTAGTCAATTGTTCCCGAAGGTGGCGTACCCGGATGTAGCGGTCCTGCCTGGGGGTAGTGACCCGTGGTCGACCGGATCTAGGGAGGTCACGTGTTGATCCATGTTGCTGGTAACGGTCCCCACAGTCTGGAGATGGTGCTTGGGGACACATGGAATGCCCTGGCAACGGCCGTTCTGGATTCGCCTGCGTCTAGTCGGCCGATGGCATTGTTTCTCTGCGGTTCACTGAGACGTGGCATGTCCTGGATTGTCAACTGTTGGCCAGATACAGAGGCCAGGCAAGCAAACACCCTGCACTTTTATACTGTCGGTGTTCATGTTGCACGTGCAGACAACGCACGTGCAGTGGTGACATGGTTTGCACGTGGCTGCGTTTTTGCGAATATTCACATTTTGGAACTTTATTGTACAGTAGCTGCGTTTTATCGAATGTAACCGTGGGAATGTGTTTGGGACATGCAATGACCTTATATTCACAAAGCATGAACCGGTAGGAAACATAAAATCGGAGTTATAACCCATTTGTACCCTTTTGCGTTTCTTTTTTTGAAGAGTATATATGGAATCAACAAGTTTCATTGGGATTCCTCATTTTGGTAACATTTTTTTTCATCAATTTTGTTGCTGCCATTTCAGTGTGGGATGGGCAGAGTTATGTGATGAGATGGGCCAATTCCACATCCAGAAAATCTTAGATGCATAAGTTCAAATAAATGCAGTGCTTATGATTTGAAAACTACACTTCTGAAAGTTATGTAGGATAACAATTATTGCTCTCAGTGTCAAATTTGCAGTAATTTTGAGTTAAATAAATTAGAATATTAGCGTGTGATGAGTATGAGCAGTTTTTTGCCCATGTGGAAATCGTTTTGCACGAGGAATTTAATTTGAGTGAAAGTAATTGCTCATATTAAAACTTAACTTAATTAAGGACTCTATAAATTTGTATCTGTGTGTTGTTAATACTGTTGTTGTGTAGGAACTCTTTAAGGTTCAAATTTGATATGTAAATAATTTAATAGATGCACAGATTACTATAGTAGTGTTGGAATTGGTTTTATTTCTATTTGGGCAATTCTGTGGTGTCGGACGTACATTTCAGACACTTCAGCCAAGCATTACATAAATGTACAAAAAGTTCCACAACTTTTTATTGCTATACATTGTAAGAGCCAACTAGGGCACCATTATTATATATAAACTTTATTCCATCCTTATGTCGCTTTAGGTGTAAAGGGGAAAATATGTCGGACGTATGCACACAAACTGCAATTTTACACCCACACATGGTTATACATGTCTAATTCTCTGTGATGTGTGAGGGCATATTAGAAATATTGTGTCCTATTCCTATAGAGTAGATGTTTATCTGTATATCAGATGTAAAAACTTTGTGTTTTAATCACACAGTAAAACAATAGAAATAAACATGCTTGGTGTCGGACGTACATTTGTTTGGTGTCGGATGTATTCGTGTGAAATACAACTTTACCAGTTTTGTAAGGCAGTCATTATAGTTAACAAACAAGATGAAATTAAAAACAAAAACACGGTTTGAGCTAGGATTTATTATTTTTGTTTGAAGAAAATGAAAAACAGTTACCAGGTGCATCACAGGAGTGGGGGTCAGGGGGTGGGAATGAACCCCCTCTTGGCCATGTTTTTTTTCTTTGTTTTGAAAGAATTCTTAAATGTTAGCCATAAAGTTTTCATTTTTTTCATTTGAATATTTTATTTTCATTTTTGGTCACATTTTCACACAGTATATATATATATTTTTTATACATACATACACAGATCAAAATTAATATACTATGAAATAAAACAACAAATCTCTTGCCAACACGTCATTGAACCTCACTCAGTACTAAACTAAAAAAAAATTATACATATACATTGTGTATATGGTAATAAATACTTAAGATACTGTCAGTAGTGGATGACCTAGAGATATTTATTCAAACAACTTATGGTATACACTCCATCTTTTAATAAATTCATTATATTTGATTTTATTGGAATACATTTTTTTTTCTAATATATAATAAGAATGTATGTGAATTTTTAATATTTTAATATCTAGTGATTTCTTCAGAAATTTTGAACTATATATAAATTGCTTTGTCAAAAGAGCAATAATGTCAATTATGATATTGTTCTTTGAGTGGCCAAGAAGAAAACTGGTACGAGAGAAGCTAACTATAATGTCTGCCGATTCTTTTATCCATTGCTCGACTTGTTTAATTAAATTTTGAACGTGTACACAATCAAAAAATAAATGCGTATACGTTTCAATAGACGCATTACAGAAGCTACAATTGGACTGCTTATCACTTTAATATTATAGAGAAACTTGTTTGTAGGGAGAATTCTTTGGATTATTCTATATTGGAACCATCTTAATTTGGTATCCTTAGATATACTGAACACATTGCTGTTGATACTTTTCCACCAATTGTATTCTTGTTCAAAATTTAATTCTCTTTCCCATTTAGATATATTTTTTGGTGGAGAAAAAGACGACTTTATATAGGTGTTATATATATGTTTTGACCCCTGTTTGTTTTGTATTATGGTATTTATATACTTTGGTCAAAATAGAAAGTCAGCTGAAAGTGGTTTGGTGGATAAAAATGGCCATGTATGTAATATTGCAGCCTTTAGCCCTTCAAATGTAGTAAATGGTGGATGAAAGCCATAAAATTCACAAAATCCATCATATTTAAATAAGTTGCCATCTGGGTCATACATATCATGTACGTTTGTTATACCTATTATATTCCAATTCTGGTAACAAACAGTTTTGTTACCAATTTTAATTAGGGAGTTGAACCACAGTGGTTCAGAACTTACATCATTTTCGTTAAGTTCCACTTTCTTTTTGAATAATGCTAGTATATTGAATATCTGTTTCCAGAACATATTTGTAATTTTTTTCCCACACAGTTTATGGTAATCATCTCTTATATTAGTAAACAAAATATTTTTGTTTGGGAGGTGACATCTAAGGATATGATACCATAATGAATCATGTCCATTTATTGCTCTTCTAATCCATGTTAATTTTAAGGAATTCATAAAATATTCTAAGTTTACCATTTTTAAACCACCATTTTCTATATCCTGCATTAGCGAATTCCGAGAAATTCTATCTATGGAACTCTTCCAAATATATGAATAAAAGATCTTGTTGTTTGTTTTTATTATGCCCTTGTCTGGATTGGGGATACTGAGAATAAGGTGAACAAGTTTAGATAGAGCCAAGGATTTGACAACGGTAATTCTACCCAGCATAGTAAGATGACGTTTAGACCAGGTATTCAGTAACTTTGAAATCTCTTCAATTTTGTCAGTATAGTTTAATTGTACAATTTGATTTAACTGGACACTAAATTTAATTCCCAAGAAGGTAAAATTCTTTTGTGACCATTTTAAGATTTTATCTTTACATAGATTATGAGTATTATTAGAATTTGATCCGATCCAAATAGCAATAGTTTTTTCAATATTTGGTTTCAATCCTGAGAATTTAGAAAATTGATCTATTAAATTTAATGTATTCCTTAGTGAATAACTTTTTATTGCTATACATTGTAAGAGCCAACTAGGGCACCATTATTATATATAAACTTTATTTCATCCTTATGTCGCTTTAGGTGTACAGGGGAAAATATGTTGGACGTATGCACACAAACTACAATGGTTATACATGTCTAATTCTCTGTGATGTGTGAGGGCATATTAGAAATATTGTGTCCTATTCCTATAGAGTAGATGTTTATCTGTATATCAGATGTAAAAACTTTGTGTTTTAATCACACAGTAAAACAATAGAAATAAACATGCTTGGTGTCGGACGTACATTTGTTTGGTGTCGGATGTATTCGTGTGAAATACAACTTTACAAGTTTTGTAAAGCAGTCATTATAGTTAACAAACAAGAGGAAATTAAAAACAAAAACACGGTTTGAGCTAGGATTTATTATTTTTGTTTGAAGAAAATGAAAAACAGTTATCAGGTGCATCACCGGAGTGGGGGTCAGGGGGTTGGAATGAACCCCCTCTTGGCCATGTTTTTTTTCTTTGTTTTGAAAGAATTCTTAAATATTAGCCATAAACTTAACTAATTCAGTGCAAATTAAGATGAAAACCATTCAAAAATTCAAGGTAACACCTATGACTACATGGGGTGGGGTGGGGGGCAAAGTGCCACCTTGTGACTAGTGTACACCTACAAATGACAAGTGACATAAAAAACATTGCCACTAGCTACATGTATGACTATGAGATGATAGTACCACAGAAAAATTTCATTATTCTAAAATTAAAGGCACATAAGATGGGGGTAACTATAGCTGTGGCAGCCCCCAGTGACCTGAACAAGGTGCAAATGATATATTTTAATATTTTTGCATTTATTTGTGATAAGTAACTTTATATTTATTGATTCTACACATAATCTCTGTAAAATTAACTAGAACATGTCAAAATAGTAAAGTGCTGCCAATGAATGTAAAAGTGGTTTCCTCAAATGTGATGTCATATTTACCATGTTAGTTGTGTTCCTCTACAAATGTTCCAGTTTGTATAATTCTGGCAGTAAATGCAATTGCTGGGTTTGTTATTTTGTTATGGAGATGAACAGTTAGCTGAAAGTATAATTTTTACCTTTTAAAACATAATCAACACTTTTGGCGGTAAGCTGCCTTTTGCACACTTTGATAAATTTCTCTTAATCCACTTATAATAGTTATATGGATAAAAAATTAATACTGTTATTCATAATTGGCTCTAGTTATAAAAAATGTCTCCTAAAATCATACTGACATTGCATAAATATCAATACTTTGCTTCAAAATTGGAAAAAATAAACATGCTTTATGGTGTTGGATGTACATGTTGTTGGACGTACACTATAACAGCACCATAGTAGCATGGCAATTGTTACATATTCAGTAATTGTTTTTATATTTATAACATGTAAATATTATGGATAAAAGTCTGCTTGAAATATAAATTTGTCTTTTATATATTATGTCAATTAACAAAGGACATGTCTGGGATTATTTCTGTATAAAGATTTTTATTTCTACTCACTTATGTATAAAAAATATGCTGATAAATGTGTTAATAGAATTTTTCGTAAAATATTGCTGCATTCATGGTTGATGCATTAGTTGCATTAAAAGTGACTAAAACACATCTACTGAAAAAGGATTAATGTAATATTTGACACTAGAGATAATGACCTTTCAAATGATACCAAACTTGTCTCACTTGAATGAGTTTCTAAAATGACCTATTGATTTACTTGACCACGGAATTGCCCATTTATGGAATGGTCTGGAAACAAGTTCAAGTTAAAGTTGAAGTTGAAGTTTTTTATTGCTTTAAGTTTTTACAACTTATCATCCTGTCAGTTTCATACTGTTAACTAAACAACTAAATGGACATTCAAGGGCATTAGCGGACATCACTATGCAGTGTATGTATATACATAGTATTAAGGCAAAGTAAAAAGAATTGTTTGGTTCCTGTTACATGCCAAAAACAAATAGGGTAGGTACATTGTAGGTAGGGAAAAACCCCCCCCCCCCCCCCCCCCATTTTCGAGCTAATATTTCCTGAATAGTATAGCAGATTAATATATTAAAAGCTCTTTCTTTGTGTTACAGTGCAACTGACAATACATACTTTAATGAGAATCATTAATTATTTTCTATAAAAAACCACCATGTTGAAACCTAGTCAAACCACAATCGGTATTAATGTAAACACCACCCAAGTCTAATACTACACGGTAAGGTTATAAACTACGATAACACTAAAATAACACTATAATTTGTTCATTGGAAAAAAGTTTTAATATCAAAGGTTTGATCCACAACATGATTACACCCCCTCACAACTACAGCAGCAACACTGATCTTCCCGGCCTATTTCATTGCCAGTATTGCAGTAACAAAATGTACATCATGAACACAACGAAGATGTCAATAAAAATTAACAAAATAGTTAACAAAAAGATCTCCATACTAACTATCCTCATAGCAGAGATACAAAAGAAAACAACTATTTTCAGGAAAACAGTTTCCCTTTTGGTCGTCCATAAGGACACTGCACAGTATCTTTGCACTGTTGACAAAGAGGTAAAACAGGTTTGTATTTTTGCTTTTAAAGGTCTGATCCACAACAATTATTTGATTTGAATGAGCACATTTTGGACATTCTACTCTGTAAATGGAAGACGCCATTGACACCATATGCTCTCAGACGTCTAAGGCTACAATCTTGCCTCTGTATTCTGCTGCACCCTTTACTAATTTAGGCTTAGCTTCAAGAAGTAAGGATATTAAGTACTAAAAGTACTTAATAATAATTAATACATTTCTAGGAGTAATTATAGAACATATTCCAATTATAACTACATGTACATGTATAAAGTACTATTAACTTCTGGAAATAATGGCATCAACTTCAAAGATATCATTGATATTAAGTACTGCTATCAGTGTATTTATTTATTTCACTAAACATTTTATAATTTATATACAGTATGTGAAAATACATGTATGTCCAGACAAGGTTTTGAGACAAGCACAGGGATAATTTTGTTATTATGCATGATTTAAGAGATCACTACACAGTTCTAAAGCATTAAATACAAAGGTCGATGATAGTCAGTTTTCAGACCATTGATTTGGCTTCGTACACCATAAATAAAACATATCCAACAGTCATTTTTTGATATGATATATTTGACAAAAGGTATGTTTTATTTCTTTCATCTTTTAAAACTTAAAATGAATATTTTGTCCAGAATTATGAATAATAATAAAATACCGACTTGTAAACAGCATTGTCTGCTTGTTGTAGAAATTTAACAGGGTTCAAGGTTAGTAGACCAGTTTTTATTTTAATGTGGCAAAGCATTGTAATAATATAGCTAATTTTGAATGAATGAATTCAGTATTCCAGTGACGTCACTGCAACTCCTTACAATTAAAAACCATAAACTGGGTACATGATGTTTCCATTTTAGGAATGCTAGAAAAATTCCAGTGCAAAATTGCTATCGAAATATTTTTGTTTGAACATTACTAATGCACCTGAATGTGTTTGAAGAAAATCTTGTAAAATTGTACCTTTTACAAAATACGGTTTTCAAGTGAAATTACGGTAAGATATGCTATATTTATTGTATATGAAGCCAAAACAAGGGTGTGAAAGGTGACTGTCGTCGACTTTAGTTGCTATTGCTAATCAAGTTTAATCTTGATAACAACAGTTGTTTTCATAAAACGCTTTGTAAAATGATATTGTAACTGTGAATTATGGTATAACACTTTTTATGGTGCAGTGTACATGAATAAAACAGGTATTTTTTAAATGCATATATGAATGAACAAATCATTTTGTAAGAATTTGCATAAAAGAAAGATAATCTAAAGTATGAATAAAAGATAAGTTTTGAGACGTAACAATGACAAATGGCTGTACATATGATTTGAAAATTGATGGAGATCAATAAATTGGAGTCCTGAATTTTTGTAGAAAAGCAGTTGCTATCAACATATAAATGCTCAGTAATTTTTAGTAAATAAATTAGAGTATTGGCATGTGACAAGGCAATTGCTTGTATCAAACTGTAAGGACTGAAATATGGGGGTTTTTCTGGAAAAAACAAGTGATCACTTCCACTCCTCTCCACACTCACCTGCAAAGATTTAGGAGAGTTACAAATTGATCACCTTGCAATTAATATTTTAATGAATTTCATTTGAAATTTCATGTGATTGCTCGCCTGGCATCATTTCCGGAGAGTGATCGTCAGCTCACCTTAATTTTGCTCATGACTAAGACTGAAGAACATGTACATGTATTTCTACATGGTTCATCAGACGAACAAAGATAAAAGTTTGAAGGTGTCAATATTAATATGCTGTTTGGAATGTGTTAATTGCATAGACATATATTGTACTGTGTCACCCTATGACAGACAGATGGTCCAGCTGTTTCTACTGACAGACAGAATGCTGTTTATGAGTTCTCCGATATTATCTTCTTTGTGGTGTCTAGCCCTGTAAAAACATTGTCTTGTGCTGTAGTTAGCCACTGGTCACTTGTAAACATTAGTCTTAACAGCATTTCCAGACTTGGCAGTTGTGTTGGATTCACACTGCAGTTGGTTGTAGAGGATTGTGATGGGTGTACTGGTCATGAGGTGTCTGGTTGGTTCTTCTCCAGGTACCTGTATTGTTTGCTAGGATTTATTACTTTATACATATTTGTACCATAAAATATTAGGTGTTATGTACAATGTATACACCAGGGCTCACCCGGTCTGTTGCCAAGTTAGCCAACTGCTATTTTATTTATATACAAAGTGGCTACAACATTTACAGGGTTCCTAGCAGTTTTTAAATTCATTGAAAGTCTTTGGATTTAAAAAAAAAGATTTTTAAGTCTTTGAAAGTCTTTGAATTGTAATAAAGGTCTTTAAAATCTTTACATTCTCGCAAATCATAGCCAAAGCAATGATGGTATCTTTTACAGGTGCATGCATTTGATAATTTTCAGTTACAAGGTTTAATCTGTCATGATGCATGTAAAAAAGCTAAAAAAAAATTCCCCATGGACAGCAACGTAAACAAACTGATTGGTATTTTTTATTGCATTTTATTGTCTTTAACTGCTGTGTAAAAGTCTTTGAAAATGGCAGGCAAAAGTCTTTGAATTTGTTTGATCTTTAAAGCTATGAACCCCGATTTAGTTTTTGGCTAACAAAATATTCCTTAAATTAAACACATTTTAACAGTGTTCAAGGAAATACTTTATATATCTGAAAATTGGCTAAACCAAAATTGGTTCCAGTGTGAGCCCTGATACACACATAAATATAGATTTATAGATTTATAGATTTATAGATTTATAGATTTATAGATTTATTTACCATGAGCAATAACATTGATAAGAGTCATGAGCAAGAACTATTTTGACCAGTCATTGTGTTGGGCCCTGCATGTGCTTATTTTCATTTCAACTTTTTGTGTGTGCTTATATCCAAGGCAATGAAGGTTCAAGAATGCTGTCCTGGGCACACACCTCAGTTACATGGGCTGTATGTCCAGGACAGTAGGTTAGTTGTTAGTGAGAGAGAAGAGGGTGTAGTGGTCTTACACCTATCCATTGAGTCGTTAAAACTCACTCTGTGTGGGAGCCAGTACTGGGCTGCGAACCCAGTACCTACCAGCCTTATGTCCGATGGCATAACCATTGTCTATGAATTGTTTAGAATATTATAGAGTTGACTTTTATCTTGGAGTCTGTATACATCTGTCTGCACACATTTACATACATGTACATGTATGTTGATATACTCTTTAGAAACTTAAAACTACTTACATTAAGTTCCGTATAAACTCATTTATATTTTTTATAAAGTAAGTACATGTTTAAGTAAAAGTCTGGTTTTGAGGGGCATCATGTTTACTTGGGTTACAGTTAGGAAAAGCCTTAATTGTATTGGGGGGTGTATAATAGAACTATCAAATAACCACACATACATGTACATATGCACGCACATGCGTGCACACACACACACACACACACACACCTGTCTGTCTGTATTTCTCAGTCTCTCTGTCTGTCTCTGTCTCTGTCTCTCTCTCTCTCTCTCTCTCTCTCTCTCTCTCTCTCTCTCTCTCTCTCTCTCTCTCTCTCTCTCTCTCTCTCTCTCTCTCTCTCGCAACTACAACAACAACAAAACCCACATAAACAAAGGGTGCATTTATGAGCACTTGACAAAATGCCACATATGTGTTCATCTTCAAACAATGTATACAGTACTGAACTTCATTTGGGAATGAAAAGCTAAATAAGTTTTGCAACAGAAAAAACAATTCAAACAATAGGCACTCAGTAAATTGTTGGTCACTCCATTACGAGTATGTATGTAATGGGACTCCAATTTCTTTCATATCTCAACCTAACTCAACCTAACTCAACTGCCATTACAAGGTATGAAGAAAACAACACTGCATCTATGTTTACTGTAGTTAATTAGACATCAAAGCTGTTTCCTGAACTTTTTAATTGCTGCATGCAAACTGCAGGAAACACTGATTAAAGACATGTATTTGTAACAGCTGGACTAACAGAATGCGCATATTGCAGTTGCTGTCTACTTTTGTAATCACGTAATCAGTTACGGTAATATCAGGGAAGTAGGAATGATATTGGGGGGTAGGGCTATGTTCAGAAGAGCTGGTTTTTGTGCCTAACGTGAATTGAAAGTGATATGATGGAAGACATTGGTACCGGTCAAATTGTCTGTAAGTGCCTAGCCTCAAAATTACACCACAGCTATTCAGTTTGGAGAGGTTTCCACTTTATGTCTAGGTAATCTTTAGTGTTAAAAGATGAATAGGTCCAAGATTGAGGCAATTACAATTTCGTGAAGGTTCAGCCTTTATTTTTTTTTAAAATTATTATTGTTTGGTTAAATAAAGAATAACTAGTTAATGACATAGGATATCAGTTTTATCCTGTGAACGTAAGAATTTCCCATATGGCCAGAACAGGATAAAATCAATATCCTATGTTGTACGTCATTAACTACATTTGTAGTTATAATTAAGGGTAAAAACTACTTTATTTCTGTTATTTTACCTACATTATGAACAATTTTATAATACATCTATGCATATGACGTCAAATGCGTGACGTCAGCAGTGATAATCTGCTAGTATACAATTATGGCTAGGCTTTAAATTTCATCAGTCATAATCGGTCAACAAAATGGTGGTTGCTTGTTAAATGTTTTTTGGTGTGCATTTAACTCTGAAATTTAAAAATATATTTATTTTACTACTGTACACTTCGTAACACTTTCATTAATTATATTTCAGCAAATGGACCGTATGAAAGAAGAAGTGAATGAAGCCAATCTGAAGCTAAAGCAGCAGCCTGCCAGTACACACACTATGCAAGCAATGCTAGAGGCAAAGGTTTGTAGCAGACGTTTCTTCTCAATTTATCTTAAAAGGACGAGACACATGTTAATGTACATGGAAGTATCAAAGGGAGTTATCTGTGTCATCATTATTAAGGATGAGATGCATGTTAATGTACAAGTATCAAAGGGAGTTATCTCTGTTACCATTATTAAGGATGAAACGCATGTTAATGTACATGGAAATATCAAAACAAGTTATCTGTGTTATCATCATTAAGGATGAGACGCATGTTAATGTACAAGTATCAAAGGGAGTTATCTGTCATCATTATTAAGGATGAGATGCATGTTAATGTATAAGTATCAAAGGGAGTTATCTGTGTCCTCATCATTAAGGATGAGATGCATGTTAATGTACAAGTATCAAAGGGAGTTATCTGTGTCATCATTATTAAGGATGAGATGCATGTTAATGTACATGGAATTATCAAAGGGAGTTATCTGTGTCATTATTATTAAGTATGAGACATATGTTAATGTACATGGAAGTATCAAAGGGAGTTATCTGTGTCATCATTATTACGGGTGAGATGCTTGTTAATGTACATGGAAGTATCAAAGGGAGTTATCTGTGTCATCATTAAGGGTGAGATGCATGTTAATGTACATGGAAGTATCAAAGGGAGTTATCTGTGTCATTATTAAGTATGAGACGCATGTTAATGTACAAGTATCAAAGGGAGTTATCTGTGTCATCATTATTACTGCCATTTATTTGATCTTTTGAGATTCTCTGATCATCCTTCTGGAACACTTTATGCCGAAACTTAATTAGAACTGATCATAAAATAATATACTGAATGCCTAAAGAAACTATACATGAAAATTTTTCAGATTAATTCTTTTAATACCCATCAGCTGATGAATAGTTTTGTACTGGGGTGTGGTTAAAATTTCATTCATTCATTTATTCCTTTGTAATAGAAAAACGGTTCATAACAATGGTTTTACCAAACCAGATTTCATTAACAAAGCACTGCACACAAAATGTCATATAATTTTGATAATAAAAAAGGTTACTCATCGTGAAAAGAGGGGTGGGGGAGGGAGAAAACAATAATATTATAACAAATCAAAATTCTCAATAACACATCAATGGAGGTACTGAGTCTAATCATTTATCTGATATGGGGCGGGA
Source organism: Gigantopelta aegis (assembly GCF_016097555.1). Classification (NCBI taxonomy): domain Eukaryota; kingdom Metazoa; phylum Mollusca; class Gastropoda; order Neomphalida; family Peltospiridae; genus Gigantopelta; species Gigantopelta aegis. The sequence goes on along the minus strand of NC_054701.1, from coordinate 36,098,529 downwards.
CGTAGGTCTATGATCAACCCCCATTGGTGGGCCCATTGAGCTATTTCTTCTTCTAGCCAGTGCACCGCGACTGGTATATCAACAGCTGTGGTATGTACTATCCTGTCTGTGGGATGGTGCATATAAAAGATCCCTTGCTACATTAGGAAAAATATAGCGAGTTTCCTCTGATGACTACGTGTCAGAACTACCAAATATTTGGCATCCAATAGCCGATAATTAATTAATCAATGTGCTCTAGTGGTGTCATTACACATAACAAACTGCATATCTGATATGTTTCTCAAGCTTATTCAATGGTTGTCGTTCAGCATTTATCATTTCATTTATATATAAATTACCATTGGTTGACACCTAATAACTGATGTATTTATTGTGCTGATGTATTTATTGTGCTGTGGTGTTGTTAAAGATGAATTAATTCATTCTATGAACATCTGAATCCGTATGAAATAGCCACTTGCATGCCATAATTAATCATGCACCTGCTTATTGTGCAAAACTATATATCCAGACTGGCTAGTGCAATACCTGACTTATTGCAACTTTTGTTGGGTAATCTTATTCAAAGAATATGATAGCATAACTGAACCGGCTTTGATGGCGCAGTGGTTAAGCTGTCGGACTACAGGCTGGTAGGTACAGGGTTCACAGCCAGCTACCAGATCCAAGCCAGAGCGAGTTCTTAAGGGCTCAATGGGTAGGTGTAAGGCCACTACACCCTCTTCTCTCTCACTAACCACTAACCAACTAACAACTAACCCACTGTCCTGGACAGACAACCCAGATAGCTGAGGTGTGTGCTCAGGACAGCATGCTTGAACCTTAATTGGATATAAGCATGAAAAAAAGAAAAAAGATAGCATAACACTGACATACAAAATCTGTAGAATTTTGTGCAGGTATTTGATAAAATATTGTATTTAAAATATAGTTTCTTTTGGTGTGTGTGTGTGTGTGTGTGTGTGTGTGTGTGTGTGTGTGTGTGTGTGTGTGTGTGTGTGTGTGTGTGTGTGTGTGTGTGTGTGTGTGTGTGTGTGTGTGTGAGCGAGCTACATGTATGCTTCATATCTGCTGTTATGTTTTTTCATTTAAGTTTTAAATCGAAAAGGTTAATACTTGGTTTTCGCAAGTATCATGTATGCAGGGTGTCCTTTGTAAGAGCTAATTTATTAAAGTCACCAAAAAGTAATTAACTTATTAAATAAAAATAAACAAAATCTTCCTATACTTTAGATATTTTTCATCCAAGAACTCATAAAATATAACAAAAAACAAACAAAAAAGAGAAAAAGAATTAATACATTTCAAACCCCACTATGAACGTCACATCTTCATCATGACAGTCAAGCCTTCATTAATTCTACATTTTGGAACTGGCTGCATGCAGTTTTATTGAGATTATTGGAATACCATTTACAGAACATCACTTTATTATCAGTCACTGAGCTTTATCACATACAGTATGTTTTAACAGCATGTTTGGTATCTGGCAAATGGGAGTGAATAACACAACCCTTCTGTTTAATGAAGGGTCATCACTAAATCTTATCTTGATTCCCTCAGAAAATCCAATCAGTGCCTCAGCCATTCTGCTGTTGTACGACAACGGGTCTAAACACGAACATACTGGCAGTGATAAATACATTTAGGGTCCAGCTATACACGGCCATCTTCCCTTCCAGGCACACTGTATAATTTTAATGATTATCTGGTGAAACATTTGTCCATTCCATTTCCGATTGGAGGTGTACATAAAGTAACTATAGACCAGCTACCAGATTGATTCGATGATGTCCGGAGAAGCTGTCAATAAATGCTGAAGTGGTGACACAGCAGCACCTCTGTACTGGTATTCATATGGTGTTAATAAAGCTTTCAACTCAGTGTGTTGGTAATATCGATTGGTTAGGACATATTGTTGGATCAGCATTTGACACATGAATAGTTTTGACGGGGTGAATAGTTACACATACATGTACATTTACAGTACTTGCAGTCAAAAGTACAGATTCAGGCTTTAGCTATAAGTAGTACATGCTAGTAGTTAGTGAATTATATTTGGTCTTCAGTACCAAGGGTTCCTCTATTTCTTTCTGTCAGAATATATTGAGGTTAAAGTTGTAACCTCGACTCATGATCCTTTCTTTGTTTTTTTTCACTAAAGTTTGTTTTGTTTCACGACACCACTAGAGCACATTGATATATTAATCATTGGCTATTGGATGTCAAACATTTGGTAATTTTGACAAATAGTCTTAAAGAGGAAACTCACTACACTTTTCCATTAGTAGCAAGGGATATTTTATATGTACCATCCCACAGACAAGATAGCTCTTACCATAGCCTTTGGTATACCAGTCGTGGTGCACTGGCTGGAATGAGAAATAGCCCAATATGGGCCCACCAACGGGGATTGATCCCAAACCGACTGTGCATCAAGCAAGCACTTTACCACTGGGATACGTTCCGCCCTTGCTGTGAATAGATACTATTTACTGGCTATATGCAACTTAATAAGATGTAACCATTTCCCATTAAGATTTTTCATTTACAATCATAAACAATCTACATCAACAAAGTCAGACTGTGAATTTAGTATGATTCCTTGCTTCTGCATATCCCAGATTGTGGGTTGGAAGTGTTAGATTTGTGAGACAGAATTCCGAAATATCATGTTTATGATTCTGGCAGAATCCTTAGAAAGAATACTCAAATTCAGTGCTTGAAAGTGCAACGTGTAAACTTTATTTTGGTACCCAAATACATAAATGAATATTTAAAAAACCCAACAATTAATACAAAATAAAAACAGAAAAAACTCAACATTCTGTGTTGACTTTAGAATGTTGAATTTATTGATATTTAAACAAGACTGTTTGTTTTTCAACTGTTACTACTATGCTACTTTTGTTTGCTTATTTAAACATGATGGCAGTCTTTTTCTTTTCATAACCGGTATAACATATTTAAACTTTAACATTATCTATATATATAATTTATGTATTTTACTTTTTAAAATACTGTGACAAATGAATGCCATTCCTGAGACTTATCATGTATTTTACTTTAAGAAATCACATATCTTTTTCTTGGATGACAAAGTGTTCAGTCTAGAAGAAAAACATTTGAGAACTCTGTATTTTGTTGTTTTTTGTTAGGAATCTCGAATATCAGCCCTGGAGAATGAAGTGCTCAATTTAGAAGACAAACTTTTAAGAATACAGGAAGATGGCATCACGGGGGAGTGGGAGCGAAGAGATGGATCACTCAAGAACAGTCCCAGCACCAAAGATAAATCTCTACGAATTGAGGTACTTTATAACATAGTCATAGTTCTAAAGATAAATCTCTACGAATTGAGGTACTTTATAACATGGTCATAGTTCTAAAGATAAATCTCTACGAATTGAGGTACTTTATAACATAGTCATAGTTCTAAAGATAAATCTCTACGAATTGAGGTACTTTATAACATAGTCATGGTTCTAAAGATAAATCTCTACGAATGGAGGTACTTTATAACATAGTCATGGTTCCAAAGATAAATCTCTACGAATGGAGGTACTTTATAACATAGTCATAGTTCTAAAAATAAATCTCTACGAATGGAGGTACTTTATAACATAGTCATAGTTCTAAAGATAAATCTCTATGGTTGGAGGTACTTTATAACATAGTCATGGTTCCAAAGATAAATCTCTACGAATTGAGGTACTTTATAACATAGTCATAGTTCTAAAGATAAATCTCTACGAATGGAGGTATTTTATAACATAGTCATGGTTCCAAAGATAAATCTCTACGGTTGGAGGTATTTTATAACATGGTCATGGTTCCAAAGATAAATCTCTACGAATTGAGGTACTTTATAACATGGTCATGGTTCCAAAAATAAATCTCTACAAATGGAGGTACTTTATAACATAGTCTTGGTTCCAAAGATAAATCTCTACGAATGGAGGTACTTTATAACATGGTCTTGGTTCCAAAGATAAATCTCTACGAATGGAGGTACTTTATAACATAGTCATAGTTCTAAAGATAAATCTCTACAGTTGGAGGTACTTTATAACATAGTCATGGTTCCAAAGATAAATCTCTCTGAATGGAGGTACTTTATAACATAGTCAACGTTCTAATGATAATACATCTAAGAATGGTTTTCAGTTTATTATATAATAAGTTCCAATAATAAAAAGTCTAAGAATGATTTTCAGTTTATAATATAATTAAAGTTCCAAAAATAAACAACTACATGTAAGATTGGTTTTCAGTTTATAATATAATCAAGGTTGTAAAGATCTATATTTTTAAGACTGGTGTAGCGTTTATAATATAATCAAGGTTCCAAAGATAAAGTTTTAAGAATGGGTTTGAGTTTATAATATAATCTACTTTTAAAAAAAACCCCAAAAACCTGTTCAACCCAGATTTAAAAAATAAATCTGCACTGGACATAAACGTGTTAGCCCTTGGTGACATTTGAGACTCTGTCCAGGAAGAATATGATTGAACTTAAACCTGATATGAAAAAAGAAAAGACATTTCCAATTCTATCCTGCATTGAGAAAATAACGTTCTATGCCTTTACCAATCTGGTAAATGCTTTATTAAGTAGTTGAATGATTTGGTTAATATTTCAAGTATCTGGCTACAATATTTTAATGCTATTTAAAAAAGAGCCAATTTTATACATTTAATGGGACTGTCCTGAGTTTGTAGCCATTGTGAGATGTTTGCGATAACAGAGCCTTGTTGGCCACTACCAGTACCATTTCATATTAAATACATTTTCTTGTTTAGAATACCAGTGTCTATATATCGAATATGTTTGTAGTCGTATACTAATGTCTATAGCACTCAGTTTTTACTTTAATTCGTGATATGTATTTTTTCGTATGTACAAAATTATTGGGAGGTAAAATTCAGTTTGGGCTACTGCAAGCATTAGGATAACAACAAACACCTTGTAAATGCAGACACTGATATTCTAAATAAGAAACTGTAGACTATTTAATTTGTATGTAACGTCATCGAAAAGGCTCTATTGGTCGGAAACATTTTACAATGGTTGTAAACTCAGGACTGTCCCTTTAACTTTTAAGTTATTTTTATAACAGATTGTCACTTCCATTGTACTGCCTTTTAACCAGAGCAGAAGGAAGGAAGGAAATGTTTTATTTAATGACGCATTCAACACATTTTAATTTATATATGGCGTCAGACATATGGTTAATGACCACAGATATTGAGAGAGGAAACCTGCTGTCACCACTTCATGGACTACTCTTTTCGATTAGCAGCAAAGGATGTTTTATATGCACCATCCCATAGACAGGATAGCACATACCACGGCCTTTGATATACCAGTCGTGGTGCACTGGCTAGAGCGAGAAATAGCCCAATGGGTCCACCAATGGGGTGATCGATCCCAGACCAACTGCGCATCAAGTGAAATGCTTTACCACTGGGCTACATCTCACCCCTTTTAACCAAAGCAGGGCAGAATACAGGATCCACTTTGGGGATTACAACCTTTACCCTTTTTCCACATCGAACCTCACTTGTGATTATGTAGCATTTAGGAAATTTGAATAAAATTAGGTTTTTTTTGTGAGTCAGTGGGGGCAAATGCCATTTTCTGACTGTCAGACAAAATAGTTTATCATTTAAGTGCACACGAATTCCATTTGTGGAGGGGATCAGTACTGTAATCTGTCACACCTCAGGCAGATGCTCTTCTCCTGAGCTGCATGTAAATGGCGCTCCGCCAAAGACCGGAATCAGAGTCTTGTTTATTGCTGCAGTGGATGTCCTCTGATAAGCTAAAACTGACGGATTACTCTGCATGTTGTCATATTTTCGAGGACCACTCGACGAGCTGATCAATAAACACAAAGACAGTTAGATTGCCGAGTCTTGTACTAAGACTAAAGCTTCAGTAAACACAAAAGACCGGCCAATTCTGTGCGTCTGCTGCCTCGACCGAAGTCTTCAGGTGAAATTGACAGTCAAGACATTCATCTGACAGATGTAATCTTGATTATCTACACAGCCGTAAAATAATTAGATATTGAACCATTTTTAATCACAAGTTTCCATTCTTGTAGTAGAATTGCACCTAATGTGTTTGGAGGAAAAAACACTTAAATGTCAATAACATTTGTTTTATGCTGGACACACAAGTGTTAGTTTTTAATAATTTGATTTTTGTTGTGCAATAAAACATTCTGAAGCAACCTCTTTTTATTAAAGCTGTGCAGTCGGATGTAGCTGTAAAGTAGAGCAATCGCCTGAGATGCAATGGGTCGTAAGATCAGTTGTCCTTGGTGAACCTTTTTTTTCTCTCACCTCAATCAGTTATCCATGGTACATCAAAGACTGTGGTATGTACTGTCCTGTGTATGGGAAAATGGTTATAAAACTTACTTGCTGCTTTTCAAAAGGAACCATGTGTATGGCATTTAGGAAATATGGTTTCAGTTCATTCTGTAGCATACCTGTGTTTGACATTGTACATGTAGGTGGACTTTTATCTCTAGCAGTGGTTCTGCCGGAAAGAAATGTTTGGGTATGATACTGTGGAATTGAATGCAACCAAAGTCAACAGGGGTTATGGGGGGCCTCCCCCAGAAAAAAAAGGGTTAAGTTTAGAGTTTGGTTAGGGTTAAGAAAATCATACAGTAATGATAAGATAAATTAATTTTGTCAAAAGGTTTAACTTAAAAAAAAAAAAATCTGGTAACAAATTGGGGTATTACACCTTACCCATTTTACCCTCTGGCAGAAACCCTGACTTCAGATCACCCATTGTGGACTTGATATGTTTTGCATAACAAAAAAAATATCTTTTGCAAAAAATGACTAAAATTCATTTATTGTTTTTTTGCGTCTGAACTCTTCATATGTACAGAACTGTGTGTACAGAACTGTGTGTTTTATTTTCAGAACCAGCAGATGAAGACGGATGTGGCACGGAAAGACAACCAACTGGCAGGACTGCGGATGAAGGTGGAGACGCTGGAGAGACAGCACACGGAACAGAAGCAGTACATCGTGGTACTCAAGGAGCAGATCACAGCCAAGGAACTACACTCAGGGATGCTCCAGGCTGATGTGAGTCCATGCCGATGTGTCCAGGCAGGGGGAGGGGGGGGGGGAGGGAGAGAAGGGAAGGTTAATAATACATCGTGGTACTCAAGAAGCAGATCACTGCCAAAGAACTACTCTCAGGGATGCTGCAGGCTGATGTGAGTCCAGGGGGAGGGGGAAGGAGGTTAATAATACATCGTGGTGCTCAAGGAGCAGATCAGCGCCAAGTGACTACACTGAGGGATGCTGCAGGCCAATGTAAGTCAGGCTGGGAGGGGGAGGGTGGGGTTAATAATACATCGTGGTACTCAAGGAGCAGATCACAGCTAAGGAACTACACTGAGGGATGCTGCAGGCCAATGTAAGTCAGGCTGGGAGGGGGAGGGTGGGGTTAATAATACATCGTGGTACTCAAGGAGCAGATCACAGCTAAGGAACTACACTGAGGGATGCTGCAGGCCAATGTAAGTCAGGCTGGGAGGGAGAGGGTGGGGTTAATAATACATCGTGGTACTCAAGGAGCAGATCACAGCTAAGGAACTACACTGAGGGATGCTGCAGGCCAATGTAAGTCAGGCTGGGAGGGGGAAGGGTGGGGTTAATAATACATCGTGGTACTCAAGGAGCAGATCACAGCTAAGGAACTACACTGAGGGATGCTGCAGGCCAATGTAAGTCAGGCTGGGAGGGGGAAGGGTGGGGTTAATAATACATTGTGGTACTCAAGGAGCAGATCACAGCTAAGGAACTACACTCAGGGATGCTGCAGGCCAATGTAAGTCAGGCTGGGAAGGGGTAAGGGGGAGGAGAACATTAATATCTTATAAATGGGCAGTTCACATTCATCAGCATTTTCACAAACTCTTGGAGTTTAGTTCACAAGCATACATCAGAATTGGGGCCAGGATGGAACTCAGTTGTTAGAGTGTTTGGATGAAGTATTGAATTCTGTTGGTGGAATTCTATCTGATTGGGTAAATGACCAAATCAGGGCCCCATGACTGGTATATCAAAGGCCATGCTATATGGTATCCTATCTGTGGTATGTTGCTGCTAATAGAAAAATGTATTGTGTTTTACCTGTCTATGTGTTACAATAATTAAATATGTTTGACACCCAATATCTGATGATTAATGAATCAATATGCTCTAGTGATGTCATAAAACAAAACAAACTTTTAACATCAGAAATCTGGAATTTTTTTTAATTAATATTTTTATCCAAATTTTTTTGAGGTTTTAAAAGCATACATTGGCATTAGTCATCTTCCCTACACCTGCCTACCGCTGCATGCATTTGTATATGATGGTGCCTACATGTACTTCAGAAATACTATGAAATGTTTTATTTGTCAGATGAAACAAATGGTTGCATATGCAACCAAATCGGTTGCAATGTACAGGGCTGAAAAGCATTACAAATTGTGAATGTCTCCTTACATGTCGCAATCTAAAGTTCAGACATGCCTAACCCAGACACAGGTACTAACCCACATCAGGATATGTCAAATGGAATGTGTTGGGGAATTCACATAGTCTTTAAAAGGGAAATACATGTAACCTTGGATCCTTCGGAAGAGAATGCATTTAATAGACATTTATACATATTCTTTAAGAGGACAATAACCTTAGATACCTTGGTAGTAAATGGATTTGATAGACATTTATACATATTCTTTTAGAGGAAAATAACCTTAGATACTTTGGAAGTGAATGCATTTAATAGACATTTATACATATTCTTTAAGAGGAAAATAACCTTAGATACCTTGGTAGTGAATGGATTTGATAGACATTTATACATATTCTTTAAGAGGACAATAACCTTAGATACCTTGGTAGTAAATGGATTTGATAGACATTTATACATATTCTTTTAGAGGAAAATAACCTTAGATACTTTGGAAGTGAATGCATTTAATAGACATTTATACATATTCTTTAAGAGGAAAATAACCTTAGATACCTTGGTAGTGAATGGATTTGATAGACATTTATACATATTCTTTAAGAAGAAAATAACCTTAGATACTTTGGAAGTGAATGCATTTAATAGACATTTATACATATTCTTTAAGAGGAAAATAACCTTAGATACCTTGGTAGTGAATGGATTTGATAGACATTTATACATATTCTTTAAGAGGAAAATAACCTTAGATACCTTGGAAGTGAATGCATTTGATAGGCAACGGCCTCGGTGGTGTCGTGGTTAAGCCATCGGACATAAGGCTGGTAGGTACAGGGTTCACAGCCCGGTAACATCTCCCACCCAGAGTTTTAACAACTCAATGGGTAGGTGTAAGACCACTACACCCTCTTCTCTCTTTCTAACAACTAACTGACTGTCCTAGACAGACAGCCCATATAGCTGAGGTGTGTGACCAGGACAGCGTGCTTGAACCTTAATTGGATATAAGCATGAAAATAAGTTAAAATGAAATTTGAGAGACATTTATACATAGTCTTTAAAAGGGAAATAACCTTAGATACTTTGGAAGTGAATGCATTTAATAGACATTTATACATATTCTTTTAGAGGGAAATAACCTTGGACCCTTTGGAATTGAATGCATTTGATAGACATTCATACATATTCTTTAATGTTGTAATATACCAAATAAAATCCCATAGGCGACCATGTTAACGTTTGTGCTTAAAAACACTATATGCAACATACCAACCAAACTATGATTCTAATTATATCAATACTACAACCCCTACCTCAAAGTATTAACTGCAGAAAATAGTACCTTTCATGGCTCATTTTCGGTATAACCAGATGTTTTTACAACACCCCTAGTTTTGCACAAAATTTTAGTACTTTTTTTTGCATGTACCCCATACATGTTCCAAGCACAGGGCTACTTGACACAGTGGTACTAGATGAAATAAAATTGCATACATTTTTAGCCCAGATGAAACTAATTTTGTTTTTACAACCAACACACATTTATAACCAATCACAGGACTGATGGTGTTAACTTCTTTAACGAAAGTTCGGTGTGTGTTGAACTTTGACCCAGCCAGAAATTATTTGGTTTAGTGCTACCTTAAATGGGAAATAACCTTGGGTACTTTGGAAGTGGGTTCATCTGATCAACATTTATACATATCAGAAGTGAATGCATTTGATAGACATTTATACATATTCTTTAAGGGTGTATACTACCAAATCAAATCCCATAGACGACAATAGTAACATATGTGGCTAAAACTCCTACCTGCAACGTATCAACCGACATAAACGCCACGGATATAAATACTACCAACCCTTACACTTAAAGTGAATCAGAAAAAAATGGGGGTCAAGCTGCTCGCTTCTGAGATAACGGGTAGCGTCTATGACTACCCTAGTTTCGCACAAAATTCGAGTACTTTTTTTTACAGGTACCCCATACATGTTTCAAGCACAAGGCTACTTGACACATTGGTACTAGATGAAATAAAATTGCTAATTTTTTTTACCCAGATGAAACTATTATTTTTTACAACCAACACACTCACATTTATAACCAATCACAGGACTTGTGGTGTTCACTTCTCTATCAAAAGTTCGGTGCACCTCGAACTTTGACCCAGCCGGAAGTTATTTGGTTTAGTACTACCTATACTGATAACATACATTTTTCAAAAAGTGTCCAGCTATGTGTCTTTATGACAACCAGGATCTGGTGTATTCTGACATAAACTGACAACCTCACTGAAACTGTTGTTTCTACAGTGCAACCTAATATAATGTACACCTCAAAAAGCATATATATTGCATATAGTTTTGTACAAATGCAGTATGTCATATTAAACAACAAAATGTTTTAAAATAAAACTCCTGAAGATACTTACTTTCATTTGGGTGTGTGTACTCAAGTATATATGTAGAGACAACAAAGATAGTCAGAGTACCTCTACCCCTTTAAAGAATTCCATTAAAACACATGCACTTGATTGACCCCTAGATTATGAAGACCTTAACAGGCACATCAAAGAAATATCAGTATTAAAAAAATACACTGTCTGAGGAAGGAAACACAAACATGACCGTACCTGTATGAAGTAATGACTTAATGTCCTGAACATTAGTGTTGGGAGGAAATCCTGTATGCTGGGTGTGGGTGTCTTCAAGTTACCAGGTGTGGGAATTTCAAATCCATCGGCCATGCTGATTTTCATAATGAACCATCAAAACTATTGGCAGCCACCAATATTCCCGACTATATTTTATTTATAGCCTACTGTAGTTGGAGGTTTTAATAGTTGTGATATCTGGAATAATCATGCAGCTTTAACACATTTATTTTTGATTAATTACTGAAAAAAACTATTTTTAAATGACAAAATTACCCGAACATCTATTTTCTTGCATTATTTTCTAATCCGGATGAATACAATATGTACAATAGATGTATTCCTACAATCTGTAATCCAGCATTTTATTTAGCTAGTAACATTAGGTAATACAGCTTTAACAATAAAATAAATTATCAACTTAATCCAAGGCAGATAATCAGATCTGAAAAAATTGGTTCTGAATCTAGTATAAACTCAAAATGCTTTTCATAAGAGCTAACTAAGTGATTATTAAGAAAAGAAAATGATCTGGAGATCTAAGTATATGTTTAACAACCTTATTGTTATGTACAAATAAGAACAGAAGGCACAATAGTGACAACAAATTTAATTATGTTTTTGGTAAAGTTTTTCTTCAAATTTACTTTAAATTTTGCATAAAACTACAAATTTGTCTAAAATATAACTTAGCATCCTATAAATATGTCAAAATGACAATAAAAATCAACTTCTTTACAAATTTGAGTTTTCAGAATTTCATACATAAAAAATTAACAATGTTAATGGAAACTAAAGACATTAACCCACTATTGGCACATGCTATTTTTAATATAAAAATAAATTGCTATTAAAATCTTAGTTCAGGTTGCCTATATATAATACCATATTTAAGAGCAGTTGTATATGGCAAGTCAAATACCATGTAAAAAGAAATTATTGAAATCTTTACAGTATGAATTATAGGCCAAAACCAACTTTTCTTCAGTGCTAACTTTGATTCAAACTCCATTCAGAGCCATGTACAGAGATTATTGTCACGGTCAAGGTCATTGTGAACTTGCATGATCGAGTGATGGCTAATTAATCAACCAGTATACCGGGTAGTTTAATTAAATACAATGACAAAATCATAATATTTTTTATTATGCACTGAATATGTGCTATAGGGTGTATACTACCAAATCAAATCCCATAGACGACAATAGTAACATATGTGGCTAAAACTCCTACCTGCAACGTATCAACCGACATAAACGCCACGGATATAAATACTACCAACCCTTACACTTAAAGTGAATCAGAAAAAAATGGGGGTCAAGCTGCTCGCTTCTGAGATAACGGGTAGCGTCTATGACTACCCTAGTTTCGCACAAAATTCGAGTACTTTTTTTTACAGGTACCCCATACATGTTTCAAGCACAAGGCTACTTGACACATTGGTACTAGATGAAATAAAATTGCTAATTTTTTTTACCCAGATGAAACTATTATTTTTTACAACCAACACACTCACATTTATAACCAATCACAGGACTTGTGGTGTTCACTTCTCTATCAAAAGTTCGGTGCACCTCGAACTTTGACTCAGCCGGAAGTTATTTGGTTTAGTACTACCTTAAAAGGGAAATAACCTTGGATACTTTGGTAGTGAATGGATTTGATAGACTGTTATACATATTTTTTCACAGGAAAATAATGCAGGTATAGGTTCATATTTTTCAAAGTTAAATAACCTTGGTCCCATGGTCAAAAATTAACATTCATAATATCTTTTGTGTTGCATCTAACCTAGATTGAAGACTTGCAAGAAAGGTTAAAAGAAAAAGACTCTGCCATTGAAAAGAAAAGTCTACATTCACAAAATGTCAGTGCTGACAGACGGCGCATGGAAACAGAAATGTCTGAGCTCCGAGACCATTTAGACATAAGAGAAAGAAAAGTTAATGTTTTACAAAGAAAGGTACAGTACCTACCACATTAATTTAATATTATATTAGTTTACGATTATTTGGTAATAATTATCTAGGAAAGGTGGACATTTTTTTTTTTTCCAGATTTAAAAAATCAGAATTATAGCTATGAAAGTAATATATTACATTTTGACCTGATTTTTAAAAATAAACTTATGTTTACTATAATTATTGCAACTTAAGTGATTTATATTTATGTTCAGTTAAACTTGAATTATTTTTATTTCAACTTGAATTATTTTAATTTTTAAGTGTTCATTTAAAATTTGTAAAATTCACAGTTCTTTACACTGTGTTTAACACAATTATAGAATTAACATAAACAATCATTCTTTCACATACTATCTTTGTTTTTACACTTAATAGTCCATGTATTTTTGAATGTGCTCAAGTGTCATTAATCATCTATCTAATCATCCATCCCATCCATCCGTCTGTCCATCTGTCTGTCTGTTTGTTTGTCTGTGGCAAAACATAAATATCTAAAGATACTTGCCACTTCAGATTGAAACGTTAGAACATCTGGTGAATGAAAAAGATGAACTGTTAAATCAGACGAAGATGAAGTTGTCCGCCACATTCACCGACTCAACTGACAGTGCTGTCTCTAGTCTAGAAGAATCCCTCCACGAGAAAGATAAACAACTTGAAAGGTAAAAACACAGTATAATTTCATAGTTAGCTTCATGTTTTTGTGGGACTTTCAGGTTTCATTAATTTATTTATTTTGTTTTGACATTTGCAACCCCTGCCCACGACAATCGGTAATGCCATGGAGATTGTCGTGGAGTTTTTAATTCTTCACTGCACTTTTTTGCCTTTGACTGTATTCAGGATTTTTTTCAGTGGCATGTTTTTTGCTGTGGACTTTCTCTTAATTGCAGGGGTTGCATTTATAATTATTTCTGAAAACATGTAACAGAACATTACTAATGCACCTGGATGTGTTTGAAGAAAATATTATAATTAAAAAATTGTACCATTTATGAAATTTGGATTCCATATGCAATTACGGTATATTTATTGTGTACAAATCTAGAACAAGGGTGCAAAAAGTGACTGTCATCGACCTTAGGGTACATGTAAAATACAGTGCCTCCAGCATAGTTATCCCCTTAGTTTATGTTTTATTATATACTTTTCAAAAAAAGTAGGGGAACTCTAATAAGAATTTACAATTGCCAAAATTGTAAGGTATATTAGCTGTGGGAAATGGTTATATGATAATAGTGAATTAATTGGGCAAACATTACAACCGGTAGTTCAGTATTACAGATTTTATGACTATCAAAGATCTTGAAGGATGTTTGGGGTCAGAAGTGAAATTTGAAAGTTGACGGTTTTTTATCAGTAAATCGCAAATTCAAACAATAAAAATGACACAAAACAAAACAATAACAACTGTATGATCAACAGAATGAAAAAGATTGACAGAAATAATGTTCCACAGTGATTAATTGACCTTCCTGGAAATTGTCAAAATCTAGAATGACACCCCACGCACGTGTACGGGGCAACTGCGTGATACACGTGCAAACTATGGAATGTGTTTCGGTGTGTTGATAAACAGACCTGAACATTCTTTACTTGGATGTCTGTGGTCAAAACACATGTCCGGTCTAATAGTTGATATTAACATTAATATTTCAGGTTCCCCTACTTTTTTTGAAGAGTATATTTTAACTTTTAGTTTAAGACTATAATGAATTGCATTAAAATAACTATTTTATTACAAATTTAACAATGAAAATAGAGAGTCTTAAACGTGAACTTTTTAAAACTATGAAATGATATTTTGTGTGTTTGCCAAATTGAGATGACGTCATCTTTAGTACCGACAAGGCCATTGGTTTAATTGTATGCATCAAATCATCCAGTAGTATTGTATGATACACCAATGCAGAATATTTCTCACTGAGAGAATATGAAAAATATTTTCCCCCATTATGAATGACCGCTGGGGTAATAAATTGTTTTATCTGAACATAAGTAAGTAATAGAGATAATACAGTGGAACCTCTGTAAAACAGCCATCTGAAAAAGCCATATAAGAGAATATCAAATAGTGGCCTTTTAAAGAAAGAAAGAAAAATGTTTATTTTTACAACGCACTCAACGGTTACATGGCGTCAGACATGGTTAAGGACCACACAGATATTGTGGCCTTTTAAAGAAAGAAAGAATTTTTTTTAGTTTTACAACGCACTCAACGGTTATATGGCGTCAGACATGGTTAAGGACCACACAGATATTGAGAGAGGAAACCCGCTGTTGCCACTTCATGGGCTAATCTTTTCGATTAGCAGCAAGGGATCTTCTATATTCACCATCACACAGACAGGGTAGTACATACCACAGCCTTTTATATACCAGTTGTAGTGCACTGGCTGGAATGAGAAATAGCCCAATGGGCCCACCGATGGGGATCGATCCCATGCCGATCATGCATCGAGCGAGCGTCTTACCACTGGGCTACGTCCCGCCCCTGGCCTTTTAAAGCCTGGCTTCCACATCTTCTTACATTGTTTATGAATCCGAAACACAAAGGCAGCTCTACATTTTGTATAAACTGGTGCAGGTCCAGTCGTAATGGGCTCGGCATATGTGCACTCTGTCCAGGATCAATCCTCGTCGGTGGACCCATTGGGTTATTTCTCGTTTCAGCCAGTACACCACGACTCGTATATTAAAGGCTGTGGTATGTGCTATCCTGTCAGTGAGAAAGTGCATCTAAAAGATCTGTAGCAACTAACAGAAAAATGTAGCGGGTTTCATCTAAGACCACTTGTCAAAATTATCAGTTGTTTACATCCAGTAGCCGATGATTGATAAATTCATGTGTTTGCTACCTTAATTTTCATACTACAAAAATATCTGTTCTTATTAGTCCCCTTCCAGTCCAACCGGAGGGGACTATAGGTTTCATCTCCGTCTGTCCTGTCTCTTTGTCCATCCATCCATCTATCCATATTGTTTTTCGGACATTTTTTTTAGAATGCCTCAAAATATTAACCTGAAATTTTGTGTATAGCTTTGCCATATACTGTTACATATCAAATTTGTTGGACCCGATATTGGACATGTATTGCTTCAGCAGTACTCTCAGAATGCTTGTTTTTAATATGACATTAGAGCTTTGAAATGGAAAACAATACACTTTTAAGTAACATACCTTAATGGTTGTTGTAGCCACTTTAGATATGTGGCTGTTCAATAGATTTCATTCATTCATTACAACTTATTTTTGTGCTTATATCCAATTAAGGTTCAAGCACATTGTCCTGGGTGCACACCTCAGTTATTTGGGCTGTCTGTCCAGGCCAGTGGGTTAGTTGTTAGTTGGTTAGTGGTTAGTGAGAGAGAAGATGGTGTAGTGGCCTTATACCTACCCATTTCCCCTTAAGAACTCGCTCTGGGTTGGAGCCGGTACCAGGCTGCGAACCCTGTATTTACCAGCCTGTAGTCCGATGGCTTAACCACTGTGCCACCAAGGTCAGTGTTCAATAGAGATGACATGTTTTGTCTTTTTTTTATTGTTGTATTTGTTGTGTTAACAGTAATTGCAAAATGTTATTTTTACAATATTTTTTATTTGACAATTATACATAAATATAAGAACCATTTTGCTGTTAAGAGTAATTGTCTGTTTTACGTCAAAAATTATACAGCTTATCCAAAACCTTGACTTGAAAAGCTATTAACCTTGAATCATTTTGCTGAAGTATTGTGAATGAATATGAACTGTGAAAACACATGGCAAGACTTGAAATGTGTGTTCCACTTGAAATGGAACAGCGAAATAAGCATGCACCGTGAACGGATTTGTTTCAGTGGTAAAATGGTGTATTACAGACCCAGCCAGCACCGCCTGTGTTTTGTGCCAAATGATCTGCAGGTGTCCTCCTGAAACCAAATACATATATCTCACCTTCTGTCTGGCAGTGTTGTGTTTACCCAAGACCTCCAATATTTTGTGTTTGGTGAATTCTCTCTTGGTTTTGTACTGTCTTTGATTCTAATGATGGATCATGACCTTTTAATAGAGTGAGTATTGTCTGTTGCTAGGAGATGCTGTATTTCAAACAAGTTAATGCTTAGGAAGCCATTTGGTTGGGTGTTGTATTGGTTTAGCAGTGATATCATTGATGGGGGGGGTCTTCGTTCTGTGTTTCATAGAGGCTTGTTGCAGTCTTTACCTCTGTGAATGCAATGAACTATGTGTATACATACAATGTATATCTTGTAAATGCATTTTTTTTTTTAAATGTTCAGGGCTGGGAATTCTCAGCTGTTTTCCTCTCATGGAACATTGCGTTTCCTCGCATTATAATCGTCCTTTCCTCCAAAATGTGTCAGATGGCACAGATTTTAACCTAGGATTTCAAGAATTTCTGGGATCCCTCTAGATTTCCTCTTTTTTTACAGTCTACCAATTCCCACCCCTGAATGTTGTAATGATCGCTACAAGCCTTGTTATTCTTAATATTTAAAAAAATCAGACTTCATGGTGCAAAACCTGAGAGGAGTGATTAATTGCACCTCTAACTTATAGTCTGTCCTATCCTCCTACAAATATGTTTTATGTAAATAATTTCAGTTTTGTATGAGTTAGAACAAAAGTAAAAGTGTTTTGGAAATAACAAAAAAATTAAGATTTTATGTCCAATTTAGAAAACAGTCAGCTCATAAATAAATAACTTGTAGTAAATTCCATAGCATGAAAAAAGGCAGTCACTGTGGGATGGACTATAGATTATGGGGAGTCATTTAAGATATCATATTCATACCATAAAAATTCACATGCCAAGAGGCACTAAACATTACTCTCTTTAACTAATCTCAGGGGAATAGTGTGAAGTAAAAGTGGTTTTAATTGTTTGTATACTACTCAGATTTTCATTTTAAACTCATATCATTCTGAACTGAATATACTGTATATAAGTTATTTTTAAAAACATATTTGAAACCAGTTAAATACAAAATAAACATATTTTTTTTATTTTTTTTTTATAGGTTTGTATTTTAAATGGATAATTAAATTTTGGTTTATTTGATTAAATTTCTGTTATAATTAATACAGTTTCAAAGTGTCACATAAGTAACGGCCTATGTAGCAGCTGGTTACTTCTCGAATAACTAACACTAGATCTAGTGTCATAATTACCATGATTTGTGCATAATACAGGTTTTAAGCTGGACAAAATTTTAAATCATATCATGAGCAAGTTAGTGAAAGTTTCCAAAAATATGAAGCCAAGTACAGTTTATATAAGGCAAATGGAATATTTCAACATTAAAACTAATTAAGTATGCAGATTCTTTAATTGGCTTTTTGACAGATAAAAGTGAAATATACTCTTGTCAAAAAAGAAACGCATAGGTGAAATATTCATGGAATTATCTCTTTAATACAAAGTGGCATAATTTCATTAATTTTTATTGTATCACAGTCAAATTTGACATGAGTATGTGAAAATGGTCTTGCTGTGGACTGACGGCAGTGGAGGCGTTTTCGTCACCAAACAGCGTCACACAAGGGTGCTGAAATCAATACCTTGTGTGGCCACCAGCAGCAACAATCACTGCGCGACATCTTCTTGACATAGACTGAATGAGTCTCTGAATCCGGGCACGTGGAATCCTAGCCCATTCTTCCTGCAGTGCATGTGACAGTTGCGGAAGTGTCTGAGGCTCCGGATCACGCTAGCGTACACGTCTGTCCAGTTCGTTCCATAGATGTTCAATGGGGTTAAGATCTGGCAATCTTGATGGCCATGGCAGCACATTAATGTTCTCGTTTTGTAGGAAATCCATTGTTACATGTGCCGTATGCAGCCTGGCATTGTCCTGCTGAAAGAGTTCTCTCTGTCGATCCAAAATGGGAAGCATGTGACGGTGAAGAATTTCATCCCAGTAGCATAAAGCTGTCAGGTTGCCTTGTATGAACACCAGTTCACTTCTGCCGGTGTATGAAATGGCTCCCCACATCATGACACTCCCTCCACCGAATCAGTCAACTTGGGCAACTCAGTCGTTGGCAAAACATTCATTGCGGCATCTGTAAACACGTTGTCGGCCAATCACGTCGTTGTAGAAGAAAACATGACTCGTTGCTGAACCATACTCGCTGCCAGTTTCCCAAGTTCCACCACAGTACATTCGTGCACCAGCAAACACATAAATGTCGATGTTGAAGTCGCTTGACGGGGCCAACATATGGTCTCCTAACCCGTAAACCAGCTTCTCGAAGTCGGTTCCGAATGGTTTGTGCAGACACCCTTCTCAAACCAGGCATGCATCCAGCAGTGTTTGTTGCTGTGTTAGTTTGGTGACACAAGTGCAGCAGTGTTTGTTGCTGTGGCAGTTCGGTGACACAAGTGCAGAACCCGGATGTAGCGATCTTGTGCTGCAGTTGTTATGTGAGGTCTTCCACTTCTGGGCCGGTCTTCAGCTGATTGAAACTGCTGGTACCTGTCCCAGAGACGTGAAATGGTGCTCTGATGGACGTTCATGTGACGTGCAACTGCTGACTGCGATTGACGTAACTGGAGGTGGCCTATTGCAAGATTTCGATTTGGCAGGCTTAGTCTTAGCATCTTGTAACTCGTCTACGTTGAAATGGAAATGAGGCATCATTGCGAGCATTTCAGTTTTAAATACCCATGACTACCCCAATCTTTTCCCCGATTTTCACGTGCATTCGCCACAATCCGACCATTTCACGCCGATTTCCTGGAATTGTCACACAATGTGCATTAAATTTGTTTTAGGGTGCATTTGGGCATGCTGTCCCATTCCAGGAACATTAACAAACATAGTCATTCAGCAACATTGTACAAAAAAACTGATACTTTGTAAAATCAACACTTTTCTTCTTTCCCTATCACCTATGCGTTTCTTTTTTGACAGAGTATATATTCACCAAGTTCAGCTGAAATCTGTTTTTGGTGGCCAACAGTTTAAAGCCTGAGAAAAGGCACCAGTTAAAGAATATGCTGACTGGTAGAGTTAAACATGCATTTCTTTCTGTAACTCACTTAATTAAGTTACCTGTAACTTATTGTTTCAGATTGCGTGAGCAGCGTGACAAGATGATCAAAGAACACCAAGAAGAACTCGACCTCACTGTGAAGGGTGCTCAAGATGCCAAAGCCAAGGTGGATTCCATAACCCAGGAACTTAATGAGAAGCAGGTAAAACCTCTTCATATTTCCAGAATTACCAATTTCAATGCCATCTAAAAACCCTTTCATCCATGTTTTTTTTTTTTTTTTTTTAAGAGAATATGACAGTAACTTCATCCACCTTCCAGTTTGCTTTTGTGTTTTCATTTTGTTGAATTTTTTGTTCCTTAAAGTGTTATTTTTACTTTATTATGAAATTATGTTTGCAAAAACACATGGTTGTCCTAATCTTTGTAGAAACCCAAGACATTGTTTTAATTTGATCATTTAGCATGCTGCACAGTTTGGATGATTTTGGTTTTTGTTGTAAATATATTGAGAAAAAACAATCTGTAATTTATTTTAAATTCAGTTAGAATCCCATTATTTTGTGTGTCTTAAAATTATTGATGTCTTGTGAAAATCATATACCCATTTTGACAGTCTATTTAACAAAATGATTTTATTGTGAGGAAATATGTACATGTACAATGTATACACATGTACAGTGAAACCTCGCAAAACCAAACCCTTTGTATACTGGAATTATCTCAAAATCAGACGGTTTTTTTTTTAAATATTAGTACAAAACAGAACCTTTCTAAACCAGATTCCGCTTATAACTGGACTTTTTAATTGGTCCCGTGGGTGTCCGGTATAGAGGGGTTTCACTGTGTATTAAAATATTCTCATTTCTTTTGTTCAGTATATTTCGATAAGTATATCAGATTGAATTGGCAGGATGTTTGGCCATTCAGAACATTTTATCTTTTTATGAAAATAAATATTTAATTGTGTTATTTCAGACTCAGATGTGTGAACTTCGTGAGGAGGCTACAGAATTACGCTCAGAGAAATTTGCCTGTGATAATAAAATCCGACAACTTCAGTCACAACTTTCACACAAAGTTGCCGAAGTAGAAAAACTACATCAGGAAGCAGAAAAGGTTAATGGTTAACATATAATTTGCTCTTACTGTATTTATATTTGTTATTCATCTGGTTAGTTTGTTAATTGTACAGTGATGGGATAATGTATTTTCCGTCCCAACCAGTACCCTGCAGCATGTATATCAAAGGCTGTGGTATGTGCTGTCCTGTTTGTGGGAAAGTTCATATAAAAGAATTTGTTTTTGTTGCTAATGAAAAAATGTAGTAGATTTTCTCTGAAGACCATGTGTCAGCATTTCATGATAGTAAGTGGCTGTACTGAACACCTTCCTAAGCTGAACTTAATCTGTAAAACTGTAAAAACAGTTGTATATTTAATCAAAATGTACTCACACATATAACTCCTTTCTATTCTTTTTACTATGGCATTGCATGATGCCATAATCACATTCACCGATCATTAATTAAAACTAAGTTTGTATTTCCGTGGTTGAGTTTGAATGAAAGTTCCATCAGTAATTCTGATTACTACTACTTGTAGATCTAAAAGCTGCTAAATACATCAAAAACGTAGTTGACACGGAAGTACGATGTAATTAGTCTGTAAAACATAGTGGACACAGAAGTTAAAATAGTGGATAAAATTTGCCAACTGCTCGCTTAATTTCACAAACCTTTGTTGAAACTAATATATTATTTTTTAATGTTTACATGACACCTTTTGAAACTTCACCTTAGTTTTGCTTTATCATAGTTTGACACCCAATAGCCGATGCATTTTTCGCGCTGGGGTGTTATTAAACATTCATTCATTCATTCCTTTTGAAACTTTTCATTCAATATTTGGACTTACATGTAAGTGTATTGTGATACAAAACATTGTGAAAACCCCAGGAAAGAAGTTCTTATTGAAGGCTCATTTTGTTACGTTATTACTTCGAGTATGGGAATAAAATGGTCAAAGGTTACTGTGTCTTCAATAAAAGTACTTCATCTATTAAAATGGGGTGGGATGTAGCCCAGTGGTACAATGTAAAGGAGTGGTCTGATATGTGATTGATCTACATGTACGATTGATCCCGACAGTAGGCCAGTTAGATTATTTCTCATTCCAGCCAGTGGTGTATATACTATCCTCTCTATGGGATCATTCATATAACAGTTCCCTTGCAACTAATCGAAAAAGAGCGGTCCATGAAGTGGTGGCAGCAGATTTCCTGTCATTTGTATGGTCTTTAACCATATGTCCGACATCATATAACTGTAAATAAAACTGTTTTGAGTGTGTTGTTAAGTAAAGCATTGTTTCCTTCCTTCCTTCATCCATGTAAAAATAAATGATGATAGAATTAATAAGCAAATAATTAAGTGGATTTGAATTTTAATGTAAACGTGTTTTTTTATGTCTTTTTTTTTTTCTTTCATTCAGAATGTACTATCCTGTCTGTGGGATGGTGCATATAAAAGATCCCTTGCTGCTAATCGAAAAGAGTACATGAAGTGGCGACAGCGGGTTTCCTCCCTCAATATCTTTGTGGTCCTTAACTATGTGTCCGACGCCATATAATCGTAAATAAAATGTGTTGAGTGCGTCATTAAATAAAACATTTCCTTCCTTTCATTAAGGAGAATCAAGTTGCAGCCGTCACGGCTCGGAGGGAGTCCATAGACAAGGAGCTGGGTAACCTTCAGATGAAGGTCACACAAGCACAGGACGATGCTAGGAAAACTACTGGTGAGGTTGAGAAGTTGCAGGAAATAATAAAACGGCACGAAACGGAGAAAGCCGAGAAAGAGAGTCAGATACAAGAAATGCAAGAGTAAGTTTATAATACTTATTTTTAGTTGGGGGTTTTTTCTTCTTTTTTTAAAGTTATATATATTTTTTATCTTGCTGTCAATAATAATTTTAAAAAATCACATATTTTAAAAATATTATTGTATGTTTACTAATACCCACCAATTACATGATACTATGACATAATTTTACTTAATATTTAAAAAAAAAAACATTTGTCAGATTCGGCAAGTTTAAATGAATTGATTGTATATAATTGCTTTTGATGGAATAATTGATATTTGTTTTTATATTGTAGAATAATCAAAGAATACAAGCAGAAAATGGGGACACTGAAGCGAAACCAAAGAACAGAAAAAGAGAAAAATGCTCAACTTTTGGAAGAAGCAAGGAAGAGTGAAAAGAACCTCACAGACGATGCGTCACAGTTACAGGTGATTAGGATTGTGTGCTATTTTGACTTATAATGTTTTCAAATGTACTATTCATATATACCTTTTTCTTGATCTAATTTGAAATTTGTGATGTATACAATGTACATCATGACTTGCTTACATGAAGTATGAGACCAAGATGTCACAATGTCTTTTGCAAATAGTGGCAACATCTGCTCAGATTTGGGTCCATGGTAAATATTTTGTGAAACCTGCATTTCCTTTACTTAAGCATTATTTTGCATGTTGTTAGCGGAAACACGTTTTGCGTTGCATTTAATTTTTTGTCTTATATATACAGATGGAAACAAACAAGGGAACACATGGAATTATAGACCAGATTTAATTCACTATTAGCATAGTAATGTCTGTATTTCATACAAAGTAGTTATGTGGGACTGAATGTCAGTAATGTTGAGTTGACTGCCAGTAATATGGTTAACTTCTGACACTATGGATTGAAGATTTTGGTGGCAGTGACTATGTTCTGTTACTATTTGTGTGATCCCTTATTTCTCAAGCAGGAATGATGAGCGAAGTTTATTATGGGGGTCAAGTCCTGCTCCCCTCTTTAAATATATTGGGGGAAAAAAAGAAAATTTGGTTGAACAGAGAGGGGTATCGACCCCTGAAACCCTCCCCCTGCACATGTGCCCGTTTCTGTCCATCAATACTTATATTAAATCACGAGTTTAGGTGTACAGGCTTTAAGCTTTATAAAGACTTGCATGTTAATGGCTGGTGTGTTTTCTGTTTTCCAGAACGTGATGCATCAGAAGAGAGGACAGATGTACAAGTTGTAATCTCTAAAAGATTTGCATGCTAATGACTGCTGTGTTTTCTGTTTTCCAGAACGTGATGCATCAGAAGAGAGAACAGATGTACAAGTTGTAATCTCTTAAAGACTTGCATGTTAATGACTGCTGTGTTTTCTATTTGTCTCCAGAACGTGATGCATCAGAAGAGAGGACAGATGTACAAGTTGTAATCTCTAAAAGACTTGCTTGCTAATGACTGCTGTGTTTTCTATTTGTTTCCAGAACGTGATGCATCAGAAGAGAGGACAGATGTATAAGTTGTAATCTCTAAAAGACTTGCTTGCTAATGACTGCTGTGTTTTCTATTTGTTTCCAGAACGTGATGCATCAGAAGAGAGGACAGATGTACAAGTTGTAATCTCTAAAAGACTTGCTTGCTAATGACTGCTGTGTTTTCTATTTGTTTCCAGAACGTGATGCATCAGAAGAGAGAACAGATGTACAAGTTGTAATCTCTAAAAGACTTGCTTGCTAATGACTGCTGTGTTTTCTATTTGTCTCCAGAACGTGATGCATCAGAAGCATGAATAGATGTACAAGTTGTAATCTCTAAAAGACTTGCTTGCTAATGACTGTTGTGTTTTCTATTTTCCAGAACGTGATGCATCAGAAGCATGAGAGGATTGAGGAGCTGGAGGAGGCGCTGAGGGAGAGTGTGAGGATCACGGCTCAGCGTGAGATGGACATGGCTGAGCAGAAGGAGGACCTGGAGGCTCAGAGAAAACAGGTGAGGTATTACAGGGGAGATAACTCTTAACATAGTGGAGGCTTAGAGAAAACAGGTTAGGTATTACAGGGGGATTACTCTTAACATAGTGGAGGCTTAGAGAAAACAGGTGAGGTATTACAGGGGGATTACTCTTAACATAGTGGAGGCTTAGAGAAAACAGGTGAGGTATTACAGTGGGATTACTCTTAACATAGTGGAGGCTTAGAGAAAACAGGTGAGGTATTACAGGGGGATTACTCTTAACATAGTGGAGGCTTAGAGAAAACAGGTGAGGTATTACAGGGGGATTACTCTTAACATAGTGGAGGCTTAGAGAAAACAGGTGAGGTATTACAGGGGGATTACTCTTAACATAGTGGAGGCTTGGGGGATAACTCTTAACATAGTTGAGGCTCAGAGAAAACAGGTGAGGTATTACAGGGGGATAACTTTTAACATAGTTGAGGCTCAGAAAACAGGTGAGGTATTACAGGGGGGATTACTCTTAACATAGTTGAGGCTCAGAAAAAAACAGGTGAGGTATTCCGGGGTGGGGGGGGGGGGGGGAATAACTCTTAACATATTTGAGGCTCAGAAAAAACAGGTGAGTTATTACAGGGAGGATAACTCAACAACTTGCTCTCAATGTGCTCATAAAACCATGACCATGTGAGTTATTACAGGGGTTATAACTCTTAACATATTATGTTAATAAGATTTCTTCCATACACTTGATATTTTGCATGGATTACATTTGGACAAAATATTTATGTTCAAAATACAGTTAACCATTTTAAATTTATATGAATTTTGATCAAAGTGAAGTAACTCTTTATCTAGGGAATTCTTATTATGTTCTTAAAAATACTTCACTGATCTTCTAGATAATTTTCAAAGGAAATGTTTAAATCACTGCTCTGAGCAGTTAATATATAAACAAAAGTAACTAAACCTCAGGAACATAGCAAGGCTTGGAATTAATTTTGTGGAATGGGTTTTTCAGATTTTTTATCAGGAAGTAAATGATAAAAAAAATTAAAAGCAGTTCTAGAAGATAGCCTCGAAATTAGACTCCTTGTTAAATTTGTGGTCAAATGTTTTTTTTTTTTTAAAAAGAGCAGGCTGGAAGATTTAAAAACTAATGCAGATAAAAACGTATGAGTTATATTATAACTCCAGAAAATAAGGAATTCTGGGTATAACTGGAATACTGTCAAAAATAATGTGGCAAGCAAAAGCTGCATATGAAACTGAATATCAGAAAACATACTGAGCATTTTGAGAGACATTTTCTATCTGCCTTTTGTCAATTTTTATCTGTACATAGTCCAAACGAGACACTTCCCCAATCAATTTTAATTATCAGACAACCTTTAATTATGTGCATTGAATTTAGTATTCTATATACATGTATCTGTCTGTTGTCTGTTCATTTGTTTGTTCGTTCGTTAATTCATATACTTACCATTGACACCCAATAGCCTCTGTGTTTCATGTGCTGAGGTGTCATTAAACTTTCATTCATTCATTCATTCATTCATTCATTTCTTTGACACCCAATAGCCAATGTATTTTTCGTGCTGGGGTGTCGTTAAACATTCATTCATTCATTCATTCATTCATTCATTTTAAGGTGCTTGATCTGAAGTCTGAGATAGATTCATTATTGCTGACAAAAGCCGACCTGACTGCCAAGGTGTCGGGACTGTCCAAACAACAGGAAGAAAAAGACACACGCTTGAAGCGTCTGCAGTCTGAGAGGCAGAAACATCTGCAGGAAGTGTTCGAGATGAAGTAAGTCCACCCATCAGAGACTACAGGGTCCTCTGCGCAACACTGTATTACATTATAGTTCAGCTAGGATTATAAATATTATGCCTCTTCATGAACAGCTGTGCTGGAAAACACAACTTAAACACAAAATTCTGAACCCTATACATTGGGTAATAAAATGTTATTATGTAAATGTTATTATGTAAGTCCTTACACATTTAACAGAATATTATTAGTTCATAAACAAATAGAATTATATTCATTATATTTATACCCTCCAGCAAAGGCTTCTAGAATAAGAAAAAGATAGGGAAAATATTGAGCAGGCTTTATTTTCATAAATGTCTGTATAATATTCATGAATATATATTTTGTTTTAATGTGACAATCGTAGTTTTGTCTAGATGTACTGTATGTATTTAAATATGTGAATGCAAAATCGAATAAAAATGAAAATGAAAAACAAAAAATAATTATTAGTGCAGAGAAACTGAAATCTTTGTTGCTAATGCATCATAATATTGTTTTAATCCTTTTGTTTTTGAAGATGTTTGTGTTTGGTTGATTTGTTTGTTATTGCAATAAAATTTATTGCAATTAAAGTGAATTTTGATTTTTTTTTTAAATTCATATTTCAGGCAGGAAGCTATCCAAGCTGCCATAAGTGAGAAGGATGCCAATATTGCCTTGTTGGAAATGACGAGCACAAAGAAACAAACGAATGCGGGAGAAATGGAACGTCTCACCAAGGAAAAGGAGAAGTTGAACCAACAGCTTAAAGAACTGGTATGCGATTATATTTCCTGATATCACAAACTACATTTAAAGCAATAAACATTCTTCTCAATATTGTAGCACATAATGGTCAGCATTTCTAAAAGTAAAATAGGTCTTAAGTTTCAGTGAAAATATTTTGACTATCGGTTTCCATTTTTGTTACTGTGGTCACAATATGACTTTTTTAAAGTTATTAAATTAAATAAGCTTAGTATTTCATGCACAAATAAGTCACTTTATTGGGTTTAAAAAAACAAAACATAATTTAATTAAATTTTGTGTGCCACGTCTCAGCTTATTAATTAATGTTAAAGAATTGGGTAATCATGGGGCTGTACATAATCCAAAGTCAATTATATGTATATTTTCTTTGTTCTATCTTATTTATAACACTGCTACAATAATAAAAAGGTGAAATATACTATACATTTCAGAGAACAAATCATCAAGGTAACACTGCTAATATACCTGATATATCCATTTTGTCATTACAGACTGTTTGTTTGGATTTGTTCTAGAAATTAGAAATTGTAGATTGTTTTGGTTGAGACCATCAGGGAGCAAGGTTTTAACTTAATTTAAAACTCCCTTCTTGCTTTCTTTTTGTATGAGACTGTTTTGTTAATAGGTACTTTTGGGTTTCTTATAATTGAAATTTGCACCGGGGTTTTATTAGGTTACAAAATTTAACCTTATTGGGAGTAGTTGGTGCTGGTCTTGCCATTTTTGTCCAAATCTCCCAGATGCTTCAGATACTTTATATGCCTTACAGTCCATTGCATTCTTGTAAATCACTAAACCTTCCTTTCTAGAGGCTATTTTAAGATACCAAACTAAGGTTTTAGTCATTTAATTATTTTAAAATGTTGACAATTTGGTGTTGTTCCCAGTTTTACTAAAATGTTTATTTCTTCTTTTTTTTTTTTATCAAGCTTCAAGTATAATTAGTACTAATTTAAGAAACGCCTAAAAATGTGGTTTTCAGAGAATGTTTGTGTTTTTTGCTTCAACTTATTAAATGAATGGCAAACTATAAGTACATGTCTACCAGTTGTAGATGTCTCATAATAGCTCTCAGGTGAAGTTTTGAGTGCCTGTTTTTTTTTCAAGTGAATAATTTGTTATAATATTAAAGAATTTATGAAGTGTTAGTTATGCTGATGTATTATTTAATCTTTTTATCTGGTATCAGCTGGAGATAATTGATTATTAGAATATTTTGTATGCATCCTTATTGGGCAGTGTCCTGTTAATAGCAGGTTATGTTTGCTGTTTATCAAATATCAGTAAATAAATTTACATGTTTGCTGTTGTGTTAAATATATTTGGCAGCTTCTTAAAGTCCACCTTAAAATACAATTTAGTGATGTAACTTATTTAATACATAAAAATTGCCCCATTAATTATTTTTCTACCATAATTTTATTTTATTTTCCATTTTTAATATAATTTTATAGAATGCCCAAAGATGCCTATCCACTGACCTACTGCTAAAATGGTATCTTTACAGTAAACCACTTTTTGTAAAAAAAACCACCCCAAAAAACCCTAATGAGAGTTCGGTCTAATCTATATATTTTCTCTTCCTTTTCTCATAGACTCAAAAACATATGCGGATGTTGGACAAAGACCACAGTAAAGAGGGCAGCCGGTCGAGGAGTAAGAAGTCGTCACAACGATTGCGTTCCACAACCCCCGACCTGGTAGATCCGTACGTGTTGACTGCACCCGATGCGTCTCTCCTCGATTCCTGATGTAAAAACTGCCTCACATGGAGAACCATACCTCATAATGCTGTTCGGGCTCACAAACAGACACAAACAGAATCACAGACATTGTCGCATACCATGTCCAAAACTGATGGAAAAGGGTGTGTGGTATGTGCAAAACTGATGGGGGGGGGGGGGGGGGGGGGGGGGGGGGGTGTATGCCGAGTGTAAAACTGAGAAGAAAGGGGCTTTGTTTTTAATTGGAGCTGAAGGATGACATGAGACCTATTTGTTGGATAATGACACCTATGCAATAGTATACAAACAATTGTGGCTGTGCCAGTATAAAAGCTTGCATTTTTCAGAGAGAAAGAGAGAGGACATAGTACAACACTAGATTTTTGTCGGGACTTTTGAAGATGGATATACTTGTTATAGATAAAGAGTACAGGATTAGTGTGTTTCTAGTGTTATCTACAATGATTGCAGTATAAAATCAGTCTGGTTTAGACGGACATCTGGATTAGAACATCATTAAACATTTTCCTGGTTACCATCACACTAAACTGTTACCGTAAAACACTTGAATATCCCAACTAAATAGTAACTTTAGGTTGTCCATACAGCTGGCAACCTGAACCAAGATGCTACTTTAACTTTACCTACTATGATAAGTTAAGTCTTGAGACTTTTTTTCTATAGCACTAGCTTATAATCTAATGAATGTAGAATGATAAGTTGAGTCATGGGAATAGACAGAAATATATGTTTGGTCTATTTTAAATACCGGTATTAAAAATGTACTTAGATGACAGCTTTATGGCCAGTTACTCGAGTGTCTTGTGTTTTATAACTGTAATGTTTTCATTTGGCGTGAAAGGTTTTATTGTGGAGAGGATTAAGATGTATCGTATCACAGCCTTTATATTATTGTAGGTAATGCTTGTGTGCGATGAAATGAAATTCTGAATGAATGTGACATCTGGTTTTGGCACTTGCCAGCCATTATTATGTGCATAAACATTAATTGATTGCATGTAGCTAGAATTTCAAATCGACTCCGAATACAAAAATCACTGAACTCTTTGTCTAAACTGTATTAGGTCATGCCGCTTTACACAGATGCCGATTTTGACTTAGTAAACTATATGATTGCATATATTATGACTTGTCAATTTGATGTTCTTCTAGTCATTAGTATTTGAAGACTTCAGAAATACATGTACTTCAAAGCTTTTACCAGTGTGGACAAAGTATTTCAACACTTCACTACAGCCGAGGACGATGTTTCAAAATCTTAAGTAACGAGAAGTCGGTTTGTGTGATTGTTTTAACCTAGGTAACCAATTGCTCAGTTACATCAAGTATATTTGCTTAACCAATAAATTACCTGAAGCTTTTATTGAAACATAGGGCCGGATTTACAAAGCATGTTTTTCTTAAATATAAGTGTTTAAGTATTGTAAGTGTATGTAGTTACACGTGTGTGTAGGACATAAACAGGCTTTGTAAATTCAGCCCATAATATCTTCAGAAGTTTGCAACTTTTAATTTAAGAATGTGTAACGATTCACTAGGTAATTGGTTGATGGATCACATGAATTTAAAGTTGCTTAATGGACACTTCAACAGATTGATTGTTCACAGAAATATTTAACCTAGGAAGACTGTATGAAATGTTGTTTATTATTGCAGAACACTTTACTTACGATGACTGTATAAAATACTTTTTAACACTTTTTACCTCTGATGACCACTTAACCTGTGATGACCATAAAAAAGTGCTTTAGCTCTTACCTGCGTAGAAAGGTTTAACTGTTAATTTTAACATTTTAAAACGCCTTCAGTAATGAACGTAGCAGACCAGCTGACATAAAGACATTGCCATTGGCTTTTTGTGAAGCTTCAGAAACGGATCAGTATTAAAATTAATTTTATGTATTTAATACAAAATTGGTGCTAAGCTTACTAATGTAGTCTGCTTTTTAGAGTTCAACTTAACAGGGCTGTGTCATGCTTATAGATCTGTTGTTTGTTATATGAACATAAAACAAAAAATGTCTAGAAGGGTTCATGGTTGATACATGTACTTCAACATTGGCTAATTTAAGGTATAGCCAGTTACATGTAAGTCATAGCCCGGGACCCCATATTTGAAAGTTGGACTTACTCTAATGGCCTTTTTCAGTCTTCTTTGAACAATTTAAAATGTCAAAGATAAAACCTTAGTTATCAAGTACTATTTAATAGGAGGTTTTTTTTAAATCACTACAGTACTTGCTTGCTTAAATTATCAAATATGGCAAATCTAATATATTTATGGTGAATGTGGTCTTTGTAGTAGCTCAAAATAAGCATTTTATGCAAAACAAAAGATATGTACTTCTGGAAGTTTGCTCAGTGGATTTAATCTAGCCTTGTATTATAAAGTCTACAGTATACACTCTTCTGAATGCAGAAAAGTGTATAAGACTGTTGATGCTGATTTTGTTTTAAAAGAGGAAAATTGGCAATGGGTTTCTTCTTGCTCTAGAGCATATGTTTTTTATTGTTTGGCACTTGTATGCCAAACTTTCCTTTTTAAAAACAATATAAGAAACATGATTGCATTTAACTCTAAAATATGTTCCTGTGATGCCCACGTGCAAATCTTTATATCTCCTTATGCAGAATCTTGTTTGACAATCATCAGATAGATTTAGTGATTATTGTTATTATAGTGACACTGTTGATAGTGCTTACCTTGACTTGTTTTGATTGTATTTTTCTTGTATACACTTTTATTTTGTATTATGCATACCTGCAATATGTAGATCATATACACCTATAATTACTTTCATATCCACCAAAATTGAATTTTGTATGACTTGTCTGCTTGTACATGCAGCTGTACAGCAATTTTATTCACTCAGGGCTCACCCTGTACATTGCCAAATTAGCGAATAGCTAATTTTTATACAAAATGGCTACAATATTTAGACTGGCTAATAAAATATTCCTTAAATTAACCACATTTTAATGATTTTTCAAGGGAATACTCTACATTTCCCATAATTGGCTAAACTAAAATTTGTTCCAGTGTGAGCCCTATCACTGGTCTTAAATTAGCTTGCACTTCAGGAATGTGTGATCTGATGATGGCATTGTTTAAAGTAAAACTGAATTGGTCTGTTATTAAACACATTTTCCTCCTCATTACATACTCAAGTAAAAAAGACGTACTGACATGACAACTTGTTTATAAGAGTCTTACATGATAGTAATTTGATCATTTGTAAAATATAACTTGATGGTAATTTTGACTTGTAAAGTGCGATGACTAAAATCAGTTATATCTTTGAAGGGATTTGGCTTTCACTATGTGGTAAAACGGGTAACTGAAATGAGTTGTTGCTATAAAAGCATTCGACCTGCACCATGTGATGACAGAGTTGTAGCTACAAAAGGATTTGACATGTCCAATTTGATGCCTTTAATGAGTTTGGCTATGGAATTATTTGACCTGTACCATGTAAACATACCTTACATAAATTGTAGCTACGGAATGATTTGCACCATGCTTTGATGGAAATAAGCTATAAATATACAAGGATTTATATTTTGCATTAGAAAACAATGTTATGGGATGAGACAGTAATAATGTATCTTTAAATCACTCCAGAGCTATTTCAGTCAAGACAATGGTACAGGTCACATCCCATTGGTACAACTCATTTCATTCCAGACATGATACAGGTCAAGTCCTTCTGTAGTTATAACTCATTCAGTCACCACATAGTAAGGTTCGATCACAATAAAGTCTTGTTTCCTATCAACATATATGGTCTTGGAACTGCCTTGATATGACAAACAAGACTCACCATTTCCTCCCCCCCCCCCCCCCCCCCCCCCCACACACAGCCAGACTCAATCTCTAATGACGTCACACACATACAATTTGTATGGCATTGTCATGACATATCTCATACTGTTATTAGAGTCGAGTCTAGTCTCTAAACGTTTTATAAGCACCAGGCCTAGATGTTTTTGTTTTGTTTTTAAGTTGGAATTTTTCATTTTTTTTTTTTTTTTAGGTGATGGGTAGATTTTAGCCACATGCCAACAATATAACCCTCAGACAGCAAGGATCTTTCTTTCAGATTTCTTTGAGTAACCACTTAAGTTTCCACATTTTAACATAATTTACCATGTTGGACTTGATGATCCCCTGATTTGGCTTTGGAATTTTGTATTGATTAGAAAACTAATGACTGTGCTGTTACGGATGACACCATGTTCCCTCCTTTAGTTGTTTTTGTGATTTCATTGCACTGCCATAATCTGTCTTTTTTTTCGTGTTTTATTTATTGGCTGAATTTTAATGTGTAGTCACAATTTATTTGATGTATTATATTTAATATTGACAACTTGTACTCACCTTGAAGTAAGGTGTCTGTTGGTGTTTTGACCAATTATATTTACTTAATAAAAATTAAATTGTTTCTTTGAACTATTTGTACTGTTACTCATAATGAGTAATATTTTTTTTAAAATAAATATTTGCATTAATTTGAAGGTTATGCACAGCAGTTTCTCAAAGACGTTGGATCAGCAATAGTTAATTTTTCAACAAAATTAATTTTGAATGTTGAAGTTATTGACTTACGGTATATTTATGTACATTTATTTTAGAATTTGCACATCTGGTCTGTAAATAGTCTAATGATAGCAGCATTAAACATGTTGAACAAAGAATGTAAAATTTGGACTTGTTTGCATGTGATAGCAGCAGGAAACTAGGCATGGACATTGGTAATTTAGTAACTACAACTAATTTAAAGTGTCCAATTGACCAAAAACATCATGTCTTAGTGTAACTCATAAATTGGACAGACCTCCTCCTCCTTTCTTCATCCTTTTCTTTAATACACAATTTCAGTTGTAGATAGATTCTGTTGAATTTTTAAAAAACCCAATGGATTTGATATATATTACAGGTGTTAAAAGATATTCAGTATTATTTAGCAGTAGTCTGCTTATGGGTTTTGCTGCCAGAAGTACTTCTTGACAAATGTGTATCAAAGTTCTAGGCAATTGGCCATAACTATCTGCTTTTGTCTCAAAAAAAAAAAATTAATGTACCTGTTAAAAAGAAACATGTATATATTTTAATGTATATTTTGTGCTTTTCTTCTATGCAATATGTTATCTTTTATTCAGTTGTTGATTAGTATGATTTATGTAAATTATTATTAGTTTTGTTAATTACAGTTTTGTGTTCACTATGGTTTACCTTCCCATTTATTAGCTTTATTTGTGTTCATTTGTGGACAATAGCTGGTGCTATACTTCTTGTCAAATTCTTCATTTATTTTTAGGATATCTTGTTTTTGTAATGTACAATATTCTCTCTTGCCAAGTCTGTTTCTGTTTTGTTTATTCATAATAAAATACTGGCTGACACTGGCTTATTTACTGCCTGTTAAATTTTAAAAGTTCTTACTAGGAATATCTAAGCAAAAAAAAAGGTATTGATTCTGTAGATAGGGAATTAAACACTAAAGTGGAATCTTTGTATGACTCGTGCAGTTATCAAGACATCTAAATAAATGAACCTGAAGTCGGTTTTATTTACTGATTTATTATGATTCAGCTACACAGTGGCCATCACAAGTATCATTTTGTGATATAAACTATCTACACAGATGTTGCTTTAACCTAGATTAACAATAACCTGGGTTATGTGAACACTGGTTAAATCTGGTGTGGCTATATGAAGTATTAAAATAACTTGGGTTAGTGTCTCTGGACCATGATAACATTGAATTTTGAAATTATTTGATGAGGTATTGGCAGTACTCCGAGAGAATGTTTTTTTTTTTTTTTTTTAAACAAAAAAAAAACACAATCTATATATGTGATCCTATTCAATTCACCTCCTTTTTCATCAGTAATTTTTCTTTAATTTTATCATTTAAATTTTCATTTTGTGAAAGGTTTTCATGTGCTGTAAAAAGTGGAAGTAAACAAACAACTGCCATGACCTCTATAACCCAACAGACTACAATTTAACCTGGGGTATCCATCTACACAGGAATGTGAGTTAACCCAGGTAACAGCGAGTCTGAACCCTGAGGTAACATAACCTGGATTAGAGTTTAGCTCAGCATTTTTCACCACGTACATGTAGTTGCTTAACCCAAGTTCAAAAGAAAACATGTGTAGATGAGTCTTTAGATATGGGCATTTCACTGGCAACTTAGTCTATCATTTCAATTTAGCTCTGCATTTTCAACCTTGTAGATGCTCAAACCAGGATAAAAATAACAAAACTTGTGTAGATGTTTTTTTAAAGATGAACATTTCACTGGCAGCTTAGTGTAGCATTTCAATTTAGCTATGTACTTTTCACCATATAGATGCTTAACCTAGGATTAAAATAAAACTTGTGTAGACAAGCCTTTAGACATGAACATTTCAATGGCAGCTTAGTCTAGCATTTCAATTTAGCTCTGCATTTTTCACCATATAGATGTTTAACCCAGGTTAAAAATAACAAAAACTTGGCAATGTGTAGACGAGTCTTTAGACATGGGCATTTAACTGGCAGCTTAAGTAGTCTAGCATTTCACTCCCACACACTGACATGGCATCATTTCGTATTGCATAGTGTTCTCATCTCTCTCTATCATAGTTTATGCCTGGTAATGATGTAACAAATGGATATTGATGTGAAATACAAGGTCTGTCTATTGTGTACTTAAATATCTGTGATTGTCACTATGAGATTATTGCTGGTACTCAGCTTCATGCCTACATGTATATCTGTATACACATACATACACACACTATTGCAGATAGCTGGCTGATTGATGACGGGACTTTCAAGAGATGCATAGAAATGTTTTTCTGTGCTTCTCATAATATTATGTATGTAAATGTTGTTTTATGGCCAAAAAATGTCAATAAAATAATACCAAGACTAATTATTTTGTTTTGTCATTTTAATAGGTTTTTTTTTTTTTTTTAAATCTCAGCTATGATGTTTGGAAGGAGAGCTTTTCTGATACATTTTTGTCTGACATTCAATATATTGTCCATCAACTTTTTCTTTAAGTCATTTTCTTCTAAAGTCTTCATTGAATATAGTCCATAAACTTTATGTAGGGATTTTCCAAGACAGTCTCTACAAATTAATATATATATATATAGACATGCAGTTTTTTTTTTGTTAATTTCTAAATTAAAAAAAACAAACAAAAAAATTGGATGTCAGCATTTGGCATTTGTGTCAGTCTTCAGTGCAAACTTGCTGCATGTTTCTACTAGCAACAACGGATTTTTATTTTATTTTTATGGGTGTATGACCCCACATGCATGATAATTACCAGGATGACACTGCAGGTTCTGTGTATCCAGGGCTCGGGTGATAGCAACGACACCACAAGAGCACATTCGTTTATTAATCATCGGCTATTGATGTAAAACATTTGGTAATTTTTATGTTTAGTCCTAGGGAGGAAACCCACTATATTTGCTACAGCAGCAAGGAATCTTTTATAAGCACTATCCCAGACAGGATAGTACATATCATATACTTTGTTATATGATGTGGTGCACTGGCTGGAATAAAAAATAGCTCAATGGGCCACTGACTGTGATCAATCAGAGACTGACTTTAAAGCAAGTGAGCTCTTTACCACTGGGTTTCGTCCCATCCCCATCAAATAACAGCTTGATTCAGTCCCATACCATTCATATCATCATAAATCATGTTTGGAATGACCATACCACCCCCCCCACCTCCCCCTCAAAAACAAAATTGTCATGGTCTCTCTAGTAAATGATTGTTGTGTTTTAATATATATATATATTAGAAATTATCACACAATAAACAGAATGCTAGATGACTCGAGCTAGCACCTCCCAAATCCCCATACACATTTCACTGGGAAGTGCATACAGGATCTGCGGGTCATGTAGCACAAAAACAGCGGGTCTCCCTTCCCAGGATATATATTTTGCAACCCCCTTGGGGAGAGGGGGAAAAAATTACCTGGGGAAAATAAATGTACACGTCAAAGTGGGGCCGGTTACACATTGCTACATGTGCTACTAGGATAAACCGGCTCGGAATGCATATAAA
This sequence comes from Gigantopelta aegis, assembly GCF_016097555.1. Taxonomy (NCBI): domain Eukaryota; kingdom Metazoa; phylum Mollusca; class Gastropoda; order Neomphalida; family Peltospiridae; genus Gigantopelta; species Gigantopelta aegis. Next base: position 36,061,199 of record NC_054701.1, on the reverse strand, counting down.
AGAAGGAAATGTCATATTTAACGACACACTCAACACATCTTATTTATCGTTATATGGTTAAGGACCACACAGAGAGAGGAAACCTGCTATCACCACGTCATGGGCTACTCTTTTCAATTAGCAGCAAGGGATCTTTTATATGCACCATCCCACAGACAGGATAACACATACCACAACCTTTGATATACCATTCATGCACTGGCTGGAACAAGAAATAGCCCAATGGGCCCACCGACGGGGATCGTTACCAGACCGACCGCGCATCAAGTGAATGCTTTACCACGGTCTAAGTCCCGCCCTCCAATGTGCATATAAAACTGCACATATATATGTATACAGAAATAGATATGGGGGGGGGGGGGGGGGGGGGCAGGGGCCCAACCCCCTCTAAATTTTGCGACAGTTATAATTTTATTATATATTAATTTTCATTTTTTTTACAATCCCTCCAAACCTCCCGCAACGTTCCATTGGCATTCCGCCTATGTCATTGGGGCTCCCCCCTAAATTGATTTTCTGGATCCTCCACCGATTATATATATATATGGATCCTCCACCGTGGGACGGACCATATAAAAAGAGGAAGAAGAAAGACGCGCAAGTAAAAGGTACCTTTAAGAAACGATGGTCCGTCCCATTATTCTATAAAAATAAAAATAATTTCAGTTTTGTTTCACGTAAAACAAACAAACAAACAAATACTATTTTTGAACAATCGGCACTTCGTATAAAAATGTTTGGGACACATATTAAGTTAAAAGGTACACTATTTGGTTACTGAACGAAAAGGACGTATATTAACAGTTAGCCCGAGTACTCTGACTGTAAGAGAGCTAGACGGACATTTGGACATAAACACGCTCTCATTAGACATTTGGACATAAACACGCCCTCATTACAATGAGAGCGTGTTTATGTCCAAATGTCCGTCTAGCTCTCTTACAGTCAGAGTACTCGGGCTAATTAACAGTGTACTACTACTGTGTTCAGTAATCGATGATATGCAATACACACCATACTTCTCATACACTAGTGTTGTAACCCGAAAGCAGCCGACAAGTCGAGTCTTGTTACCGACGTCACGGCAGTTCACAGCAGCGATTGGTTGGATTGCGACGAGTTTCGGCATGTCGGTTTTCGCCGGTATAAAATGTGGAAGGATTGGGATCGGGTAAACCAACACGTTATACGCAGAAGATAGTCTAGTCTTACTTTGACTAATTTACGTGTTTCACAGGTAAAACATTTTTCTTTCTAACACATCCACTTTGATGAGCAAAGATTATGAAAATTCCTTTCAATCGATTTTTCCCCGGATCTAATCGCTTCGCCGTCATTTCCTGAATCGGTATTTGGCCCCCTTATTAGTAAGGGTTACGTAGATTAAATCTTTTTATTATAAAATATTTTAGCTGTCTGTTTACCGAACGCTTGCATGGATCTATCTTTTTCACTAACGCATATCATTGCAGCTGTGTAAGCTAACCTAATTTTTGCCTTTGAAGTATTGGAGGTCGTCATTGAACTTTGACCTGACCTGATATCCTTCAGAAATGTGGGCGTGGCATCTAAATATTCACACGCGGTTGCTGCACTAAAAATCAACACAACAACCATTGAAATAATATAAACAATGTATTTATTTATTTATTCTTATTTTTTTTACTTTTTTTTTTTTACTTTTATAAAAATCCCCATGTTAATAGTGTGTCCATGCAGTTTCCCAAACACAGGTATTGTGGATTAAATTGAATTTTTTTTTTTACTGTACTCACACTCTGGGTTACTGGGTCAGCTATCTAAGAATCAATGGATGGTGTTTGCTTAGCAACATGTGTGATGTTGATATACTGGCCACAGATTTCTGTGGAAGACTTATCTAGAAAAATAACGTGTGCCATTACTGTGTAGTGGTGGAAAATCTCTTCTGCTGGAGGTAGTAATGAAGATATTCTAATTACTGTGTGCACCCTTATTTGGTGCCCATAAGATACTAATATTTTTGCATCCCCACCCTCCCTGCCTCCAAAACAATAATAGTAATATCATCTAATTAGTAATGTAAAAATCTATTCAACTGATTGTTTTTTTCTCATTCCAACCAGTGCACTACAACTGGTCAAAGGCTGTGGTATGTGTTTTCCTGTCTGTCGGAAAGTGTATATAAAATATTCCTTGCTGCATTACGAAAAATGTAGCAGGTTTCCTCTGATACATGTCAGCATTACCAAATGTTTGACATCCAATAGCCGATGATTATTTAATCAATGTGCTCTAGTGGTGTCGTAAAAAAATCCAAAACTTTTTAGTAGTGTAACAACAACTGAAGCTAATCAGTTTTAGGGATAAGCAAATGAACATGGGGTGGGGGATCATATGGAATAAGGGTCAAGTTTTATATCAGTCAGTTGAGTGCTCCTTTGAGGTGGTGCCTTGCCAAAACCTCTTCTTTTGAATTGTTTTTGCATTTACACCCAATAGCCGATGTATTTTTTGTGCTGGGGTGTTGTTAAACATTCATTCATTCATTCATTCCTTTGAGGTGCTTGCATCACAGGATCAAATCACCTTAGTGGATCCATTCAACTAATTGGGTTTTTCTCATTCCAACCAGTGCACCACAATTGGTCAAAGGCCATGGTATATGCTTTCCTGTCTGTGGGAAAGTACTTATAAAAGATCCCTTGCTGCATTATGTATCAGAGTTACCAAATGTTTGACTTCCGATAGCCGATGATTAATAAATTAGTGTGCTGTAGTGGTGTCATTAAACAAAATAAACTTTAACTTTAAGTTTCATATGAAATAAAGAGCAGGGCCCAATTTCACAAAACATCGTAAGCCTAGTTTTGCACGTAAACGTAAATCTATGACTAAACTACAATTCTTCTTATTATTATATAGTACAAGAAATATAGTTTGAAGTACACATATTTCATTTTCTTTTGTCCTTAAAATGCTCCATCTTCCGTAATTCTGTGATTTTCTGCGTGAAATAGATGTCAAACACGTGCAAATGAATGACCGGTATAACTGCTAGTTGCCGATGTAAACTTACGATGTTTTGTGAAATAGTCCCCAGATTCTACTACTTAGTGAAAGAGTGACTTTAAAAAAAGATAAGATTTTGCCACCTCCTACAATTTGGTGCTCTAGGCCAGGGCCTAGTTGTCCCGTGCATTAATTCTCTCTGTGTGCATGACATTAAATATTAAAATGCATTAGGAGTATTGCATTAAATGTCACACCTCACTGATTAAAGGAAGCTATAACTCTTGCTCACTTTACTCATCTGACACTAGTTCAAGGATAGTAATTTTAGCTCCCTTAGCATGTGAATTTATATGGTAGCATTTGAGAACAAAATAGAAATGATTTAGATGAGTTTTCAGCTATTTTAAAGTTGTTTTGTTTTTAGTTTATAGAGTGAAACCCCTCAAAATCGGATCTTCAGTAAACCAGAATTCTTTGAAAACAGGACATTGTTCACTGTCCCATGATTTACACATACATGTATTTTGACACTACAATTTACCCCTCTAAACCAAAAACGTTTTTCAGACTCAATTCCCAATGGGTAATCCAGTCACTATGTGCTTGTGTGGTGTAAACTAGTGTAACCCTGAAAACTGGATGATCAGACTGATATTGGTAATTGAACATTCTTGACAAAAAAGCTTTCAGTCATGACCCACAAAAGTGCTTATTTTGCTCTGAATCATATTGCAAAAAAAAGAAAGAAGATAAATAATAACAATAAAATATAATAAACCTTCCAAAATATACCATAAAATCACTGTCTGAAAGTGGCTAATTTTGCCATTCAAATGCCAGGAAGTTATGAATCAGGTCATACAAGCAGGGCTGTAGCTAGGATTGTTTGTGGGTGGTGCAGATGAAATCTTGGAATGAATGAGCATGGAAGGGGCAAGACACTAGTGGGTCAAGGGGCATGTCCCCCAGGAAAATCCGAAATCTCGAGGCTCTGAAATACCATAAAATTTTGAAGTCATTTCAGGGATGTTACCTACTTAAAACGTCAATATCAATAACCAGTCAATGTCAATAACTGCTAGCTACGGCCCTGCCAAGGCTCCAAATAGGAAGTAAAATATGGCATGCTATTATGTGATTTAACATAGCAGACTAATCAGAACAGGGCTGCAGAAAGTACTCGCCCCGGTCGCCAAATGCGAGTAAAAATTCTGACGGACATCTACCAGTCCGATGGGTGATCTGTCTTTTTCTGACTGACTGATTTAATTTGTTATATACATATTTAGTTTTTTCATTGAATCCACGGTGTGTTATGAATAGATTGGTCTGTTAAACACTTTTGTGATGTCATGTGAAATTTGTAAATTTATATATAAAAGAAATGTGAAAACTTAGTATTTACTAGGGTATTTCAAAATTTATTGATTTGTCAGTTAAGGTTTGGGTCTTGTTTTTGTTTGCTACATGATGTTGATCACTTACCATGTGTCCTTAATTTTTTTGTTATTAAAAAAAAAAAAAAAAAAAAAAAAAAAATATATATACATGTATATATAGATATATATACATACATACATACATACATACATACATACATACATACATACATACATACATACATACATATATATCATTTGAAGTGAAGACAGAGTATATTATAATATTGTTAAACAATAATATATTCTATAGGCTGACTGACTAGTCGGGTGGGCTAGTACATTTTAGTTGGTTCTGGTCTGGCGAGTAGTTAAATTTTTTTCATTTCTGCACCTCTGCAGAACAAAAGAAATATGTTCTGCTGAGAAAAACATATTGCATGCTGGAAATAAGACAGCATGGGGTGAGGGAGGTTGGTGAAAAATCTGGACCTCTGAGATCTATGTATTTTTAGAGTATTATAGTATTAAGATATAACAGAATCACAAGCTAGATAGTCGATGAGATAATATATATATAAATTTTGTCTGTGGGGTTTTTTTTGGTTGTTTTACCAAGTGACTTTCTATTTCACCTGATATATTGTACGGTAGTTCTAAAAAATGCACTGCTTTTTGCTTTTTACAGGCCACTATTTCGAGGCCTGTCATCTAATTACTCTATCCCCAAGCAAGTTTCAAGTCATCTAAAAAATTTTTTTAAAATGCTTAGGTTATAATACAAATGCAAAATCCTTGAAATGGTTGAAACATTTTGTTTAAAAATAATGTTGCAGTTTACATGCCATGAAATTTAATTTTAGGATATCTAAATTGAAATTTTATTTATTGGGGAGTAATGCCCCCAGACCTCACTAGAAATCATTTTATAACTAGTGCCACCCACCCCTAGGCTTTTGGTTAGGCTATGACTCTGTAAGGGTTTATACCACGAAATCAAATCCGAAGTATTCAACTTTTCAATCAACATACACACTATAGATATACTGATGGAAAGAAATAAGTTAACACATCAAATTGTAGACCAAATTTAATTCACAAATAGTGTAATAATGTCTGTATTTCATACCAAGTTACCGGCCTCGGTGGCGTAGTGGTTAGGCCATTGGTCTACAGGCTGGTAGGTACTGGGTTCGGATTCCAGTTGAGGCATGGGATTTTTAATCCAGATACCGACTCCAAACCCTGAGTGAGTGCTCCGCAAGGCTCAATGGGTAGGTGTAAACCACTTGCACTGACCAGTGATCCATAACTGGTTCAACAAAGGCCATGGTTTGTGCTATCCTGCCTGTGGGAAGCGCAAATAAAAGATCCCTTGCTGCTAATCGGAAGAGTAGCCCATGTAATGGCGACAGCGGGTTTCCTCTCAAAATCTGTGTGGTTCTTAACCATATGTCTGACGCCATATAACCATAAATAAAATGTGTTGAGTGCATCGTTAAATAAAACACTTCTTTCTTTCAACTGGCTGACCTAAATCCTGCACCTCTCTGTAGCAAGCAGAGCTGTGCCTCTATGTTGATGATACAGTTGTTCAGTATGTTTACCTTCCTTCATTTAGTTCATGGTATATACATAGATCACGGCCACCCTTTGTAAGTGGCCTATTTCGGAGTGAATTGCATTTATATGTTTTTAGGGTCACTTTGCACCTTGTGTACATACATGTAAATGTGAAATATCATGATAGATCTACATGTATGGCCAGGTTAATGATGTATGTTTATATTGACATGTAGGGGGTGGGATGTAGCCCAGTGGTAAAGCACTCGCTTGATGCACAATCAGTCTGAGATTGATCCCTGTTGGTTGGCCCATTGGGTTATTTCTCGTTCCAACCAGTGCACCATAACTGGTATATCAAAGACTGTGGCCTAGATAGCTATGCTATCATGTCTGTGGGATGGTGCATATAAAAGATTCCTTGCTACTAATGGAAAAATCAATGTGCTCTAGTGGTGTCGTTAAACAAAACAAACTTTTTCTTCTTACTATTGATATGTAGAGTAGAGGCAAGATGTATGGTAGAGTACTCGTCTGATGTGCACTTGGCTGGCACAGTACACGTAGGTCCCACTCTGTGGACCCCACTGGGGTTTTCCTGTTCCAACCAGACCTCCATGACAAGCCATCATGGTGTGTACTATAAATAACAGACCCATCAATTTGGTCTGACACCATCCTCAGTGGTTTTAACGATTCAGTGGGTAGGTGCAAGACCACTTGACCCTCCACCCTCACCACTAACAACTAACCCACTGTCCTGGACAGACAGCCCAGATAGCCGAGGTGGGTGCCCGGGACAGTGTGCTTGAACCTTAACTATAGGCACTTGATGCTATAATACCCCTGCGCGTGCTGTAACCTCACCGTGGTGCAGGGGTGTAACATTCTCTTTGAGAATGGCCAATACAGCACAAATTGAAGTTTAGAGTAAAATTCGGTGTCCGTACAATTCTGTGATATTTGTATTTGTATTTTTGCACAGTTCTTTACACTGTTTTTGTTTAAACCTTGAATTTTTATATTGATGTTGATCATCACTTTATTTATTTGCATTACCATAGTTTGACACCCAATAGCCGATGTATTTTTCGTGCTGGGGTGTCGTTAAACATTCATTCATTCATTTGATGCTATAATAAGTACAGAGATGTGGTATGTGCTGTCCTATTTGTGGGAAAAGTGCATAAAGATCCTTTGCTGCTTTGTAAGTAACTAACCACAGAAGTGTGGATTATTTGCTATCCCAACAAATACCCACAAAATGTACATCAAAGTTAAAGTTTGTTTTGTTTAACGACACCATTAGAGCACATTGATTTATTAATCATTGGCTATTGGATGTCAAACATTTGGTAATTCTGACATATAGTCTTAGAGAGAAAACCTGCTATATTTTTCTATAAGTAGCAAAGGATCTTTTATATGCACCATTCCACAGACGGGATAGCACATACAACATCCTTTGATATATCACACATGGTGCACAGGCTGGAACAAGAAATAGCCCTGTGGGTCCATCGATGTGATCGATCCTAGACCGACTGCACATCAAGCGAGTGCTTTACCACTGGGCTACATCCCACACCAAAGATAAATCAAAGGCCATGGTATGTACTGCCTTGTCTATGGGAAAGCGCATGTATGAAAGGTCCTTTGCTGTTTTATAGATAACTAACCACTAATAATTACCATAACCATTAACCCACTATCCTGGTCAGAAGGCCCATGCAACTGAAGTGTTTGTCCAGAACAGCGTGCTTGAACCTTAATTAGATACGTGTGTGTATAAGCATGAAAATATATTGAAATAAATTATAGGCAGGAGTAGCCCATGCAATGGCAATGGTTTTCCTATATTTTCTCTTTTTTCCCCCAACTAAGTATCATGTCGGGGAAGGGAATCATGTTAAACACCAAATAACCATAGTTATGTGCTGAGATGTTGTTAAACAAAACATTCCTTTCCTTTTTTCTCTCATTCTCTACATCAGTGTTGCAAATAACATGTTCAGATAGTGTAATAGCTGTTAATTAAACAGTGTACTAGGGTGTCATTAAACAATCATTAACTTCCTTATCACTGCAACAGCATTCGTCCAATCCCATAACCATCGACTGCCCATTTGTTATTCAGCTGTAGTCAGTGGTGTCCTGGGGCAACCTACAAAAGCACTGGAGGAAGATACTTTAATGGCATTAACTATTGAATCATGCAGTAGCCTTGGTAATAGGAAGTAACTAGGGTCATGTGCTTGGGTTTTTATCACACTGCTGCATACATGTATGATGATCTGCTTCTGGCCTCCGACCACAATTAATTTCGCAATATGTTTCTATATAGCCTTAGTGGCTATAACATTTTTATTAATATCAGCAGGCCTGTGAAGTTTTGTATGTACCTTTGCTAGCATGGGGGACACATACCCTGAAAAGGACAACCCCTGGTGTCCAGCTCTTTCTCCCAGCATTTTGGTTTAAACAGACACACCCTCTAAACCAGGCCGGAGTACGCCCATTTTACACAAAAAGCACTACTTTTGCATGGGCCGGAATTACCACAAACAAGTCTTCAATGTCAACAAGTTACACATGTTTACAAACTACATGCTATCCCCTGTCACTTCAGTCAAACAGTTGCCACTTCATAGCTGTCTGCCATGAAATAATCACAGTCAAACAGCAGACTACTTGCGCGGTCAAATTTCCGGATTTTGGACAACCAAATGGAAAGATAACTGTAATCTGAGGCCTATCAGTCCATTTTTCCCCCTAAAAACTGGCCCACACTAATGCATTCCAATGATATACATATTAAAGCAATGCTCAGTAAGTATCGGGATGTCACCTTTAAACTGAGAGTATATAGAGGCTGTGTTAAAACACCTACCACAGTGCCTTGCCATGGCCAATTTCAGCAATGGAAACTTGAGGGACACCAACTTGAAAATGTAATAACTTTATCAAATTTTGGAATTTCTTCATACAATGAGCAGCTATTTTTTCTTCTACATATGTTCTATCTGCACAGTGTTGTCTTGGAAAGATTTTCAAATATTTAAAGGGAAAAAAATCAATCATTAGATTTTACTTCATTTTTAATGAAATATTAAACTTAAATTTAAATTTAAAAAACCCCCCATAAAATCCAAAACTGTAAAATTTTGCATTTTAGATATGATAAGTGGAGGCTTAGTAAAGATATGGTGACTGAATTCATGATACATTATTAGAAATGTGTCAGAGAGATGGTGAAAGTCACAAAATTGGGGCCATTTGCAACAAATTTTAACACACTAATTTCAGGGAAAATTAGACATGATAGGCCTCAGATTCAATTTTGACCTGCTGTATTTACTTAATCTACTTCATTTACTGTATTAGACATGTAGCCACTTTGTAAAAGGCAAAACAGTCCATATAAATGCATATTAATATGAATATGCCCTACAGATATTACTTAGGTATACACTATAATATGTTTTTTGTAAAAAAAAGTAAAGTTTGTTTTATTTAATGACGCCGCTAGAGCACATTGATTTTTAATCTTATCATCGGCTATTGGACATCAAACATATGGTCATTCTGACACTGTTTTTAGAGGAAACCCGCTGTCGCCACATATGCTACTCTTTTTTACGACAGGCAGCAAGGGATCTTTTATTTGCGCTTCCCACAGGCAGGATAGCACAAACCATGGCCTTTGTTGAACCAGTTATGGATCACTGGTCGGTGCAAGTGGTTTACACCTTCCCATTGAGCCTTGCGGAGCACTCACTAAGGGTTTGGAGTCGGTATCTCGATTAAAAATCCCATGCCTCGACTGGGATCCGAACCCAGTACCTACCAGCCTGTAGACCGATGGCCTGCCACGACGCCACCGAGGCCGGTATGTTTTTTGTTGACGACAACTTTGAAAATGAAGATTTTGTCACAAAATACTGATATAAATCCTACCAAGAGGTACTTGCACCATATTTTTCAGTTTCCAGTGATAACTGTTAACAAGTGTAGGCATGTGCCAGTGTCTTGGATACCTCAGTGTAGAATTTCTTGATTGGAAGGATGTTTGTAGTAATGACCACTGAATATGCATTATGGATTATTCTGCCATATGTATTACAAGCCAAATGTTAACCTTTTTGGCACATTTTCTGCAATAAACTTGACAAGTATACCAGCATCTGATTACTGAACACAATAAATACATTCAGACAGCATAGAATATTAGCCTATTAGATTTTCTAAGGATAAAAGACCATTTTTGAAAAATGACTGAAGTGTGTAATTTACATAAATGTAGGTGAAATGTATTATTAGAGTACTTAATCTTGTTAAAAACCGTATACTATTTATTTAAAGTGTTTAATTACATTTAGTAGTGATATATTCATTATATTTAGATCTTCTGTCCAATTGCAATAATTGAGAAACTCATTAAAATTCAATATGTAAAAAAACAAATTAAAATCTCAATATGACTAACAAAATCCAACTTTTGCTCTTTTTTACCAAATTATTAGCTCAAAACTGTTAAAAAATATTGCAACAACCTGTAGTAACATCAGAGGTCATTTTATGCTATTTTGGAGGATATTGAAATTTAAAAGTTGAAAATTTTAATTTTAATTTTTAATAAATTCAAAAAAAATGTTTTTTTTCAATTTAATAAAATATTTAGAAAATAAATAAATTAGTTTTCATATTCCTTGTGGTATTCACAATCAGTCTATGTAATTTCACCTCTCTGGTTATAATACTTTCATCAGAATCACGCATTTAACCGGTGTAATGTGTGAACTATATCGGGCCTCAGACCACAATTAATTTCGCTATATGTTTCTATATAGCCTTAGTGACTATAACATTTTTATTAATATCAGCAGGCCCGTGAAGTTTTGTATGTACCTTTGCTAGCATGGGGGACACATACCCTGAAAAGGACAACCCCTGTTGTCCAGCTCTTTCTCCCAGCATTTTGGTTTAAACAGACACACCCTCTAAACCAGGCCGGAGTACACCCATTTTACACCAAAAGCACTACTTTTGCATGGGCCGGAATTACCACAAAGAAGTCTTCAAATGTCAGCAAGTTACACATGTTTACAAACTACATGCTATCCCCTGTCACTTCAGTCAAACAGTTGCCACTTCATAGCTGTCTGCCATGAAATAATCACAGTTAAACAGCAGACTACTTGCGTGGTCAAATTTCCGGATTTTGGACAACCAAATGGGAAGATAACTGTAATCTGAGGCCATTCTCATGTTGTTAGAAGGAAGGAAATGGTTTATTTAATGACACACTCAACACATTTTATTTACGGTTATATGGCATCGGACATATGGTTAAGGACCACATATATATTGACAGAGGAAACCCGCTGTCGCCACTTCATGAGCTACTCTTTTCGATTAGCAGCCAGTGATCTTTTATACACACCATTCCATAGACAGGATAGCACATACCACAGCCTTTGATGTACCAGTTGTGGTGCACTGGCTGGAACGACAAATAGCCCAATGGGACCACTGATGGGGATCGATCCCAAACCGACCGAGCATCAAGCGAGTGCTTTACCACTGGGCTATGTCTCGCCCTTCTCATGTTGTTGGAGGCAATTATTACTAGAGAATCTGGTCTCGGTAGCCAGTGCTTCACAACTGGCTTGACAAAGGCTGTGGTATGTACTATTCTGTCTGTGGGATGGTGCATGTAAAAGATCCCTTGCTGCTATTCGAAAAGAGTAACCATGAAGTGGAAAAAAAACCCATTCAGTTGAATGGATCCACTGAGGTGGCTTGATCCTGCGATGCATGCATCTCAAGTGTTACCCCCTTATTTAATAATAACAGGGTTTTTTACGACCCTACAAATATTGGTACAGTGACATGTAGTAGTGACTCGAATCGTATGTGTGGGAAGACGTTACGATTCTGTGACGTCAAACAAAGCTGATCAGTTTTAAAATATTTTGCGGAAAATGTAAGTGCATACAAATTTCCACTGAAATATAGAAAACATGAATGTAGACAATTTACTGTTGGTATTATGTAAGAAAACAAATATTGACCACATCTGGACAATAATAGGTTTTATGAACCAATGAAATGCAGGTATTTTGACATGTTTACATAAACAAAACAAAAAATGTGAGATGATGAAACTGACCGATTGAATTTTAATGTGATTTGATAGACTGAGAGCTTATGATTTGTTGTGAGAAATAGGACGTGCTCTAATTGTTACAATTCCGACACGACTTGTTGTTTAAGATTACTGTTGTTACATTACTAATGGAAAGATGTAGCGTGCTTCTGTCTAAGACTATAGTATATGTCAAAATTACCAATGTTTGACATCCAATAGCCAATGATTAATAAATCTATTACCTCCAGTGGAGTTATTAAATAAAACAAACTTTTAACTTTGATTACAGCTGAAGCAACATGCCACCTAAAAGAAAAGCACCAGCGGCCAAGACCAAAGCTGGGGGCAAAAAGGCTAAAAAGACTGTGCCCGAGGAGCCGTCTGTGTCAACGACGAAGGATGCCATCACAAAACTGAAGACTCAGTCTAACAAGAAATCCACACACAAACCAGACAAGGTTTGTCCCGTGGCTGCAAGCACTGAGGTTAGTTATTAGAAGGATTAAAAACAAAAAAAATTGTTACAAGCTGAAACAAGCATCTTAACAAAATAAATATCTGGTCTCTGGTCAACGTGCAAGTCGATTTTGACCTTTGCTTGCCAGGTCCTTTGGTTGAATGAGTAGCATGGCTTGTTTTAAAAGTATTTGCAGCCAAAATCGAAGTAATAAAAATTGCTTTGGCTAAATGGAAAATGTAAAGTAAAATATTTAGGGTACTAAGGCAATGGAGGGGGCATCATGGCCATTGAAGATGGACCAAGGCAGATGAGAAGGACATAGAAAAAAACCCCTAAATATACACACCTTTTTTATGCAATCCATGAAACAAAATTAATAAAAAATGCTGCATCAATTCTGAAACTGGTCTGACCGACTTTTTTTATCCCTAATAAACTGTAGGTTGGCCATGTATATGTATATTTGTGGAAAGATGTTCTTGTGCACCAAATAAATGTATACACACCTGCATTTACTTGAAGTCTGGTCATGAAAATTTCAGAAAATTATTATGTAACCATTCCCTTCGATATTCCGGAGGTGTTCCGTGAATTGCACGTGCTATTCAATCTTTATTCACACAGTTTGCCTTATGGGCATTTCGGGTTATGTGCTCCTGTTTGACGTTATTTTTCTTATCATTGGACTACAAAACTATTGTATGGCTTCTCATCACTCAGAAAAACACTGTTGCTGGTATCTGACTGTCATCAGGGGCGAGACGTAGCCCAGTGGTAAAGCTCTTGCTCGATGCGCGATCGGTCTGGGATCGATCCCTGTTGGTGGGCCAATTGGGCTATTTCTCGTTCCAGCCAGTGCACCATGACTGGTATATCAAAGGCCATGGTATGTACTACCCTGTCTGGGATGGTGCATATAAAAGATCCCTTGCTACTAATTGAAAAGAGTAGCCCATGAAGTGGCAACAGTGGATTTCCTCTCTCAATATCTGTGTGGTCCTTAACCATATGTCTGACACCATATAACCATAAATAAAATGTGTTGAGTGCATCCTTAAATAAAACATTTCCTTCCTCCCTTCTTCATTAGTGTTCATCAGAACAGGGTAAAGTGTCTGTCGAGATTTTATCAACATTTGGAAGTACTAGAGATCTTCTGTACTTAGGGAGCCCACAGGTACATGCCTGTGTCAGACTAGTATGCATACAGAATCATGTGGAATTAAGGCTAATTGGTGGAAGAACTGTACGTAATCAGCTACAAAATGCGATCAATATTGTTCAGCAATATGTTGTCCTGGAACAACATTATAACTGATGCACCAAACGTGGTGTTGACTACACTTTAGGTTTGTAAGTCAGGACTGGTTCACCATACTTTTAACAGATAAATAATACCTGTATGGCAAAACAAATGGTTTTGATTTATTTAAAAATGTATTACTGAGATTTAACGATGCACCGGAACCTTTTTCCATTATTATAACTGCTAGGTACTATGTTTTTATCCCACTATACAACCATGGACATTGCAGTGGTATTTTCAGTTTTCCATGCCATTTATTTTACTGTGGGTGGGATTTAGCTCAGTCGGTTGAGTGCTCGCTTGAGGTGGTTGTGTCGCAGGATCGAACCACCTCGGTGGATCCATTCAGCGCTGCTGATTGTTTTTTGTTCTCATTCCAACCAGTGCACCACAACTGGACAAAGGCCGTGGTATGTGCTTTCCTGTCTGTGGGAAGGTGCATATAAAAGATCCCTTGCTACATTAGGAAAAATGTATCGGGTTTCCTCTGATGACTACGAGTCGGAATTACCAAATGTTTGACATCCAGTAGCTGATGATTATTTAATCAATGTGCTCCAGTGATGACGTTAAACAAAACAAACTTTCTTAACTTTCAATTTTCTATGTTATTCTTCTTAATTTTTTTTTTTTTTTAATACTGATAAATTAAACTCATCTTTTACACATTAACCATAAAAATGTCATGGAAGGAAAATGCCGTGGAGACTATTTTTCCACGGTATATTTTGTTTAAAGTGGCCATTTTCTTACCTTACCATGGTTGCAACTGCCAGACATAAATCTATCATATTGTAGTAAAGGGGGCACATAAAATTAATAGAAGGAAGGAATGTTTTATTTAACGACGTACTCAACACATTTTATTTACGGTTATATGGCATCAGACATATGGTTAAGGACCACACAGATATTGAGAGAGGAAACCCACTGTCACCACTTCATGGCTACTCTTTTTTTCGATTAACATCAAGGGATCTTTTATATTCACCGTCCCACAGACAGGATAGTACATACCATGGCCTTTGTCACACCAGTTGTGGAGCACAGGCTGGAATGATAAATAGCCCAATGAGCCCACTGATGGGAATCGATCATAGATCAATCGCGCATCAGACGAGCGCTGTGCCACTAAGCTACGTCCCGCCTCCCCCTTATACAAAGTAAAATTTAATTACTTGACCAAAAATAGAGGGGCTCCTTGGCCACCCTCCTAAATCTGCCCCTCACTGCTAGCATAGAGTATTCATTACTTTGCGGCAGGTGATGGTTTTTGCAGGTACTCCAGTCATTACTTTGCGGCAGGTGATGGTTTTTGCAGGTACTCCAGTCATTACTTTGCGGCAGGTGATGGTGTTTGCAGGTACTCCAGTCACCACTGCCACTACCTGTCATCCTTTCAGCACTCATACTATAGATATACATATAACTGTCTCATTTTCAACAAATGTGAATTTTAAAAACAATTTCCTATTTTAATTTGGTGAAAAAATGTCATGTAATGATTTTATGATTGTTTGGTGAAATTGTTTCGGCGCTACTCACCCAGTTATGCATAACAAAACATGTACACATAACTCGAGAACTACATGCGGAAGCAAGTACGTAGACATTGGGGGAGGGGAGGGGGGGCGAGGGATGACTGAGATTGAGGAAGCAAAGCAAAGTTTCTAGTGGGTTCGGGGGTATTCTCCCCCGTAAAATTTTGAAAACTAGATGTCCTGAAATATAATTTCCTGCATTCTACAAGTAAAATTCACGTTTGCCTTAAGATTTACTACCAATAATATTTTTTATTCAGAATTATTGGAGGGACTAGAGACCCACCCCCAGCCCTCCCCCTGCTTCGCCGTGCCTGACTACATGTATAACAATAATAATAATAGGGCCAGTGACATTAGAACAGCCTCACTGATTTAGAACGGCTGATGAAAATTAGTTGTGTTCATTGTTGTTTGTTTCCAACCAGGTCTACGACGATTATGACTGCATGCTGAATCAGACGAACATCGGCCACAACAACAACAAGTACTACGTGATCCAAGTGTTGAAACATCCGACAGCGGCACAGTACTATTCCTGGAACCGATGGGGAAGAGTGGTATGTTCACATTTACTCAGTGGTGTAGTGTGGGTTGCCAGTGCCGGGGGCAAGCCGCCCGTGGCAAGGCAAGTATTGCGCCCCCTAACTAACCAGTGGACCATTAGCACTCCCCGAGTCCCTTGCACCAGTCAAGAATTTTGCACCTGAGACAACGGACCCAGTGGCCCCACCCACACTACACCACTGTATTTACTACATTGGTACCACATTCTGCAACTTATTTTGTTTTCTGCTAGAAACCTTGGCGATCATGAAAGCCCTAGAACAAATTTAGGATTGTGTGGAATCTAAATACATTCAGGGATTTATCCACGATGTTTTTCCAGGGTCCCATGTCTGCAGACCTGTCAACCCTCCCGGATTCCGCGGGAGTCTCCCGGTATTTGATCAGATCTCCTCACCCCTGTGCGGGAGACAGTTTCTCCTGTTAAATGACATTTTTGTAAGCATAAAAAAAAATTGATCCTCTTTGGTCAAAATAACATAAGGGAAGTAACTCTACCTTTTTTTTCTCATTCGGAAAATGTCGACTACTTTCGGTTTCTGAGAATGTAACAGGCCGAATTGTCCCGACTGTTTAACCTTTGCCAAAGTGAGAATTGTGGGATAGCCTATTTATATTGTTAAAAAAGCACATGGAGTTTATAAAATGACGTGTTATTATAATGTTTGTTGTCATCGTAATGGCTACGAAGCGTGTTGCCGCTAATTCAACAGGCTGTGTATTGACATTCACTGTTGCATATAAAATAAAATAAAACTATCCAATTTAGTTCTAATAACACCTCTGAATTGTAAAATGTCTTCCCACTGGATTACATAATGCAACTATGACGAATCTGAACTGCCAGACTCCGAGTTGACAGCGATACACACGATGCTTGTTAAAATCACATGTCACAGCAAGACAACGAAAAGACCAATTAGCTGTATAAACATACTTGTGTCAGTTAATTTTGTATGTTTGTGCAGTAAAATGTTGGTTATAAGGGTACTCTTCAAGAAATTATTTTTGTACAATTAAAAAATGTTGTGTTTGACATTGACATAAAGTTACTCACGGAAATGGGTATAATTCCGGTATATTTCACACGATGTCCGTCATGAGTTTTTACTTATGATTAATAAAAATACAATGTTTATTGCATCATTATAATGATTTTAAATAAGTACCACGCCACCGTTCCTCATTATAGTAAAAACTGAATATTAATTTATAAGATTTATATAAATTTGTCTTTGGTACTTGGGTACACTAACCACAAATGATAATGTAACGCAACCTGTAAGGCTGTAAGTGTAATACCGTAAATGTACTAATTAAATTTTTTATTTCTTGTTCACGTTCTTAACATTTTTGGATAAAATATTTTTTTTTTTTTTAAAATATGTATTAAATCATAATAATATTTAAACTTTAAAAAAAAAAAGAATGTTTAAAAAAAAAAAAATTTTTTTTTAATGCCAAGATCTATGGTTAAGAAGTATATATGACATTATATAGTATTCATATAACTTATTGTAATAATGTTTTTTTTTAATCTTGCGATTTTGGGTTAAATGGTGTGAATTTAAAAAATCTTCTGCGTTTTGACAAAATCTCCTGCTTTTTCAACACACACCTCCTGCTTTCTCTTGACTAAAGGTTGACATGTCTGCATGTCTGATGGGATTGGGAAAATTAGCGCAAGTAAATTTATCATAGTTGGGATCCCCATACTTGTCAGGCCACTGAATAGTGCAGTGCAACACTGTTGAATGAATGTATTAGAACACACATGACTAAATATATATACAGCAAAGTACTTTTAGAATGAAGACGCTTTAAACAAACTACCGGTTAGAACGAACTGATTGTAAAGTCCCATTTTTCCCCCATATATACATGTAGTAGTGAAAATTAGTGTATATACAGCGAACTGGTCATAATTTGTTTTATCTTATTTGTATGTTATCTGTCAGTAGCATTAACAGCAGTACATCCAAAATGACTGCACTGATATTGGTGATAATAAACGAAATATTAAAACAAAAGCCCCACTAATTCTTGTGTTTAAATTTGAAAAATCCAAAATGGCCGACTTCCTAAATAAAAACGGTTAACTTCCACAAATGTGTATAATGAACTATTGCTATAACGAACTATTGCTATAACGAACTATTGCTATAAAGAACTATTGCTATAACGAACTATTGCTATAACGAACTATTGCTATAAAGAACTATTGCTATAACGAACTGATGTGCCTGGTCCCTTGCAGTCCCATTATAAGAGTACTTTACTGTATTGGGAATTTTTAGTACAGAAATTGTGGCTACATTTGTTTATTTTTTTTACAAAAACTGTTTTTAATTTAACATCATAATTACACTGTCTTAATTAAAGTATGTGAAAGGTCTACTGAACATAGAACTACACTGTCTTAATTCTATGTTCAATAGACCTTTCACATACTCTGTGGCAATGTTGTATAATGACAATATTGCAAATACAATTTGACATAATTTTTAAATCACATATGATGTAAGTAACAAAAAGGTGCCAACTCCAGTAAAAATAAAAATGGGAATTCCCCATATAAAAGTTCCGGTACAGATCACCCATAGCCTATATGTGTGATACAAGATAAATTTATCACACAGTTTGAAAATAGTCTTTATCACTATAGTAAGATTGAATAGATATATAATAAATAAATAGAGGATATTAAACGAGTTACCAGTTATTATCAAATTTATGTCCCGAGTGAACTAATTTTCACTTGTCACGAGCTTTAGCATGAATGCATTAAACTACCATTTTATTACAGTTTAACACTGAAACCTGAAAGAAGTAAACACAAACGCTTTAAACTAAGTGACGTTATTGTGTGTGCTTTGCCAAATCATGATGACATCATATTTAGTACAGACAAGGTGATTGGTTTCTTGACGTCAAATCGTCCAATAGTAGTGTTCGTTAAAGCAATGCATGATAATTTCTCATTGAGAAATTATGATTTTTATTTTCCCCGTTATGAGTGCCTGCTGGTGTAATAATAATATTTATTTTATGAGTTACATGTAGTCATTTGTTCTTCAGGGTGAGAAAGGAAGTAACAGCTTAAAGGGACCCTTTAAAGATGCGGATGCCGCCATCAAAGACTTTGAGAAGAAGTTCAAAGATAAAACTAGGAACAGTTGGTCAGAACGAGACAAATTTACTCCCATGGCTGGCAAGTACACCCTCATTGAGATGGCCGATGAGGAAGAGGACGAGGTCGATGCTGTAAGTGTAACGTGTGAAAAGCACGGCAGTTGATCTCCATACTGGGTTGCTGTGGTATAGTCGTTACGCCAGCAGATTTAAGGCTGGTAGGTTCCGTGTTCGCACTTTTGTTTACCCAATAGGTAGAATTTTATGAACATAAGAATGACTACTGGCCTTGGCGATCGGACTACAGGCTGGTAGGTACAGGGTTTGCATGCCCGGTACTAGCTCCAACCCAGACCGAGTTCTTAAGGGCTCAATGGGTAGGTGTAAGGCCACTACACCCTCTTCTCTCTCACTAACTACTAACTAATTAACAACTAACCCACTATCATGGCCAGACAGCCCAGATAGCTGAGGTGTGTACCCAGGACAGCATGCTTGAACATTAATTGGATATAAGCACAAAAATAAGTTGAAATGAAATAAATAAGAATGACTTGAATTATTAGGACCATGCACCTATTGTCATGTTCATTGGGATCTAGACCCTGCAGATGGCAAATGGTACCATTATAACTGTTTAATATCTTTTTTGTTTATGTACACATCAGGGGCAGCACAGTGTAAAAAAATAGTGGTACAGCTCATGGTTGCCAGACTCTCCTTTCAAATTACTTATAAGGACATTTTCACAGATATAACAAATATAACCTGCACACACACACAAAAAAAAGTGGTACGATCATGCCGTACATCTTTGAACAGTAGTACGGCCATAGCCATACTGTCTGTGCCGCCCATGCACACGAAAACCAAAACTCAACCCCAACATATTTACACCAATTCATCATATCATCTAATCTGGATAAACAATTAAGTTAACATTTTCCCACACAATCGATTGTACATGTATCGTTAGAGTGAAACCAATCAATTTTGTTTATTATAATCGATCATTGGAACATCGTTAATCAATGGCAATCAGTCCAGTGACCCATCATACACCAGACAAGCATTCTGTCACCGAGCTAAATCCTGCTATATTGAAAGTGAAATGAATAAAAGGTGTTTTATTTTTTATTTTTTGTTTTCTTTGTAGCCTAAGGTAGATATTTCTGGAAAGAAAGTAGTACCCAGCAAGCTAGACAAAACAACTCAACAGCTTATTAGTCTGATCTTTGACCACGACATGTTCAATTCTACCATGAAGAGCTTTGACATTGATGTCAAGAAAATGCCACTGGGAAAACTCAGCAAGATTCAGATTGCTAAGGGGTTTGAGGTCTTGGAAAAAATCGAAGACGAACTGAAGAAATCCAAGCCTAACAATAAGACCTTAATGGAGTTGTCCTCAAAGTTCTACACAGTTATTCCCCATGATTTTGGACGCATGGTCCCTCCAGTAATTAATACTTCCGAAAGCCTTCAGAAGAAGATGGACATGTTGGCAGTATGTTTTTGTTTTAGTTTTGTTTGTTTTTTTGCTTGTCTTTACAAAGTGTTAACAAAATTTACTTACAAGTCTTCCTAATATTTCAATACAACTCTATATGCTGGCGGGTTTTTTTCTTAAACTCTTTTTCAGTTTTACATAAAATACTCTCAAATATTTCAATACAAGCTGCATAAATTGACTGTTTGTTTTTTTCATAAATGAAATATTAATACCAGTTTTTAATATATGACAAGTTTCCAAATATATCAATACAGTATCATGGTTTGAACTTAATGGTCGCCCAATCGCCCCTGGCGACTGAAAACGTTGACGGGCGACTGAAAACCCACAGTAAGGTTGCCCACCTGGCAACCGATTTTTTGTGTGTGCAATATTGGGTTTTTTTTAGAAAATATTATTTGGGCAAGTGAAAATAGATCCGGGCAAGTGAAAGTGCTGTCACCTCTTGCCCGGATGGCAACTCAAGAAAAAAGTTAAACGCAGACACTGCAGTATAGGATTTGTTGTGTGTTTTTTTTTTTAAAACTAAAAGTTATAAATTTTTATTGAATGATTTCAAAATTTTATACAGCTTGATAGTATATTTTTCTAAAAATGATAAATGTTTGGGAATGTATTTTTTAAATATGCCACTCCTAATTACTTCAGTAAAATTTTTATTATATATATATATATATATATATGTATAATTGTATGTGTATGTGTATGTGTATGTGTATGTGTATGTGTATGTGTATGTGTATATATTAAACATTGCCACCCATCGCTGTGTCTGTGGGTACGCCAATCTCTTAATTTGTCCCTCAGTATCTCAATACCATTGTCCTGTTCTTTTATTTTTTTTATCTTCCTCAAATGAACCCAAGATAATAATTGTAATGTGAAAGCTTCCATAGTTTTTATAAGCAGTGATATCCCAAAATGAAATGAAAAGTTTCTGATCTTTTATTAAGAATTGTAAAATCAACAAATAAGAGTAGGTAAAAATCATCAGTTATGACCATATAGAATACTAAACAAGTTCCTGTGTGAGACTTTGTATATTATAGTGAGTGGGTTTTCAATCGAACATCACAAACGAAAGTGGTGTCAATGGTGACAAAATGCATAATAGTTGTTTGGATCACATGACAAATATTTATTGTGAAATAAATGGTTTCAGTCAGAGATTGTCGACGCAATAAAAATAATTTTTTGAAACGTGGAATGGGTGACGAGTTTTCGTCAGTGTTACATGTTTGTACAAGCTGCTATTTTCTTTGCTTTGTTTGTTGACTCTATGTAGGCTTATTGACTGATCCCTCTTCCGAAGATGGTATTTAAAGCTTTGAAAAGTCGGATAATACACAGCGATATGCAATATATCCCATGTATGTAACACTGTATCCATATGTATAAACAGTGTTAATAACAATTAATATTAACAATGAGTCACATTGTTTCTCACTTATTTATTTGAGGTTCTTGGAGATATTGAAATTGCTACAAGTTTGGAGAAGGACCAAGAAAAAGCCATTGCCGCTGGGGTATGTATTGCAGTTAGAAAGTTCCGAAAATTATTTGATCTTGTGCAGAATCTAACTCAGTTGGTTGAGCACTCACATGAGGTGCTTAGGTCGAAGGATCGAATCTCCTTGATGGATCCATTCTGTGACAGGTTTTTTTTTTCTATCCCAGCCAGTGCAATATACAACTGGTATATCAAAGATTTTTTCTGTCATGTCTGTAGGAAAATGCATGTAATAGATCCATTGCTTCTATTGGACAAATGTAGCTGGTTTCTACCCCAGCCAGTGCAATATACAACTGGTATATCAAAGATTTTTTCTGTCATGTCTGTAGGAAAATGCATGTAATAGATCCATTGCTTCTATTGGACAAATGTAGCTGGTTTCTACCCCAGCCAGTGCAATATACAACTGGTATATCAAAGCTTTTTTCTGTCATGTCTGTAGGAAAATACATGTAATAGATCCATTGCTTCTATTGGACAAATGTAGCTGGTTTCCTCCCAAGACTATACGTCAACTATTACCAAATGCTGGACATCCAAAATCTGTCAATTTAATAAATCAATGTTTTCTAGTGGTGGTGTTAAAAAATATAAAAATAAAATACTCTTGAAGACACATGATCCTTTGTTCAACACTGTTGTGTTTTTAGTGACTTAAATAAGGCACAAAAAGTTATGTTACTAGCAGCTACTTGTTGTTAATCAGGTTCGAGATTTAGCTCAGTCGGTTGAGGTGCTTGCATCACAGGATTGAACCATCTCGGTGGATCCATTCAATAGATTAGGCATTTTCTTATTCCAATCGGTGCACCACAACTGTTTGTGGAAACGTGCATATAAAAGATCCCTTGCTGCTAATGGAAAAATGTAGGAGGTTAACCTCTGATGGCTATATGTCAGAATTACCAAATGTTTCACATCCAATAGTTGATGATTCATTAATCAATGTGCTCTAGTGGTGTCATTAAACAAAACAAAACTTGTTGTTAGACAAAAGCTTTAGTTTTATTTTGTCTATGGTTAATTAAGACTTAAAATAGATTTAAGTTAAAGATGCAATGATTACCTTCAATAAATTGAGCCCATGCTATATTTTTTCTATTCTGTTTGTGTGTTTTGTGAAGGTTAAAGATGAGATGGTGCCAAATCCACTGGATATCAACTACAAACTGCTGATGTGTGGGTTGGAACTTGTTAATCCAAAATCAAAGGAATTTCAGGTACTACTACTACTACTACTACTGCTACTACTACTACAGTAATGTAATAACTTTCTTCAACACATTCTGTATACGTGGAGTCATACAATGTGCACATTGTTTTTTCGGTTCATACTTGCATGAACCAAAAAATAATTGCGGTCATTTCTTAAATATATATATGTACTGTTGTAAATATGGCCGTTTGATACTCTTTATCTTGTAACAAGTTGTTTTGAAATTATTTAATAACAAAAGTAAATTGATACATTTGTAAAACAACCAGTTGTAAGATAATTAATATCTAATGTATACAGATGTAGTATTCTATTTCTTACATATCCTACAAAAACCCAGGTTTTAAATAAATTAACTGTTTTTTCCCAAGTAAAACGCATATATGGCTCTAGCACTTGTAGTTAACTTAATATATGTCACAGAGCTTTAATTTCATTGAATGGTATGACAGTGGTGATCTGGTCATAGTAGGAGCAGCCAATCATATGTCTTTAAATTGTTATCACACATGTATGTCTTAACAGTATGTATTATCAAAAATAATGACTGATATTCTCACCAACAGGTGTGTAAGAAAAAATAAATACAAACTGACTGACCCCGACATATAATCTTTGCATAATTAACTTAAAAACTTCAAAGTTGTAATGTGTAAAACAGTAACATTTCCTTTTCATTTTTCTTTGTGTAGGGTGGTTTTGCTACTTGTAGATTTCTCTTTTTTAAAGGGACATTCCTGAGTTTGCTGCATTTTTCAAGATGTTATCGATTAACAGAGACTTTTTAATGATTGTAATTACATATCAAATATATTTTTTGCATAAAATATTAGTGGCGTGTATATTAAACATGTTTCTGATCATTCTAATACTTGTACTAGGTTAAATTTCATCTTATTCCCTAAAATATAGTTTTTTCGTACATACAAAATTATTTGAAGACAAAATCCAGTTTGGGCTTCTTACAAATATTATGATGACCAGAAATACATTGAATATACTGACACTGATATTCTAAGCAAGAAAATATATTTAATATATAAGTTTAATCGTAGAAATATTTTATTAGTTGGAAACATCTTACAATGCAGCAAACTCGGGAATGTCCCTTTAAAGAGTGTTTTTGGCAGTCGTTTATTTTCTGTTTTAAACTGATGAATGTTGCTTTATTTTGAAGATCATCTCGAAGTACACTGATAACACCATAGGTTATCGGAAAGTGAAAATTAGACACGTGTGGAAAGTCAACCGTGATGGAGAGGTAATTAGCGCAAATAAACATACAGAAGTAGGGTTAGTGGATTTAAACCATGGCTAGTGGCATTCAAAATCAATGATTGCATGGCTCTGTACAAATGTACATACGGAAGTAGGGTTAGTGGATTTAAACCCTGGCTAGTGGCATTTCAAAATCAATGATTGCATGGCTCTGTACAAATGTACATACAGAAGTAGGGTTAGTGGATTTAAACCATGGCTAGTGGCATTCAAAATCAATGATTGCATGGCTCTGTACAAATGTACATACGGAAGTAGGGTTAGTGGATTTAAACCCTGGCTAGTGGCATTTCAAAATCAATGATTGCATGGCTCTGTACAAATGTACATACGGAAGTAGGGTTAGTGGATTTAAACCATGGCTAGTGGCATTCAAAATCAATGATTGCATGGCTCTGTACAAATGTACATACGGAAGTAGGGTTAGTGGATTTTTAACCCTGGCTAGTGGCATTTCAAAATCAATGATTGCATGGCTCTGTACAAATGTACATACAGAAGTAGGGTTAGTGGATTTAAACCATGGCTAGTGGCATTCAAAATCAATGATTGCATGGCTCTGTACAAATGTACATACGGAAGTAGGGTTAGTGGATTTAAACCCTGGCTAGTGGCATTCAAAATCAATGATTGCATGGCTCTGTACAAATGTACATACGGAAGTAGGGTTAGTGGATTTAAACCCTGGCTAGTGGCATTTCAAAATCAATGATTGCATGGCTCTGTACAAATGTACATACGGAAGTAGGGTTAGTGGATTTTTAACCCTGGCTAGTGGCATTTCAAAATCAATGATTGCATGGCTCTGTACAAATGTACATACGGAAGTAGGGTTAGTGGATTTTTAACCCTGGCTAGTGGCATTTCAAAATCAATGATTGCATGGCTCTGTACAAATGTACATACGGAAGTAGGGTTAGTGGATTTAAACCCTGGCTAGTGGCATTTCAAAATCAATGATTGCATGGCTCTGTACAAATGTACATACGGAAGTAGGGTTAGTGGATTTTTAACCCTGGCTAGTGGCATTTCAAAATCAATGATTGCATGGCTCTGTACAAATGTACATACAGAAGTAGAGTTAGTGGATTTAAACCCTGGCTAGTAGCATTCAAAATCAATGATTGCTTGGCTCTGTACAAATGTACATACGGAAGTAGGGTTAGTGGATTTTTAACCCTGGCTAGTGGCATTTCAAAATCAATGATTGCATGGCTCTGTACAAATGTACATACAGAAGTAGAGTTAGTGGATTTAAACCCTGGCTAGTGGCATTTCAAAATCAATGATTGCATGGCTCTGTACAAATGTACATACGGAAGTAGGGTTAGTGGATTTTTAACCCTGGCTAGTGGCATTTCAAAATCAATGATTGCATGGCTCTGTACAAATGTACATACGGAAGTAGGGTTAGTGGATTTTTAACCCTGGCTAGTGACATTTCAAAATCAATGATCCCATGGCAGGTGGATTTAAAACAAATTTCTAGAAGCCCTGTTATGTGTTTGCTACAAGGGTGACTGGAATTTAACGGAATGCAAAAGAACCTTTTGGAAGGTTAGGCTAGCGAGAAAGGAGTATTTCTAGAAAAGAGCTTTTGTAGAAGATAGTGTACACTGTCTGTGCCTCAGTTTGGTTGAGTGTAATCATCTGAAGCTGATGAGAATCGATTTATTTGGCAAAAGAAATATTTTGGAATCCTTTAAATTCCACCCAGAATTAATTTTAAAATTTTTAAAACATTTTGATTTCTAATAATTCATTACAAAATTTAAAAATATACTTACCTTGATATTTGTATTCTACAAAATTTAAAAATATACTTACCTCGATATTTGTTTTCTACCAAATTAAAAAATATACTTACCTTGATATTTGTATTCTACAAAATTTAAACATATACTTACCTTGATATTTGTTTTCTACAAAATTTAAACATATACTTACCTTAATATTTGTATTGTATTCTTTTGTACATTTTCCACAGCTCTTTACACTGTGTTTTATCATGTTGATGTACTTACCTTGTTTGACACCCAATAGCCGATCTCTATTTTTGCGCTGGGGTGTTGTTAAACATCCATTCATTCTTGTAGAAGGTAAAAAAAGGGGAAATTAATTATTGTTATATGGTGTCTTGAAGTGCTCAGCGAGAGGTAAATTTCATTGTTACTTTTTGCATGTATTCGAAACTCAGGGCAGCATTTAGTCCAGTGATAAGGCACTCGCCTGATGCACGGTCGATCTTGAATAGATCCCTGCTGGTGGGACCATTGGGGTATTTCTCGGAAAATGTAGTAGGTTTCCTTTCTGAGACTATAAGTCAAAATGATCAGATGTTTGACATCCAATAGCCAATTAATAGATCAATGTGCTCTAGTGGTGTCATTAAACAAAACAAACTTTTAACTTTTTTAACTTTGTATTTGAAACTCTGTTCTGATGCAAGAAACATACATATTCCTTAAACAGCATCATTACCTCACATGGTGGTGTGATGAGAATTAATTAATAGTGTTTTGGCACGAGTCCTTTTGTAGATGGTTTTTTGGAGTGAGCTTTAGTAAGCTCCAGGGATTGACTTTCTTGAGACGAGTGTCAGAAAAACCATCTACAAAAGGACGAGTGCCAGAAATATTTTCTAGTTCAATCATACTTATAATTTTAGTATAATTATTATAAAATTCACTGCATTTTATTTTTGTACTGTGACGACACGACCCCGATGACAGCTATTATGTATTACATCACTAGAAGGAATTCATGCACTAGTTACAGTGAAATATTGCATCACATCACATACTACCTTTGATTATGGAATGACATAATGAACAAGTAGCAATGGCCGTCTACCTCCAAAACGACGAGACCAATTAACCAATGAAAAGGGCGCATTACCATCTAGAGGACGTGTACTAGACCATTTTTCTAGCACGGCTTTCTGGTACTTTACTACTGGTTGATTGAATTAGAATACATTCTCAGCTGTTTCTAAATGCACTTTCAGGGAACGTTTTATTCAGTATTGGTAATTGAAATTTTGAAATCAAAAGGTTCCCAGAGTTTCAAGCACACACTTTATATGGGGATAAAAAGAAGGGGAGACAATTTGTTTAATTTTAATTTTTTTCAGGATAAGAAGTTCAAGGCACATGATAAAATACCTGATCGAAAGCTGTTGTGGCATGGTACATCAGTGGCTGTAGTGGCAGCTATTTTGAAGAGTGGATTGCGTATTATGCCTCACAGTGGCGGCAGAGTGGGAAAAGGGATATACTTTGCTTCTGAAAATGGGAAGTCTGCTGGTTATGGTAGGACCACTGAATTATTTCTGGCTATATAATGATACTAGTTTGAATTTCGTAATTGGGGATTACTTCAAATGGAAAAATGGAAGTGTGTGTGTGTGTGTGGGGGGGGGGGTGGTGGGGGGTGTTATTGTGGTTATTTCAAAGTGAGGTGGGGATTATTTAAGTTATTATTTCATATGGAGGTAGGGATTATTGAATTATTCCCTAGGGAGGTGAGGGGTTATTGGAGTTATTTCAAATTGAGGTGGGGAATTATAGGGGTTATTTCATAGGGAGGTGTGTTATTGTAGTTATTTTATAGGGAGGGGTGGGGTTTTTTGGAGTTATTTCAAAGGGAGGTACGATAGACAAAATGCAGGCCTTCTCGTTTGCCTGTTGTTTATGCAAGTCTGCTTTTGTGTCAAACATTTTTTGTTTGCACATTAAATTTAGGCCACCAAGTAGTGGAACACAATAATGTTTTATACATTGAATACGTGTAGGAAAATGTTTGTTAAAGAGACATTTGGCTGGTTTAACAAGAATATAGTATTATACATAATGAGGGAGTGAGATGTAGCCCAGTGGTAAAGCACTCGATGCGCAGTCGGTTTGGGTTCAATCCCCATCAGTGGGCCCATTGGGCTATTTCTCGCTCCAGCCAGTTAACCACGACTTGTACATCAAAGGCCATGGTATGTGCTATCCTGTCTATGGGATTGTGCATATAAAAGATCCCTTGCTGCTAATTGAAAAGAGTTGTCCATGAAGTGGCGACAGCAGGTTTCCTTCCTCAATATCTGTGTGGTCCTTAACCATGTCTGACATCATATAACCGTAAATAAAATGTGTTGAGTGCGTCGTTAAATAAAACATTTCCTTCCTTCCTGTATACAATATATATCCTCTTTTTTTTTCTTTTAGTGGGTGTGGTGAATAAAACTGGAATCATGTTTCTCAATGAAGTGGTGCTGGGTAAAGAAAAGCACATCACAATGGATGATAGCTCCCTTACTGCAGCACCAAAAGGCTATGACTGTGTTGTCGCCAAGGGAATACAAGAACCAGGTAACAAATTCATTGATTTCGCTGGACTACCAAATATACAGCACTAGGTGGATTGCGTCATGTTCTGTGGGAAAATATATTCTAAAAACTATTTGCTTTGAACTGAGATGGTGGGTGGGGGGTGGTGTGCTTACAAATACAAATGTTTTGAAAGCAAATGTGATAAAAATGCAGAGATTAAAATCTTCCTGATTTTTCCAACTTTCTAGGTTATGGCCCTTCCAGAAAACGTAGACGTAGCCCTGTGGTAAAGCACTTGCTTGATGTGCGGTCGGTTTGGGATCGATCCCCGTCAGTGGGCCCATTGGGCTATTTCTCGCTCCAGCCAGTGCACCATGACTGGTACATCAAAAGCTGTGGTATAAGCTATCCTGTCTATGGGATGGTGCATATAAAAGATCCCTTGCTGTAAATCGAAAGAGTAGCCCATGAAGTGGCGACAGCGGGTTTTCTCCCTTAATATCTATGTGGTCCTTAACCATATGTCTGACGCCATATAACTGTAAATAAAATGTGTTGAGTGCGTCATTAAATAAACCATTCCTTCCTTCACAAATCACTGCTTTCTGTGGTGCAATGTTAAGCTATCAGACATAAGGCTGGTAGGTAATGGGTTTGCATCTCGGTACCGGCTCACCACTCAGAGCAAGTTAATGACACAATGGGAAGGTGAAAGGCTACTACACCAAAGTCTCTCTCACTAATACTAACAACTAACCTCTAACCCACTATCCTGGACAGACGGTCCAGATACATGTGTAGCTGAGGTGTGTGCCAAGGACAGCATGCTCTAACCTAATTGGAAGGACGGGACGTAGCCCAGTGGTAAAGTGCTCGCTTGATGCACGGTCGGTTTGGGATTGATCCCTGTCGGGGGGGGGGGCCCATTGGGTTATTTTTAGCTCCAGCCAGTGTGCACAACTGGTATATCAAAGGCTGTGGTATGTGCTATCCTGTATGGGATGGTGCATATAAAAGATCCTTTGCTATTAATTAAAAAATGTAGCGTGTTTCCTTTCTTAGACTATATGTCAAAATTATCTAACATCCAATAGCCGATGATTAATAAATCAATGTGCTCTAGTGGTGTCGTTAAGCAAAATAAACTTCTAACCTAATTGGATATAAGTACAGAAATAACTATTAATGAAATGAATGTAATTACATTTCATGACTCTTCAAAGTTTTAGGATTTTTTTCATCCCCCATATGCCCTAAGAATAAAGACCTGTCTTCTCTTTTTTTTTATTGGCCAATTATTTTTTTTGCTCTGTGTGCTGTATTTTCCATGTCTTAAAAATATAAAATAAAATTTCGCCACCTGTTCCCATTTTAACAACAACAAAAATCAATGAAAATGTAACATTTAATTTAGAACGGCCTGATTGTATTTTGAGATAAACATACTTGTTCATTCCATCATTTGACATTGTTCCATATTTCTAACTAACATGAACTTTAAATAATTAAATTTCCATTACATTCAATACAATATAACATCATCCCATTGATCCAGATGTAGCAACAGGAATTGGTTCATTGCTTGATGAACATAAAAATTACGTCATCAGGGAACATCATATCAGACGACATCATTTTATGTGGGCAAGTATAGAGCGTTATTGTTTATGGACCAAAAATAATTCAAAATAAAGTATTAAGTTTTAGTGTTATTATTAGCAAGTATGATTCTAATTTAATTGTAAGCATTATCTGTTATTTCTTTTAGGTTCATCTTGGTATGAAAAACAAATCATCTGCAAACTTATGTGAGAACAGCTTTGCTGATTCACGCAGTTTACGGATGATTTTGTCTGTTCATACTCCGAAGGCTTTTCCATTTTGGTTTGTCTAGTGACTGATAACACTATTACGTGACTAATAACACTATTAAGTGACTAATAACACTATTAAGTGACTGATAACACTATTACTTGACTGATATTTTCAAATATTTCACTCAGGATTATGTAATAAATATACAGAACTTCAATCACGTTTTTATTTTCTATTTATTGCACAAGTTTGTTTTGCGCAAGCATATATACCACGAGACCTCGTAGCGATCTTGTGGTATGTTCTTACATAAAATAAATTAGTGCGATTAATAGGAAGTGAAAACAACATGTGAAATTCTGTATTTATTACATACCTTCTTTCATTAAAACCCCCCCCGGTTTTTAATTTAACGTCATAACTACACTTTCTTTTAAATCTATTAATCATTCCTCCTTTCATGAATTTAGTTAACATTAAGAATCATACTCATGCAGCAATCTTGTGTAATGTTTCAGATTTGATGTGATGTAATCATATATCAGTGTTTCTGCCAAAAAGAAATGTTTGGGTATCGTGCTATGAAATTGAATACAGCCACAGACCTTCCTCAGAATGAAAATAGGTTAACTTTAGGGTTAGGGTTAAGAAAATAATACAGTAATGATGAGAGTAATTCATTTTGTCAAAAAGTTAACTTAAAAAAAAAAAAAAAATGTATGGCGCCATACCTGTTTTACTGTTTGGCAGAAACCCTGTATATGATGTAAGTAACAAAAACTAGCTAACTCCAGTAAAAATAAAAAGGGAATCCCTGATTTAAAAGTTCTGGTCCAGATGTGCAATACAAGATAAAATTTATCGAATGGTTTGAAGATGTCTTTATAAGATTGGATAGGTATGTAATAATATTTCTTTCTCTTAATTCTTCTAGATCCCAAGCAGGACACTGCTATAACAATAGATGGCAAGAAGGTAGTAGTCCCACAAGGCAAGCCTGTTAAACAGTCTGCATTCTCAGGCAGTCATTTTTCACAGAGCGAGTACCTCATCTATAAAGAAAATCAGAACCGGATCCGGTATTTGCTTCTGATGGATTTTGCTTACTAATACAATGAAAAGCAGAACTGGATCCACTATCATTCTACTCTACTGCAGATGGACTTCTCACACTACACTACATGCACAGAGAGTGATATCGGCATCAGGATCTGGATCTCGTGTCTACCACAGATGGATTGCTCACATTTTAGTACAAAGAACACAACTTGGCACAGATTTTCAAAGCTGTCTTAGCACTATGATATTGTGAACCTGTTGTAGGCCACAGCATGCATCGTTGTGACATCATAGCTTACAACTGGTTTATGATACTGTTGCTCGAAAATAGCTTCAAAAAATCTCTAGCTAGAGGTTTAATTCAGTAAATTCTCATAAATTTACAATCTCGCAGTGCAATTCAAAAAAGAATTGTAAGGACGATGCAAAGTTGTTTAAGCGAGCCTAAGGGAGCTTTGTGAATTAGGCCCCAGAGATTTGGATCTGGATGTGGATCCAATATTAACTACAGTTGGTTTCTCATTTTTTATTACTAGAAAGAAACCCAGGGATTGTGTTTCTAAAACTTGAGATTTTGCAAAGTGTCCAGATTTTAAGGGTTGAAGTATATAAAAACCTGTTTTGTTTTTCTCTTAAATGCATGTGTTTAAGCATTGTAAATATATGTAGTTACATGCATGTAAGCAAAAATTTGGCCCTAAATATGTATTATTTGTATGGGTGATACTTTATGAATGTCTTGAGTCTTAGACTTGAAGGTTCTGTAAGCATGGATATAAGTTAAAAATGAAATGGCATTCCTAAAAGCCATCTTTTTGTGAGTCTACTCACATATTTCCAATTCAGTGAAAGCTATTTTCATTCATTTTTAAAATATGAAATTGTTTTTAACCTAACAAAACGTTGTTTTTAATATTTGTTTTTATTTGTTTTACAAATTTGTTACTTATGACATCATTAATATGTCCATATATATATATATATATGTGGTTGTATTTATGTTTTGGTTAGGTCAAAAGTATATGTATGACTGTTACATTATTTGTAATGTTTTCTGGTGTTTATTGTTGATATTTAATTGGTTAAAAAGAATCTAAAGATAGGAGTTATTTCTATAATGAACAAAGAAACCTCAAACAAAACCAAATGGTTATTTTAATGCTTGTAATGGTTGAAAATTTAAAAATAGTTTATGAACTTGTTACTTTTTTATGTTTTAAAAATTATTTATTTATCTTTGGTGCATTTGGAGAGATACTGTTTTCCATGATACTGTTAAACATTGTGAATGTTAGTTGGTTTTTGTTTTTGTTTGTTTTATTAAGTTTACTGTAAATATTTTGATTTGTTTTAAGCATTTTAAGAGTTTTATGCTAATTATAAAACCTTTTTTTCTGTGAAATTGCTGGCTTTCAAGGGTAAAATAGTTTCATAAATATTCAAGAATATACATTTTTATTATTTTAAATTTACTGTAGAAATCTATTTTCTGAGTTTATTATTTTTTTATTAGGATATTGTAGTTTACTGATCTGAAAACAATTAAATGTACAAAACATGGATGTAGGGATATAAAGTGAGTTATGAAACACTGCAGGTTTTTGTCATTCTCGTAATCAGTAATAAAGGCTTGAATATAGGGGTAAGGATTTCTCATTGGTATTTTCATTGTAATGCGTGTTTTCATTATTTTGATTTATGTTCTTCTCACTGGCATTGTTCATATTCCACACCAGTGTTTTTACCATTTAGAATCTTAATATTCATTCCTGTTGTTCAGCCATGACTGTACTGTGTGTTGTTATCATTTAGTTTGTGTAACTGTCATTTGTTTACTGTTTAGATTACAGCATAGAGTGAGCAGCTGTATTTGTGCTTTGGGATTTCTCATAACTTCACAATACCTCACACAAGTGTATAGTTATATAATAATATGTAGGTTTATCTTCAGTAGATTTGTTTTGATTATTTCACACTATATGGAATTCACAATACCATGTTTTACACAATTGTGTTACTCTGTTTTCTGTACAGATGTGTTTCTGTATCTTGTACTATCAAACTGTTTTACTATCTGTTGTTGTATTTTTTCTGTAGAATTGTCTATAAAACTGTGTTGCTATATATGATCTATAGAATTGTTACAATACTAGGTATCTATTCTTTAGAACTGTTACTATATATATATATTTTCTGTAGAATTGTTACAATAATAGGTATCTATTCTTTAGAACTGTTGCTATATATACTCTGTAGAATTGTTATGGTATGTTAGTGTATTTGTAGAATTGTGTTACATTATGTGTTCTGTAAAACTGTCACTGTGTTTGTTCTCTAGAACTGTGTTAGTGTTGATAATGGATCATCATATATTGTGTTCAGTGTTTTCATGCTATTGTGGTATTAAAACTTACTTTGCAATTGAACTTTCAAAAATAGTTTCCTCCATAGCGTTTACTCACTTGTAGGATATTTGTGCTGAAAACATAGCACTAATAGCAAGTTTGAGATCTACTCAGTAACTCACTTCAAAGAATTACCTGATGTACATTAGTTTCGAACTGAATGTCTGCCAGCACGTTTTCTTAACTAAGGTTAATTGGTCTTCCATGTTTGTGGAATACCCGGTTAGTTGGTTAGTTAAGGTTGCAGGCTATCAAATTGCAGTTCGAATCGGTGCAGTAGGTTCAAATCATGCCAATTGACACTTAGTGTTTTTAAATATTACTGGTATAGCACTTTATTATATGGGACAATAATTGGCCTAAAGACATTTAAAGTAATCAGATTATTGTTATGTATTCTCATTACTGGTAATAGTAATCAAAATTTTAAAATTACAATACTTTAAAGGTCAAGATTAGTATTTTACATCAAAATTAGAGCAAGTTTTGCACCAAACCCCCCCCCCCCCCCCCCCAAAAAAAAAAATAAAATAAAAAAAATATATATACATGTAATGTATAATATCAATTTTTAGTTTTTGATTTGCAGCTGAGATCTATGATGGGAAAAAAAGAGACTTGCAATGCTTGCTGTTAGTGTTATATTTTCAGCACACCACAATAATTATGTGAATTTTTTTGTGTGCACTCGGCTTAGCGTGACTGTGATAGCCTAAAGACTGTCGGGGTCTGGAGGCGACCTCGGTCATTGCACTGCAATTGACTGGCTCATCAGTGGGACTGTGATGAGAGACTAGCATAGTTATCTACCCTTAGTATCTCGCAAGATGGTGCTTGGTCAGAAACATAACATTATTCCAAAATTGACATATTTATTTTATGTTACATTTTTTTTTTTTTTTTAAATTTATTTTACAAATTTATTATATGATCTGATTTTTACATTTTGATAAAAAAAAATTAAAAAAAAAGTTTTTAAAATTTTAAGTTTCTTAAAAATAAGAATAATTGATTTATATTTTTTTATTTGTCGACTGAATTTTGAAAAATAAATCAAAAGAATTCACTTCTTTTTTCTTCTAGATGCTCTAGATTCTTTTATTTTTCTGTTTGTGATGTTTGAATGATCATGATTTTATGGAATTCAAAAACAAATTGACCACTACCAAAACGCAATAGCCGATGATTAATAAATCAATGTGCTCAAGTGATGTCATTAAACAAAACAAACAAACCATTACTCTACCAAAGCAGTTAAGACCGTTCACGTAGTAATGGCCATATTTTATATCTAATAACAAGTTGTTTGTTGGAAAGTACTATGTTTCTGATTAAGCAGTACTGGCGATGATTACTAGGGAACATGATTTCAAACGTCATTAAAGAAAATATCTGTGATTTTTCAACTTCATTACCATGTCGTCATAATAATGTTCCCCATATGTTCTCCTCATACTAACATTAATCATCAATCATTGTTCTTGATGTTTCCTTATAGTACTAACTTAAGTCTTACATAGACGGTTCACACCCAAAATATTTAATCAGTAGTGGTAGTTTGTCATCCAATCCCATAACATGTTTTGTCTTTTCGTGTTGTGTTTAACTTTTAGCAGCTGTGTATAGAGTACTCTATATAAACTGACGTCCAAAACGGGGGCAGATTATGCTTTAGGTAAGGGAGGGGGGTGGGTGCCCAAAACAATATGTAAATGTTTATAATTTGAAATTATAATTTTTTCGTGGACATCCAATTTAGATCTATGTGGTGGGGTTGGGGTTTTTTTTAGCCGGTGGAGGGTTTCTGTCCAAGATTCTGAGAAACTACCGTACTGAAGACAAAGTGAAACATGTTAGATGTTCAAAAGATATCTATTAATGAAAGAGGTGTTTTGGCATGTTGTGAAATTTTTTTAATTCCGTAACATTAGAAACAAATTAAACCACCATTTAATTTCCATTATCCAAATTATAAAATAATTTAAATAAATATTTTTTGGTATAGTTACTTTTAGGCGTCAGTATATTTGTAATTCTTGATAATATAATGTATTATTATGCTTTATTCAGAGATATGTATTAGCAGTCTGGCTAATTTGGTCAAGACGTTTGTGGCCAAATTCAAGTTTCAGTTAGCCAAATAAGTATTTACTGTAATCTTTGATCAATTGATGGGATTTTCATAAAATAAAATTCAGATAAGTTTTTTGTTGATTTAATAATAAAATGCATATCAGTGATGCATGCACAAATTGTGCACTGGATGGGTTGTTCACATTTTAT
This sequence comes from Gigantopelta aegis, assembly GCF_016097555.1. Taxonomy (NCBI): domain Eukaryota; kingdom Metazoa; phylum Mollusca; class Gastropoda; order Neomphalida; family Peltospiridae; genus Gigantopelta; species Gigantopelta aegis. The sequence continues at coordinate 36,024,705 of NC_054701.1, read as the reverse complement.
AAATCAATAACATTATATACATGTATTCAGTGACATTTTGGATATCCCAGAAATTCATACAGCACCTCATTCAAGCAGTATGGTGCTAGAATTATTATTATTTAACCATCACAGGGTTACTTGCCAGCTACAACCCCATTATCGATAATCTTGAATCCATTAATTACTAGTACATGTATGGTATGTTTTTTTGTTGGTTTTTGTTTTTTTTGGGGGGGAGGGGGTTATTGTATGGGGTTTTTTGGTCAAGTACATTGTATCTTGCAAAATGATTCATCTTTAACTTTTTCTTCATCGTGAGCTTATGGTACATTATTTCATCAGTGTCGTTGTTGTGCCATTGAAATCCATAAAACCTGACATTTCCATTCCTATTTGTACTGTTTTATCAAGGTATCGGGTGTTTCTCTTTGTATTAATTGAGTATGTATAGCCTCTCTGTTGTTGTATGTAATAGCTAGTGACACAAAATAATGTACATGCATTTAAACAATTATCTTTTATTGCATGCTTTCAGTGATCAGGCATGGTGGAAGCAAGTCGACATTGTGGGGAGGGGAGAGGGGGCGGGTGCTGACTGAAAGCGAGGACGCACAGCAAAGTTTCTAGGGAATTCAGTGGTATGCTCCTCCATAAAATTGTGAATTCTAGATATCCTGAAATGCAATTTCCTGCATTCTACAAGTAAAATTCAACACTGTCTTAAGATTTGCTACCAATAATTCAGAATTGTTGGAGGAGCTAGAGCCCCTCAGCCCACCCACCCCCATTCCACCGTGCCTGGTGATCAGTATTCAGGTATTTAAAAAAATATATTTTGCTGCCACTTGACAAGTTTAGATGTTCTTTTATTGTTAGAATAATTACACCATATCTCTTTGATTTAACCAGCTAGCAGTCACGTTCCTTCTCATATTATTTGAAATCATTGGCATAGCTAGGGTGAGCATTTGGGCCACCAACCCACCCCACATCTTGTTTCCCTCCACTTTATATATTGGCCTATTTTATAGTACTATAGTACCTGCTGAGAAGGGGGTTTGTTTGGATGACCCCCCCCCCCCCCCCCCCCAATATAACATTCTGGCTATGCCAATGCAATGTTTGAAATGCACCATGTAACATTTTAAATATTATGTTGCTTAACTTTTGCATATGTGTTACCATTGACCATCCATCTAGGAATGAGAAGTTGGCTCAGCTCGTCAGCAAGGCATATCTGCTTGATTTATAAACCAGGGGGTTTGTTTGGTGAATCCCCCCCCCCTTCTCAATATAAACTCCTAGCTATGCCAGTGTTTAAAATGCACCATGTAACATTTTAAATATTCTGTGGCTTAACATTTGCATGTTGTGTGGCCAATGATGATATGTTACACTTGACCATCCAGTTAGGAAAGAGAGGTTGGCACATCAGCAAGGAATATCACACTTGATTTAGCTGAAATATTTATAAAATGCACTTATTTTATTAACATATCTGTCATGTTTTTAACAAACATAACTGTACATTGTGTTTTATGGCATGTATATTTTTTGGTGAATATGTATATGCAGTTTTATACACATGTATGAGAATGTTAATATGCATGTTTCGTGCTGGGGTGTTGTTAAACATTCATTCATTCATTGTATGTTAAAAGTTATGAGGGATAAGGTTTTGGTTTTTTCAAATCTTATTTCAGCTTGCTTTTATTTTTGCACAAAATAATTTTCACAAAGTAGGTTATGTTTGATTTAAAATGCATACTAATCTGTGTTTATGGTATAGAGTTTTTAGCATTTAAAAAAATTATTTAATCTTTTTTTTAAATTTAAAACAAATCCCTATATGTGAATATATAACCACAATGTTGATTTGTATATGTCAGTAAATATGTATATAAAAATAGAATAATATTATATACACTTGTATGTCATCATGTGTGTGTGTGTGTGTGTGTGTATTTGTTTTGTAAAGGATAAAGGATGTTCCAAAAATGGTCACATTTGGGTGTTGAGTGACAATCATTTTCTAGCCTCCACCACCAATAAAATGTTTCGAGAAGAGCTTCTCTGTTTTTTGGCAAATCCGGTGCCAATCTCCAGTGAATATTTTTGGAATAACTCCTAAATGCAAACCTAATACTGAATTTTACAGAGCTGTAAAATAACAGAGTAGGGGTCATTGTAAGTAAGCTCCTTCATTCATGTTGACAATAAAGGTGTGTGAAATAAGAATTTTGTACAAGACTGAAAATTGGACTAACGGCAATGCACACAATATGAGTGCCTTGTACAAGAATAGCTTCAAGAATAGCTTCAAGAATAGCTGATTAACAAGACAAACAGTACAATTTAATTGGTTGCTATGCAATCGGTTAATTCTCATAGCTATTCTTGTACGAGGCTTTTGTATTGTGTGGTGTCACCTTGAAATTGTATAAAATTAAAAAAATTACAATATATGCTTGAAATATGGATTTTGCGTAAGATCTTAAAGGTTCAGACCACAGGGTGTGTGAAATGTGGATTTTTGTACAAGATTCCTATCTTCACACTGAAGGTGTGTGAAGTATGTATTTAATACCAACTTACCTGTATTCCTGTTTGATACCATCTACACCTGTGCCTTCACCAGCAGAGTATGTCCCTATCTACGCAACCAGTATCTGCCAGAAAACCCAGTGTCCAATGTATTACAGAGCAAATGAAATATGAATGTAGTGTGCTAACGAGTTCCTGATTAAAACACCTCAGTGTTAATTACTTGGTTCTTGTGGTCTTCACCCAGAGCGACTTTTAATGACTCTCTCTGTCACTAACCACAAAGAACTAAACCTCTGTCATGGACAGACAGCCCAGATAGCGGAGGTGTGTGTGTGTGTGTGTGTGTGTGTGTGTGTGTGTGTGTGTGTGTGTGCACAGCGTGCTTTAACTTTTAATTGGATATAAGCAGGAAAATCAGTTGAAATGAAATGGTCATCACCATGAGCCAAATGAAGGCATGTTGAAGATCACTCTTCTTAAATAATTTCAGGTGATCAAGCACATCAGATTTCAAAATAAAAATCATTAAAATAAATGTATTCCATTGCGATCAGTTTCCAGCTCCTCTAAAACTTTCCATGCGAGTGTGGAGGGGAAAGGGAGTACATGATCACTCACCTTTTCACACGAAGAATGTTCTTAAGTCTGGGCATCATCAGATGTAGGAGAGAGTGATTTCTGCTTTAAATTTAATTTGGTGTCAGTTTTTTTATTTATTAAAAACCAAAAGCTGTGAAATTAAGTGGGCAATAACATTTGCAATTGTCATACATATAAGTGGACCCAAGAACCAAGTGTAATTAACTTTGTGCTACCTAATGCCTCTTGCAATTGAAATATGAATGACAGTAATATACTAATTCATGCCTAAAGCCTTTTGCAGTGTATTGTGTTCCATTAAGAATTACTTGAGACGTAGCCATGTGTGTAGTTAATATATACAGTGGGTATTATTAGAAACATTTTTACAATATATAATATATTTATTCATTTTTTCCTATATATATTTGTTCTATTTAAAGTAGTTTACTGTTTCATATATTTAATGTATGCAAATATAAGCAGATTTTCGTTTTTGACACCTTCTAATGAGTATCATTTTCCCATCCATGACATTTTGATGTCTCACTCTTCTGGGTTTTGAAGTCTGTGTTAGCATTCTCTAGAATACCGGGTAGCTGTTTCAATACATCATACCACCATTTTCTGTGTCATTAATATAGTCCAGTTTTTTAAAAACTAGATCTTCATTAAAACAATTTATTAAAAACTGACAAATGTTTTTTCAGCATTTTCTTTGATGATTATAACTAGATTGACCTTTATACTATTTAAATAACCTAGTCTTTGGACATTTTGGTCATTGTTATTACCCAGTAACAGCATTTATAAGTGTGGTGTGCAGTCACATAGGCATGGTACCTAACAGCAAACTGAGACAGTGCTCTGGCTTATGGGCGGATAACTCATAATGTTTAGTACTCAGCCTATTTTTATTTTTTCTCCATGCCATTTATGAAGTGACCGTGGGTTCAAAAAGTTGTAATCACACATTCTTTGTGACATTGTTATTTTACACACAATTTAACTGCGGCAATATTTGATTGGAATTTTATGAGGTAATAAATGGTGGTAGGCAACTTCAAGTCATATAATATGTAATTCTTACACCCATTGGTGAGAACATCATTCATTATTTTTGATGACACATACTTGAAAACATATGATTGGTTGGTCCTAGGTGAGGATCAGGTCACCAATGCCATACATCCAATGAAAGAACAGCATGATCAAAATCGATTAGCCTACACTGTGACATATAGTTAACTTGACAATCATTTGTCTGTGACATGTAAGTTTGCTACAAATGCAAGGACTGTAAATAATATTTAGTTGAAAAAGATGTTAAAATTTGCTTAAAACCTGGCATTTGAGAATATGCTTTTGCTCGTTAGAAACATTTAAAAACAACTCGTAAGATAAATAAGATAACTGCCACTCATGTATTATTCTCTCTTTAGTACACTGTTAACTGTTAAGTTGTTGTTGTATTAGAGTAGTTATTAAATATATATATAATTCATACCAGAAGTAATTATTGTTTAGAGTGTATGTATTTAGAGTACATGTATATGTGGTTATTGTGGTTGAAATAGCTGTTACTATTTATATTAAACTAGCTGTTACTATTTATATTAAACTAGCTGTTACTATTTATGTGTAATGCATACTCTGTGTAAGTACTTGTTCATTAAAGGTGCACTATCAAAGTTGCAAGTGCCATATATTTCACTACTTTTACAAGTATTTGTAATAACGAACTACAATTTAATCAATCCCACATATTATCTTTGCATAATTAACTATAAAAATATCATAATTGTAATGTGTTGCCACACGATGTAAACAGTGAGGTTTTTTTTATTATTATTCATCAAAATATTCATCACATATGAATTAAATTAGCAACCAGTTCTTTGCCAGTATGAGATGCAGCTCAAATTCAGACTGATCTTACATGTTAACCTGTCGATAACCTATATTGGATTTTGCTATAATGTAAATTGATAAATAGTGAATAAAATTAACAGATGTATGTTTTTGTATGTATGATTTTTACATCTGACAAGAAAAACTAATTGCTTGGTTATTATGCTGCTTTGAGATTGCCCCTTTAAACTAGCCTTTACTGTTTATATCGAATACATGAACTGTACAGACTAGTTGATTTAAACGACTGGTAGCTGTTACTATTTATGTCCAATACATACATTGTAAGTACTTATTCCTATTGTTTTAATAGATGTGTTTAATTATTACATTGTTAATTGATTGTTTTCAGAGTATAGACCCATGACAAGTTTTACGTGTACTTTATAATATATATATTTTTAAGTACCCATGGTAGGTACATCACAAAACAAATCGGGTATTTCAAGTATGCAGACTGAAATAGATTAGCTCGATGATCTGCTAGCTTCAGACTTTACTGATCCAAAATTCTATTAAGACTGAGTGATCAGAATTCTTTCTTTTTTTAACACTGCCACGTTAGATTTGTTTTCAACATCAAATGTGAATTGCTTACAAATGGTATCCAATGCATATGGCTACATAATACATATCAATCTGAGATTATTTTGGAGAATAAAACCTTCAGTTTCTTACAATAGGTGACTGGTGTCCGTTTTATCCGGATTAAAATGCACTTGAAACAGAATACGTGTTTAGAAAGATGTGTGCCACGGACCAGATTTTCTTTTAGTATGAAGTGGTATTTGTTAAAAGATTATTTCATTTTTAATATACGAAAGTGCCAACAAGGACACATTATCATGTGTCCAAATAATTTCACACGTTTGAGCCTTGTATGGGAATGTTCATATATTTTTGTACCTGTTGTGGAAAGAAAATGAAGATGTATGCATTTTCATGTTTAATCGTCAGATTAAATGCATTGGTTGTGAAAGCATTCCAATCCATATCAGTCATGTTGCACAGTGTAAATCCGGCGTGAAAAAAGTTATTCAAATGTGTTTGCTTGTTTGAACTGACAGTGTAGCAGAATATTTGGAAGAACGATTCCCCGCGCATGTAATGAATAAGAAAGTCATGAAAGCTAGGAATCATACTCTTTTGTTTATCATTTTGGAATATGGATTGTATTAGCATATCAGTTTTGAATCTAAACCATCAATGTAACACGCAGATGTGTTCTTTAAAAATGTTAACAACAAAAGATTGAATGAATAATTAACCGACACCCCGTTAAAAAAAATTAGATTATGTATTTTTCGACCCGGGGTGTCATTAACTATTCATTCCTTATTATGCTGTACACATTTAATTATAATAAGTCTTCTCTTTTTCTTGGGCATTAAATATTAATCTTTACTAAATATTTATGTAATAATTTGTATTTCATAATGTATTTCGTATACATGTAGTTTATGTTTTCATACATTTGCTGTGTTAGACAGCTTGTGGGAATATATATAGACAAAGTGGCTTTTCTGTTGGATGTATAACTTCATTTGCTTGTTGTTTATGGATAACAGAACTGACTGCTTAATATAATTTTTAAAAATCGGTTTGTGGAATTTGTGACGGTTATGGTAGTTTTTAATGTCACTTTAAATATGCCCTATATGCTTGATATAACAAATTGTTTTACGGTTTCTTTAGTTAAAACCTTATATATCATATAATATTATTAAAGTTGCGATTTAACGGTGTTTTTATAATAGCTGTAACAAATAACTTGATCTCTACTAAGAAGATTCGAACCAGTCGCATGTTCAGAAGAGCGAGAACGCGGAGAGCGCTCGCAATAGATTCAGTTCAACGCTCTCGAGTTTTCTTCTAAAAAAAGTTTAAGAGAAGCGTGTTGTCAACTGAGCTGTTCTCAAACTAACCAAGAGATGCACTATTGTACATTTTACTAAATTTGCAACATACGATGGCACTGTATTTGAAGAACTGTCACATTTTAATTGTTTTTGTTGAGCTTTAAAAAAAAAAGTATAATACATGAAATGATTCGATTTCCTGCGGTTAATTGTAAACTTTTGACCAATCAAAGTTTCTGACCATTAGCAAAAATCGCACGAGAAGGTACATAAATAATATTAAAGCATTTAATTATGAAACCACATTCCGGTTTAATTTTGACCATAGAGTACACCATTTTAAGTCTTTTTATGTATGTTTTATGAAATATGTTTCACTTATAGATTGCACATGTGGTTGTGAAAGACCATATATATGCTTGTATGTGCTTTTTCAAATTCTTTGTGAGGTGTGTGTAGAGATTGAAATAAAAGAAATAAAAGTGAACTGTGTTCTTTTATTGCATTGAAAACGTTTCAGTTGTGATCGAGCATAGCTGAATTTATGGCTATTATTATGACGTTCAAGAGAGTGGGGGGAAGGCCGACGTTGTCGAGTGACAAAGCGTTCGTCTGATGCGCGTTTGGTGTAGGATCGATCCCCTTCGTAGGGCCCATTGGACTATTCTCGATCCAGCCGTGTTCCACAGTGGGCGCTAGTATTTATTACCTTGTCTGTTGGACGCTGCATATAACATAGCCCTTGCTGTTAATCGGAAAGAGTAGTCCATTGTGTGGCGGCTACGGGTTTCCTCTCTCATTATCTATGCGTCCGATACCCATATGTGTCACGCCATATAACCGTAATTAAAATGTGCCGAGTTCGTCGTTAAATAAAAAAAATTCCTTCCTTTCTTTATTCCAGTGATAGCAGAGTTTTAGTTTTTTTGTTTTTTTGACTATTGTTGGGACATTTAAAGAGGTGGGATAACGGGTCTTTATCACACCATGTCTGTCGGCGGGATATACCTCTTTGGTAAAGCACCCGCCTGAGGTATGGTGGATCGTAGGGTCGATCACACTTGATGGACACAGGGTCCCCCAAGTCTCGACTAATGGCCAACGACAGATAACACCAAATGCTGTGGTGTATGCAATTTTGTTTATGGGAAAGTGCATATAAAATATCTTTTACTATTTTTACTTTGGTGGGAGTAAGGACATTGTGGCGGCAAACGGTTTTAAGTGCCCCCTCGCTCTTGATCGTTCCCCAACACAAATCCTACATCTATCTCTGCTGAGTATGTATAAACGACATAAGGTGTCGGTAATGGACATATTGCAAGTCTGCGTTCAGTATAAAAGTTTTATTGGGAGCACATTCATGTAACATTAAGCGACAAAACCAGTCCAGCGCAGGGCTAACGGAGTATTTTTTTTTTTTAAACTGATTTGGGGAGGGGGGGGGGGGGGGGGGCCGCGATACACTATTATTTCTATGGTGTAGGGAATGAAAATACATGTATTTGACGCCTTGAACCTACTGGGAGGTTCATGGGCAAGCATGCTCCCCGAGAAACTTTTGAATTTTAGGTTACAATACGGCATTTCCAGTCTTCTGAACAAAGTAACAGGGAAAAGTGGCCCATGTAGTGAAAATGTCAAAACACTCGCGTCAGTTTTAGAACGCAGGACAGGTTCGGCTGTTGCAGCATTAGGTCCCCAAAAATTATATTACTGATCTCTGGTAAGTGTGTGCCTCGCTTTTGACCTTATATGTCAATGTTTTTTTGTTTTTTTTATTATAATGTCCCACGGTAGCGCCACCTCAAATAATATGGCGTCTATGACATTGTGGGTCCAAATGAGGTCATTTGGGAGTAAAGTTAAAGTCATAAAAGTTTCATTGGCTATATATATATATATATATATATAGAGAGAGAGAAGAGAGAAGAGAGAGAGAGAGAGAGAGAGAGAGAGAGAGAGAGAGAGAGAGAGAGAGAGAGAGAGAGAGAGAGAGAGAGAGACCCGCATCACCCCACCAATTCTGGAACTTTGGTCTGACCAAGAGACCTATTTAAGAAAAAACAAAACATAAAACATTTTGGCTGTTTTATTTTCTACAATAAAACGAACATAATAAATTATATATAACAAAATCGATTTTACACAGTCATATGTGCGTGTGAAGGCGACGTATTTTAAAATTGAACACAAAAGTGATTTAGTCAAATATTTCAATTTACTGCTGGAACTATTGCGAGACTTTTATAAATAATGCCTCATCTTTCTCGTAATAAAGTTCCGCGTAAAATATACATAAATTCAATAACCTCTATGTAAATGACAGTCTTTTCCCGTTAACACGTCTAACACTGTTCTACCCTACTCGTAGACAAACATTCTTGCCCCAAGGCGCAAATTTGTCCGGAATACGTCTACGTATACATATGTATAACCCATACTGCGTAAGAGTGATCGGATACGTAGACGCATACGCACACTCGGGGGAGGCATAAATAGAATTTACCGACATCGGTGCTGTCGTGGTTAAGCCACCGGACTTAGGCATCTCCAAATCCAAAGGCAAATTTAATTGTACCTTCTATGTCGAAGACCCACTTAGGGATCGTGGGGTGGGGTGGGAAAGATAGAATAGATTAATATCATTTAGTTTACTTTACCTTCCTGATTATTGCAATATGATGTTCTTACCATTTACACTGCACAGACCTCCCGTTTAAGGATCGGGTATCACCCATACAAATATTGCCAAGGCTGGTAGGTAATGGGTTCGCACCCAAGTACCGACTCCCACCCAGAGCGAGTTTTAACGACTCAATGGGTAGATGTAAGACCACTACATCCTCTTCTCTATCACTAACCACTAACCTTTAACCCACTGTCCTGGACAGACAACCCAGATAGCTGAGGTGTGTGCCCAGGACAACATGCTTGAACTGTAATTGGATATAAGCACGAAAATAAGTTTTAAAAATGGAATCTACTCGACCAGTTTGTATAGAAAATTATCGTTACGTATAAAGACATACGGATTTCGGAGAATTGGCGCCCAACACTTATATTTAAAGCCGCTGCCCATAGTTTCAGATGTACGTACCTTTTTCGTTTTGTATAAAATGCATTTTTAGCTACTACAAACACAAAGACCACCAGATACATATTAATTTTACCAAAATTAATCATTTACGCAAATAGCTGCAATGTGCAAGTTGTTAGTAAAAATGGTTACAACAGTTTAATATATTTTCCACTGGCCAAAACGGGGCCATGTCTATGTTCCATCAGCTCTAACCCTAACCCTAAGCCTTACTGTAAAACATAGAGCTGACCTACCCCGCCAAAACCAGAGTCAACTGCTTCACCTCCCCATCTTGGGCGACAGCTCCTAATCCAAAGGCAAATAATTGTACCTTTTATGGCGAAAACCCGGTTAGTGGTCGTGGGGGAAGGAAAGATAGAATGCTCTATTATCATTTGGTTTACTTTACCTTCCTGATTATCGCAATATGATGATTTAGCCTACACTGCAAAGACCTCCTGCTTAAAGATCGGGAATCACCCATACAGAAATCACTTGTGTGCCGCTATGAAATGTTCCGTCGACAAAGTCCTAGCTATTTGTTAAAAAAACAAACAGGAGATACAACACCCATTGTCGGTGCCATAGTTGCCTACAAAAATTGACAATTGGACGTGACCAGGAGTGTAGCTATGTTTTAGAAATGTGTCTTAATTTCGTGTACTATTTTAAAGCGCAAATCGCGTTTAAAATGTACTCATTTGAGTACATTAAAGTTTGCATATAAGTAGAAACAATGTACTCTAAATGCATTGTGTATTGGCAGTTATAGTAATACTTCACCAATGGTTAGTTTCGAACTACCGAAGCCTTGTTGTCTCCTAACGCATGGTGTCACAGACCACGAAATACATCCTGAAAAGTCTTATGATACCGCAGTGCCAGATTTTTTAAGGGGGCAAAGGGTGCAATTGCCCTGCCCACCCCCGACTAAATACTTCCTTTATTTAAAAATGTAATAATTATAAAATTAGTTCATTTTTTGATTTGTCATGTAATTTAATTTCTATGCTGAGGGGCCCCCGAACCTGAAGTGCCCCCCCCTCCCCCCCCAGGTCTAAATCCGTCCGTTATACTGTAACAAACATCATACCATTCTCGACAGTCTTTACATCATTACCGGATAGTCTTTTAGCCAGTAACGCATGCGCAGTACTTACTGTCTGGTCACTTCCACTGTATAGTTTGAATTATTATATTATTCAGGTCCGTAGCTAGGATTTTTGTTGGGGGGGGGGGGAGGGGTAACTGAGTAGTTAATAGTCTAAAACTCCTTAAACGGTTAAGAGAATTTTCTTTAAGTTTCTATAATGCTTTCCGGCGCCCTCCCCCCCCCCCCATGCTCCCCACCCCTAGCTACGGCCCTGTTATTAGACGAGGACATAGTCTATTTCTTTTGTCATTGATATAGTTCAAATTCAATGTAGATCCCGGTAACAACACAATAAATAAATTAATTAGAAATAATAGGTCTATTAAAAATAATAAACACAAGTAAATTCTTAATCCTGGACAATATCAATGTTTTATGTAAAAATACTGTTTATTTAGTATGAACTGTTCCCATCCCTAGTTTTAACTACCAAACACTGATCCTCAAATTAATGAGTTAAATTAGGATTTAAGATGGATCCCAATATTATTAGCAATTTTTCACCTTTTTTAAACGAAATTTGTAGCCAAATTAAAGTTTGTGTTACCCAAACAGCTAAAATGACGAAAGAGTGTGATTTTTAAATTAGCTTTTGGCAAATATATATTCGGCTAATTCAGCTTTACAGGGTAATTTGAATTTTACGATTTGGTGAACGACAATTTAAAATTAAAAAATTTAATGTCTAATTGTCAACACGGGTATCGCCGTAAGCCAAATAGCGTTTCTCTAGGTGCTTACCATACCAACATTTTGAAAATCATTCTTGTGATGTTACTTCATATTTCTTTCAAAACTGTTGTTTAAAACACCTGCTGTCGAGCGACCACCCAGGGTCCGCAGGAATACTTACACAAGTTTACAGAACTCGCTGGCACTTTAATGATTGTATTAATTGCACACCATGTTTTCCACCATGGCTCATAAAACGACAGTCCTTTTTATGTCGGCGACACGTGACCGAACCCATGACGCATCGACGTCATGTGTAAAGGAAGCATGCCCACTGGATGAGGAGCCGGTAAAGGGGAATAATTCGACGTAATGAGAGGGTAGGGTAACATGCGAGTCAGACACAGCGGCCTGCGGTTGTACAGTTCAAAGGAATCGCTCAGTGACGTGGCTGAGAACCGGACAGCGTCTTTCGGACCAACGTCGAACAGTTTTAACGTCTTTTCCCGAGAAATCACGTCGCTTTTTTCAACAGTTCGCGTGCACGCTTCGGACGTCGTGCTGACGTCTTCCTCACAACTGTGTTTGTGTTTCTTGGTTGAAGATTCCTCACTGTCCTTTTCGCTGTCGCTGATTCGTCTTTCTTTACAAACAGTATCATCTAAAATATAAGAAAATAAATATATTTATCCTATAACTTACCCATGATATCCATGTCATAAAACACATGTGATAATTTTAGTGTATTAACCCGGTTAATAATGGTATTTATTATCCATATGGTTCAACATAACAGAGTTAATACTAATCATACGAAGCACACGTGTAATAACAAGTGTAATGACGTAATTGTGGGAAGCAGTCCTAGCTCAGACTGTGCATTTGAAATATGACGTCATTTTGTCATCTCCTTCTAGTGGCTGACACATTTTGAATTGGGTCTTGTTGTTCATAAAGAAACAACAATAATAATATGGATACTAAAGAAATTATTACACTCGCGTGTGAGTCGTACTGATTTTACGAAACTCGTGTCAGGATTCATGTATTACCCTCGCTCTCGCTCGGGCAATACAAAAATCCTGACAGAGTTTCGTAAAATCAGTACGACACACAAGCTCGTATAATAATCTCTATGCAAATTTGCAAGGTCTCTAGGTAATGTGTTGCTGTGGATGGGTCATTTGCTTACAAGCCAACAAGGCCTGTGTACCTGAGCGTAACGTTTATTAGACGCCAAAGCCGCACATCACATTACAAAAGGGCATTTCTAAACGTATTTTTCTAAGTACAATCCACCCGACCCCCTCCACCTCCCCCATGACACCCTCTAGGTAGGGCCCTGATTACAAGACACTACAAGACACCGTGTATAAACGCCAATCGATATTACGCTTCTTAACGTCATCGCGGAGTGAGAATGTCGTCTTCTCGGCAGGATGAATAATTTATTGCCTTTTATGATCAAATAATTTGCTCCGACAATTACAAATCTCAGACCAAGATCCGTTCTGGCGATGGTAATTTTTATCTTCGATCCGAAAACACCTGCCACGCAAAAGATTTCGATAACCGCGTGCACCCTCCAGCGTGTGCGCGAAATAGACAGCGTGATCGTTAAGTGATTAGTCAATTTGATTGACGGCGATGCGAGCATGCGTGGTTGAGCTGTAAGAAGTCAAATTGAAATGGCTGACTGGCGGCGATATCTCTATTCACTATTTGTTTGTTTGTTTGTTTGTTTATTTATTGGTTTGTTTGTTTACTTCAGTCATGCAGTATACACATGCAGTACTAATCAAACAATAAAAGCGAAGTACACAATATACTAGTATCTTACACATTGAATTTTTTTTTAATTAGTTTAAAAGGTACTTAAATACCGTTAATTCAAATATATTTCCAACAGATAAAAATTTGTTAAAGATATAATAATTTATAGGACAATGTTTATATATATTATCCTTTTTGTCTTTTTGTTTTCCTTTCGGTGGTTTTTGTTGTTTTACATGATTATTTTAACTGGCAAAAATATTGATGGAAAACAAAGAAAAAGAAAGAAAGAAATGTTTTATTTAACGACGCACTCAACACATTTTATTTATTTATTTAAAATATTGATGAACTACCATGTTCTATGTTAGTGAGTACGCGTAGTATATTAATCAACCAGAATTTGGAATATGTGCAAAAAAGTATTATTATATATATAGCTGTGAAATAAATATATCTACGGAAACTATAAAAGTGGTATTCAGCAAAGACATATTTTCACTGTATTTTTGTTAGTTATATTTTTGTGAACAAATTCATGATTCATTAAATTATTACGTTTTATTTATTTAGGTTAGTGTCACTTCATTTTTTTTTTTAAACAATGCATCTGATTGTATTTGGAAAAAAAGAAGAGACAACTGAAATAATTTGGACAATTGTACCTATGAAAAATCTTCACTGGTTGATATAAAAACATAAAAATAGTATTCGAAAAACCCCTCAAAGAAAAGAAAACAAAAAACCCAACTCTATGAAATAGCCTCTATTTATTGACTAAACTCGTACGATATTTTTAAACCGACAAGAACACTGTAAGAAAACTGATGAACTCGCATGATTGGCAGTTTTTGAACACAGATTCTATAAACGGACGACGTCATAACCAGGCAACGTCATAATCGCGTAACCTAAGAACTACCGTATATAAAATAATCACGCAACGTCACAATCGCGTAACCTAATAACTACCGTATATAAAATAATCACATAACGTCACAATCGCGCAAGCAATCCTTCAGCGGGACACGTATTCCCTGAACTGTTTACTTTTATTTCTTGCCATATCAACCGTTAACGTTGTGCGGTTACCTTTCCAAATCGGTAATTTGGTTGTCGATGTTTTTCCGTTCCAACCAAAAATGATGAAAAAATGAGCAAGAGTTTCATCAGAGATGAAAAAGTGTGCACAAGTTCAAAATATGAAATAGCAGCAGCCATCATTTTGGTCAGTGATGCATCGTATTTAGTAGATATAGCCTCCAGATGTCTACCATGAAACGTTTTTGTGCACTCAAAAGTCCTTGGTCATCACAAACGCTTTGGACAAAAGTTACAAAAAATGGGAGCCCATACGCTTATACAGGAGGGATGCGTAACCTACAAATTCGGAAAGGGAAGTATCCCCAGAGCTCTCAAGTTGGAACTTTCACAAGGAGTGAGAAATAAGCGCGCTGACAATTGGTCAAGGTTCGAGATTCTGACCAATAAACAACGTGGACACCTATTATGTGATTGTTAATGCCTTACGATGCTTAAGCGGCAGTCGCAGGCTTGTTTGTCGGTCGTCGAGATCGAATGAACAACAAAAAAATATATATGTATAAAACAATTTTTTGCTATAATGTTTAAAATGTGTGAGAAAATCATGTACCGGCGTAAAAGTGTCACACGACGTTCAATTGCGTGAGACTTGACAGCACTGTATCCCCGTCCATGCCCCATCACACACCCGCTTTCGACACCTATGACTGTTCAGGCCTGTAAGAGGGATATGTGGAATCGGGGGAGAGGGGGGGGGGGGGGGGGCATAATCTCTAGTAAGTGGGGCATTGTCTCTTGTTGGAGCACACGCCAGAAAAAAAGACCCCCCCCCCCCCACCAAAAACCCAATTAACAACAAAACGACCGTACATTTTTATCCATGAGTGGGAGGGGTAATCCCCCCCCCCCACTCGGCTTGGATGTCACGTCACGAACACGGCTTAAGGACACACAACAGACGACATATTAAATCATCTCCCTCGTGAGAGAAACTGTTCAGGTTATCTCTCGCTATAACAAACGGACAATCTGCTCCAGCAGACTGTTGATACGCTAGTTTGCTAGATGTGTGTCTATAAATCAGTCTCATACAGTAGCCAAACTGGATGGCTGCAGAAGCCATATGCTAGAAGAACGTCAACTTTTGTGTTCCTCGATGATGCTCACTGTGCTTTACAATACTGTTTTCAAGATCGCTATTTTCATTAAGCCATCGGCCACCTTGTGAATGCAGAATCTCGTCATAAAACTGTAAATTAATGGCTCGGAATAAGCTTTTACTTTAAGAACTAATTTCATTTCATAAAAGAAAAACAATGTATTGGTTCACATAAATTTCAAAACATTGTTAATGCACCGATATGTGGTCTGTTCAAAGATCCGCATGCAATAAATTATTCTCTTTTTTTATCACTTTTTTTTAATCCAACAAAAAAATGTAAACAAGAACGAAGAGTATGTAGAGTACATGCACTATTTCCCGCACGCACAAACATTAAAGTATCTTCCGCATGCGCGTAGAAACTAGGACGGGTGAGGGCACTAAGCGCGAGTCTCCCATTTCAAGACTAACATGTTCTTTTTTTGTCCGACCTTATATAAACAAAGGTAAATATCTGGCTGGTACCCCCACCTCCCCCCCCCCCCCCGAAATAGTTGTTCCCCCCACCCTAAACGGATGACGTCGTAATCGTGCGATGTCATAATTGTGTGACGTAATAATCACGTAACATCATAATCGATGTTTGGTACAATTTATTTCGCGTGAATCAACAAACGGATGTGCACTCGACGATCGTCATGGCCCGGGACAGAGAAAGCCGACACCAAAAATTAAATATTTCCAGCGTCTTGTAAATGCGTTTTAGTAAATATCTAAATTCCACGTTCAATCAGAAGTGACTATATCGTATCAGAACGTTCACATTCCACATTCGTCAAAAAAACATTTAAAGAAAAAAAAATCATATTCCATGAACTGTTATATATTCATTGATGTGAAGAACTAAAAAATGCAAAAGTTATTTTATATATTGTAATCGAGATGGAGTAGAACGGTGTTCTTTACAAACAATTTTTATTTTATTTATTATTATTATTATTATTTTTTAAGAAAGACATCTTAGACGTAGTGTAGCCAGGGTTTTATATTGGAGGGTGGGGGTCACCAACACCGTCTATAAGTCATGTTATGGAGCGACAGGCAAATATAAAAGGTGGTAGAGAGAGAAAAAAAAGAGCTATGATTAGGGATACCCCCATCCCGCCCAACACGGCTAACGTCCTCACATTGGTATATCATCGATAATATTTTTTTTTTTGCATATTCGAGCATTGACATTTTCGCCAAGTAATGGTACAATTTAGACAATTGTTTCATACCTTAAATAAGAAGAATTCTCAATTAAAATAAATCTTTCTGTAATAAACTACGGACAATTAAAATTCGAACAGCTGTACCTTTAAACTATTGAAGATTTCCCCCGATCTATACTGATAAGTTAATATCACAGCTGCAGATCCCATTAACGGATGTTCCCTAATCCATGTTCATATTTGTTTTGTGTTGTGCCCTTAAACATAATCTTGATGATTGGAAGAACATTATATAGGAGCCCCTCTTACCCTTTCTCAAAATAACTGATTCTTTAGAATCGAACTTTTAAAGACATATTTTATTTAACGCCGCACTCAACACATTTTATTTACGGTTATATGGCGTCAGACATATGATTGAGGACCACACATATATTCAGTGAGGAAACCCGCTGTCGCCACTTCATGGGCTACTCTTTTTGATTAGCAGCAAGGGATCTTTTATATGCACTATCCCATAGACAGGACAGTACATACCACGGCCTTTGTTACACCAGTTATGGAGCACTGGCTGGAGCGAGAAATAGCCCAATGGGTCCACCGATGGGGATCGATCCCAGACCGAACGCGCATCAAGCGAACGTTTTACCACTGAAATACGTCCCGCCCCTCGAACTTTAAGGTCGCTAATCTGTTAAGCCTTTGATGTCGACGACCCCCATCACAACACTCCTTTCCGGGTCGGAGACTAAGCAGACAAACCAAGCACAATTTACCTTTGGATATACTTTCTGGTTTCCTTTTCAGACCGAAAGCTTTTTCTAATGTTTTGTCCGTTTCATTTTGGTCGCTTTCACTCGTGACTTTTGAGCTCCCACTCAGATCGGGATGCAGTGGCTGGACAAGACGGGGGAACGACAACCCTGGCACCGCGAACGGGTACCAGGCCGGGTGGAACGGTCTCACGGACATCATCGACAGGCCCGGCGGACAGGCCGGTGACATCCGGCTCACCAGGTCGAAGCTGAACTGTGACACAACGTCCGGTGCGCATGTGGTGGCGTTACGCAATATCCGGTTGATGGAGCTGACACTTGGGATGGTGGTCTCGTCGCACACTCTCTGCGCTAGAAGCTGGTCACGAATCTCCCACGCGAATATTGACGGATTCTGCTGTTTCAGGTCGAGGATTTTCCTCACCACCAGAGGCGTAGCGACTTGCTGAAAAATAACACAAAAGGAAGTTTGGAATACACATTTGTTTTTGAGAATTTATTGATAAAAAGAACAAAATATAAAAGAAAATATTTTTGAAACTTAAAATGAGAAATTGTCATCATATATTTGTATAGAAAGGCATTAAACACATATTTATAAATATAAGCGCAACGAGATATTGTCGTTATCATTCGCCTTTATCAATCTGAACGGCACAACCGTAATACATGTCCAGGGCCGAATCTCTGCACAATGCATTATCAATCTGAACAGCACAACCGTAATAATGTCCAGGGCCGAATCTCTGCACAATGTAGAGTCCAATGGGTATTTGGCAAAATAGTGCTTGATTTCATGAATCTCTATCTATTTCCTCGTCTATAGGAGGACAGCCACTCCCGAGGAGATCATTTACTAGAGATTTCATCCTTGCACCGCCACAAAGAGGACTGCCATTCACAGACTAGTTTACCAATTCAACACTGGTACCGAACAGAGTTCATTGGAATAGTACAAATGTGATGACATGCACTCATGAATCACTGTCATAACAGTGGTGATATCAGGTCTTACCAACATTATCATGGCCCCACCATCATCACCATAACCACTTCCGAATCTGTGACGAGAGAACAGTTTGTGAAAGGGTGGGGTTAAGGGGCTGGCATGGGTGCTTTCTCATACTTTAATTCTTTATCTTGAAGAAAAAAAAAATCCCAAATATTTCTTTGCACTGGTTGATCATCTTTTATGGCATCCACACAACCATCATCCAAATCCCGTAGAAAAGACGTACAAATGTATTGTAGATTCCTCTTACCTTTGGCTTACTTCCGCCGATTGAACCAGGTTTTATTGACCCCGTTTCATAATATCGTGTTAGTATCTTGCTCACACAACCGTGGGAAACCAATAGCTGGCGCGAGATGTCGCATGGCCGGACTCCCATCTGCGCAAGTTCTACGATTCTTCTCCGAATCTGGTCCGGAAGTGGCCGACCGTTTACGAACACACCACCTAGTTGATTGACGCCCGTTTGCCCTGAAAGATAATCAGAACACATTTTATTTTGTTCTTTCACTTAACACATGCTGCATTTAGGGGATAACTATGTTATATTTGACCATTTGCAGACTTTAATAAAGCTGGGGTTTTTCGTCGCAAAATGAGTTTTACCGAAAACGAAAATGGATTTGATTAGCCAGTCAAAGTTCTCGTTATATGCAGAAACTGAAAAATATTTAAAAAAAACTGAAAAATAAAAGAAACGAAAGCTTTTGTTTAGATTATATTCTTACTTGAAACAATAATAATGATTTGTTCTATATTTGTAATAGATCAGCTTACCCCCCCCCCCCCCCCCCCCCCCCCCCCCCCAAAAAACCCCAACAACAACAACAACAAACAAACAAAACACTACAAATTGTAGCTTTAATAGTAGAATTCTTTGAAGATATCTCTGGGGTGTTTTATATTTGTAATGCATCAGCTTAAAAAACCCACCAAAATTGTAGCTTTAATAGTCCAATTCTTTCAGGATATCTTTGCGGTGTTCTATGTTTGTAATGTATCAGCTTTAAAACAAATCTCAAATGTGTAGCTTTAATAGTAGAATTCTTTCAAGAGATCTCCGGGGTGTCCTATATTTGCAATGTATCTCAAAAGTGTAGCTTTATTAAAAAATTTAGGATATCTCTAGGGTGTTCTATATTGTATCTTTAATAATAGAATTCTTTCAGGATATATCTGAAGTGTTCTATATTTGCAATGCATCAGCTTAAAAAAAAAAAATCCTCAAAATTGTGGCTTTAATAGTAGAATTCTTTCAGAATATCTTTGGAGACGTTCTATATTTGTAATGCATCAGCTTAAAAAAAAATCCCCAAATTGTGGCTTTAATAGTAGAATTCTTTCTGGATATCTCTGGGGTGTGATGGATTTATTAGAGACTCGCGCGATATTATGGACAGTTAAAAACATCTTCAGGCGTTCAAAGTGTTTCTCTTACATTAGATAAACTCTGCTGCATAAATTCAACAAATACGTTTTATATTTCGGCGGCATTCAACCGACTTAATCGAGCGAACGTGAACCGAAAGGGTTAACATCCTCCACACTGTGGACGTTACATCATTTGAGAGTTTCTCATTAAAGCTGCGTTCCATCTCCTCAGAAAGCCATTGTGCTAAATGTAGCGGAAGAATTAAACACCTCACCCTTCAACGGGGAGCATTTCGTTGTCGGGGCCATTTTGTTGAAGTTTCACAATTTAAACGCGACCGCGTGAACTGGCAATTGTAGTTTAATCACAAATCAACGATTTACGAAAGTCTAATATGTTTATGCACTCCATTAAATTATGTACAAGGTATGTAAAGGGGAATTAATAGATAGACGAGCGAACCTGCGCTCCAGGTAGGGCAATATGAATTATATTTCGCGAGGCAGCGCGACAATACACCTCGGGAGGTAATATCGGGCCTCGCGCCATCTTTGCTTCATCTTCATAAAACCGTAAGCGAGTGTTAAATGAAACAGAAAGGTGCGATTTATTGCAGGCTTCTTCACATGTTAAAAAAGAAAGAAAAAAGAGATAAAAAAGTTTTAAAAGGAAGGTTAAAAGGTTTTAAAACGAGAAGAAGACAAACGAAGAAGATTAAGCACAGAAGCACACACTGTGTAATATATAACTATGATAGTGCATAATGATAATAATAATAATAATAATAATAATAATAATATTAATAATAATTCCGCAGACACGAAACAAAACTCTTATAAATAAATAAATAAATAAATAATAAACACTGCATTGTCTCCGAATCATTTAACGTCAACATAGTTTTACGCCATCAGAACTAATTTTAAACTGGGGAAGAGTGTCAGATGAAATAAATAGAGGATATTTCATGTTTTTTTTTTTTATCAAATAACATTTATATCTCATCGAGTGAAGTTTGCAATCATATCTTAAGAGTCACGCGTGCGCGACGCGTGTGTTATTATTGCAAATTTCACGAGATGAGATATAAATCATATTTGACAAAAAACATGATTTTTTTTTTTATTATATAATTTTTTGCAATTTACTTTTATTTTTAAAATGCCAGCAGCAAAATAGTTCCGACTTTCTTACAGTGAAGATAACACTTTCTACAGTGACGATAGTGAAATGTTCACTCTAAAATGTGTTATCGTCACTGAATGACTGATGGGACCGGGACGTTGCTCCTTTGTTAGGTACTAGAGTCTTAGATGCTATTCGGTGCAGTCTGGAGTATTTTACAAGTGCCTTAAAAATTAATTTACATAATATATAAAAAACATAAAAATAGAATTTAAACAAAAAGGAAAAGGAGTCGTAATCCCCACACAGAATTTGACGGTCCTGTTACTAACAGTTGTGCGGGTATCCCAGATTTGGCCTTTTCTTTATTTGCTTTGAGTTTTAAACTCATCAGCTAAATAAATACCATAAAATAACACGACAAAGAAAATACAGTATCAGAGGCGGATCTAGGGGGAGGCCCAGGGGCCCGCCACCCCCCTAAATTTTGCGATAGTTATAATTTTATTACATGTATATATTAATTTTCATTTTTTTTTTACGATCCTGCCCCAAAGTTCCCTTGACATTCCATCTCATACCACTGCCCCCCCCCCTAAATTTTCTGGATCCGCCACTGAGTATGCACACATGGAAAACAATGATCAATGGGTGTTGTTTATACATAATCACATCTTCGCAAATCAAGGTACCATTCCGTATACGTAATGTACTGCTTGCTATACGGAATTATTGTACCTTCACTTGCAAAGACTACCGGCCTCGGTGGCGTCGTGGTTAGGCCATCGGTCAACAGGCTGGTAGGTACTGGGATTTTTAATCCAGATACCGACTCCAAACCCTGAGTGAGTGCTCCGCAAGGCTCAATGGGTAGGTGTAAACCACTTGCACCGACCAGTGATCCATAACTGGTTCAACAAACGCCATGGTTTGTGCTATCCTGCCTGTGGGAAGCGCAAATAAAAGATCCCTTGCTGCTAATCGGAAAGAGTAGCCCATGAAGTGGCGACAGCGGGTTTCCTCTAAAAATCTGTGTGGTGCATACATATATGTCTGACGCCATATAACCGTAAATAAAATGTGTTGAGTGCGTCGTTAAATAAAACATTTCTTTCTATGTTTCACTTGCGAAGATGATATAATCGTGGACAAATAAAGTGATATAAGTTACACTTACAACATCAACTTTCATTCTACACCAACCGATCTCTAATTTTATTCGCCTGCACTAAATATTTTCCTAGGTTATTCAATTCCTTATTGTTACCGGTGGTTAGTTAATAACTATAAAACGATAAACACTTAGTCAACGTATTCAACCAATTCGTGAAAAGCGACTACTTCCTTCTGAATTCACCTTGGAGTCAAACTTTCTGCTGAATAAGCCCGTATGTATTGTTCGGGTTTTCTAATAAACCATCCATCTGCCACGGACAAATTACCGAATTCGTAAGAATAAAAAAAAGCATAATAATAATAATAACAAAATTTAACAAAATCCCCATCATTCTCAATTGTGGTTGTTCAGCCAGATCTTTGTGTGTATTCATTCTGACCTCAGCTACTGAGATGTCCATCCCGAACAATGCCAGTAAAACAAATTAGTGGTTACACGTAATTATTTAATTGTCATATACAAACCCAACTCGAGAATAACGATGTCGAACGGTGGTCTCTAACCATAGTTTAAAACGTAGTTGTGATTTTCACGAGCTACACATAATTGGTTGACGTTCGCGCTTGCCAAACTAAACTGCTAACCACACAACCATACCTAATTGCGGTACACGCACCCAGGAAACGCGGTTGATGCGCCGCGGGAAGTGAGCGCACGTGGGAAGGGTGTATTCCGTGAGTATTTGCCGCGTGTTCTCGCTATTAATAGTTGGTTCACTAAGTGCAATACACAAAACAGTGTTGCAATACACCAAATAGTGGTGTATGTGTTGTTGTTGGTTTTTTTTTTTTTTTTTTTTTTGGTGGGGGTTTTGGGTGATGGTGGTGGTGGTGGTGTGTGTGTGTGTGTGTGTTTGTGTTTGTGTGTGTGTGCGTGCGTGTGTGTGTGTGTGTGCGTGTGTGTGTGTTTGTGTTTGTGTGTGTGTGTGTGTTCGTGTGTGTGTGTGTGTGTGTGTGTGTGTGTGTGTGTGTGTGTGTGTGTGAGTGTTCTGAGTGAATAAAGTTCTGTTCTGTTCTGTTCCCTATTTGTTTTGAAAGTTTTTTCTCTTTATTACTTATCTTTATTTCTGTTTCCATGGTCTTTTAGCTACTATTTAAATTTCATAATTAATTTAGTAAAATTAAAAAATTCGAACATGGTGCAAATAAGAGCTGATAACGTTTTCCTATTTCACTTGTGCCAACACCTATGATAAAATACTCTTCAAAAGTACGGAATAATGCCTAGTGAGTTAATATTACTATTTTGGGGAATTTATCCATATGTACATGTATATATAATAGACGAAGATCAACTATCCAGCTAGACGAAACACATTTTAAATAAACAGGATAACTTTAAAAAAAATATTTTTCCTGCGATCCCGCTAGATAGGCAAGGTTGCGTGGGTGGTGTTGTTGTCATCCCGATTCGCTACATCTACCCTATTTACCTTAGTATACAAAAATATTATAAACAATTTACCAATACATCTCTCTATATATATATTAAAAAAACATGTAAAAAATACAAAGGCCCCAAAAGAACCCAGACAGCCCGATAAAAGTGTTTATTGAGGTACACGCTCTCACCTCAAAAACCTCGGGTTCGCCCACTGCTTTTTAAGTTATTTTCCCACAGGCAGGGTAGTACGTACCACGGCCTTTGATGTGCCGGTCGAAAAGTACTGGCTTGCGTTTTTAGGATCAACGATATAATATGAAAGCGCATTAATGTTATTCGCATTACATTACCATGACACACCGATGTAATGATAAAACGCCATCCGTGTTTAAATGCCAAGCAAATTGCATTGAGAAGTAATTGCCTGATGATGTGTTTCTGAAAGAAAAACGTGAAATTAAAGGTTCTCAGTTTATGATCAAAGTGTAAAAAGACATGGGAAAACTGCGAAGGTAAATAGATCTTTTCACTCACAGGTGAGTCCAAACGTAAACTTACCTGTATGCGGCATCCTTTGATGTGAATCACCACCGGTGCAGCGTCGATTTGAAATTCTCTACCTGAAAGCATGAACAATAATTAGTGTAAGAAATGGTATGTAAATGTTCCCATTAGCGAAGCCATTTAAATTAAGATCCCTCCTCGGTTCTACAAACATGGAGTTCAAATGCATAGACGTATACACAACTCAATTATGGGATAAGAATGGACGCGGCTGTGCGAAAAAGAGAAGATATCAGTCGGTAGTGGTGGTTTAATGTTTCCCATCGTCACTTGTCAACGTGCGGCCAAAACCTAACACACACACCTACATCTACATAGATATAATATAAACGCATTCACGCACACGCACACGCGCATACACACCAGCATACACTAAAATAAAAAGGCGCACGCATGCATATATATCAGACACATGCATGAACACCATGCGCACTCAATAATACCACACATTACTCAATGTAAATTACATATGCATATAATACATAAACACATCACAATAAATCCTGGTTTCCATAAGATATGTAACCGATATCCGATCGACGCAGACTGACGCAAATCGACTTAGACCAATATATATATATATATATATATATATATATATATATATATATATATATATATATATATATATATATATATATATATATATATATATATATATTTGAAAACACAAACAGTCAGATCGGTGAGGAAACACTGAAATCAGTTCAGCTTTACAAACATGTCGTAGAGCGTCTGCGTCGGGCCGTCACAGATTTAATGGAAACCAATTTTAAATATATACTTGTTTTCGTGGTTTCTCTCTCTCTCTCTCTCTCTCTCTCTCTCTCTCTCTCTCTCTCTCTCTCTCTCTCTCTCTCTCTCTCTGTCTTCCCGTCTCTCTTCCTTCCCTCTCTCTCATATATACACACGCACACATCATATACACTCACATTCCATTCCCTTTCTCCTCTTTCCTCTTTCATTTTCATTCCAATTATGCATTTGTTTTGCTTGTTTTTCAGTGTATTTACTGTGTGTTTTGAATTATTATATTCTTTATAATAGCTACAGAGGGCCTTCTAATTTGGATAAACTGTGCAAAATTAATTTAAAGTTATATATACATTACGCTATATGTAATACAATAGGTTTTAATCAATAGACACATTTCGATTGCCGCTTATATTTTCTTACACACCCGTTTATGAGAACACCATTCGTTATTTTTCATAACATATACTGATAACACATATACGTATGATAACACTTTAAAGGCATACGATTGGCCGGTCGCCCCAGCCATTTCATCGAATCAAAAAATGCACAATCGAAATCGATTACTCTTTGATATATAAATTAACCTGAAATTGATTTTTTTTTGGTGACGCATATACGTTATCCACAAGCGCTAGGGCAATAACTAGGTTTTAGTTGAAAAAGATCTTTAAATTTATTTTAAACTTGGTTTCTTGATGATATCTAAGATATAGAATACAACATTCGTTAAGACAACTCGTAAGATAAATGGTATATGACGGCCACAGATGTAGTATTATCGCTATACCATTTCAACTATCTAACTAACTAACTAACTAACTAACTAACCAAATTATATTTTTAATGTATTTTATTTGCCCAACAGGTATAACACAGACACTGACAGACAACTGGCGAGCAGAAAACGGGAGCTAGGGAGACTCCCGGTATGCAATAAAAGAAACTGTTGTCGTGGATTTCCACTTGTCACGCCTGAAGATCATACAAAACGTTTTCTCTTCACAACATTTGGCCACGCTAATGGACTCAACAACACGTCACGCTCGTTTTCTTCCCAATGAACTGGTAGAAAAAACCTATAAACTAATCCCGAGATACAAACATTCAGACATTGTACGCTGAAAGGCCAGTACTATAGAGGGCTGTGGGCAGCGCGGCAGTAAAAAAAACCCAACTCCGGCTCAAGTAGATGCCACCCCTCTGGCTTTTGTTTGTGTGAATAAAAACTCAACGGAATGCGGGGGTAATTTGTCGAGACTTGTCGCAATGTTTAAAAACTTAAACCGTGTGTTCCCCGGACGTCGCCGGTGCTTCGACCTTTTACAGCCATTATAGCGAACCATGTTCCATGGCGGGGGAAGAAAGAAAAGAAAAGAAAACGTTTGCTTGGCGACATCTAAGTACTTTGTTTAATGAACGGCTATTACTGTTAGGCGTCCAACTAGCGTCCAACATATGACGACTGCAGTATCTGGCCTACGTTCAGCCATCCGCCTTATGCTAAACGTTTGAAACTATTTTGACTTGTTGTGTAGCATAAAAAAACCCCTGTGTATCCTATGAGCTCATATTAATCCATCCCACCCATCCAATTTGTTATGTTTCTGGTATACAATTATTATGGAGGCTGGGAATAGTCCAGCTGAAAATCAATCGCCCTTGATGAACTTGTCGGTGTTTTCCAGTTCCAATGGCATATGGTATATCAAAGACCGTGGTATGTGCTTCCCTGTCTATGTGTAAATGTATGGAAAAGATCGCTTGCTCTCTTTATAAAGGAGTAACGTGTGCGGCGGATCTCTCCTCTTTGTGGGCCAAGTGTCTTCAATGACCACAATGACCATAGATATCAAATAACAAATAACCACAATGACCATAGATATCAAATAGCAAATGACCATAATGACCATAGATATCAAATAGCAAATGACCATAATGACCATAGATATCAAATAACAAATGACCATAAATATCAAATAACAAATGACCATAATGACCATAGATATCAAATAGCAAGTAACCACAATGACCATAGATACAAAAATAACAAATAACCATAATGACAATAGATACCAAATAACAAATGGCCATAATGACAATAGATACCAAATAACAAATGGCCATAATGACCATAGATACCAAATAACGAATGACTATTATGACCAAAGATACCAAATACCAAATGACCACAATGACCATAGACGACAAATAACAAATGACCACAGTGACCATAGACGACAAATAACAGATGACCGCAATGACCACATACATCAAATAACAAGTGACCTCGATGACTATAGACGTCAAATGACCACAGTTTTTATTACTAGGCTGACCTCTCATTAAACCAAATATTCAATTCCTTTACATTATTATTAAGTTCACGAACACTGTGTTTTCTTTAATGAATGTATGGTTTAACGACACTCTAGCACACATAATACATCGGCTACTGAGTGTCAAAGCAAGATAAGGACATGAATGAAGTGGTGACCAAATCAACAGAAACATTCAAAATGTAAATTTAATAACACAGTGGAAAGAGCTGTGCAAAAAAAAAAAAAAAAAAAAAAAAAAAAAATATTCACAGGTAAAAAAAATTAAAATTTAGAATAAAATTCAGTGTCTTTCAGAAACTTCAACACAAGTTCAGATCCCGATCCCAACATCATAAATACAACATTTATATATAATATATAACAATGGACCAACACTGAGACCGAACACAAAGGCACTTGACGCTGGGAAATGTTTAACATACAAACAAAGTTCGCCAGAGCGTTTTGAGTCGTGCGTAATGCACCAAACAGTGGAAACATTTAGAAAAAATCATCTGAACAAACATCGGGTAATATTTAACGCCCAGCTCGCGGCGACGCCATGTGGACGACAAATGACATCTTATAAATTAATTAAATACACGGGCACGGATACTCGCGTTTCTCCAGTATCGAAACACGGTGTAACATGCCTCATTAGCCATAAGTTATAAGTGTAACATCTCCGCGTACGCACTATTCAATTATGAAATAGCCTCCTATGGATCTGGATGTATTAAAAAAAAAAATCCAGTGTCACCCATTTATCTCGTTCAAAAAAACCCAACGCATGTGCCAGACGATAAAAAATACCATATACTTCTGGCGCGAACTCAATGAATACCATCTGGGTCGCATGGTATATGAATTTCTAGATCGAAGACAATATAGAAGTAAATGATCGACACTATGGATAAACATTTTGATTTATGCTTTTTATTTTTAACAGCTATTTCAGAAGTAAATGTTCCATCTATATATAATTCAAGCTATGAATTAAAACGTCTTGGTATAATCGGAAGTACCGTTTAATTTTTTTTATATTCTGTGAAAGAAAGTTAAAACAAGAGATACACAATATATCAATGCTTTCATTCCATTTATGTGGAAATGGAAATCCGATCCGAAAAGTTTTTACATGCTCATGTACCACGAAGGTTTCGAGCATGTCCACCCAGAGTTCGACCTCTGGAGGCCATGGGCCCAACTCGGGGCCGAAATTTATTTGGAAAAATTTTGACTTTAAATAAGCTTATTTTTAATATATTTATGTAATATTGGACGCATTTTAAGTCGGGCGGTTCTAAAAGAACAAAGTTTAACAGAGCTCTCTGGTATTTAGCCCTAGGAGTTGGTAAGGAAGTTCTCCACTACGAGATTGGGGCACCCGCCACAGGAAGTTTATTTAGTAGATGGGGAAGAAATATAAAAGAGGCATCCGTCATATTGGGAACTTCAGTGTGACCGAAGCATGGAGGGGACCCGAGGGGGAGGGGGGCAGGCCCCCAGAGGAAATGGAAAGGACAATTTTGACACACTAGATTAAGACAGGCTTGTAGGATTCTAAATGCACATTCACACCGCTATGGATTTACTACGGACCCGTCTGGTAATTGTGGATATTGTTACGAGAGAAGCTATCATATTTCTTTGAAATTGTTTAACCAGCAGAGACAACTTCTTTTAGATTCTTTAAATATTCTTGGACCAACTTAGCTGCAGCTAAAAGGTAGAACCAGGTCAAATTACGACGCTAACAAACACATTTCTCTTTATGTTCAGAAGTATATTATTATTAAAGAAGCACAACGATTAACAAATAAAACGTTTCGATTAAATTATAATTCGGAATAAGGACCCGTATATAAGTATTTATTATTAGTGGTGGGACGTCTGAGCAGGAAATGAATTACTTTCATTTCCTTTGTTCTCTTCCTCATTCACTTACATTTTTTTTTTTTTTGCTTTCTTTGTTTTCTATGTATTTACTTTGTTTGAATGTCTTTATTCTTGGAAATAATTGCAGTCGCCGATATTGTTATACAATATTGCAAATTGAAGAGGCCTCGTACGTCAGATAACTTGTGCTCAATCCTTTTGTATTATATGGTGTATTCATTTCTTCAATCAAAGCATTTCAAAGTATATATAATACGGCCATGGTTTGTTTATAGTCAACCATTTGTGGCTTGATTTCAAAGTCGATTATCATTAATTATTTTCCCAATCATTTATAATATACTGAAACCCAAAAGAAACGCGAACACAATTTTTAGCTGTAACATTAAATTCTGTTGTTGTATTTTTAAGAAGAGCTTAACACTTCACGAGAATTACAAGTTCATAGACCGTTTATCATTTCTAAGAATTCAGTGTTTGTTATCAAGTAAACCTATTGTAATTACAAACTGACCCTGATTTGCGTTTATATTGGTGTTCAGTATAGAATGTTGAATTACATTCGACCTGGAAACATTCGTTACGAACACAGGTTCAAAAAACAAATATTAACGATTTGATCTGATCTGAAAGATACCCTAGCTTAAAAATGTGCCACACTAATGTTCTATATTATTCTTTTATAAATTCGCTTCAAATTTGAAGTAGTATGTACATTTTAGATAGTTAATTTTCACAGTTTTTAATCCTTGTAAAAATCGACGAGTTCAATTTTCAATGCATTTAAAACTATTGTATTAAAAACCAAAATCATTATTCACGCTATTTTGTTACAAAGTCACACTCTTTCCAAAATAAATAAAATATTTGTTTAATTGTTTTGCCTATTCAAATTCATACAGAGAACTAGTATTTAATTACTAATTTTAAACTACCAAACCGTGTTATCTTGTTTTCTATATTTGCATAAATATCGGAGTTATCTACCTAGAAAAGCCGAAAAGTGGTATGATTAATATTACATTTGCAGTGTCATTGGTAATTAATTCGTCATTTATATATTATAAAATTGGCAACTAATCGAAATTCCTTTGATATTATTTGTGCTTTTAAAGAAAAACTAAAAACATATGCACAGAGCACATAAATATACGGTAACAGAAGGTCCCCTTGTCTGCCTCCATTTGATATTTTGAAGATTTTAGTTATATGCCTAGTTACAGTCCTCCGAATTAAATAGTATAATTAAGGAATTTAACCCATATAATGCTTAATAGTTTGCGAAATTAAAACATCAAAGGTCTTTAGAATGAAAGACCAAGTAACTGAACCGAAAGGTGCTACCAACATAGCCTGTACAACATGGCAAATTAAGTGAACAAGGCACATTTCATTATTTAATTCTGTAAATGAAAAATTGTTCGGTTAAATATTTGTTGACATAATTACGATGAAAATACTTTAAATGTAACCATAATATATATATTTTTAGTATTATATATATATATATATATATATATATATATATATATATATATATATATATATATATATATATATATATATTATTCTAATCACATAGGCCATTCATTAACAAGGGAAATGTGAGGTAGATCAATGGCGAGTCGGAGGTTGGCGGGTGGTATTTAAAAACATATTACCCACCCACCCACAATATATAGAGGATAATAAACGAGTTACCAGTTATTATTGCTAAAGCTCGTGACAAGTGAAAATTATTTCACGAGGGACATAAATTTGATAATAACTGTTACCGAGTTTGTTATTCTATTTATTACCCCAGCTATTTGGGGTTTTAAAAAGCCTTTATTTTCGATATATAGCCTACATCGGCTACACGTCCATGTATATAGAAACGACATAAACTACTTTAACTTTGTATTTTATTCACGGTTCATAAATAATTTTCAAAACCCAAAGTTCTATATATTCTGTAAAAAAATATCTATAATGAAATGCATTAAACTACAAATTTATTACAAGTTTAAGACTGAAACCAGAAAAACGTAAACGCAAACGCTTTAAACTACATGACGTCATTGTGTGTGCTTTACCAAAATATCGTGATGACGTCATATTTACTACAGGCAAGGTGATTGGTTTGTTGGCGTCAAATCGTCCAATAGTAGTGTACGTTAAATTAATGCATGATAATTTCTCAGTGAGAAATTATCATTTTTTATTTTCCCCGTTATGAGTGTCTACTGGGGTAATAAAACATTTTATTACACCAGCAGGCACTCGTAACGGGGAAAATAAAAATCATAATTTCTCACTGAGAAATTATCACGCATTGGTCTAACGAACAATACTATTGGATGATTTGACGCTTATAAACCAATGAATTTGTCGGTACTAAATATGACGTCATCACGATTTTGCAAATACACACAATGACGTCATGTAGTTTAAAGAGTTAGCGTTTATGGCTGTCTGTTTTTGGTGTTAAATTTATGACAAAATGTCATTTTAATGCAATTCATTATAGATTTTGTACCAGAATAAATATAACTTTTGTTTTTGAAAATTATCTATCAACTTGATTAAGTTACAAAGTTATAGCAATACTCAGAACAGCGTAAAGCGATTTATATTGTTTCTATACATGTACGTGCATGTGTGTCCCAAATAAAGGCTTTTAGAGAAAAAATAGCTGAGGTAATAAACAGAATAAAAAACTCGGTACCAGTTATTATAAAATTTATGTCCCTCGTTAAATAATTTTCATTTGTCACTCGCTAAAGCTTGTGACAGCTGAACATTATTTCACTCCGGACATAAATTTGATAATAACTGGTAACTCGTTTATTATCCTCTATTTATTAAACAAAGTATAGACAGAAAAAATATTGTAGCAGACCTACCACGGATCAGATAATAATTACGGTGAATTCAGCCATAAGCGACTTTAATTTTTCTTAATTGTTTAAATAATAATTAAGGTGCATTCAGCCATAGGCGTACGGAATCCCAATTTTTGGTGTTGTGGGCAGGTTAAATTTTGACCGAATGCCCAAAACATTTATTCATATTAGCCTTACTACCAAACAGCTATATATACGGTTTTAAACGAATCACTACGCAATTTTACCAATATTATGAGTAGAATAATGGCAATATACTGTGAAAGGTTTTAAGGCCAGCTCATATTGTACGAACGTCCCCATCAGTTTTGGCCCAGAATGCGAAAATATGTGTGTGTGTGTGTGTGTGTGTGTACATACGTGCGTGTGTGTACGTACGTGCGTGTATGTGCGGTTGGCATGCACTCAGCATCACCAAGTGATCAGATCTGAATCAGACCAAAGATACGGTAGCTTTTAGTGTTTTAGAATCAAAGCCCCCTCAGTCGATAAAGCTACATCTGGGATATCAGAGATAAAGAACGTAGGTCACATACTATCGTGTCAGTTAAAAAGTGTATATCAAACACTCCTTGCAACTAATCGATTGTATGGAAAACATATTTTATTGCATTTAAACAACAAAAGGATTGGGCACAATCTTGCCAACTTACTTTAGATATATACTGCAAGTAACCTCGTGACAACTAGTTTCTGCTACCACTGAGTGACAAAGTGCGTACAAAAGATATCGTGTTTCTCATCGGATGGAGAGGGTGGGATGTACCTCAATGGTATATCACTCGCTTGAAGGGTGATGGATACAGGATTGATCGTCCTTGATAGACCCCTTGGTTTTTTTCCCCAGTTCCTACTACGACTGGTACAACAAATTACATGGTATATGTTGGCTTGTATACGGGAAAGTGTATATAAAAGATCCTTTGTTGCTGTTTGGCAGGAGTAGTGCATGTGATGGCAACTTTTACTTTTAACTAACACCTATTGTTATCATTATAATATGCTTTAACCTAATTATTATTATTATTATTATTATTATTACTATTATTATTATTTTGTTTTATTATTGGTCCAGAAATATCGATAATGTCAGGAATGGGGCCTGAATCACTATATTACAAATAATGTCGAACATAAATAATATTAAATGCATAAAGAGTATTGTTAGAATAAATAGGTTCAGACTGATTGTACATTTTTCGCATAGTAAGAGGGAGGGAGAAAAAAGTGAGGGAGGGAGAAAAAAGTGAGGAAGAGAAAGGAGAGAGAGAGAGAGAGAGAGAGAGAGAGAGAGAGAGAGAGAGAGAGAGAGAGAGAGAGAGAGAGAGAGAGAGAGAGAGAGAGAGAGAGAGCGAGAGAGAGAGGGGGGGGGGGGGAGGGAGGAGAGAGATATAAGAAGTAAGATAGGACAGTAAGACAGCAATAACATTAAAACAACCCAAATGAACGCACACATACACACACATACAGTACACGCACAGCACACAATACATACACACACATACAGTACACGCACAGCACACAATACATACACACATACACACATGCATACACAAGCACGCAACATACCTTGATAACAATTGTATACACGTGGTTAGTTTCTTATCAGTTACATTGTAGTTTATTAGTGCTCTGTAATACTTTGGGAAGTAGATATTCTATAAAATTACTATATATTACAGCTGTTATATTACATTACTATATATTAACCTACTTATTTTGCCTTATCTAGTCTAAAATTACCAGGGAATCAGGAAACAATGATTTAGGTTGTGCTACAGCTAGAATAAAGGGCACGTCTACAATAAACAGGACACGTTTTGTATTTGCCCCTCCCACCCTCTAGTGACATCTGTGGATTAAAGAGTACCGAGGTCATTTAAAACCCCAAACATTTATTTCTCTTTTTCCTTTTCTTTAAACCATTTGTCACAGTTATTTAAATTTCATTTACGCTATAACTTCCATTCGTTCAACACTTGGAAGTTCATATTTCACAATGAAAAGGGGGTAATTGCATGTGTTATCTTGTGTCACCCAACAAGTTCACAAATGCCGGGTCGCAACTCTTATCCAACAAAATTTCTATTTGTTGATAGTAATTTGTAGGACACGAGTCATTTGTTGCACTTCAAGATATTTATTTGTCAAAGTAGAGCGATAAAAGTGTAGGAATAAAAGGCGATCGAGGCATAAAAGCCGACGCTCAAACATCAAAGTTAGCGGCAGCGAAGAATCGACCATCGTTTCACTTTTGATTGGCGATGCTCATCAACGCTTTGATGACGTCGCCGATTTAAACACCGAAACGATGAGCTGGTGCTTTGTCGACTGTACCGCCTCGCAGTGACGGCGGGCACCAGTCAATGCTAATTTGATGATGATAGTGGATACCATTAACAGCGACCCTTGACCCCACTCCACACCCCACTGTGCCGTCATTTGGAGATGTGTGAACTATATTTCTGCAAATGACAGTTACGCTCTTTCAGAATTTTAACACTGGCACGATCCCGTCAAATGGAACGAAGTGGGACCTCCTATTCGCTTAAATTAGATGTTTTTGTTGTTGTTGTTGTTTAAAAAAAAATTAAAACAACTAACTAACTAACTAACTAAATAATGGATTTTGGAAATATGCTTTTGTAACTTTCAAATAAATAACACTTATTTCCCGTTAACTCTCTAACTCTCTCTCTCTCGCTCTCGCTCTCGCTCTCTCTCTCTCTCTCTCTCTCTCTCTCTCTCTCTCTCTCTCTCTCTCTCTCTCTCTCTCTCTCTCTCTCTCTCTCTCTCTCTCTCTCTCTCTCTCTCTCTCTCTCTCTCTCTCTCTCTCTCTATATATATATATATATATATTGAATATGAATAAAAGGCGATACATTTATATATAGCGGGTGATTAAACACTCCACTGTTTGAGATAAAAAGAGGGAAAGGTATGTAATACAGAACAATGAATGTTTTTCACAAAACTAGTTTACGACATTGTATATTGATGTTGCAATTTTCATTTTGATGTTTTACTTTTACAATGGCGCGTGATACAAAGTGTGATATGTACGCAAGCGCTCGGTATCATGAACACGCCACCAGTTGTTTGTGTCTTTTGTTTATTAGTATGCAGTAGTATGGCTGTATACAGAACAACAAAAGAAACGAAAATATTAATTTAGTCTTTTTAATTTATTTTAAAATATCAGTTTGAATCCCATTATTTTTGTTGTCTTTTAAAATTATCAATGTCTTGTGAATATTTTAAGGCCCATTTTCACTCTCTATTTATCAAATTAATTGTATTATAATGAATTAACAAAATATATAGTTGAGTTTCTGTTGTTATTTAGTATAATTAGTCATTTAATTTTCATTGTATTTTTGTTTTGTTTTCTTCCTTTAAATATTAAAAACACATTGTGTAATTTTAGTTTTGACTACTGATATTTATGAAAATTATTTTTGACATTGCCTGCTATTATAAAGCCACTGACCCTACTTAAAATCCTTAATTTATACTTTACTTGTAACATTTTGCCTAAATTATTAACGTTTAGCAAATCGTCTAATCGTCATGATGTTTGTAGTTGCTCAACCTTAATTTTAGGCGTTCAACAAACAAATAAACAAATAAACAAACAGACCAAAAAGAAAAAGAAAAAAAAAGATTTAAAAAAGTACATACTTCGAAAACTAGGGTTAACGGATTTAAGATTTAATGCGAGACTTTATCACTTTATAAAAGTGACTGGTACAATCGTATTCTATCATACCACATTCATGAGAGCTCACCATCCTGAACAAAAATCCTCTGCTATACTACCCGAATCTTCCAACGTTTAGATTCATGAGGAAGAAAAAGAATGTGTGATTGTGGCTAAACACATACGTTTATCATAAATGATTAAATCTATAGTATACACGCCTATTTCCTGAAGAGGGGCGGGCTTTAACTCTGTCGGTAGAGGGCTTGGCAGAGTTTGCTTAGATCACAGAATCGAAGCTCCACGGCAGACCCATTGCCCCCCCCCCCCCCCCCCCACCCCACACACACACACATCCCAACCGGAGCCTCACGACTGGTATATTAAAGTTATTGGTATGTGCCTTGCTCTGTGTGTGGGAAAACATATACTTATGAACAAGTGTAATGGGCTTCTTCTGAAGTCTTCGTGCCAGAATGAACAAATGTTTAACATACAATAGCTCTAATGGTGTCGTTACACAAAACTAACTTTTAGGCAGTGATACCTTCCACAAATTCGGCCTTTATGGTGGGATTTATTTTTACACGAATGTTTTGTTATACTTAAAAACAAATCTTATAATCTTTTGTAAATTATAAATATTATTTTGACAAATATTCTTTACCGTTATGATACAACAATAAAACTATGATTGATGATATCGTTATGCTACGGTTTTATTATGTTTCTAGAGATCCACAAACGCTTTATTCCGCACCTTTTTCAACTTATTCAATGTGTTATTATTATTATGTTTAAAAGAAACTAGTCTGAATGTGCTGCCATTGTAAAATGTTTCTGACAAAGCCTTTTTAAAAACTAAAATTACACATTAAAGACATTTTCTTGTTTAGAACACCAATGTTTATATATTAAGGTTTTTGCTTTGTTTTGTTGTCTTAATGCTTTTAAGTGGATAAAACTTCATTTTACTTACTAAACTATATTTTCGTACATACAAAATTACTGGAAGGTAAAAATCTAGTCTTCTAGAAACATTCAGGTGATCAGAAACACTTTGTATATAAATCACTGATGTTCAAGAAAATGCAATTTTAGTCATTAAAATGCTCTGTAGGTCGGACATATGTTATAATAGCAGCTAACACAGGGCAATATCTTTAATACCTCCAACGAAATATTGAATAATGTGTGGAAGGTAAACATACACTTTACTATTATTAAAAATCTAACTTATTTTATAAATCAGAGGAGAAGAAAATATGATGTTAATAAAATAGTTGAAATAAAAAACAAAATGTCACAAAACATAAACAACAGAAAAAGAACTTAGAGACACCCCACCCCCACCCCCACCCCCACGCACTCAGGCTCTCTCTCTCTCTCTCTCTCTCTCTCTCTCTCTCTCTCTCTCTCTCTCTCTCTCTCTCTCTCTCTCTCTCACACACACACACACACACACACCACCACCACCACCACCACCACCACCAAACAACAAATAAGAAAAGAAAAAGAAAAGACTTGTTACCTATTCTAAAACAACAATATAATCACGCGAAAGACCAATACTAAGTTACAGATGATAAGAAATAATAGAAAGGAGAATGTTTTTTAAGGGACTGTCCCGAGTTTGCAGTCATTGTAAGATATTAGCGTCTAACAGTGTTGTTTTGGCGACTAAAATTATATACTCAGTACATTTTCTTGTTTTGAATATCAGTGTCTAAATATCTAATGTGTTCTAATGTGTGTAACTGTCACTTTTCATTTTACTTCGTAATATATATTTGTGCGTACGAAATTATTGGAATGTAAAATCAAGTTTGGGTTACTACAAACAATAGGGACGACAACAAACACCTTGTTTATACAGTTAGTAATATTCTAAATTAGAAAATGTCTTTAATATGTGATTTTCGTCAATGATATGTTGGTTGAAAACATGTTACAATGTAATAAACTCGGGATAGTCCCTTTAAAAGATAAATACCGAAGCTGCATTATCCGCAGTAGATGTTGTTATAATTAAAAGAAAGAAATGTTTTATTTAACATGTATCTAGCATGTTAAATTAAGAAAATATATTTAAAGGTGTACAAAAAGAAATACATTTTTAAATTTAAAATATGTTTTTAAAAACAAACCTTACGTGCTAAACAAGTTTCTCCGGGCGAAATGACTGATCGTGAAAAAAAACCCCATATAATTTTAATAAATTTTATTATTATTTAATGTTTCTTTCTAAATAAAGAACAGGTTTTTTTCTCTCTCTCTTTTAATATAATGAATACGTAGGTGTATGCAACCGATCGACCCTTTTAAAACGTGTTTACATGTACGTGTTTATTAATTCCACTGCACCCGGTGCCCCCGCACCTCTCTCCATCACTGCACATGTGAATTCCGCTAAGAAAAGAAAAGTTAACTGTCTATAGCACAGTTTATCACTGTACTTTTTTCTTCTTCTTCCTAGTTGAACTCCGTGGCTTTCCGTTGTCGAACGGTTCCACACGTTGAACACGTGGCATGTATTCCTTTGTATACATACAGGTAAAGTGGTGTAATTGGAGGTAGCTTGTCAGTGGCTGTCATTTCTGGTAGCTACGGACATGCATACAATGAGATAACACATGGCAGGGGTAGGTGTGTGTGTGTGTGTGGGGGGGGGGGGGGGTGAATTGAGGGGGATAAACCACAGCAGTAATTGTAGTTAAATGGTATTACATTAAAAGAATACAGTTTAGTCAAACCATAAAAAATATCAAAAGTTATTAAAGAGCACAACATGCAAAAAATAAAAAAGTGTAAACGTGCTCGTATATATGCCTAAAGGTAACATCAAACAAATGTGTCTTTTGATGGTGTAAGTTTTGTTTATTAGTTTGTTTTAGTTTACTATAGCAATAATTGCATTTAAATGGTATTATATTAAAAGAATACAATTAAGTCAAACCATAAAAAATTTCAAAAGTTATGAAAGAGAACAAAATGCAAAAAAAAAAAATCTAAAAAAAAAAATCTAAACGTGCTTGTATATTGTCCTAAAAGTAACATCAAATAAATTTGTCTTTTGATGCTGTAATTTTCGTTTATTAGAGTTTGTTTTAATTTACTCTGGATTATTAATATTTCATTTCTTTTGTACCAAAATATTTCGAAAGATATTTTCTTAAATTAAATAAATATGTGTGTAATTTAGAAATATTTTTTTCTTCAATAAAATCAGTTATTTTTATATATTTTTAAAATCCAATTTATAACACGCTTTTACATGTGATAGACTCGAATAGTTTGTAATTTATCAATAGTCTTGTACAACCGCTTATGCTAAAACCTACTATAGGAAAAAAAGGTTAAAATACAACTCGATGGCCACTTTGTTCTGATAGATATCAATAGTTTATGACTACGTCAAATATTATATTTCTTCGGTCATATAATGCTGAATCTTAAACATTAGTACTATATAATCATATAAATAAAACATTATTTTCAAACAATAAGCGCTGATTTTAATTTTTAATTCATACATTTAGATTTTATAATTATCACAACATTATACATTTTGGGCAAATAGTTGTATGATTTGCAGCAATTTGTTTATTTAAAACAACATTCAAGACTATCACACTATTTTCGTTTTAGCTAAGAGACCCCTGACATTCCACACAATAATGATTTTTATTCTTTATATGCGACATTTTCTTACAATGTGACGAAATTATCTATTCATTTATTTTTAATTTTGTAAATTCGTTTAATTATATATATATTTTTAAAAGATATTAAAATGTTCGTTGACACATTAAAATTTAATAAAACCCACACAGTATACTAATAACAGATTCAATTTCACGAATTGCAAAATAAAACAAATGCAATTCCAAATGGTTTCCACGTATTAAACAAAGTTTTAAAATATCTAAAACAAATTACTGAAACAAAGAAAGCAATAAAACAATTGTTGAAGTACAATACAGTATGTTGAATCTTATTTTCAATTTATTGTAACAAGACTACACTAAGTAAAATGTATATCAAATTATATTACTTTTTCTTTTACATATTACAAGTATTATTTGTAGCATTCAGTGTAATTTTAGTCCACAATAGATATTTTAATATGCATCGAAAAATATCAATTGCTTGATTAATATTTAAGAAAATGCATAAATAAATTAACACACATTCGTTGGTTAATAATAATAATATAAAAACCCCAAGCAAAACCCCTAAGAATTGTAAAATTAGCGGGTTCTTTTTCAAAACATTAGTCACACACATATATGTAAAACCGTAATATTTGATCATATACTTACAGAAAAACTTGACGGTACTTTAACAGTAACTCTGTACGCAACTGGCGTTAAGCTGTCACGGTGGATCCAAAACAGCTACCGTGGCAACGCACGTGCTAGTCACACTTATCACCTGCTCGCGCGCACGCTCTTCTCACGGAACCAATGAGAACGCAGGCTTTGTAGAGCTTCGGAAATTGACAGGACATCCGCCCAAAGATTAAACACTTACGGCTCTTATCCAAGTCTCATGAATTTTTAAAAGAAACTTGATGAAGGAACTGGCGCTACATGATAGGATAAATGCGACGGTGGTTTTGAAGTGGAGCAACCAGCAGACAAGGCGAAGTCAATTTGCGAAAAACGCACGAGCATCTCCCGATCTCCCAACGAATTGCCCACGTCTTTTTAATATCAAAAGACTGGGGATGTCAAAGTGTTTAACAGGGCACTTTTATTTTTGTTAGCCTCTCGCGTTTTATTCTGTCACGCGGAAATAAGTTAAACTTGGAAACAGGGTATCTTACGTCGGTGAGAGCGCAGTATAATTTCTATAGCACCCCATGTTAAATTAAGCGCAACCAGGCATACTGGGAAGCCGAAACGTCATAAAAGCAGTGGTCTCACTAACCACTTTTTTTTCAGCCGAGCGTGCCTTTCGCCTGGATTTGAAAACTATTTTTGTAAAAGTCTCCGATTTTACGTGCCACGCGCAACCGCCACTTTTCCGCCTTTTACCAACCAAACTGTGGCGGATTCTAAGGTTCCAGAGAAAAGATATTTGTTAGTTAAGGGGATATCATTACAAACGGGAAATTGTGCCCTTTGTGACATTTCTAATGTGGAAATGCGATTTTAGGATTTCCAATGTCTTTTCATGTATTTGATGCGTCTTGGTGGCTTTCCGACACGTCCAGTCTGTGCCGTCCACAGTTGGGCTACCAAAAGACCTCGACGACATCCGCGAAACTATTATTAAATCAATCGCGGCTAGGTCCTGTTAGAAGACTATTACCTGGCGCAACCTATTGGTTTTAATTAGTAAGGGGCCCCGAATGGGTTCGGTTGTAAATTGTAATCTAATTTCGATTTCAATGCAGTCCATGTTGGTTTTGTTTTAGATTGTTCTGGAATATTTGTGCTTTTCCTTCTCTTGCTTGTTCCTTCTTTCGTTCATGGTTATTCGTTCGTTCGTTCGTTCGTTCGTTCGTTCGTTCGTTCGTTTTGTGTCTTAAAACTAACGTAGTCCAGACCCACTCAGTTTTTTTCCTCAATTCTTTACAACTATTAGCGACACAATTCACTAGTTCATTATAAAACCAATTAATAGTAACCCTTTAAAAATACAAGTGACGACAATTCATTTGTTTTTCCATGCCGAAATATTTACCGATAGGAAAACATTGTAGCTAATAGCGTGGAGAGTTTTTGAACACATATATTACTGTATCGAATAGTTGAGCATTCACAATTTGAAATGCAGTATTTAAAAAAAGAAAAAAAAGAAGACGAAGTAGAAACAAACAAACCTCTAACAAATTAAAACACCTAGATGAATGAATGAATGAATGAATGAATGAATGAATGTTTAACGACACCCCAGCACGAAAAAGACATCGGCTATTAGGTGTCAGACTATTCGTGTTTCATACATCGTATATGGTTGCTTCGATATAACATATGCAACAAATAAAGGTATTGGAATTAACCAAACTCACAAAACATTATATATTTTTATGTCTATAAAATATCTATGCATTATGGAAAATCTCACCTCTGCTGCACTACTGAAAACCATTTAATTTATGTTTACCGTTTTTCCAGAATACCTGTTATAATTGTAAATGTGCGGGCTCTTTGTTGTGGCTGGTATAATGCAGTGCACTGTGCATCGAAGAGACAAACCAGTAAAATGGCCGTGACAAACTAGTTGTGGAATACGCCCCAAAAAGAGGCACGTCTTAATAATATATGTCATTCGCAAAAATTTCCAAAAAGTCTGGTTTTACCAGCTTCTGTTTTATGCTTTTCATATCTAAACCAAAATATAGCATCAAGGTCAAGATGGCGATGGGAACATTTTGGGGTATATAAAAGATCCCTTACTATTACTGTCCATGAAAGGCGTGCGCTACAACAGCTTGCTCTGAATGTACACGCACGTAAAACCCAATGACCTGACATGACTAATGGAAAAAAATAGCGAGTTTACTCTCAGTGACTATGTAAAAATTACCAAATTGTTGACATCCAATAGCCGATGATTAATAAATCAATGTGCTCTAGTGGTGTCGTTAAACAAAATAAACATTTACTTTTTGTGGGTGGAATGAAGCTTAGTGGTAGAGTGCTCGTCTGAAGATTTGTACTTGTATAGAATATATTATCGCTGAACTCTGTACACACGGTGTGACGTAATTTCAACCCGTGAAAATTAACACTAAGTTTAGTTAATCTACAAACCTGTAACCCATTTAGATAAAGTTACAACTGAGTGAAACATGAGTCTGTGACTTTAAAAATGATGAAAATCCCTCTAAAAATAGACTAAAGTTCGACTCCATAACTGTTACCTCTCAGACGCACGTGCGTTTTTAAAAATATGAGAAATGCATTTTGTGATATTAAAAACACCAGAATGACCAAAAACACGTCGAATGTATGGAAATTGATAATCTAAACCATAAAATCTAAGTAAAGTATTATTTCAGTTATCAAAAACGGCTCTAATAGTAAAAAAATATGCCTAAGTGTTTAAAAACTAGGATATGTCCCTTTAAAGTATGTGTCTGTATGTCATATTATTTCTGTGTCGTTGGCGTGTTCGAAACCCTAGTGGTATATGGGCACGTTAAACTAGTTATCATCATCATCATCATCATCATTGTGTCGTTATTTGTACAACCTCTATATATATTTAGTATTGTGCCCTATACAGAATGACATTTGCTTTTTTTTTATCATGAAACTTAATAATCCACGTCCTTAAAAAACATTTAGAAGACTTTGTTGTTATTATTATAGTTTAGCTTTGATAGATTCTCAGATATATATTTTAATACTATTTTATTTCAGTATTTTTCTTTGAAACTTTTCTTGAAGTTTTGTGATTTTTTTGTTCAGCGCAATTTTGTGATCATAATTATTTCCGCCATGACCAAAAATACATCGCCCATTGTAGTTAATCATTTGCACTCAGTAACTTTCCTCGCACTTCTGTTAACCGCAACGACATCCAAATAACATATAGCCCAAGGCAAGCATGCAATATACGTGTACTTACCGTGAAACCTGGCTACAAAGTTAAAGTTTGTTTTGTTTAACGATACCACTAGAGCACTTTGATTTAGTAATAATCGGATATTGGATGTCAGACATTTAACAATTTTGACAAATAGTCTTAAAGTTTGTTTTCTTTAACGACACCACTAGAGCACATTGATTTATTAATAATTGACTAGTAGATGTCAAACAGTTGATAATTTTGACATATAGTCTTGAAAGAGGAAACCCGCTTCATTTTCCCATTAGTAGTTAAGGATATTGTATAAGCACCACCCCACAGACAGGGTAGCACATAACACTGTTTTTGATATACGAGTCGTGGTGCACTAATTGTAACGAGA
The DNA here is from genome assembly GCF_016097555.1 of Gigantopelta aegis. Lineage (NCBI taxonomy): Eukaryota > Metazoa > Mollusca > Gastropoda > Neomphalida > Peltospiridae > Gigantopelta > Gigantopelta aegis. The sequence continues at coordinate 35,980,890 of NC_054701.1, read as the reverse complement.
AAAAGCGCAACAAGCCCACTGACGGGGATCGATCCTAGACCGACCGCGGGGCGCATCAGACGAACGCTTTACCACTGGGCTACGTCCCGCCCCTCCTGGCTATAAAAAACATGCAATGGAATTTCTAAACGTCGTCTTTAATTATAGGTGGGGCGGAATCTAGCTCAGTCGGTAGAGCGCTCGTTCCCCTGCCACACCCAGTGCATAAAAAGCCGTGGTATGTGCTGTCCTGTCTAGAAAAGTACATTAAACAGATTTCTTGCTAATGAAGAAATGTAGCGGAATTGCTCTGAAGACTATGAAGTAACAAATATTTGACATCCAATAGCAGATGATTAATAAATCATTTTTCTCTAGTGGTGTCGTTAAACAAAATCAAACTTTAGCGTCATATACCTGTTGTCTTAAGCATTGAATGACCGTAGTTTAAAAATTGTCGAGGTGTCGTCAAATGTTTCATTAATTTTCTTATCTTTACGTCCAAAGTCTTCACATTTGTGATAATAGAAATTGATGACAGTGTTCAATAAACACAAATATTATATCAGTTAATTGGCTGGGCCCTGTTCCACGAAGCGATCTTAGCCCTAAGATTACCTTAAGCGTATAGCTACCCTATGCACTTAAGTTGATCTTAGGGCTAAGATCGCTTCGTGGAACGGGGCCCTGGTTACCATCAGTGACAAATAATTTAGCCAACCAATGTACTGGAAAATTTAATCTGAACAACAAAACAGTTATCACATTCAAAATCGTATCTGTAAACAAGGTAGAGTCAAATATATGTTTTGACAAGGTCTGATCACAACAAGTTATAGCCAGTCAATAATACAGTCTAGCAAAATATTTTACCTGAACAATTAGTATAGGCTCTGAGGCGTCTGCGGCTTACGTTTTGGGCATATACATCATATACATAGAGAATAATAAATGAGTGTCCGTTAGATACTATTTATCTCACGAGTTGTTTTAATAGAGAATAATAAATGAGTGTCCGTTAGATACTATTTATCTCACGAGTTGTTTTAATAGAGAATAATAAATGAGTGGCCGTTAGATACCATTTATCTTACAATTAGTTGTTTTAAAACGTATCTAACGAGCGAAAGCGAGTTTGATACGGTTTTAGTTTTAGTTTTAGTTTTTAAACAACGAGTTGTAAGATAAATGGTATCAAACGGACACAAATGTATTATTATATTTCTTACATATCCCCTCCCCCCAAACCCCCCCCCCAAAAAAAAAAAAAAAAAAAAAAACTCAGGTTTTAAACAAATTTTAACTTCTTTTTCCACTAAAAGTTATTTACAGCCTTTGCACTTGTAGCTAACTTACACGTCACAGACACATGTTTGTCAGGTTAACTATACGTCACAGTGTAAACGATTTCGATCGTGCTGTTTTTTCATTGGATGTATGACATTGGTGACCTGATCATCACCTAGGACCAACCAGTCGTATGTCTTGAAATTTGTTAACACACGTACATGTGTAAACAAGTACGTGTTATGAAAAATAACGAATGATGTTTTCACCAACGGGTGTGTAAAGAGACTATTTCATTACGGCAGGCCGCATGCGTTTTGCAGACTCACGCATCGCACGCATCCAGTCTAGACGTTCTCATTAAAACTAATATACATGTATTTCGATTTTTTTTTTAGCCGTACCGCACGAACGCGCCTCATCTAATCTACATGATCCTTAAAGGGAACACCATTAACGCCGCCGCTGCCACCATCGGTACATCCCCCATCGCCACTATCGTTTCTGCCGTCATCGATGATGTCGTTACTATACTATACGTAGTGAACGGTAGTTTCGCATAAGCCCTGACAAGAGACAAAAGTAAAAGAAAAACTAAATCATTCAAAATTTTTGCTGTATTTAGATTAATATTTGATAGATATAAAAAGCACTAAGCTAACCATACCACGACTAGGAACTCTGAGCATTTTGTTTTCCAAGCTAAGGCTTAATTATAATTTATAATATGGAAAAGCCAATATTTTCAGAATCTCCCCTATCTTAATGTTCCATTCCATACGCCTGTGTACTAATATGATGGAATGTGTTGTTGACGCACAATAGAATTAAAATGAATTTCCTTCTTACTTTTGCGATATAGAACCATTACGTATGGCAAGCGGAGACCGTCTAGTTTATTGACACATTCGGGTCGTATTTAAAGAAACAACCGTTGTTACATTTCAGTGTACATATGTATTATTGTTATGTAAGTTATTACGTTTTTATAGAAACAAATAATTAAAAGATACAGCCTACCTAGAGAGTTTTCTACCCCCCCACCCCCCCCCCCCCAAACCCCCCCTCCAAAAAAAAAACACCCCAACAAAACAAAACAACCCCAACAACAACAACAACAAAAATACCCAAACAAACATAGACACGACAACAACTATCACAAAACAACACATTGTTTGTCAGGGTGTGGAGAAGGAAGGTATTATTATTATTATTATTATTATTATTATTATTAAGGTATTATTATTATTATTATTATTATTATTTATTTTTATTTTATTTTATTTTTTTAAAATTTTATTATTATTTTTTTATTTATTATTTTTTACCTGTATCATTGAGGCATAACAAATATTTTTGGTGTCTCTGGCTCCATTCAACCGAAACACTAGTAACTAAGAATATTTAATAACAATGTGAATAACAATAAGAAGAACAACAAAACCACAATAATTATTATAATTACAATACTAATAATCATAAGAAGAAAAAAAAAGACATTCGAAAGAAACAAAAAGAAGAAAAAGAAAACATTGAAAAGAACCAAAAAGTAAAAGAAAACAGAAGCATAAAAGGAAATAAAACGAAGACCATTATATTCGTTATAGACAAACGGCGCAACCTGAATTACTGTTGTGTGAAAACGTTGCACTAATACGACATATTAAGAAATAGTGCGCTGTACCTACAATCAGGTATGTCACACAATGTGATCGGCCTAGTTAAATGCGACTTCATTTGGTTGACCCAGTCATGGTTGAGTGGCCAGAGAAAAGGTACTCGACATCACACTTTCACCAATGAACAGATCAATGACTGTGTCAAGTGGCATCTGTTCTCCTCGGACACGCCCATCTACCTCCGAGATCCGCCCACCGGTGACGCCCCTTTAATATTTCGACACGGTTTCTCAGCACTGCTGGGTTGAAAGGAATACGACTTTGGTTTTAAATACTAAATAAATGGCACAGTTAGTGTACAGAAAATACAAGTAATATAAATTAATTTATTTTAAAATAATTTTAGTTTAGGTTTGGTTGCATACCATGCGTGTTTTATTTACAAATATAATACTTATTATATAGGGCTAAAATTAAAAAGGTTAAATAAACATATTTTACTGCATATAGTTTATACATAAAGAAATATTTGGGAACCAGTTAACCAATATTGACAACTGAAACAAGACTATAGACATTCAAAACAAAGTAAATACATTAAAAAAAAAAATGTTTTAACTTTTTTTTCTGTTAGGTTTTTTCCGGTAACAATCATCAATGGAAATCTATATTTACATAAATTACTCGTTTTCTTTTTTACTTTAATAAAGATAAAATATTACTTTAACGTTATATACGTTATATACGAAAACGGAAAATGTGTACACGAATATTTATCCAGGTTGGGAGAATTGAAAGCAACTTGATCTTTCATTGTTTTAAAGTTCTTGTTTTTTTTATTTAAGTATCACATGTGAAGCACACAAATTATAAGTGTTAGGTGGCTGAAATGTACAACACTAAAGCGATAGTACGCAATGCCAAGACAGATCCCGCCTCCCCACCCTCTTACAGAAAAACGCCAAGCAAACAAACAAACAAAACAACAACAAAAAGCTATACATGACCCCCCCCCCCCCCAATAAAACACACCCCACAAAAGCTCGCTAAAAAACCCCTTCATGGCTGAATAGTGTGTACTAAAGTTCTTGTGAGCCACTTTATGAATATTAAATAGTAGAGATTAATTTTAAATCGTAAAATTTTTAATAGTAACTGCCAAAGGTTATTTCTTTCTTTATTTATTAATAAAATCGGAGATATTCATAATATTTTACTAAAACTCATACATTAAAAAAAAAAAACAAGTTTTTTTTAAGGGGGCTAAATTTAATTTTAAAATTTGATTTCACAACGAAAGTCACCGCTATAAACAATGCAAAATGGCTGTTATCGTCACTGTAGTTCGATTTAAAGATATCCAATTCGCCGCTTCCATTGAAATTAGCACGATCGAAATTAATGCTCCATGATGCATAAATTAACTACAAACGCAAGCGCTGCAAACACGTTTTAGTTGGAAAAGACGTTTAAATTTGTTTTAAATTTGGTTTTTGACGATAAGTAAGAAACTGATTTCTCTGTATTGTATAAGTTAACTGCAAGCGCAATTTAAATATGTTTTAAATGTGATTTTTGAGGATAAAGTAGGAAATAAAATGATAAGGTACCATACGATTTTAACAGATTACAACTCGTTCAATACGCCTTGAAACAACTCTTCTCGTTGTAAGATAAATGGTATCTAACAGCCACTCAGTAATTATCTACAATTTATTTATTTTTCTGTGTTCATTTAGAGACCTGCCCTTAAAGCGTGGCTGATTTTGAAGTGCCGAACAAAAACGTTCAAACATTTAAGATATTTGTGTATTTAGCAACCACCGCACCTACAACATGTCATGCACGTGTTGCCGTTGTTTCTTCCATGACTTTACAGCACGTGCTGCTAACCGCATAAACCTCCTCGCTCGTACGCACGCGCGGTCACGTGCTATGACGTGACGTTTGTGTCTTACTTCACAATCTTGACACGTGCTCCTAAAACATTAATTTAGCGCGAAACCGTTCCAACTCCGCAATCAACAACCCTGACATACCGTCTAAAAGCTCCGACCGTCGTCCGTGGTTAAAATATATTCAAACTAAACGTCGTACGCTGATAATTGGATAATGTGATGATGATGACGACATAATTTTGAAATTTCGTCCTTATTTGTAACTGGTCCAAGCACGCTCCCATTGCACGCAATTCAGAGTGAATTAAAACGAGAAGAAAACATTCGCTAGACTACGAATAGTTTCTGCTCTTCACATTAAACCGAATAACCTCACCCGTAACCAGTCAATTCGTTTGCGAACATTGGTGTTGCTCGTTGTTACTGAACTCACGCCAGAGGCTTTTTTTAATTTAATTTTTTTATTTTTATTTTTTATAAAGGCGAGCGATCGCGGTCACACGATAGACTTTTTTCTGAATGTGATGCGATAGTACATGACGGAAAAAAGCTTGTTTTGTTTAACGACATCACAAGAGTACACTGATTTATAAATCATCGGCTATTGGATGTAAAACTTCGTTAATTTTAAATTATAGTCTTAGAGAGGAACACACTACAATGTAGCAGTGGCCGTTTTAGCAGTCATTATCTCCGTATCTCGTAAACTGTTGAAGACAATAAAGAAATATATTTCATGTACATAAATATATAAATAAAACAAAGTGTTTTCCCTTGTGTTTGTATTTTGTTTTTTAACAGAAGAACAGAACTGTATTCACTCAGAACACCAAACAGTGTTACATTGAGGTGTTTACAAACATATATATATATATACAATAACAAACCTGTTGTCTGATTATTGAACACAGAGAACTTTTAGTGTTTTTGGTTTTCTTCCTTCTTACCATCCATTCAACTGATTGTTTTTTTCTCGTTCCAACCAGTGCGCCGGTAAAAGTTCATTTATATAGCGCCAAACTCCACACTAATGTATGCTCAAATCGCATTACATAATTAAAATGACATGGTTCAAACAATAACATAGTAAAACAATTGGTAGGATAATACCAAATGAACAAATAAATATGAATTATTATAAATGCTTAAGAGGAGATAAAAAGTCAAACTGGATAATTAAAAGTACTGGATAAACAATTGTGTTTTAAGAAGATTTTTGTAAACGATATAAGCTTTGTGGCATTATTAAGAGTGTCTGGCAGTTCATTCCATTTCTTCACAGCACTCACACTAAAGGAACGGGAGCCAAACGACTTAAGCTTCCATCCTGGAACAGCCGATAAATGTTGCTGGCCAGAACGAAGATACCTAGACGATTGATAGACCTGTAGGAGCTCACACAGATACATAGGAGCAGTTCCATGGACGCACTGGTATGCAATGGAAGAAATCTTATAGTCCACTCGTCCTGGGATTGGTAGCCAGTGAAGAGTCTTTAACAAAGATGATGGACTTGTGTCTTTAGACGATCTTGTAACCATGCGTGCAGCCTTATTTTGAATACGCTGTAACTTCTGTGTGTAGTCTTTCGGGATACCGACAAGAAGACTGTTGCAGTAGTCCAGGCGTGATAAAATCAACGATCTGGCAAGAGCAGGTGCAGATTCCAGTATCAATAGGTGCCGTATGCCTCCGATTATCGTTATACAAATCAGTGAATTTGAACATACATGTACTAGGGTATTTTCTAAAATATTGTGGAATCTACGTTTTTTTTCGTATGTCATCGTACAATGGAAAGACAAGTACAAAATGATATGTCGTCTATTATGTATGTACTAGATGTGATCCGTGATACGCACGGGAAAGGTTAGTTGAGGTGTCGTGGCCTTATACTGGGATTTCCCCCAACACTATGACGGCAGTGTAGATAGGCAGTCTTCATTAGCCGAGGCTACATACACGACCACCGTGTATATAGCCAGTTCTATGATAAGTGACAAAGATGGCGACGTCCACTGTGGTTGTATTTATGGAATTCATCTTTATGAGCAATATTTAGTAATATGTGTGTTCGATAGTCGACTGAATCTGAGCGCAAAAAGATCCTTACAAAGTGCAGCATTGGGTTAGTACAAAAAAAGTTGTTGGTAGTGCAGATCAAAATAGGAGAAACGGCCAGAACGATCAAAATATGTTAAAAAGGCCTTGGTATTATAATATAGATTATTATGTAATACATAGTGTAGAGAAGTGCTAGCAAATAGGAAAAATAATTGTGCCTAATTCATTTGTTTTTCAAAAGCACCCGTCAGTGGGCCCATTGGGCTATTTCTCGCTCCAGCCAGTGCACCACGACTGGTATAACACAGACCGTGGTATGTGCTATCCTGTCTATGGGATGGTGCATATAAAAGATCCCTTGCTGCTAATCGAAAAGAGTAGCCTATGAAGTGACGACAGCGGGTTTCCTCCCTCAATATCTGTGTGGCCCTTATCCATATGTCCGACGCCATATAACCGTAAATAAAATGGGTTGAGTGCGTCGTTCAATAAAACATTTCCTTCCTTCCTTTTCAAAAGCACTAAAACATGTTTCAGTAAATCTCAGTTTAATATAACAGATTCGGGATGTAGTACCAAACTCTGTTTACATGCTCTATCTATTTACCTAACTTAAGGTTCGTGCACGGCCGTCTTGGGCACAAGTTCAGGTAAAATCAGAAAATTTGCTGTAACCCAGAAGTCGTACAGATACCTTCATCATGTTTCACGGGATATTCTTATGGTTTGATATTACTAACATACTGCATGTTTCGCCAGTTTTTATTTCGGGACTTTACAATGCCTTATAATGCTAATACGGAAACCTGACGATAGAACAACCATAAAAATTAGCCCCCCCCCCCTCCCCACACTTTGAAAATCCGTCATACGGGCCTGTGTTTTTGAAGTGTTTCACAGTAGCCGAAAAAAAAAAAAAAAAAAAAAAAAAAAATATTTACGCACAGCCGCGTCCTTTTAATAAATTAAAAATTAAACTCGCGTATTTATCATACAAAATGTATAGAAATAATAGCACTTGTATACTGGCAAGATGGAACTCGTTTACCACCTGAATTATTCTCTTAAGCACTCGCTCGAGAAATAAAACAAGTAACAAACACGCTTCATAAGGTCCGTTCAACGTACCCACTGATGTCATAATCTTTATTTATTAAATAGTTTTAATATTGTTCGTTTGATCCAGAACCCGTTATGTAGTGACAATTATAAGGTAGAGGAAAAGCTGAATAATTTTTATTCTTACAAAACGTTTGATTAAATAAAAGTCCTAAATACATTAATGCTTGATCGAACGTTTATAAATTCCATATGTTAAAATTTAATTGTCTGGTTTCTTCTGAAGAAAGCCGTCAATTAAATAGCGTAATATTTTTTATCTTTAACAAAAGTGCTTAAAATTATGAAAGGAAATGTACTTTTAATTTTCCCCAGTTATGTAAAGAAATACACCTTAAATGAATTATCGAACATCAAGGTTACACTTGTTATTAGCCTATTTTATTTTATTCCGTTTCTTCTTTCTGAAGAACTGATTGGCCATATATATCATGTGACACTGTTCTCGCAGAAATGTCGCAAACATTAGAGGTGAAGGGTTAGTTAGACATATAATATATCCCACATCGTCTAAATTACCTTAAAAATAGCTTTTAATTTGTTTATTTAATACGATTTAATGGCAAGAATGCGTATTATTCTTCTCAAGTGGATTTCAAACAAATTTTCCATGTTCCCGAGAACACACGACTTCTTGAAACGAGCGAAGTGAATGATAAATGGCGCCGACGTGTATCTTACCGTATTGGGAAAGTGATTAACTGCCACTATATATGAAAGTGAATGCTAAATACTGCCTGTTAAATGGGATATAAAAGAGACAAGCACTCCAGAACTGGTAGGACAATTGACGACGTCACGTATTAAAGATGTCGATTACAATTTCCGCCATTCATCGTCTGCGAATTTGCCAGTTAACCCGGGTCGGCTGGCCGATACATTTCAGAAACGAAATGAACAATATTTGATTAATACTGGTCCCCTTTCAAAAACACTTTGTTTGCAGAACTCTGCATTAACGAAAGGTGCTTTGTCGGACTCAAAAGAAGAACCAGGTGCCATTTTAAATACCGTTTTGCGAAGAAGGAGAAGAAAACAAAAAACAGTAGGAAAAAAATAGCCGTCTTGTTTCGCCCACGCCTTTATGGCGTAACAATGAGGGCAAAACTCGCCGAAGAAAAGGACGTATGGATGTTTTTCCTTCCTTGAAACGTGCGCAAAGAGTCAAGTCGATTGAAATCTCAAATCTTTTTCGCCTGACAAAAAGACATCACGACCTCTTTTATAAATCCCCGAGTCGGGAGTCGCTCACAAGGAAAACAAATTTTGTCCCACGAACAAAGTTCAAGATCGGTTACGTCCGCCGCCATTCACGAGAGTGCTCTAAACGTCATCGGCACTTGCCGGCGCGCGCCGGACACGTGCAGCGCACGAGCGCTTGAACCGCATCGACTAAAATTCGTTGTTTTCAAACTGATAATTGACACGGTCATCCACACGCTGGGTGTGAATACTGTAACATCATCGCGGGTTTTGTATCTAATGAACAGCGAGACACCAGTAGACTCTTGACCAATTTTCACATCGTCTCTTCTCACGCCGATCAATTCTATAGCTACATTATACCGAATTGTCGACAAAACAGTTAATTAAAAAAATATCGATTCTTTTGTGGGTAGAGGAGGAAGGAGACTGAATCAAAAAGAGAGCAAGAAACTTTAGCATGCACTACTTCATCAAAATTTTGAAGAAAATACCCCTTTTTTAACATGTAAAAGAAAATTATTTAAGTTGTAAGCGTGCACTCTGATTAAACTTCTACTCAAAATTATATCTATTAATTATTAAATTGAAAAATAATTAAAACATAAGTAAGGATTAATCCAGAAAAGAGTACATAGAAATAACTAAAATATCTTTCTGTCTGATTGACATTTAGATTAGAAAAAGAAAAACCTCCACTGTTTTTGTTGTTGTTTAGAAGGTTCAGAATAAAAGTGATAATTTTTATTAATGGATTTTATTATATTTATTTTAATAAAATTGAATAATTTCATTGCATTTCGTACAAGTGGGCATCAGTAAGCCTATATTGTATTTTAGGAATATATCACTACAAAATATTTAACTTGTGTCAACTCATTAAAGGGAAGGGCGGGACGTAGCCCAGTGGTAAAGCCCACACCTGATGCGCGGTCGATCTAGGATCGATCGCCGTCAGTGGGCTGTTTCTTGTTCCAGCTAGTGCACCACGACCGGTATATCAAATGCTGTGGTATGTGCTATCCTGTCTGGAGGATGGTGCATATAAAAGATCCCTCACTAATGGAAAATGTAGCGGGTTTCCTCTCTAAGACTATATGTAAATATACCAAATGTTTGACACCCAAAAACCGATGATTAATAAATCAATGTGTTCTAGTGGTGTCGTTAAACAAAAAAACTTTAAACAAAACAAACATTAAAGGGATGAATCTGGATTTGTATTTCTTGAAAATGTTTCTGGCTAACAAAGTCTTTTAACTATTAAAATTACAAATTTCACTAAAAGCAGGGTAAAGGTACTACAAGAGTACATTAGTTAATTAATCAATCATCGGCTACTTGATAATTCTGGCATACAGACTTAAGCGGAAACACGCGTTTTCCATTAGTAGCAAGGCATCTTTTACGGGCAGTTCAGCGAGATAAAAAAAGACATTTGAAAAAGAAAAAAAAACCCCACCCCGGACATTCCACCCTATTTTTCTGGGGAACGGACAACTTCTCGTTACGGTCATGACAAAGCGAGTCGTAATATCTGACAGAATCGGCTTAATGGCCATTATAATAGTTGTGGTATGGTTACAAGTCGTCAGTTTTAAACATAAGCGTACGAGACGGGGGGGGGGGGGGGGGGGGGGGGGGGGGGGGGAGAGGAGTGGGGGTTAGTTGTAATCCAAAATTAGTTGTAATCCATGTATAAATGTGTAGAGATTCGTTTGCAACCCTATATCGCTGTAGTGTTTGGTAGTAATGTTAACATGATTAAATGTTGATATGCAGATTCGGGCATTTTTAGTTTAATTCGGGCCAAAGGCACCTTGTCCTCCCCCCCCCCCCCCCCCCTACAAAAATGGAAGCCCGTATGCCTATGATCTTAAAGCTCCATTCACACGCATACAAATTTATTTATTATTCTCCCATAAATCACAATGGTATTTGGTTGATTGTGATTATATTAGTAATCATTTAGTGAATATTTATGTCAATTTTCGCCGTGAGGAAAAAAATCGTGAGTGCAATACAGTCATGTAAGGCTGTGTGAAAAAGAACAAAAGGTTTCTGAACTGTGCAGAGATTTTGTCTAGATGCTGTCATATTTAAAAACGGACAATATAAAATGATAATCCTGTCTAACCAAGTAAGAATGCGCATGTGTATTTTTTTCTTTCACAAACTACACCAGTAGTCCAGTCTGTAAAATGAAATGAGCTGTCCGCATGCATATTATACGGATTTAAGGACCTTATTTCTCTAAAAATGGATAATAAATGAAATTTACATTAATTGTTAGAAACCAAATCTAGCTATCGCATCACCTTAACTGAACCATGATAGAGTGAAGTCCATATCATCCCTCTCGGTTGCCATAGTTCAGTTATTTTTACAAAATGTCATTAATAAATGGAGTATGGTGATTATGAAGATAGTTGATACTACCAAATCAAATCCCATAGACGACAATAGTAACATATGTGGCTAAAACTCCTACCTGCAACGTATCAACCGACATAAACGCCACGGATATAAATACTACCACCCCTTACACTTAAAGTGAATCAGAAAAAAATGGGGGTCAAGCTGCTCGTTTCTGAGATAACGGGTAGCGTCTATGACTACCCTAGTTTCGCACAAAATTCGAGTACTTTTTTTTACAGGTACCCCATACATGTTTCAAGCACAAGGCTACTTGACACATTGGTACTAGATGAAATAAAATTGCACTTTTTTTTTTACCCAGATGAAACTATTATTTTTTACAACCAACACGCTCACATTTATAACCAATCACAGGACTTGTGGTGTTCACTTCTCTATCAAAAGTTCGGTGCACCTCGAACTTTGACCCAGCCGGAAGTTATTTGGTTTAGTACTACCTATAGGGACAAATCAAATTATTTTTGTTCAGGTAATACTTTGTTAGACCATTGAATAGGTCAGTGGTCTGTGACAATATGCCTTTAAGCGTACACATGACATTATTTACACACATGGCAAATCTACTCATATACAAAAATACATTTGCACGACCTTCGGACTCAATGCAAATTTGCTCTTTGTGTAAAAAAAATTGCACATTACTGGTTTATGCAAAAGAAGAAGAAAAACAACCTTTTAAAAAAGATACATCCCACTTCTGGCGCTCTCTTGTATTGCTGTAAACTTCTTGCTTTTAAAACATTAATGACACTTTAATTCTCTAAACAGATTTCTCTTCTTCCGGACGTTTGTCTTGTAAATCTTCCAAACAAACTGGTTAATATTATTAGGCCAGACTATTATTATGAGCGTCGATCTTTATCAGGGGGACACGATGCGTGTGTCAAAAAAATTCCAAAGGAGAGATTTGTCCGTGTTTTGTACGGTAATCCCTATCTGTCAGAACCCATTAACTCAGACACTCGCGACGACTATAATTTGGTACGCCTTCAGACTGACATGGGCACGGTTCGACCTCTCGTCTGCACCAAAACTGCCAAAGAAGGAGTCGTCTATACCGTTGACGTGGAAGCGGCGAATTAATCCCCATCAGATAACCGGATCTGTTTAACCCCGTATTGAGGCGGCAAGAAAATAATATTGAATTTGACAAAATTATTGCTCCATAATCTGCAACCCTATCAAATGTATTTCGAGACTGAACAGAAGTTACCACCTATTAAGGCCCTGAAGTGTTTACGTGCCCTCAGTGAAGCGGAGCTATCTTGATCTACCCTTTAAGACATATTTGGAAATAATGCTCTATTTTTTCCTCTTTTCTTTTCAGTCCAATTTGATTTATAAACTGGTACGTGAATTGCATGAGAATACGGCAGCTTTTTGGTGCTCCGTCCGTGATTGGGGGAAATCACCACTGGGTGAATAGTCTGATGATGCGAAGTCAAGTATGTCAAATTAAACGCAAAATCGAAAGTAAAAATCGAAAGAAAAAGAAACAAAACAAAAATACAGTTATGAAAATAGCGAAAGCGATGGAAAAGTGGTCAAACGGTGCAATGACCTATTCGAAACAGTGGAAAACGCCCACCATTAGATCATTAAGGAACAAAAGAACGAAATAATGAAATATTCGTTATATGGTACACTACACGTCATGTAACTATATGCCCGAGTCTCTGATATAGGAGGGTAAAACGTAGCCCAGTGGTAAAGTCAATGGGCACATTGGGCTTGTTCTCGTTCCAGCCAATTCTCCAGAACTGGCGTAACAAAGGCCATGGTATGTACTATCATGTCTGCCGGATGCTGCATATAAAATATCCCTTACTGCTAATCGGAAAGATTAACCCAATATGTGGCTGCAGCGGGTTTCCTCTCTCATTATCATTGTCCTTAACCATAAGTCTGACGCCATGTAACCATAAATAAAATGTGATGAGTGCGTCGTTAAAACATTCCTATTTTCCTTCCTTCCTTCTGATACAGGATAGCACATCCCGTGGTCGTAAACAGAAACTGTGTTGAACTGAAATCAGATCAGTTAGTGTAAGTAATGAGTTGCTAGCCCTAAACAGGGGCATAGGCGTACGATCTCCCATTTTTGTAGAGGGGCAGGCTGTTTTTGCCCTAATTAAATAAAAATGCCCGAAAATGCCTGAATCTGGATAAGAGCATTTATTCATATTAACATTACTGTCAAGCAGTTATATAGGGTTGTAACCGAATCCTTACGTATTTTAACCTGTATTACAACTAGTAGTCTGGGTCGAATGATTCAAATACATGGTAAAATGTCACAAACGGTAAGTATATGAAAATATTTATATATAGTTATGTAAAACCACAGTGTAAAGAGCTGTTGGGGAAAAGTATAATACAATACATACAATCAAGTTAATTATATTTTAAAACTTTGTATAGAAGTTAAAGTGTTTTCATAGTCATCAGAGGAAACCCACTACATTTTTCTTAATACAGCAAAGGATCTTTTATATGCAGTTTCCCACAGACAGGAAAGCACATACGACGACCTTTGTCCAGTTGTGGTGCACTGGTTGGAACGAGAAAAACCCAAATAAGTTGAGGTGGTTTGATCCTGCTACGCAAGCACCTAATGCGAACACTCAATCGACTGAACTAAATCCCGGCTGTAATGTAAATTTAAATACGAATATAATTAGTTGCTAATGTTCCACAAACAAATACTTTTAAATACAAGTAAAGAAAATGAGGACAAGATGTTTTTGAAAGACAAACGGATGAATGGACAGACATTATTTCTTTTGTGTATTATCAGAAAGAAAAGTATTAAAAATATGTATCACTAACGTTACATTGCAAACTATATTACACCCCCCCCCCCTCCCACACACACACACCAAACTCCGCAACATAACACAAGGCAGATTTTCCTTAAACCTTATCAATGACAACTGTTTTAAACATTGGTCATTTATATATCAGAAATATCAAAATATGAAGAAAAGAAATCCTTAAAAATAAATTACTAGTTCAGGCAACCTGGGTTTTTTTTAACGAACTCACGAACGACACATTTGAGAAGTGTATAGGCGGACTGATAACACGGATTTACCACTTATGCAACACAAATCGTAGGAAGTATTTTTAATGCATGTACTCAGTGTAAAAAAAACCCCAAAATATACAAATTGTTTTCTAGAGAAGCAACACAATATATTTTTTCCCCGATTTTTCATCTTTACCCTTTACTGTTTTTATTTTAACAAAGAAAATTTCTTAATAACTGCGAACCGATTAAGGTAAAAAGAAACCCACATAATGTTCTTTGAAAAGATATTCAAAAGTTGTTTCTTTTTAGTCTTTGTTTTTGTCACTGGGACTTTCCTAACATAAGAGCAGATGTGCTAAAAGGACCTTGATTCTTACCAATCGCCTGGAAAAAAAACAACACGGAAGAAATGTTTCAATCTAGTGAAAGTTTTTTTTTCTTTCTCTCAATGTGGTGAAAATGTGCGCAACAATTTAACAAGCTCAACCCTTTTATCATTCCTACCACCATTGCTGTTCTGTTGTATCGGGTGGGAGGCTACATAAGCTCGCTGCGGGGGGGCGCCGAATTCTCCCGAATGCGAACACTACAGGCAATTGATATCATGCACTTTTTATGGCCAATTTATGGCAGTAAAGGAAAGTGTGATAAAACTGGGATCGTTCATGCGGAGTTTATTTCGCGCTCGTTAAGGATTATTTTTGCAATATTAAATGGTTAAATTCTTAACGCACAAAACGCAGAATCAGAATCCATCTTTTGAGTGACGCTCCGAGAGCCCGAGTAATTCTTGTTCCAAGTTGTCGAACACAGATGGCCCAGTCCATAAAAAGATACGGACCGATGAGTGCGCCTTGCCGACCCGTACTATGCTGACCCGCTCCGTCAAAAATAAGGAGGCAATACAAAAAACAAAAAACAAAAACAAAACAACCCACGAAAATACCCCCCTCTCTCCCACGTAAACGATTATGTGATTAAGCCATTTTAGGACTATTATAAATATTAAATAACGCTGATTGAGTGGCTAATTATTATTATTGTCACCTGCATTACAGGTGTTTGAAGTTACAAATGGATAAGTGAAAGTGGTGTTTAAAGCGAAAATAGTTACAGTGAATGATTTTCTGAATGTACATGTATTAACTCTTTATGTGTTCAGTGATCAAAACTTTTTTATTTATTTCGTTTTGAATTTGTTATGTGGTATTTTGTATAAGGGACGATGAAAGTTTTGTATAATTTGACACAAGTACATTTGTAACTGCATACAAAATTGAAAACAAAAATAGATAAATAGATAAACAAACAAACAAACAAATAAGCAAACAAGCAAGCAAGCAAAGTTAGTGGGTACGTAAGTCAATAAGTTAAAAAGTAAATTAAAGTGTGGTATCTCAAATCGGGCACGGCGGAGCGGTGTGTGTGTGTGTGTGTGTGTGTGTGTGTGTGTGTGTGTGTGTGTGTTTGTGTGTGTGGAGGTTTTTCTCTAGTTCCCCAATAATTCTGAATAAAAATATTATTAGTTGTTTAAGACAGGAATGAATTTTACTTGTAGAATACAGGAAATTGCATTACAGGACATCTAGATTTCAACATTTTATGAGGAAGCATACCCCCAAACCACTTAGAAACTTTGGTTTGCTCCTGCGATCTCAGTCAGATCCCCCACTCCACCTCCCGCCGTGCCTGCAAATTAGATATAAAACTTAAAGCTTTATGTGTACAAAGTATTTAAGAAATATGGACATGCTGGTGCTGTAGCACGTCGTGTTGATAATGAACCTGGTGGTGGTGAGGGTGGTTGTGGAGATGATGATGATGATGATTATGGTGGTGGTGATGGTGAGGGTGGTAGTGGTGATGATGATGATGATGATGGTTATGGTGGTGGTGGTGGTGGTGATGGTAATTGTGGTGGTGGTAGTGATGATGCTTATGGTGGTTGTGGTGATCATGATGGTGATGATGGTGATGATGATGATGATGATGATGATGATAGTAATGGTGGTGGTGGTGATGATGGTGGTCGTGGTGGTAGTGATGATGCTTATGGTGGTTGTGGTGATGATGATGATGATGATAGTAATGGTGGTGGTGGTGATGATGGTGGTGATGGTGATGGTGGTAGTGATGATGCTTATGGTGGTGGTGGTGATCATGAAGGTGATGATGATGATGATGATGATGATAGTAAAGGTGGTGGTGATGATGATGATTATGGTGGTGTGGTGGTGGTGGTGGTGGTGGTGGTAGTGATGATGATTATGGTGATTGTGGTGATGATGATGATGATGATAGCAATGCTGGTGGTGGTGATGATGATGATGATGGTGGTGGTTGTGGTGACCATGATGGTAGTAATATTGATGGTGGTGATAGCGGTGATGATGATGGTGGTGGTGGTGGTGATAATAATGATAATGGTGATGACGATGATGATGATAAGGGGTTTTGGTGATTATGATGATAATGATAATAGTGGTGATGGTGATAAGCATGATTGTACGGATAATGTAGGTGGTGATGGTAGTGACCATGATGATAATGATGGTGGTGGTGGTGATTGTGCTGATGCTGATTAAGATGATGGTGGTCGTAGTGGTGATGATGATGGTGGAAAGGATAATAGCGGTCGTGGCGATGATGGTGATAAGCGTGATGGCATGATTGTGTTGGTGGATAAAGACGCATATTATTTTGGATTTCCATAACTTACGTATATCTTGGAGTGAATTTTTCGAATGTTTTATAATAGCCAATGTTTTTCCATAACTTACGTATATCTTGAAGGAGTGAATTTTTCGAATATTTTATAATGCTCAATGGTTAATTCAAACAATTCACACTTTAACAATATAACAAAGAAAATAACGCAAGCACACGGAGTTCTCGCGGAGGTGGAATTTAAACTGCTTCGCACGCAGGTACAAAAACGGGTCACAGTAGCCAAAACAAGACCAAGAAAAGAAAAGAAAAGGAAAAAAAAAAAGAGATTAAAATCTAGTTTCACCCACGACATTCAATATGTTGGAAAAAAATAAATAATAAAAAGCCATTTAGCCTTAAACGGCATCAAACGGAAATATCCCATGGACTATAGCAACGCTGTTGATGACAGCAGCTCAGAATAGCTGAGTCACGGCGTGGCGCCGAGTTGTCAATTTCTTCTCGGCGACTTGACAAACCAAAAAGACAAGGTATTTACACTCTGTTTCATTTAGATGTTTATTTCTTCTGCGAATTCAACCTCTGTCATGTGTGACACGGCGAAGACGCGTTTTAAAGGACGCAATAACTGGTGCAGTCGGTACAACCGGGTTGTCGGGTAGACGAGTACCCACCTTTAACAGCGAGCACAACAACACTCGGACGCAAACACCGGAAAATATATCGTTAGCGTCCCACGGCGATATATCACTTTCCCATGCTATTTTATATTTGGCTGTATGTATACAGAGCGCTTGAGATAGCTTAATATTGGGTGATAGACGTTAATGTGGCCGTACGTTTACGGCATTCAGCGTAACAAGAGTCATGATGACGGTTTTTGTCAATTCAATAACTCGGATATGATGCTGTTTTGTAAGCAGTAGACCGTTTTATGTTAGGCTTTATTAACACGTGTAAAGGCTAAGGTTTTTATTATTTTTTAAAACTACTTTAGTTTGATTATCTTGTTTTATAAAGGCCATGGCGCAGTTGTTGAACAGTTAGTTGGAAAATTAAACAAGTTGTAAGATAAATGGTGTCTAATGCTAGTGTCAGACTATCAACTGCCAGCAAAACGTTGGTTAACTTTCTGTTGTCACGACTTTTACGACTGTCCAGTTGCTAGTCTAAACATTCTTACAACTCGATTCTCGTCGTATAACCTATCAGTTGTTAATATGAGTGCACCTGTCGTAAGTCGGGAGTTGGGTGAAATTACAACGCAACCGTTGAGTTGGCCAACTTTCTGCTGGCAGTTGGTAGTCTAATCCTAGCATAACGGACATGGATGTAGTATTCTATTTCTTCCAAATCCTCAAAAAAAAAAAAAAAAAAAAAATTCTATTCCAACTAAAACTTATTTACGGCCTTAGCGCTTGCGTCACAGTGGAGTTAATTTCAGGTTAACCTATACGTCACAGGAACCTTACATATGCTTTTTAATATATTCTAAAAAAGATAAAATCAGAAAAATATGTTAAAATGTTAAACAACTGAAATGAAAGAATATGATGAACAGTGTCCAGATTCCTAGAAAAAAGACATACCAATATATTGTTCTAGAGGTATTTATCACAACACTACATGCATTAACTTCTATCTGTAAGTCATTATATATTTCGTCTTTTCTTTCTCAAGCCACTCTTTCCTTTTTTATTTCTTCCTATCCATTCTTTAGCTCTTTTCCCCTTTACTTCCAGTTTTCACCGTTAACCCATTTATCATAGGATTGTTATGCTTTCAGATATCCATGTTTATTAAAACTATTATAATATAACTAATCTATTAATCTATAATCAAACAAACTTTAACTCAAACTTCATGTGTATAAGTCATATTGTGTAGAGCCATTTGCCATAACAGCTCGCTTGAGGTGATTGCGTCGCAGGATCGAACCACCTCAGTTGATCCGTTCAGCTGATTGTTTTTTTTTATCGTTCCAACCAGTGCACCACAACTGGTCAAAAGCCGTGGTTATGAGCTTTTCTGTCTGTGGGAAAGTGCATATAAAAAATCCCTTGCTGCATTAGGAACACTGTAGCGGATTTCCTCTGATGACTACGAAACAGAATAACCAAATGGTTAATAGCCGATGATTAATTAATCAATGTGCTCCAGTGGTGTCGTTAAACAAAACAAACTTTAACTTTGCCATAACATGACTGTAAGGTAGTGATATCAGGGCAACATCGATGAAACTACCAACTTTGTTCCTGGGATAATAAACGTGCTAAAATATAAGTACATGTATATCACTAGCCCTGGAACAAATAATTATTGACCCATCTGATAAGTTAGCACTGACAAGTTTCTACTAGCCCTTGAACCGATAGTTATTGACTCATCTGATAAGTTAGCACTGACAAGTTTCTACTAGCCCTTGAACCGATAGTTATTGACTCATCTGATAAGTTAGCACTGACAAGTTTCTACTATCCCTTGAACCAATAGTTATTGACCCATCTGATAAGTTAGCACTGGCAAGTTTCTACTAGCCCTTGAACCAATAGTTATTGACCCATCTGATAAGTTAGCACTGACAAGTTTCTACTAGCTCTTGAACCAATAGTTATTGACCCATCTAATAAGTTAGCACTGACAAGTTTCTGTTATTGTTTCTCCAATTTGGAGGCGGGATATAACTCAGTGGTAATGCGCTCGCCTGATGAGCGGTCGGTCTGGGATCGATCACCAAGGCCTATTGACCTATTTCATGTTCCAATCAGTGCACCACGACTGGTATATCAAAGGCTATGGTATGTGCTGTCCTTTCTGTGGGATGGTGCATATAAAAATATCCCTTTCTACTAATGGAAACATGTAGCGGGTTTCCTGTCTAAGGCTATGTTAAAATTACCAAATGTTTGACTTCCAATAACCGATGATTAATAATAAATCGATGTGCTCTAATGGTATTGTTAAACAAAACAAACTTTAACTTTTGTATCCTTCAATCCTAACCTGCTCAACTTTTCTTTCTACTCGTTTTTCAAAATGTGCTTTAAACAAGTTTCACGTGTGGGACATTTAAAAATACCGCTTTGCTTGAGAATGGCTTTTATGGGTGTCAGTTATCAAAATAAGCAAACAAGAAATTGTTGAGAAGACATTTTGGAATTTTGGGGCATTTTATGCAACTAATACGAAAACATATCTCAAAGTATCTGAAATGAATTCCATTTATAGATATGATCCTAATTTAACTTTAATTTCATTTAGATAAAATACCCCCCCACCCCCAACACTTATAGGCGTTGTCTTTTGACAACAGATGGGCTCTCTCTCTCTCTCTCTCTCTCTCTCTCTCTCTCTCTCTCTCTCTCTCTCTCTCTCTCTCTCTCTCACGTCGTCTATCAACCTGTTGTTAAAGTAAACGCTGGTCGCCCTCTCGTGATAACAGTCTGTGAGCTCATCCATTATTTATCATCGTCTTCACAGCAGACTAATCTCTCTCTCTCTCTCTCTCTCTCTCTCTCTCTCTCTCTCTCTCTCTCTCTCTCTCTCTCTCTCTCTCTCTCTCTCTCTCTCTCTCTCTCATTATCTCACATTGACTATCAACCTGTTGTTAATTTAAACGCTGGTCGTTCTCGTGATGACAGTCTGTGAGTTCATCCATTATTTATCATCGTCTTCACAGCAGACTAATCTCGCCTGATCATCTCCGTATTCACGGTGCACGCATCCTTTGTAAATCCGCCGTACAAATCACGTTTGTTGCAGGGCATTCAAACCACGTCATAGCGGATGGCTTAATACGCGGACTAAAGGTTCATATAGACGGGATGCGGCACGTGCGTGCGGTCCGACTGTTGCTTCTGTTGCCTCTGCGGCTTGCGTTTTGGGTATATAGACCATATATGATTATTTCTTTTTGGCTGGCTGCATGCGTTTTGCAGACGCACGCATCGCACGCATTCAGTCTAGACGCTCTCTTTCAAACTGATGTATTTCCATTTACTTTTAGCCGGACCGCACGAACGCGCTGCATCCAATCTCTATGAGTCTTACATGTTCACTTCGATGTGAACTGTTAGTGTATATTAGCTAATTTCATTATAATAACTAACATATTAACCGTCAAATAGGCAGTATCATTACCTTGAAGTGTAAGTTAAAAACACTTCAATCCAATATTTTGCAATAATTATAAGGATTTTGTGTAGGGTACACACGCACAACTTCTAAAATGAATCATTTCATTTCAGCTTATTTTCGTGCTTATATCAAATTAAGGTTCAAGCACGCTGTCCTGGGCATACACCTCAGCTATCTGGGCTGTCTGTCCAGGACAGTGGGTTAGTTGTTAGTTAGTTAGTGGTTAGTGACAGAGAAGAGGGTGTAGTGGCCTTACACCTATCCATTGATCCCTTAAGAACCTGCTCTGGGTTGGAGCCGGTACCGGGCTGCGAACCCTGTACCTACCAGCCTATAGTCCGATGGCTTAACCACTACGCCATCGAGGCCGGTCTCTAAAATGAATCGAAATATTTAAAAATAACCGGATATTTAATGACAAGGTTTTAACACACGTAAAAACCTATACTAATCGTACGCTGGCTTTGATGCACAAATTATTTTGTTAAGTAACATACTGGAGTAAACATTTTCCCATGCACTAAACTGTGTAACGTAGGTGGAAAGGCTTATTGGTATTATCTGTGGTGCATCATGTCTATAGCAGAAGAGAGAGAGAGAGAGAGAGAGAGAGAGAGAGAGAGAGAGAGAGAGAGAGAGAGAGAGAGAGAGAGAGAGAGAGAGAGAGAGAGAGAGAGAGAGAGAGAGAGAGAGAGAGAGAGAGAGAGAGAGAGAGAGAGAGAGCGAGAGAGAGCCAAAACAATTGTTTAGAACAATCGATTGAATTACGATTCTTCGTAACATCGCGGGCCTAATTCACAAAGCTCTCTTAGACGATATGAAGCAAAATCGCATCGCTTTCACAAGTCTTTTTACTTTTCAATGCGGGATCGCAAAGCTGCGAGAGTTAAGGCGCTAAATCTCCTCTTTTAAAAGAATATAATCCTGAGTAGATCCCAAATGAGGAGCTCATTCCAATCTCGGATTTTAAAGTACATTACACATATAATCCTCGTAAATCCACTTTTTAAGGAATGAATATACGAATTTATTTCTTTTAAATAATTTGAGGTAATTTAATATATTGACCGACTGGGCGTTTCTGGGTAGATTACCTATTTTACAGTGCCGAAGTAATAACGTAGCAGATGTAAATAATACTACAGGACTCGAGCTTTCATGGGGCCCGGTGTTCAACTCCCCACGGGTGTTGGTTGGTTTTGTTTTTGTTTTTTGTTTGTTTTTTTATTGGTTTTTTTTTGTTGTTTAAAATTTTTTTTAATTACACATTACAATTATTAGGCCTATTGACTTCTATTTTATTGTTGTCCTTAGTTTGTAACCATTGTAAAAGATTTTTGGTTATATCGATATCCATGTTCTAAGCAAGAAAATGTAGGTAAACTGTAACTTTAATAATGTAAAAAAGATATATTTTATAAAGACAAAACAAACTTTAACTTCATGAAACATTTTTAAATTTTGTAGTTTACTTACATTTTCTTGCTGAGAATATGAATACCTGTATACAGGCGCGGATCTAAGGGTGGGTTACAGGGGTCACATGATCCCCTACCCCTTTGAAAACGTTAATATATTATTCATATAGGTGCAATATTGAAACATATGTTGCATTAAAATAAATGATGTAGGCCTACTTTAGTTTAGACTCAACACATTAAAACCCCCGCCTAATTTAGGAATCCTCTTAAAATTATGCTAAATCGACTTTTTTTTTGTACGTATATTTCGTAACAAACCATAGATACTCGCCAATGTAGAAGAAAACAATGATAGTATTCCATACCTGCCAGATCACCCATGCAACATTTCAATCGTATTTCGACATTTCCCGTTAAGTTACGAAAATTGCCGGAAACATCAAAAACCGTTTGACGTGACGTCAACAATGCTTTAACGTTTTAATTATTATGCTTATTGGCGTCAAAGCGATAGTACTTACCTTTCTTTGTAACATAGTTTACCTTCAGAAACGTGCGAACAGAATCGCTGTTTGACATTTTATAAGCATATTTATTTTTTATTGTGTATAAATATGAAATGTTCATGGATCTAAATATTACCTAATGACGACTGCTAACTACTGTGTTGAGTGGATATGTCACTAGAAGTACCGGTAAGACTGTTTTCTTAAATGCTTGTTTGACTGATGATATGTTTATCAGGATCGTTGAAGTTGGAGAGCGTGGGTAATGGCGTAGCCAGTATTTTATTTTGGAGGACCACCAACATGAGTGGTGTGGGTAGTTGCGTAGCGACGAGGTGGGGGGGGGGGGGGGGGGGGGGGGGGGGGGGGGGGGGGGGTCTTGCACGGGGGCAATGGCCCCAATCACACCTTTAAATAGTTTTTTTTACAGTATTAAATTTTATAAAATAAAACATACATATATAGTGTGGGTCCTCCCCCCACCACCCACCCCCCCAATATAAAATCTTGGCTACGCCAGTAGGCGTGGGGAGCACCCACACTATCAACAGGCAGCATTTAATGTGATCAACAGGCAACATTTAATGTGATCAACAGGCAACATTTAATGGAGAAAAAACCGAGATGTGATTCTTTGGGGTGGGGGAATAACCCCCAGGCCCATATCTGTCTACGTCAGTGTATTTGGGGAAATTCGGAAATAAATAAGAAATTAATATTATTAAACACTCTTATAGAGAGGGGAGAGCACCAAGAACTGCCCTCAAGGGACTGCAAGGTCTGGACTTGACCCATAGGGCTGGTGTTGGGAGCGCAACCCCTCAAACAATGTAATTGTCAGCTTGGTATTTCTTATAGGCTAGGATGGATATCCTTAATACCCTTTTTAAGTGTTGCGTCACCTCCTTAGAAACATATTTTAACCGTCCTATCTGTTGTGACAATACAAATACGCAGAATTTCTGATCCCCACTTCCCCTTACGCCAACTACATAGCCTCTCTCGTTGTGACCCATACGCGGTTTCATGCTGGTATTTAGAGAATAATATATGAGTGCCGTTAGATAACATTTATCTCACAACGAGTTGTTTTAAAATGTATTTAACGTGCATTATATAAGCATTTATTTTCACTCCAAAATTGAGAACATTTCCGTCTCAGTTTTTTGCTATATGACCGCATCTGGCTGTAGTACCTGTCCGAACAGGTGGCTCATTAACCGATTCACTCCGGCTGTCTCTTACGTTATACACCCATGTCCCAAAAGGTCGGTACACAATATTACAAAATAATATGGACAAAATACAGCCAGAAGGCTTACCATTGAACATATATATTGTTTTAATTCTTCACCATTTCCTAGAAGTGAATATGTGAACCATAACATGTTTCACATTTAGGAACTATATTGGATGAACTCTCACCAGGAAGTGATCAGGTTTTAAGCAAATTTTAACATCTTTATCGACTAAAAGATATTTACAACCATTTGCACGTGTAGCAAACACATGATTGTCAGGTTAACTATACGTCACAGTGTGATCGATTTCCACCGTGCTGTTTTTTAATTTTTATTGGACGTATGGCATTGGTGACCTGGTCATCACCTAGGAGCAGCCAGTCGTGAAATTGTTAACACACGTACGTGTGTAAACAACTATGTGTTACCAAAAATAACGCACGGTGTTCTCCCCAACAGGTGTGTAAGAAATCCAATTCATAAGCGTACGAGACGGTGTTGGGGGAAAATCCTCAAATTATGGCAAAAACAATAAAAATATTGGGAAAACATTAACTGGTCTAAAACCTTTCAATCTGATTAAAATTAGCTCTACTGGTCTACCAGTAGATCTAACAGCATTGCGTGGACTCCCATGTCCAGGTGACATTTCATCCATAAATAATTTAAATATCGACCAATTACACTTCGCCTTTTGTAGCGTTATTCTGGAGCATACAAATTCTAAAAATATCGGGCGAGACTATTTATGCAATAGGCGAACTTGTTAGTCAATTTCAACATTAAAAAGCAGAGGGGAAAATGCAGTAATAGACTCTGGATTGTATACTAGTATAAACAGATTTTATGGCTATACCATCACGGTTTTTTTTTTTTCGTCTTAAAAGGAATTTTATATAAAAAAATTTATACTGAAATTAGTTTCCGGCATACTTCGTAATTCACCCGAATCATTTCGTATACCCTTGGCATAATCCCGAATGTTTTCAAATTCTTTTCAAATCACTGGCATGATTTTGCAAGTAAGGTTTTGATTGGTCGAATGAAAGACCAACTGGACATGAGCTCAAACGGGGTGCTGTTAGATTCACAGGTAATAGTAATTAACCAGTGGAGCTAATTATAATTAGATTGGAAACCTTTTCACCTAGTTTTCCCCTAATTCTACCCACAATATTAATCGTAGTCCATGTAAAAATGCGTAGTGATTCGTTTGCAACCCTATATAGCTGTTTGACAGTGTGACGGCACATGCGCTTAAATTTGTTTCGCCTGTGGCGATTTTAATTGTGTTAGAGGGCCGTGTGCAGTTTATTGCCCGTAGCCCAGGTGGGCAACTTGTTACGTAATACTTCGCGCGATCGGACATTCCAATATGCACTTAGTCCAGCTGTGGAGGCCATGTGGCGAGTAGTTACGTAATACCTCTGCGAGTGCGGTTTCGACGACCGTGATTTGGCGACGATGGCGTCAGTAAGTCTGACGATCAGATATCGAGGAGAAACATTTGGAAGGCGTCCAGGAGGAACGTAGTCCGTTTGGACTGGTAAATATTTTATTTCTGCTCTGTGTATAACCTTGATGTGATTGATGTGACTTTAAATATTTTGATACTGTATTATACCAATATTCTTTAGACAGGGTCTTCGGTCATCTGACGAAGTAAATCGTAGACTTTTTGTTCTAATTTTATACGAGTTTGGTAATATAAAGCTTAGCCAGTCATCCTAGACGACCTAGGTAACACTGTAGGTTATTGTCTTTATTGTGATCGGTACCAGTATTAATTCTGTGTTACAAGTTTACTGAATGATTAGTTAGGGGTAATTAAAAATTAACCCGTTAGGATTAGAGTTGTAATTCCTTTATTAATTAACTTCTCCTGGAAGCGTTTCTCAATTATCACACGCGTGGGTGTTGTGTAACGGTGAAGTGATTCGCATATTGTGTAACTAGGCACCTAGAGATTAACTAATTAAGTGATCAGTTCTGGGTTGTTATTATTGCTGTTATTAATTAACTACTACGGCTGTACATTTGTCAGCGTAGATTAATACAGATTCCAAAGTGTATTGTGTTTTTGTTGTGTTTCTAGAGAACTAACGGGCTATATTAATATATACTTTATATAAGATCGTATCTCTGATCATACCTAGAGACGAGCCATACTAGGGTTTAACAGCCTGTTACAGAGAGATCTAATAGATATACAGTTAGGAGAGATATTTGATAATCGTGTTTTATTCAGTTACGGGAATTATAGAATCCCCGTGACAGGAGTAGAAAATTGGGGCGCTCGTCCCGGATCTGAAACGGGACATGCATATTTAAAAAAGTATGTTTGTAAATGGGGGCTTTATAAATTAATTTTACAAATTTACCAGAAGTAGCAACGTTGTTCACTAGAAAATTAATTAATAATAAGTGCGTCATATCTAAACATGGATCAGAATTTGCTGGATAGGCCTACGCTCAGTGTAGTGGAGATTAAGCGAGCACGTAAGGCCGAGTTAGTTGAAATCGCGGGTGAGCGAGAAATTGATTTAACATCAGCTAAAACCTTAGGAGATATAAGGACAATTCTTATCCAGGAAGTTTTTGGTGATAGTCCTGTTATGGAAGAAAGTGAGATTGTTCCAGAGATAGAGATAAGTGACTTGAGTATGGAACAACAGTTAGCTTTTAAAAAGCTTGAGTACGAAAGAGAAGAACGTGCATTAGATAGAGAGAGAGAGAGAGAAAGAGAAGAGAGGGATAGAGAGAGGGAGAGAGAAAGAGAAGATAGAGATAGAGAAAAAGAAGATAGGGATAGAGAGAGAGAGAGAAGAAAGAAGAAGAGAGAGAGAGAGAGAGAGATAGAGAATAGAGAGAGAGATAGAGAAGATAGACATAGAGATAGAGAATTCCAGTTAGAAAAATTAAAATGGAACATGAGTTTAAAGTTGAATACTGAAGAAGTTAGACGTGAGGCAGGGTTTTTGTTTTTTAAACATGTCGGAGGCTTATAGATCATATACCTGTATTTGACGATCAGGAGGTAGACATGTTCTTTCAACTTTTTGAACGGGCCGCTAAGCAGCTAAATTTGCCGCAGTCTAAGTGGACATTGTTAGCCGTGTCTAAGTTTTAAGGGGAAGGCTAGTATAGCTTATAATTCAATGAGTGATGAGCGAGCAAGTCAGTACGACCTAGTTAAGACTGCAGTGTTGAGGAGGGCTTATGAATTACGACCTGAGGATTATCGTTTACGGTATAGCGAGTTGAGAAAAAAACGCAGGGTCAGTCTTATAGTGAGTTTGTGGCTAAGAAGGCAGGGATGTTTGATAAATGGGTTGTTTCTCATCAGGTTAGAGTCATATACCGAGTTACGGAGTTGTTGATCTTACAGGACATTAAAAATGGATTACCAGTTAGCTTACGTATTCATTTAGAGGATCGTGATGTAAAAAAGATAGAGGAGGCCAGGCATAGTGGCAGATGATTACGTGTTAATACACAAAGCTCAGGCAGTACCGGGTACCTCTTTACAACAGGGTGATAAGAAGACATTTTCAGCCAGGTTTTTCCCCGGGAAAGTAACTATCGGGGAGAGTCATCTAGTTGGTCAGCTAGTCAGGCAAGGAATGCACCTGGTGGGCAAAGTAAGGATAGACCTGCATTATCAGCCAATGCACGAACTTTTCGTCCACATTGCAGTTACTGTAAAAAGGATAACCATCTTATCGGGGACTGTTTTAAAAGGAAACGCGATAATGCGCAAGTGGTCGGTTTAGTGAGGTCAGCTCCGTTAGCGAGAGAGTTAATGGTTAGTCCCATGGCAGAGAAAGTAAACCCGTATGTGTCCACTGGTATGGTTTGTGATGTGAAACAAGAGTTGTGTCCTAAGGCAATATCAATCTATAGAGATACCGGGTGTAGTCAGAGTTTGATCACGCAAGAGTTTTTAGCTGGTATTGAGAATTCAGATACTGGACGCAGTTTGGCCTTAACCTCGGTTACTGGAGAAAATATGGTTGTCAGGTTACATAAGGTTTTCTTGTGTTCGAAGTTTGTGACGGGACCAGTCGTTATGGGTGTTGAGAAGGACTTGCCTTTTGAAAACATAGGAGTTTTGTTGGGTAATGATTTGACTAGTCAATGTTGTCAGCCGCAATGTGACCAATTGTTAATTGAAGACAGCCCTTTACCCATAGAAGAGTGTGAGGTTGATGAGACTAGATATCCTGCGTGTGTAATGACTAGGGCTATGGCCAGTAGGTTAGCACGAGACCCAGAGGATACTTGTGATTTGTCTGATACGTGTGTGAGCCATGAAATTGGAGTGGATGAGGTTATCAGTAAAATGGTAGATAAGTCAACTGAGGAATTAAATGTGGTGGAACCTGTTGATCTCCCGCAGAGGGGAAATGAACCAGCTGTGTTTGATAGGGGGGACTTACCTTGCAATAGACAAGAGTTAATCCTAGAGCAGGGGGCTGATCCAAGTTTGTTGGCAGCTCGCACTACGTTGTTAACTGAGGGTGAGATGGAGGATCAGATGTCAGGGTATTATATGGACATGGGAGTGTTAATGAATAAGAGTGTGGAAAAGGTTGTGCCTGATAGTGAGGAATGTGTGACAAGATGTAGAATTGTGGTGCCCTCTAAGTACCGTCCGTCATTGTTATTGTTAGCACATGAGGACGTGTTTGCTGGCCACTTAGGGCGGAATAAAACTTATAGTAAACTTGCCTCAGAGTTTTATTGAAAGGGAATGTTTGCAGATGTCAGTAAGCATTGTATGTCATGTCATGTGTGTCAGGTTGTGGGCAAACCAAATCAGCTAATTCCTCCCTATCCCCTGCAGAAGGTTTCCATAGTTGGGGAAGCCTTTTCAAAAGTATTGATAGATGTCGTGGGGCCATTACCGAAAACGCGTTCAGGCAACCAATTCTTGTTAACAATTATGTGTTTAACTACGCGTTTTCCAGAGGCGATTCCCTTGAGGAAGGTTACTGCGTCGGTTGTAGCTAGTGCGCTGCTTAAGTACTTTACGTACACAGGTTTACCAGGTGAAATTCAAAGCGACCGGGGTACGAACTTTATGAGCAAGTTAATCCAGCAAGTACTGTCTATGTTAGATATACGACAGATTCGTTCTGCTGCATTCCACCCTGAGAGCCAGGGCGCCATAGAACGTTTCCACCAGAGCATGAAAAGTATGCTCCGCTGCCATTGTTTCGACAATGGTACTGACTGGGACCAGTCAATTCCTTTCGTGTTGTTCGCAGCACGGGATGCTAAGCAAGAATCCTTAGGATTCACCCCATTTGAGTTGGTCTATGGGCATTCAGCCCGAGGCCCTCTCAAATTGGTAAAAGATAGTTGGTTAGACAAGGATAATGCCGAAAACCTGCTGATTTATGTAGGGAGAGTTAGGGATAGGTTGTGGCAGACGACCGAACTGGCTAGGAAGCATCTGAGCTATGCTCAGAGCAAAATAAAATCAGTGTTTGATAGGAAGGCTAAGAGTCGGGAATTTAAACCAGGGGATAAAGTGCTGCTGTACCTTCCCATTAAACGGGGTTCATTACAGAACCGGTATTTCGGTCCCTATGTTGTGCACAAACGGGTTAATGAGACAGGGTATGTGATAAACACTCCTGATAGGGTTAGGAAAAGTAGGTATTGTCACATCAATTTGCTAAAAGGTTATTTTGACAGACTGCCGATAGTTCCAGTGTTGCCTGTCCAAATTGAGAGTCACTCAATTTCCTGTGATGACGTCAAGACTGCTGAGATCAAGTTAACCAACAGCCAGATTCTTGCAGACTTGAGTTCTTATCTACAGCACCTTGACAGCCCCCAGCGAGCAAAGCTGACTACGTTGATACAAGACAATGTTTCCATTTGTCAGGACTTTCCAACGGTCACCAATACCTTAATCCAAGATGTGCGCTTGGAACCCAACGCTACACCGATTCGGCAGCATGCCTATCGGATAAATCCTGTAAAACGCGCGGCACTAAAAAAGGAGATAGATTACATGTTGGAACACGACATTCTGGAACCATCAAATAGTCAGTGGGCATCACCTGTTATTCTGATTCAAAAGGGAGATAACAGTTTCCGGGTGTGCGCTGACCTACGTCGCGTGAATCAGCTCATCAAGGCAGATGCCTACCCTCTACCCCGCCTTGACGATTGCATCGACCGAGTTGGACACGCGCAATACATCACCAAATTGGACCTACTGAAGGGTTTTTATGCCATTCCGTTAACGGAGGAAGCTAAGGACATTCTGGCGATCATCACACCTGACGGCCTCTTCCAATTCCGAGTGATGCCGTTTGGTTTGAAGACTGCTCCTGCTGCCTTTCAAAGGATGATGAACCAGGTGTTATCTGATTTAGAAAACGTCAGTGTGTATCTGGACGATGTGGTGTTAGCCACCGATACTTGAGATGAACATTTAACCGGGTTACAACTAATATTCAGTCGCCTACAGAAAGCTAACTTGACGGTGAACCTGGGCAAATGTGAATTCGTGAGAGCTTCAGTGACCTACTTAGGTCATACTGTCGGACATGGTTGCGTCGCCCCACTGCAGGCCAAGACACTAAGCATCAGCCAGTACCCTGCACCGACCAACCGTCGTGAAGTTCGCCGCTTCCTTGGCATGGCCGGTTATTATCGTCGTTTCTGTGCTAGATTTGCGACGGTAGCGGCCCCCATCACCTCGCTGCTAAAGAAGGAAACGAAGTTCCAGTGGTCGGATGAATGCGAGAAGTCATTTAACCGTCTCAAGCAGATGCTCTCCTCGTCTCCCGTGATGGCAGCGCCAGACTACCGAATGCCGTTCAAGCTAGCTGTGGATGCAAGTGACGTGGGAGCTGGAGCTGTGCTGTTCCAGGAAGACGAACATGGACTGGACCATCCTGTAAGTTTCTTCTCGAAAAAGTTTGACAAACACCAGGTGAACTATTCCACTTTAGAGAAGGAAGCTTTGGCCATGGTACAAGCTCTGAAGCATTTTCAGATCTACGTGAAATCGGCAGTGCACCAAGTGGTGGTCTTTACTGATCATAATCCGCTTACCTTCATTCACAGAATGAAAGCCACCAACCAGAGAGTTTTGAGGTGGAGTCTTCTTCTGCAAGAATACCCAATTACCATTGAACATATCAAGGGCACATCCAATGTAATCGCTGATGCCCTGTCCCGAAGTTGAACGTTATGATAATGTGTTGACATTCTTTATTTCTGTTTTGTTTTGATATATTTTATTTGTATACCAGGGACTCAGAGACTCAGTGTGATTACTGGTAGTCACCTTATTATTACATGTGTTATAAATGTCCGTATGCGTCGGTTAACGCACCTTTTTGTTTTAATGTAGTATATTTCCTTATTCCTAGAGTAGAGGAAATATCCTTTTTGAGGTGGGGGTGTGTGACGGAACTTGCGTAATACTTCGCGCGAACATTTGTTTCGCCTGTGGCGATTTTAATACCTCTGTGCGGTTTCGAGAGGATTTGCGACGTGTGCAGTTTATATACCGACTCTTTTATCAGTTCTAATTTTACCCCCAGGCGTACGAGTTTGGTAATATAAGAGCTATCGAGCCATTCAAGGCGTCCTAGACGACCGTAGGTTTGGACACTGTAGGTTATTGTCTTTAAATTTTTGATCGGTACCAGTATTTTAGACAGGGTTCTCATCTGTGTTTACCAGTCATCCTAGGACCTAGGTACACTGTAGGTTATTGTCTTTATGTGAGGTAGTATTAGGGGTAATTAAAAATTAACCCCGTTAGGATTAGAGTTGTAATTCCTTTATTAATTAACTTCTCCTGGAAGCGTTTCTCAATTATCACACGCGTGGGTGTTGTGTAACGGTGAAGTGATTCGCATATTTTGTAACTAGGCACCTAGAGATTAACTAATTAAGTGATCAGTTCTGGGTTGTTATTATTGCTGTTATTAATTAACTACTACGGCTGTACATTTGTCAGCGTAGATTAATACAGATTCCAAAGTGTATTGTGTTTTTGTTGTGTTTCTAGAGAACTAACGGGCTATATTAATATATACTTTATATAAGATCGTATCTCTGGTCATACCTAGAGACGAGCCATACTAGGGTTTAACAGCCTGTTACAGAGAGATCTAATAGATATACAGTTAGGAGAGATATTTGATAATCGTGTTTTATTCAGTTACGGGAATTATAGAATCCCCGTGACAGACAGTAATGCTAATATGAATAAATGTTGTTATGGAAATTCGGGCATTTTCGTTTAATTTGGGCAAAAATCGGCCTCCCCTCCTACAAACATGGGAGCCCGTACGCATATGATCCAATGCAAGTCTGAACATCGTATTGTTTTGCAGTATCTCAACGCTGATTTTTGTCTAAAATAATTTCATAAATACAAATTTATTATTTCTTCCAGAAGCTAAACGAAATTTGAAATAATTCGTTCAAAGGTCGGTCATGCCATAGAAAAAGCAGGATGTGTTTTTATTTTGTTTGTGGTGGTGGTAGTGTGACAAACCAAAGTCTTGCTAGGGTTGCAAACTGAAGATAGTCCCCTTTAAGTTTAATACTAGCAGCTGATTAAACAGTATTAAAAAAGTGCTTTAAAGCCGATGCATTCACGAAAACATTTTAAAAATGAAACTTTGTTGCATATATTACCTGTTTTGGTACTCATGGGTAAACATGCATATAATTATGATAATTGTGATATTTATTGATTTTAGTCGAGAACACAAAAGAAATACGAGGGGCGGTTCCAGGAAATATTTTGCGGGGGACTCGCGGGTAAATGGATAGAAATGTTTTATTTTTATTTAACGACGCACTCAGCACATTTTATTTACAGTTAGCCTATATGGCGTCAGACATATGGTTAAGGACCACACAGATATTGAAAGAGGAAACCCGCTGTCGCCACTTCATGGGCTACTCTTTTCGATTAGCAGCAAGGGATCTTTTATATGCGCCATCCTATAGACAGGATAACACATACCACGGCCTTTGATATACCAGTCGTGGTGCACTGGCTGGAACGAGAAATAGCCCAATGGGCTCACCACGGGGATCGATCCTAGACCGACCGCGCATCAAATGAACGCTACGTCCCGCTCCCATGACGGGTAAAGGACATATGGACCAACTCGTCAAAAGTGCATCTCAATGGGGAAAAATAAAACTGGAAAAGGGGACACTTGAATATGTTTGGGGGGGGGGGGTGGAGAGACAAACCCCTAGTCCTCTCTTGGAGCCACCTCTGAATAGCACACACACGCATATATACATGTATGTGATAATTATAACATAATATTATATTTCGTCTAGACAAAAAAAACAAGAAGATCAGCTACATGTGATGCAGGCCCTTTTTTTAAAAAGAGGAGGAAAAAAATCGAAAGAAAAAAATATAATCTATTAAAAGCAAAACGTGTGAAATATGAAATATGGTATGTAAAACGGTAGAAAGGAAAGAACGATCTGGGTGCTAAAGAAACTACTCTGTGTAACAAAAAGAAAATTAAAAATTCATGATTTGAAAAATTGAAATAAATTTCAAGGCCGTTTTTTTCTTAAATCTCGTCTCACATGATTGGCCAGTTCGCTATAACGAACATCGCCAGCACGCAACACGTTCTCTAGCACGTGAGAAACACGACACCAGAGACGCAATTACATCTGTTTGAATATTGTACGGGAACGAGACGTAGCCCAGTGGTACAGCGCTCGCTTGACGCGCGGTCTGTCTAGGATCGATCCCCGTCGGTAGCCCCATTTCTCGTTCCAGTCAGTGCACCACAACTGGTATATCAAAGACCGTGGTATATGCTATCCTGTCTGTGGGATGGTGCATATAAAAGATCCCTTGCTACTAATGAAAAAAATTAGCGGGTTTCCTCTCTAAAACTGTCAGAATTACCAAATATTTGACCTCCAATAGCCGATGATTAATGAATCAATGAGAGGTGTCGTTAAACAAAAACACAACAAAAAACAAAACAATCATTGAGATAAAATAAAGTTAAAAGTTACAGTTTGCTTTGTTTAACGACACCACTAGAGCACATCGATTTATTAATCATCGGCTTTTGGATGTCAAAGATTTAATAATTTTGAAATTTTTTCATTAGTAGCAAGGGGTCTCTTGTATATGCACCATCTCACATACAAGATAACACATACCACAACATTTGATGTACGAGTCGTGGTACACTGGCTGGAACGACAAATAGCCCAATGGGTCCACTGACAGGGATCGATCCTAGATCAGGCAAGCGCTTTACCATATAGCATTATGAGAGTACTGCTGAAGCAATACATGTCCCTAACCGAACTCAAATGTTTTTCTATCTCCTAAATTCAAGGGCCAAACTTCTGTGAAAAGTGGGTAAATCGCCATACAAGTTAAACTTGATCAGTAACAGTACATGATAAAGGTATATAAAAAGTTTCATATCAATATCTTCAGGCATTGCAAAACAAAAGTCTGGAATTTCAAGGGCCATCACTCCATCGAAAATAGCTAAATTGCCATGAAAGTGAAACTTGATCTGTAACAGTAAATGACAAAGATATACACACAATTTCAAGTTAATATCAAGTTAATATATAAGGCCTTCTGAAAAAAGTCCGGGAAACAAATTTTCATATCTCCTAAGTACAAGGGCCTTAACTTCGTAAAAATGGGTAAATCGCCATGAATGTCAAACTTGATCTGTAACAGTATATGATAAAGCTAAACACAAAATTTCAGGTCAATATCTCAAGGCCTGAAAAAACATCCGGAAAACTATATGTGGGACAGACAGACAGACAGACAGAAGGACCGATAGGACCGGTAAGGGACTAATAAATACGAAAGTATTTCCAAAATGACAGTGCTAAATAAATAAATAATAATAATAAAATAATAATAATATAATAATAATAATAATCAATCAATCAATTTAATACAATTTAAAATAAATAAATAAATAAATAAATAAATAAATAAATAAATAAATAATAAAATAAATCAGTTTAAAACAATATAAAATAAATTAATTAATTTAGCAAAATTTAAAAACAAATTAAAAACAAATTAAAAATAAAAATAACAATAAAATAAAAATTCCTTCTCTAATATGAAGTGCACAAATTGTGTTTACTTTCAAATCGAAATCTCGTCTGCTGGTTGCACAAGCTGTCCTCACGTGATTGGCCAATTCGCTTGGAAGTGGGATATCGCCAGCACGCGACACGTGCGGAGTCTCACATGAACGCGACAGAACGGCCGCCCGGATTGGATGTCGTGATAAGAAAGTTGTTGTTAGTAAGACGAGTTTTAAACGGGATTTACAATCAACATCATGTTCTCGGCAGGGGTCGAGATTTGAGGAGATAATTATTACCGATAAGCAAATTAAACATCTCTCATTTCCTGTGCGACGACTTTCACACTGCACGTGCGCTCGCGCAACCCATAATGCGCACGCGGAACTGAGGAATAATAAATGAGCATGTGACATTTATGTACTGTGACATTTGTCATCGGCGCCGTGCTGGACCACAATGCACTGGGCGTAATTAGCACGTGCTTGAGGCTATTATGGGAGGGCGACTGTAATTATAATTATTGTATTGCGCTTCTATCAAACGCAAACCCCGATTTAATTGTTTAACAGTTTAAATACGTCAATTTCGTTTTTCTTCCCAGTACAATCCCGTTAATAATATATAGGCGAATGTTGCGGCTTAAAGAAATTATTGATACTGACCGCTGCAAGCTGTAAGCGATTATCATGTCGTGTTTCTTCTCTAAAACGTCTGAGTGTGGCAAGGTTTATTACGTGTGTAAATACTGTATTTAGGTGCATTCTAGCTCTTCCTGCTAGTTTTAATTTGTGTCCTGACTAACCCGCGCTGTTCGCAAATGTTAGCCTGTAAATAAATCAACCCCACTCTTTTCTCTTTCTCTCTTATCCTGCTGCCACCAAGGGCGGATCTAAAATAATTGGAGGGGGAGAGCTAAATGAAAAGGGGCACATGGACGAACTCGAGAGGCAACCCAATGCATTTCCAAAAAAATAGGCCTCCCCTGGGTCTCTCTGTCTCTCTCTCTCTCTCTCTCTCTCTCTCTCTCTCTCTCTCTCTCTCTCTCTCTCTCTCTCTCTCTCTCTCTCTCTCTCTGTGTCTCTCTCTGTGTGTGTGTGTGTGTGTGTGTGTGTGTGTATCGGGTGCAACGTCAGACAGTTAAAAGTTAATGTTTGTTTGGTTTAACAACACCACTTGAGCACATTGATTAATAAATCATTTCGTCTATTGGACGTGTAATATTTCATAATTTTGATGCAGTCTTAAATCTGAATTCAGCCGATGTATTTAATTATTAAATCACCCCAACCCACAACCTTCGCATTTGAAAACAGTGTGCGTTTAATTTGTGGCAAGGCGTTTTACTCTTTAAAAATTAGGAAACATTTTTTTTCTACAAATGACCAAACCTAGCGGAGTGCAAGGAAGAGCAGCAGCTGCTCCCTAGAATTATATGTCCTTTATCGTATAAAAGTGCATTTTGTCTACCTGGATAAAATACTCTACTTGTTTTACATGTGCTTACCTGGTGTGCATTGGTCGACGGATCGAATCCCCATAGTCGACTCATTAAAAAAAAATGGTTTTCTTCCCCTGTTCCAACCAGAATTCTACGATTAGTATATCAAAAGCTGTGGTATGTACTTTCTGTCCTTTTGCTGCTAAAGGAAAAACGTAGCACGTTTGCTCTGAAGACTACATGTTTCAGAATTACCAAATATTTGACATCTAATAGCCAATGATTAATAAAGTCAACTGTCTCTAGTGGTATCATTAAACAAACCAAAAACAGATAAAAAGGCAAATAAAAAATAAAATAAATTAAATTTTAAGAAAGAAGAAAAAAATAGAAGGGAAAAAAAGAGAGAAGAAAGACAGAAAAAGAATGCCATGTCAGTTATTTTAAAGTGGATACGGCCCTGAAGAGACTATCTGGTTTCTTCTTCTTTCTTTTATTTCTTTCGCATGACGGTGTCACGACAAATCAGACGGCGGGAGCCTGGGGGGCGATGCAACGAGCCGACCCACCGCACCTTAATTATGTTTACACGAATTAACTTATTTCAGCTCGGCGTCGAACACGAGTTTACATGATTCTCTCAAACTGAAAAGAAACTAATGAAACCGAACACTGCACGTGGACATCAAAACTGAACTTTTGTTTGTTTTGATGATATTTCACCCCATGGGCCGACAGATTGGCTATCTAAATAATTCACCTTCTCACCGACAATAAAAAACAAGCGCCAGATGTAACGTGACGTCTACGGTGACAAAACAGCCGGGTCGTTTTACCTTTAACCGTAAAACATACACGATGTCGGTTATTAGTGGTTTCGCCGCCAGCCCTTTTTTCGCTTTGAAATCAACGACAGTCTTGAATGTGTCACTCAGTTTCATCAAGTGTAGGAACATTTCATTTCATTTCAACTTATTTTCGTGCTTATATCCAATTAAGGTTCAAGCACGCTGTCCTGGGCACAAACAGCTATCTGGGCTGTCTGTTCAGGACAGTGGGTTAGTTGTTAGTGAGAGTGAAGAGGATGTAGTGGTCTTACACCTACCCACTGAGTCGTTAAAACTCGCTCTGGGTGGGAGTCGGTACCGGGCTGCGAATCCTGTACCTACCAGTCTTATATGCGATGACTTAACCACGACACCA
Organism: Gigantopelta aegis; assembly: GCF_016097555.1. Lineage (NCBI taxonomy): Eukaryota > Metazoa > Mollusca > Gastropoda > Neomphalida > Peltospiridae > Gigantopelta > Gigantopelta aegis. The sequence continues at coordinate 35,942,526 of NC_054701.1, read as the reverse complement.
CCGAGGCCGGGTGTGCATGAACAATAGTGTGTCATCAATTGGGGGAGGGGGTTACGTATATTTGAGCCACCTCAGCTTCAAAATTAGGGGTGGGGGTGGTACCCCCTCCGCATCTGATGCATTTATGTGTCTGTTTCATCAGCGTATAAACTATAATTTGTCAATTCAACAAGTTTATCAACGAATGTGTGTCAGTTTCAACAAATATACGTATATCGAGTCCATTTCTTATGTCCTGCTTTAAATCAATGAATACCCTATAAATCCAAATTATATATAAATTGAATGATTCCATACCTGTTGTACTTTTAACAAATCGAACTGTCGTCGTGTTTAGTCTCAGAGTAGTCACTGGTTTGCTACTCAATCAAATTACTCGATGACAAAATATACAACATACATGTATAATTACAATATTCACAATTACTACAATACACATTAAAGGCATATTCTCACAGACCACTGACCTTTTTAACGGTCTAACAAAGTATTACCTGAACAAAAATAATTTGATTTGTCCCTAAATGTACTTTATCCAACCATCTTCATAACCACCATACTCTATTTATTACCCATTTTTAGAGAAATAAGGTCCTTAAATCCGTAACAGTATGCCTTTAAAGTTTGTCTTTCATTCTGTTTTAATTCACAGAATCCACAGGGGTGAGGTGACACAATTATCGCAAAACAAAATTATACATACACGAATGTGTTACGATGCAGTAAATAGATCGAAGTGATTTCAAGCAGTTTTTACAATATACGATCGTCTATAACAAGATACTGCAAAAGTACCAAAAACTAAATTAATTAATTAAAACAGTTTTGATTAAAATATTTCACACCTGTATCATTGTAAATATACAGGTTAAAGAGTTCAGTCGGTAGAGCGCTCGCCCGAGTTGCTTGGGTCGTCGGATCAATCTCCCAAGGTGGTTCTATTCCTTGATTGGATCCCCCCCCCTCCCCCCGTCCCGACAGGTATAACCAAAGGCTACTGTTGTACATGTTGTCCTATATGTGAGAGAGTGCATATAAAAGATCCCTTGCGGAAAAAAAGTGTAGCTGGGGTTCTCTGAAGTGTAATAATTAATATGTCAGGCTTATCAAATGTTTGACATTATGTGGCCAATGATTAATAAATCATCACGCTCCAGTATTGTCGTTAAACAAAACGAACCTTTCTGGGAGTTGAATCCACTTGAATATAAGTCAAGTACCTCTCAGCCTCAAAAACCCCACACCCACCCCAGCCCACCCCAGCCGTGATCTTAACATCACACCATCAAAGCCGAGCCCACCACAAAGCTATGGATTAACAACCTTTAAAAAAAAGTCAAGACAAAACCCACTGTCCAGGATGAAGTACGCGCACTGTTTGAAACACTGGAACAAATGGTTTGTCCGCAAGTCGATCATGTCTGATTTATCGCCATTGTGGTGTGTCCACCTATAATTAATTGCGAAGCCACGTGGACGGCGAGTACTCGCGATATTTTGCGGTGTTGTTTCTTCTCCCTCTTTTTACGATGGTTTAACACCACGATTCTGAACTCACGTGCGACAAACAGGATTAGCAGTAGCTAAAGATCACAGACACACGGTCTTTACAAATGGATCTCCTGAACCAAAAATAAACCGACGATGATTTTATTACGAAATAAACACTGTTGTTTGTATCAGTTTGGAAGATACACCCTTCAATCGTTAGAACATTCGCTAGATACAGATTTCGATCGGTTAGTGACTAAGTCATCGAGCGTGAAGCCTGGTGGTTACTGGGTTCGCATCCCAATACATGCTCCCATCAAAAGATATCAAAATGACACAATGGGAAGACCACTACACCAGCTTCATTCTCACTAACCACTACAGTTGAATTTTTGTCTTTTTGCAAGATAGTTAAAGAACCTACATGTATTTTGAAGTACATTCTCTCGCTGGTAATTAACCATTAAAGGCGCCTAGTTTTAACCCGTGAAAAATGAACACTAAGTTTAGTTAATTTACAAACCTGTAACTCGTTTGGATAAAGTTATTGTATTCATATTTATGTATTGTTTTTAACAAATTCAAATGTATGTAACTAGAAGGTATGAATATATACATGTATTTTTGTAAGGCAATGATTCAAGGCTCCCCAACCTTGACACTGTCAACTGATCTGGGGGCAATAAAATCATTGAAAAAAAAAAAAAAAAAAAAAGTTACAGTAGAGTGAAAAAAAAGAGTCTGTGTCATTGAAACCAGAAAATATCCTTAAAAATAGATTTGAACTCAAATAAATAACCTTTACTTCTCAGACGCACGTGCGTATTTGGTATTAAAAACACCAGGATGACCAGAAACACGTCGGTTCTACGGAAATGGGTAATCTAAAGAATAAAATATAAGTAATGTTTGATTTCAGTGGTCATAAACGGCTCTAATAGTGAAACATATGCTGTAGTATTTAAAAACTAGGGTCTGTCCCTTTAAGACCTGCCCTTGACAAAATAGCCTAAATAGTTAATGTATATGCCTAGGACAGCGTGCTTGGACCGTAATAGGATACACACTCGAAATCAAGTTTAGAAAAAGAAAAGGAAGTTATAATGGGTTATTCTCAGTTCCACCCAGAGCTACATAATGAATATATCAAAGGTTATGGAATATGTGCTGACATAACTTTGTAAAAAAAAATGCACTGTTTATAATATTAAAGTTGCATTAAGTCAAATATTTCAGAGACTTTAAAATGTGTTGTTGTTTCGGAACACGATATCGACAATATGTACCCTTGGAATTGCTTGTATGCCCTGGGTAATCCACATGCTTTGAAAACAGACTCGTAAATTGTCTACCGTTTGCGTAAGAAAATTGATTTGGAGTTTCCAGATACAATAACAGAAATTATATTGAAATGTCCGCATTGACAATTGTTATTTTATCTATCGTCTGTTATTATTATTATTATTAATGATAATAATACATTACTAAGCTTATTTTAAAATTTTAAATATATCAAGTATTTTAAAGTCGACTCGTGCTATATACATTAAAACAATGCATTTTAACGTTAAATAATCTGTTACTGTCTATATTTAAAAAATACCCAACAAAACAAACATATCGACGTATATAACATCTTTATTTCAAGGTGATTATATTTTTAAATATTTAACCAACGACGAGAAAAATTATGTTAACAATCTCTAAATTTACGCTATTGGTATGTCTCTCATGTTTTCTTTTCTCCAATATATACTGTCGTTTTACGGCTATTAACGATAATTAATAATTTAAATACACACTTTATAATAAGGGTTTAGGTATGAACATTTTATTGATAGTTTGATTCTATAGTCCTACAGAAAATGTATCTGTTCTCACATAAAAAAGGAAATAAAGAATGAATGAAAGAAATCGTTTGTTTTTATTTTCGTCTCCGGACCACTGGTCTTCTAAACATCCTTTCATGGACCCAAGAAGCTGCTATTGACAGGGTGAAGAGTTGCACACAAAAACAATCCACCAAATACTGTGTCCATACACCATTTACGAAAGCGTCCAGTGTCACAATCAATGGCCTTTTGGAAAGTAAATCAATTTCAGATACCAAAACGGATACATTTAGCAGTTATAAAAAAAGGTCTTTAATGGTCTCACACCATGGAGCCCACTAATTAAACAAACCCAAGAGGTGCTACTCCCAGACTAATGTGTTTGTCCACCTATCCCCTACGCCCCTTAGGGGCCAGGCCGCTACGACTCGGGTGGATGACGGTCACGCGCCGAATCACAAAGTACCAGTCGAAGACAGACGGAAAGGAGAATTAATGGAGATGTTTCGGTGGGCGATGGAGCTAATCGCGGCCATCTTGAAATTTCAAAAGCGCGGTGATTACGGACCCTAATTTACGCTTCATAGTTAGGTATCAAAGGGAAGTGACGACGTATCTGGTACGAGAATACAAAAGGATCGGGTCCATTTATGAAGTCGGGTTTAATGCCAGCTAAAAGCGATGTTGACGTTATAAATGTCGCTGGTTGGTTTGATGGGCCGTGTAAAAAGTTTTGGAAAAAAACCCGTAATAAAATTCGGACACAAAGCAGACGGTTCCTAACCTCATTAGCAGTCATGCGCGATGACCCCCGACCCCGATATAAAGTGATGATCCCTTAATCATGAACAGCAGTGTCAGAGCGTGTTACAAAGACTCAATAGGGTTGGAGGATATTAGGCAAATTGGCCTCCAATCAGGCACTGGCTCGCGACCCGATATTACAGGACACATCTGCTCAAAGCAAGCACTTGATCTCTGTGCGCGACAACGCGGCCATAATAGACACTTCTTACTTACTGCCTGTTTAACAGAAATTTTGTACTTTCTCAATTATGCCTCATTTATCACCAGACGTCTGAATGTAACCAGTCGACCAGGCTCATTAAATATGACTTCTTTTGAGAGAGTAATTGACACCGCTCGCGAGTAACCGAGATGTAATTAGGGTATAAAGCAATAAACTTCACATTACCCTCGTAAACTAGAAAGTGTAAACGTTTAAATTTTCGTACAGGTGTTCTATCCTGAAGAAAAATAAAAAACAAAAATAGAAGAAAGAAAGAAATACCCATTCGGGGATCAACTGAAAAATAGCTAACGAAAGTCAAACAATGTGTGCGACGTCAGTCTTCAGAATCGTGACATATGCGAACAGGTAATGCGAATTTTGTCGCAATTTGACACTTTAATCAATAAGTAATGGATTGTCAGGTCTCGCTGGTTTAAATTTACACCATTCTAGGTCACCCTGTTCCACCATTTTCGAAGGTGCATTGTTTATTATGATGTAATAAGATTCGAAATCGAGATTTTCATTTTCTTTTCACCCGAAAAGCCTCAAGCTATCCTATCCTACCCATTTCAGTTATCACTGATTCAGCCTTAACAAATATTAAATTTAAAATAAATAAATAAATGCAGTATGAGATTTTTTTTTTTTAGTTTTAAAAAGTGTTTTTTGGTGAGTATTTTCACTAGACAGCAATGGCGGTCATTTTCAGGAATTGGTAGCTGATTGTGACAGCTAATTTGATAATAAATGTAACCGTTTCACCAACAACGAAAATATTGGAATATGAATTGTAGTTCGTTTCCTAAAAACAATTATGACCAGAAAAACACAGTTATTGGAAATAATGGACATAAATACTGGACATGTGGCCACAAATTCCGGTAAGAAAGACGCGACTTTATCGATTTTTTTGGCCTAATTTTAATCAACGTTAATGATCTAAATTATCATTCAAATTAGAACCCCCCCCCCCCCAAAAAAAAAAAAAAAAAAAAAAACCCACAAAAAAAACACAAAACAACCCCAAACACCCAACAACAACAAAACAACAACCCCCGATTCTAATATGAACATTATTATGACGTATATATATATATATATATATATATATATATACTGATGGAAAGTAATAAAGGATCACACAGATAGCAACACGAAATAATGACTGCATCAACAATCAAATCATATTGTCAAAAGTTGACTGGGAACATATAGGCAGCCCATTCAACACTACAGACATTCAATTCCACATTACAACTTGGTATGAAATACAGACATTACTATGCTAGTAGTGAATTAAATTTGGTCTACAATTCGATGTGTTCCCTTATTTCTTTCCACCAGTATATATATATATTTGAAAATATGTGAGTAAAAGTTTATACACCCCTCAACGTGTTTTTTTGTCAAAAATTAATCCAATAATCAGAAGTAAAATTAATCCAGTTGTCAGAAGGTTAAGATGTTTCTTCTGCTTTTGACAAATTGAAGCAAATATGTCAATGTTTCGGTGTATACAAATATAAAACAGTTGAGTTTGAAACATAAATTATTTAAGGTTTATTCAATGTTTATTAGTGATCAATAAAATGTTCACGGATTGAAATAGGATCTGTGACTTTAATAATTTTAGCAAAATGTAAATAATGTGTATTATTACCCATATGGTTAAAACTATCTTGGTACATATCAAAGTGTCCCACTAGAACGCTAAGTGGGACGTAACACTTCGACGTCATCGATTGGCGTACTACAACCTTGCAGGAATGTCAGCCAAACGAGTTGAGTGATATAAATTATGATCGATTATGAGTAATAAATAAGATATTAAACTCGCAACCATTTCGAATCATGTTTATGTCACTCGTGAAATAATTTTCATTGTCACTCGCTAAAGCTCGTGAACAATGAAAATTATTTCAATCGGGACATAAACATGATACCAAATGGAAACTCCATTAATATCCTATAATTATGGATGAAATTATATATACTTCCAAAGAACTACGGTCGTCGGCTTTGAAACAAAACTAAAAATATTCGCAACGGCACTAAACTATGATATTATATCAAATTAAATAATGTTCGTAGTGACTCCAGATATATACTTAACAAAAGCAACGAGAATATATATATATGTGACGGAACATGCTCTTAATTTTGTTTTCGCCTGTGGCGATATTAATTGTTTTAGAGGGCCGTGTGCAGTTCCAATATGCACTTAGCCCAGGTGGGCATCTTGTTACGTAATACCTTCGCGCGACCGTGCATCCCAATATGCACTTAGTCTAGGTGTGGAGGCCATGTGGCCAGTAGTTACGTAATACCTCCGCGCGACCATGGAATCTCTAGCGAACTGGCGACAGTAAGTCTGACCATCTAAGAAAAATATGACGGCGTGGTCGCTGTGGAAATATCACTTGATAGAGGGAGAAACATATTGGAAGGCTACCAGAGAACGTTAGTCCGTTTGGACTTGGTAAATATCATTTCTGCTCTGTTGTATAACCTTGATGTGATTGAACGAGTAGTAAGGGTTAATTAAAAATTAACAAGTTAGAAATAGAGTTGTAATTCCTTTATTAATTAAGTTCTCCTGGAGTTTCTCAATTATCACACATGTGGGTGTTGTGTCACGGTGAAGTGATTAGCATATTGTGTAAACTAGACACCTAGAGATTAACTAATTAAGTGATCAGTTCTGGGTTGTTATTATTTGTTGTTGTTAATTAACTACTGCGGCAGTACATTTGTCAGCGTAGGTTAATACAGATTCCAAAGTGTATTGTGTTTTTGTTGTGTTTTCTAGTGAACTAAACGTGCTATAATAATATATACTTTATATAAGATCTTATCTCTGATCATACCTAGACGAGCCAGCGGGTATAACTGCCTGTTACAGAGAGATCTAATAGGTATACAGTTAGGAGAAATATTTGGACAATCGTGTTTCATTCAGTTACGGGTATTATAGGATCCCCGTGACAATATATATATATATATATATATATATATATATATATATATATATATATATATATATATATATATATATACACACTCTTAAAAAAAAGGTAGGGGAACCTGAAATATTAATGTTAATATCAACTATTAGACCGAACATACATTTTGACCACAGACATCCTAGTAAAGAACGTTCAGGTGTTTATCAACACACCGAAACACATTCCTTAGTGGGGTGTCATTCTCGATTTTGACAATTTCCAGGAAGGTCCATTATTCATTGTGGAACATTATTTCTGTCAATCTTTTTCTTTCTGTTGATCATACAATTTCACTTCTGACCCCAATCGTCCTTCAAGATCTTTGGTGGTCATAAATCCTACTGTAATACTGAACTACCGGTTGTAATGTTTGCCCAATTAATTCACTATTATCATATAACAATTCCCCACAGCTAATATACCTTACAATTTCGGTAATTGTAAATTCTTATTAGAGTTCCCCTACTTTTTTTTAAAGAGTATATATGCACCATCCCACTTACATGATAGCACATACCACGCCCTTTGATACACTAGATGTGGAGCACTGGTTGGAACAAGAAATAGCCCAGTGGGACTTTTGACGGGGATCGATCCTAGATCGACCGCGCATCAGTCGGGCGCTTTACTACTGGGCTGCGTTCCGCCGTAACTCTCATGGCACCGGCGAATCCACAGAATCTGGAAGGTGACTGGATAGAACTTCCGAAGACAGATGAGTTGCACAAAGACAAAGGCAAAACGTACCTAGTAGTATATTTCGGGGCTTGAACCGAACGTGTGCAATTCCATCCCTCGTCCACTAAATGTTCCCCTTTTTATGCCAGTAAATTAAATTTAGTGTACTTGCAAGTATTGTGCATACATTTAAAAAAAAAAAAAAAAATTGACTGTCGTTTTGCATCCTCGAGACAACATGTTTAATAGGCCGACAAAGAGACACTTTTAAAGAAAAAGGCCATGTACTCGTATAAAATCCATCCATCCATCCATCCAAACATCCATCCATCCTTAGATACATATATACATACACATATACATACATACATAGATACATACATACATACATACATACATACATACATGCCCATTGGGCTATTTCTCGCTCCAGCCAGTGCACTACGACTGGTATATGAAAGGCCGTGGTATGTGTTATCCTGTCTGTGGGATGGTGCATATAAAAGATCCCTTGCTGCTAATCGAAAAAGTGTAGCCCATGAAGTGGCGACAGCGGCTTTCCTCTCTCAATATCTATGTGGTCCTTAACCATATGGCTGACGCCATATAACCGTAAAATAAAATGTGTTGAGTGCGTCGTTAAATAAAACATTTCCTTCCTTCAGTACATACATACATACATACATACATACATACATATACATACATCAAACCCAACAACATACAGTACAAAGATATTCATACTAGCATGTGCCGGGTTTGCGGGCGATTCGGTACCGTAGGTTCGAATCCCAGCAACGGCAGGCAACAATTTAATAGGCCAGAAAGGATTTAATTATCTTCTGCTCCAGAATTTGACAGCCAGTAGCCGATGATTAATTTATCAATGTGCTCTAGTGGTATCGTTAAACAAAATAAACTTTAACTTTCTAATTATGCCACCGTAACTCGAATTAAAATGGCAATTAAAATTAATTCGCTTACCTGCACTGTATACGTAGAGTACCAAAACTAATGTAAGAATTATAAATCTCATCGCTAATTTAGTTTACTTGTCAATGTTTGCTAGAATAGCCTACTGCTGTTATTTGTATAAAATACTAAACCTAAAAAAGCCACAATTCGTTTATATACAGGTTACATCCGGGATGCTATCTCCGAACTGGCCGTAAAATGACGTCAGATATCCATCACGGAAAGCAAGTCTCCTGGCGTTGCCGTCAGCGGTGGAGACGGAATAAATATTTTGTTTACGAGAAGACAGGTCGATGTTTACACGTCATAAACAATGTCATAACACTTGATAACATATTTTACACTCAAGTCGAGTTTGTTGGAATTTTAGCAGGGTGGGGTGCACATATCACGGCCTTTGATATACCAGTCGACATGCAGTTAAGACACGAATTTCATACAAAAGACACACACACAAACACCCATACATACATAAATACACACACACACATTTACATACATTTTCAAATGTACACACAGTTTCATAGTTACATGACATACATACACAACGATCATACATGTCTTTTACATACATACACACACATACATACACACACATACACACATCTGCATACGATACACACACATAGGTACATGCATACATACATACTACACACACATACAGATCGGCTATTGGATGTACAGACAAAGGTAAGTATATTAGACACACATACAGATCGGCTATTGGATGTTTACAAAGGTAAGTATATTAGTATATTAATATTATTATTTTTGTTATTGATATATATAGCGAAGATATATTATATATATATATATATATAAAAACACACCCATACAAACATACATCCCCACACACACACCCACATACACACGACACACACAGGATTTAATTTATACAAACACATACATTCATACATACATTTTCACACACACATACAGATCAGGATGCTGGATGTCAGACAAAGGTAAGTATGATTAGTATATTAATATTATTATTTCCTTTATAATTATAAATATATATATTTATTTATCATTAATTAAATGTTTATATACACACATCAGATGACATGGCAGTTTTAGCACACAAAATGTGACACACATACACGTTCCACACAATGGTGAACTACACATCGGCTATTGGATGTCAGACAAAGACATATTACATTTACAATTTGACAAAGAACTGACACCTATTTTAAGTCACGAAATTTTTTTATATACTTAATATTTGTTAGATCATCAATCCTGCCGCTGACTGACAATGGATTGTTACTATGATATATCGATATACTGCGCTACCTTTTATTCCCTGTCAGGAGCGAATCCAGCAGGAGGGTGCTGGAGGTGCGCATTTCAATGGTATTTCGACATTTTCCATTAAGTTACGAAATTGACGAAGCCATTACCATACAATGAATGAATGAATGAATGAATGAATGAATGAATGTTTAACGACACCCCAGCACGAAAAATGCATCGGCTACTTTCCCTTGACGTGACCTTTCCTGTCGGGTCCCGTTCCACGAAACAATCTTAGCACTATGATCACCTTAAGTGCATATGTACCTTACGCACTTAAGGTGACCGTAGCGCTAAGATTCTTTCGTTAGGTTAATTCAGTTCAGTTGATTTCTTTTTGTTGTATTAATGTAAGCATAAGAACTGCTTCCGAAGGACAGTAAGCGTCCATCCAAGAGGAGGGTGTTGGAAAGACACCCCCTCCCACTCCGTAATTCTAAGTGTCCCGAAAATGTCAGTGTTTATCATATGAAAATAATGCATTTGTTGTTTGTTTGTTTTTTGCGGGGAACATATTTACAATGTTCAGCTTAATATATATTTCTGTGGATGATTACTGTTATACAAATAATACATGTTAGTTTACTTTTAAATACTATAGATGTCCCTTGTAAGCGTTTCACCCTGAAAAATCCTGCATCGGTCACAGGCAGTTTTGACAATATTAAACAATTGCAAAGTTGTACACTGGCAATGTTGGGGCGAGACGTAGCCCAATGGTAAAGTGCTCGCTTGATGCGCGGTCGGTATTGGATCGATCCCCTTCAGCCCATTTGGGTTATTTCTAGCTTCAGCCAGTGCACCACGACTGGTTCAACAAAGGCCACTGGTTTGTGCTATCCTGCCTGTGGGAAGCACAAATAAAAGATCTCTTGCTGCTAATCAGAAAGAGTAGCCCATGAAGTGGCGACAGCGGGTTTCCTCTCAAAATTTGTGTGGTCCTTAACCATATGTCTGACGCCATATAACCGTAAATAAAAAGTGTTGAGTGCGTCGTTAAATAAAACATTTCTTTCTTTCTTTTAAAGAGCAGAGAAACCCCCTCTCTATTTAGATCTGCCCTTGATACTTTCGCACAATCAAGATTACCTTGGTGCATCCAGAACCAGTAAGTTGGCAACTTTGCCCTTCTCGATGGAACCGTGTGTGTCTGCTTTACCCAGAGCAGCGGCTGCATTCAGTGTGGCCGCCACCAGCACTTCCGGCATGGACATGCGCAGTGTCACACAAGCCAGATGCATCACCAATGGCTAAAACAGAAATATAGACGGGTGATGTGAGGTAGAATTCCAGTATGGTATTAATTGGTAAATGTAAATGTTAGCCTCGGTGACATTGACTGAAGCTCCCCAAAATGACATGCTGACGTCTGAGATACAGATATGGAAGTTAGCTGCAATAACATAACATTAAACTCTTTACTGGCAATTAATTACAGTCAAACCCAGTATGCAAGTAATTGTGTAGAACAACCACCTCTATGCAAAAGATGTACCAGACGTGAGTTGCACAAAAGAATGCATTTTATCTAATGCGTTTGTAGACATACTGAGCCAAATTTACAGTTTTTCTTAAACGAAGATTTTAAAGCATTGTAAATATATAGAGAATAACTGGTTACAGTCTTTCGATATCGACTTTATCCTGCAAAGGTTAGAAAGAGCATCATTTACCATTCAGAACTGAACAGGATAAAGCCGATATCTTAAGAGAGTAACCAAATTGATGAAATTAACCGTTTTATTTCATAACTTCACCGTTTTCCAGAGTAAATTCTACCCAACGTTTTTACTATTTGTTTGATGTGTAGCTTTAGACTGTACTTTATACACAGATTCAACAGTGTCTCATTTGCTAAAGCTATGCAGTTTGTGTTTTAGTATTTACTATGTGAAAATTAAAATTAATTAATTTTGGTTAATAATCTGGTATATGACTTTTGGTCTAATTTTTATGACCCGGGTTCCTACCATTGACATGCAGTATGCGTTAGGGTTGAAGTCTGATCCCAAGGCGACTGGTACTCCTGCCTCTATCATCCGCCGAACCGGAGGTGGCTTCAGACGGAGGATGTACGCGGTGGTGGGTAGCACGACGGCCACGGTCCGCGCTTTAGACATGGCCGCGATGCCCTCCTCGGAGACTTCTTCCAAGTGGCTGATGGCGAGTGCACCTATTTCAGCGCCCATCTAGAAAGATAGTCAGGCTTGTAGGATACCCAGAATTATTGCTAAGGCTTATTTTAACTCCACCATGCATAAAGGATGCGAAATAATGCTCCTCGTCCATATAATTGTTTCTAAACGGATGCTTTTTTGCCGCAGTTTGAAGCAGACATTTATATGTTTTGATGACAGTGTTTGACAGTATTTCAAGAAGAATCTGAATTAACGACATTACGCAGTATGTTTTGTTTTTCTTTAACAATAAAATAAAATAATAATAACAACCCAAGCCAAATAGTGGTCAGACCGAAGCCTACGATCTTGAGAATTGTAAAATTGCTTTTGACACAATGTGTAAAACCTGATGGCTTCTAAAAATATGTTTTTTTTTATTTTGTAATTTTAAAAGAAAATGTAGCTGCAATCAGATCGCTAATATTAGTAGAGTGAACACCTATTTCAGCACCCACCTAGAAATTCAAAAGAGTCACATATTTATTATGAACAATATACAATGATTCTTTTGACGAAAATAAAACAATATATTTTTACAATATTTATATCAGAGAAAAGTCTCTACCTCAGCAGAGTGCATGGGATGCAGCTCATCGCCGTGGAAATTGATAGCCAGGCCCGCACGCTTTCCCGCCATTAGGATGTCACGTGATTGTGTGACGTCAAAGACTCCATTTTCGCAGAAGACGTCAATGTTGTCGACGTGAAGTGTTCCGGCTGCCATTAGTTCCATGATTCGAGGTATCTGTACCTCCAGGACATCCTTCGCAGCTTCATCGGGACTTTTATTTCTGTTTTCAAACGATTATTTATTGTAATTATACAATAACTGTGTCGTCTCTAGGAAGATGAAATAACCCAGTGTGCACGAGCGCGTACATACGTACGTACGCGCGCGCGCGTACACACACACACACACACACACACACACAGAGAGAGAGAGAGAGAGAGAGAGAGAGAGAGAGAGAGAGAGAGAGAGAGAGAGAGAGAGAGAGAGAGAGAGAGAGAGAGACAGGCAGACAGACAGACATACGAGGGGTGGCTGAACAGTACAAATGATGAATAGTCCACCCGTAACAGCATGTATTAAATACAATATTTGTTATACTTCAAAGGCTGCCTTTAAATTAAATACACAACATGATAGCATATTTAAAAGTGACTAGATGTTCTCTGTTGATGAAAATGGGCAAAAATGGCTACCGCGCTTTATCAAATATATCCTTGATGTACTTGATGACAGCATGGTAGCCATTGTTGTCCATTGGATGGCTGTTGACTGTAGGGGATGATAGTCCTTATATTGCCACTGTTAATAGGTGGGCAGCGGAGTTCAAGAGGGGGAACAGAGAGCCACGAAGTTGAGGAAGGCCTTCAACCTCCGAATCTAAGGAGATTGTTTATAAAATATAGTAGGCATCTCTCATGAGAGCGTTCTGAACATTCTGAGGAATGAACTGGGCATAACAAAGGTTTCTGGACGCTGGGTTTCACAGGTTCGGACAAGTAGTCACAAACGCTTCCAGGTTCAACTCATGTGAGAATGTCCGTCCTTTTGAAGCAGACGCAGCTGATTTTGTTGAATGTTTTGTAAACATGGATGAGTTTTATGTTCAAACCTATCAGCCAGAGACACAGCAACAGTCAAAACAACGGAAACCACACACTTCGCCTCCGCTAAAGAAGGCAAAGTCTGTTCTATCAGCTGGCAAGTTGATGTCTTTGGGGTTTTTTTTAGATTCCAAAGGCATCCTACTGGTGGACTACCTCCCGAAAGGTCAAACCATTAATGGCCAATATTTTGGCATTTGGTAACTGCGTGAGAATATTAAGGCTAAACATAGTGGGAAAATGCATTAAAGGTGCATTTTTCCACCAGGACAATGTACATGTACACAAATCTGTTGTCGCCATGTCTACAACGCATGACTGTAGCTTTGAACTCATTGACCATCCTCCGTATTCACCAGATTTGAAACCATCAGCTTTTTACCTCTTACTAAACTGGAAGAAAGAACTGTCTCTCAAGCATTATGCAAAAGCTGATGACGTCATTTCTGCTGTGGATGACTTTTTACATCACCAGGAAGAAGGAAGGAAGTCTACATCAGTGGGATCCAGGCATTCCAGCATTTGTGGCAGAAGTGTGGGATCCTCGGTGCAACAAACTTTGTCAACGCAGTCCATCATAGTTAGTCTCAGAATTTTTCAGCAAACCCTCGTACACACGTACGCACGCACGCACGCACGCACACACATGATAAAAAATTAATAAATCTATGATTTTCATTATATGTAAAAAAAAAACACCCCCCCAAAACACAAAAAATAAGTAGTAACTTGCAGGAAACACAATATTTTGTGGGCATTTTATGCTACATTATTTCTATCGGTGAACCAATTAAAAATAAATGGGAATTGTAAATGATGACGTCATACTTTGGTACGGCATGAGCTCCGCAGTAAGTGCTCGATATATCGATGTTCACTTCTTGCTTCCCTCTTTCTATAACCGTTAACATTTTAACCTCTGTGTCGACGTCCAGACCGTAGCCACTTTTACATTCCACCAGTGTAGTCCCGCAGCGAATCATCGCCTCCAGACGATGTTTGAACAGGTCATACAACGCCTCCTCATTGGCTGCTCGTGTGTGCTCCACGGTAAAATGTATCCCTCCGCCAGCTTTATGCACGTCCATGTAGGATGCACCGGCTAACTGTCGATAAAGAAAGCGAAAGTCCAGACATGTGAACAAAATAGGTGATATGCTGAGGGAAGGCTCTAAGATACGAATGCGTTGTACGATAACAGCCGATTGTGACAAGACCGACATTACAATTTTATCGGCTATTCTTGTACAAGACACTCGTACCGTGTGGCGTCACCTTTAATGTACACCCCAAATAAGCCCCCAAAGTATGATTGTCATTATGGCCAATACCCTCTTTATGAGTTGGATATTTTAAAAGATCATAGATCCACCCCTAATAATGCAACTCTGTTATGCTATAGGTGGCGGAACAGCGCCCGCCTGATGCGCGATAGATCTAGGGTCGATTCCCGTCGGTAGTCCCATTGGGCTATTTCTCGTTCCTGCCAGTGCTCCACAACTGGTATAACAAAGGCCGTGGTATGTACTATCCTGTTGGTGGGATGTTGCATACAAAAGATCCCTTGCTGCTAATCAAAAAGGTCAGCCCATGAAGCGGTGACAGCGGATTTCCTCTCTCAACCATATGTCTGACGCTATATAACCGTAAATAAAATGTGTTGAGTGCATCGTTAAATAAAACATTTCCTTCCTTCCTGTTATGTAATTATACTTTAAATGATACAATGGAAGACAGGAATATGCCTCCAATTAAATTCCAGTATAATTGTGACTGAAAAAGCCTACCAGTGCCATATGGTGAATGCTATCCTTTGGAAGACTTCTAATCGCGTTTTTCTCCACAGGCAAAACAGTAAAAACTACCACGTTTGACATAGTATTTGCGGAACATCACAAAGGTCAAATGATGCAGTTTGATACAGTAATTTCTTGCACCCCAGGCACATGTTTAAAACACTAGCCTAATTCATCTCCGGTTACAACAAAGATGATCAGCAAATCACAGGCTGGGCTTGTTTAACACACTGACCTCAGGTGTAAAAGGCTGTTAAGAACAAGAACTACTTTTTTATGTTAGTGATGTCAAAAGTTTGCTCAGTACAGATCTGTTCGAAATGGACAGCACTCCAAATTAGTAACATCTTCTAGTGAGTACATACTCATTACACATTTTTTTTTTAGCATTGGCAAAGTTAGAGGTTGTGTCCACCAGGGTTCCGTTTTACGAAGCGATCTTACCGCTAAGATCACCTTACGTACATAGCTACCTTATGAATTTAAAGTGATCTTAGGGCTGAGATCGCTTCGTAAAACGGGGCCCAGGTGCAGATCTAGGAATTTTAAGTAGTGGGATTTGCGCTTTAAGGCTTAACTCTAATATAACTTCATAGGCATTGGTAAACAACTCGTCACCTAATACAAGGCAAATTTAATTACTTGATCATTTCATTTCATTTCAATTTATTTTCGTGCTTATATCCAATTAAGATTCAAGCACGCTATCCTGGGCACACACCTCAGCTATCTGGGCTGTCTGTCCAGGACAGTGGGTTAGTTGTTAGTTAGTTAGTGGTTAGTGAGAGAGAGGAGGGTGTAGTAGTCTTACACCTACCCATTGAGCCCTTAAGAACTCGCTCTGGGTTGGAGCCGGTACCGGGCTGCGAACCCTGTACCTATCAACCAGTAGTCCGATGGCTTAACCACTGCGCCACCGATCAAAGTTAGGTGTTTACTGTTTAGTCTTTTAACTTTTAAGACCAAGCCTAAATCCTCACCTGTCCACGACAGGCCTGCTTTGAACAGTTATCTGATGAAAGCAAACCGCATGTGGCCTGTGTGAAGTTATGAATACACCTGAAGACAGGAGTCGTAATTTTAAAGAAACCTGATTATATGTATTAAACTAATGTTTTTTGATATCTTGCCATCATACAGGATATCCCTATCGATAAAGCAGCAAGGGATCTTTTACATACACGTTCCACTGCATACAACATACTTTGATATTCCAATCGCGAAGGACTGGGTGGAATGGGGGGAAAAAACAGAGTTCACTGAGGGGGATCGATCCTGCGGTCCATCGCACCTCAGCCGAGAGTTCTTCCACTGACCTTGAACTACTTCCCGCCTAAATACATAATGGAATTAATAAATAAACACTACTCGTACCTTCATGGCGAACTCGTGAACACGGTCACCAGCCCAGACAGGATGTGTATGCGCATCCACAAAGCCTGGAAGAAATCAACAGGGAAAAGACAAATATACATCTTTCGATGTATTTGAATGATGTGAAGCCTGGTTACAAGAAAAGCTGTAACATGCCGCAGACCAAATGCATATATCATGTTGTCACAGAGGCCGGTAGATACTAGACAAAGACGTACAGTCAAGCGGACGTACTGTCGCATGCATATATGGTCGGACGGACATACGCCTTCAAAGACATCTGTTTTAAAGGCCATCGGTCTACAGGCTGGTAGGTACTGGGTTCGGATCCCCGTCGAGGCATGGGATTTTTAATCCAGATACTGACTCCAAACCCTGAATGAGTGCTCCGCAAGGCTCAGTGGGTAGGTGTAAACCACTTGCACCGACCAGTGATCCATAAATGGTTCAACAAAGGCCATGGTTTGTGCTATCCTGCCTGTGGGAAGCGCAAATAAAAGATCCCTTGCTGCCTGTCGTAAAAGAGTAGCCTATGTGACGACAGCGGGTTTCCTCTAAAAAACAGTGTCAGAATGACCATATGTTTGACGTCCAATAGACGATGATAAGATAAAAAAATCAATGTGCTCTAGTGGCGTGGTTAAATAAAACAAACTTTACTTTGTCTAGTATCATCTTCTTATTGCGTATTGGACAACGAAGACTGTACCAATTGACTAAATTAGAATGATTTGCGGAGATGTGTGTGTATGTGTGTCAGTGTGTATGTATATATATATGTGTGTGTGTGTATGTGTGCGTGTGTGTGTGTGTGTGTATGTGTCTTCGTGTATTTGTGTGTGTGTGTGTGTGAGAGAGAGAGAGAGAGAGAGAGAGAGAGAGAGAGAGAGAGAGAGAGAGAGAGAGAGAGAGAGAGAGAGAGAGAGAGAGAGAGAGAGAGAGAGTGTGTGTGTAGATCAGTAGTTTAGTGATAGAGCGCCAACCTGAGATCCGATGGGTGGAAGGATATATCGCTGTTAATGAACTCGGGTGTCTTCCCCGCCCCCCACATGAGCTCCACGACTAGCACAACAAAGCCCATGGTATACACTGTACTTTTTATGGGGGAACTATTCTTATTTACCCATCTTGCAGATGATCTAACCAAGTAGCCAAATTGCTAGTACGTCCAGCTTAAACCTTGCATATCATTAGGTTTGACCGAAATACATACAAATATACCTGGAATAACACATTTATCAGTTGCATCAATCGTGCGGTCAAATGTAGCATCTGCATATTTGGCTTTAATGACGTCATCTTCGCCAAAATCGGCAATTAGTCCATCACTAGAGAATAATAAAAGAAAAAAGCGATCAAACTACATGAGTACGACAATAAAACTGAAAATACTTTTAAAGTCACTGACCCTGTAACCTTTTCTGTTTCGCATAACATTCATTTACGGCGGACTCTTAGCTCCATCGGTAGAACGCTCGCCTGCGGTGCTTGAGTTATAGGATCGAACCTCTTCAACGGACCCATCCTCCCCCTGTCCCAACAGATTAATAAACAAGGCCGTGGGAAGCGGTAAGGCTGGTCCTGTCGACGCCTGAACAATATTTTACCTGGTTTTAATATTAGAAAACAAACATAGCGCATAGTGTAGTTAATCCTGCTCCAAATATAATATCGCCAAATACTCTCATCGAAAGTAATAAATTTCTGCTTCAAAATGGAAGGAAGGAAATGTTTTATTTAACGACGAACTCAACACATTTTATTTACGGTTATATGGCGTCAAACATATGGTTAAGGACCACACAGATATTGAGAGAGGAAACCCGCTGTCGCCACTTCATGGGTTACTTTTCGATTATCAGCAAGGGATCTTTTATATGCACCATCCCACAGACAGGGTAGTCCATACCACGGCCTTTGATATGTCAGTCGTGGTGCACTGGCTGGAACAAGAAATAGCCCAATGGGCCCACCAACGGGGATCGATCCCAGACCGACCGCGCATCGAGCGAGCGCTTTACCACTGGACTACGTTCCGTCCCATTTCAAAATGGCCCCAGAACTCAGCAAAAAGTAACTATTTAAAAACAAAATATCAATGGGGGCATTATTTTACACCCTCAGCGCGTGGTGGAGTTAAAATAGGCCTTACGAATAATTTACGGCGTCCAGCGGGCCTGAGAGCTTTACTAGAGCGACATAGATCTCCCCCTCCACCTGATTATAATTATATTATATCTGTTTGGTGGTTTTGGCTCTAGTTGTAAAATTTCGTCTTTGTTAAAAATATTTCTTTTTTTTATGTGAACACTAGTCTATGCAAGAAAGTGATAAATAAATAAATAAAAATAAATTTAGAAAAAGATAAACAAGACAAAAAAAAAGAAGAAGAAAAGAAAAGAAAAACTGATGTAAAATAAAAGGTACACAGTAACAGGAAAGTATAATCAATATTTGAATAAATTAATTCTACCGTACTTTTATATTTGTAGTAATTGATGTGCCTACATCCAAATAAAGTTCAAACACGCTGCTCTGGGGACATAGTTCTACAGCCTGGATTGCCTTTGAAGGATGTAATATTAATAGCAGATTCGCGATTAAATAAAGGTATCAATGATCGAAGGGAAATTACTCTTGTATTATTATTAATTTGCATGAGTTACGTTTTTCCTTTAAGTAAATCTGTCTATAATACATCGTTAATTTATTAAAAGTTAAAGTTTATTTTCTTTAACGACACCACTAGAACATATTGATTTATTCATCATCGACTATCAGCTGGCAAACATTTGGTAAATAACATATAGTCTTAGAGAGGAAACCCACTACATTATTTTCATCAATACTAATAGCAATGGGCATTTTATATGCACCATACCAGACAGGGTAGCATATACCACGGCCTTTTATATACCAGTCGTGGTGCACTAGCTGGAACGAAAAATAGCCCATTGGGCACACCGACGGGGATCGATCCTAGACCGACCGCGCCTGTGCAAGTGTTTTACCACTGGGCTACATCCCGTTCCGTTATTTTATTATTACATGCACTAGGAAACAGATAACAGATGAAATTTCAAGAGCTGAAAAACCAAACCTTTGATATACCATTCGTGGTGCACTGGCTGGCACGAGAATCGCTCATAGAATAATGGAATAACTTGTAATGGTAGACTACACGGTATACACTATATAACACAAATACCTATATAAATATAAAACATGTGCGCACCTGTTGACGACAAGACTGAGTCCCTGTCCATTTCTCCCGTCAATTACGGCCACATTCTGCATGTGTTTTCCATACAAAACTCGATCTCCCGAGTCAGTTACCTGCACCAGTTGACGAGCTGACTTCACCAAGAGTTTATACTGGGTCATTTTTTCTTTCCCTTTACGAGTCAACGTGCGTGTGTGTGTACAAAGCGACTCTGTCACTTTTAACTGGTACAAGGTCGTAACGACAACACTGGGGGTACAGTGACCTAAATGATTAGAAATACCAGTGGCGGTTCTAGGCTTGTTGGCAAATGGGGTGGGTTGGCTGGGGATATCTCAATAAGCACCGCGCAATACTAATAGGTTATATAATATGCTGTGACATTTAATGATTACAGCGTTTATTCAAGCCTCTTGTCAGATCCGAAGTACCAATACCTGGAGGGGTCTTTAGGGGAGAGAACACAGATTCTGGGTGTGGGTGTGGGGAGGCACAAGCTATATATTTATCTTTATTCATATGAAGTAGGACCTCAAGTGTGTCTGTGTATGTGTGTTCGGGGTTCGGGGGTCGCACAGGCAACACCCGCCGGTTCCTACGGGTCTATTTGACCGTGTATATTGACTTAGTAGTTATGAATGGCGGGACGTAGCCCAGTGGTAAAGCGCTCTCTTGATGCGCGGTCGGTCTAGCATCGATCCCCGTCGGTGGACCCATTGGGCTATTTCTCGTTATAGCCAGTGAATCACGACTGGTATATCAAAGGCCGCGGTATGTGCTATCCTGTCTGTGGGATGGTGCATGCTACTAATGGAAAAAAATATAGCGGATTTCCTCTCTAAGACTATATGTAAACATTACCAAATGGTTGACATCCAATAGCCGATGATTTATAAATCAGTATGCACTAGTGTGGTTGGGTTGTTAAAGAAAACAAACTTTTTAGTAATTGTGTTTGTAATACAGTGTGGTAAAATTTGTGTCTCGTCTTTACTCCCTATTTCGTCTTGAATTTTTACACACGTGTATTTGTTTCACTGACAGGCGCAGATCCAGGGGTAGGTGCTGGGGTGGGCACCTCTTTCCCGGAACTTCAAAATATCATGAAACTCATCTATTATAATATACTCCCTCCCTAGAAAAATCGTGCAGCCGCTCCTGACTAAGACCCCCCCCCCCCCCCCCCCCCTTGCATTCGCAGCTGACTAGATTATTATTAACAAGACATTTTAAGTTATAGTTTATGACCTGGTACGAATGTTTTATTTAACGACACCACTAATGCATATTGATTTATTAATGATTGGCTATTGGATGCCAATCATTTAGTAATTTTAACATATAGTCTTAGAGAGGAAACCCGCTACATTTTTCCATTAGCAGCAAGGGATCTTTTATCCCACAGACAGGATAACACATACCACGGCCTTTGATATACCAGTTGTGGTGCACTGGTTGGAACGCGAAATAGTTTAATGAGCCCACCGACGGGGATCGATCCCACATGACCTTGTGCTCTATCCACGCAATTGTTTGACTCTTGGAAGCGAAGTTTGGCTCCCACAGCATAAACAATCATGTAAGAATCGTTGGTGAGTGGTTGGGACGACAAGAACCCATCGACTTCATATCATACACGACATCGCGCCTCAAGCGAGGGCTCTACCCACTAAGCTGAATATTGCCATTATGTTACAATGACAAATGACATCACTCAGTTGTAAGACGCATGGAAGTGACGTTTTGCGTCCACAGTATAAACATCTAAGAATCGTGGTGAATTGGTTGTGATGGTAAAACAAAAGTCTTCGAATTCATATCCTAAGGCAAGCGCAATTCTTAGATGCTCGAAAGCGAAGTTTGGCTTCCACAGCACAAACAACGATCTAAGAATAGCGAGGCACTGGTTGGGATGAGAGAAAAAAAAAAACCCCAACCCACCCTCGATTTAAATCCTACACGACCTCATAAAGTATCGACAAAGCTCAACATTGCCAGTATGTTACAATCACAAATAACGAACTATGTTACAATAACAAATGACGTCCCGCAATTGTTTGACGCTTGAAAGCATCATAAAAAAACAAGTTTAAAAATTGTTGGTCAATGTTTGGGACGAGAAGAGAACCATCAACTTGATATCCTACACGACGTCGCACTTTACTAAGCTCAATATCGCCAATTGCTCCCAGAGCATAAGCAACAATCTAAGAATCGCAGGGAAATGGCAGGGACGTGAAAACAAAAAAACCCCAACAACATCGACTTAAATACTACACGATATCGCTCTCTACCCACTCAAGTCAATATTGCAGTATTATGTTACAATGACAAGTGACGTCATGTAATTGTTAGATGTTTGAAAGCGAAGTTTGGCTTCCACAGCATAAACAACGATCTGTGAATCGAGAGGCACTTCATATCCTACACCACTTCACGTTCTATCAACTGAGCTCAAGATTGCAATAATACATGAGTGGCCGTTAGATACCATTTATCTCACAACGAGTTGTTTATATAGAGAATACTACATGAGTGGCCGTTAGATACCATTTATCTCACAACGAGTTGTTTATATAGAGAATACTACATGAGTGGCCGTTAGATACCATTTATCTCACAACGAGTTGTTTATATAGAGAATACTACATGAGTGGCCGTTAGATACCATTTATCTCACAACGAGTTGTTTTAAAATGTATCTGATGAGCAAAAGCGAGTTTGATACATGTTTAAACAACGAGTTGTAAGATAAATGGTATCTAACGGACACAAATGTATTATTCTATTTCTTACATATCCTAAAACCCCCCAGTTTTTAAGCAAATTTTAACATCTTTATCGACTAAGAGATATGTACCATCCCTTGCACTTGTAGCTGACTTACTCATCACAAACATCTGATTGCCAGGTTATCTATACGTCACAGTGTAATCGATTTCCACCGTGCTGTTTTTTTTATTGGACGTATGTCATTGGTGACCTGGTCCTCACCTAGGAGCAGCCAGTCGTATGTCTTTGAATTGTTGACACACGTACATGTGTAAACAACTATGTGTTATTAAAAATAACTAATGGTGTTCTCACCAATGGGTATGTAAGAAAATCACTAATAACGTCATGCATTTGTTTAAGTCTTTGAAGCGAAGTTTGGCTCCCACAGCATAAACAGCCATGTAAGAATAGTTGAACACTGGTTGGTACGTGAAACCCCCATCCACTTCCATATCCTACAGAACACTGCACCTCAAGCGAGAGATCTACCCACTAAGCTAAATAGGGGCCGTCCAAATATTGCGTAACGCTATTTTTGTCAAAATTAGACACCCTCCCTTCTCCCTGTAGCGTTCCGTACCCCCCCCCCCCCCACACACACACACATACACCCCCGTTCACAAACAAGTCATGCTATGGGTGTGCTGTTTTGCGATTTGGGAAAGCCTAGGTATGCAATATGTTACACAACATGGCACTATATCCACTAAGCTCAATATTGCCATGATGTTAGAATGACAAATGACGTCACGCAATTGTTAGATGCTCGGATGCGAAGTCTGGCTTTCACAACATAAACAACGATCTCAGGGTAGTGGGGGAACTGATTGGGACGAATACAATTATACAGTTGGTAACCAGTTGGAAGCAAAGTTTGGCTTCCATAGCAGGGGCGTAGGCTGGGGTGGAGCAAATGGTCCGCTTTCTGAACAAAAACATACAGGTTTATACATACGGAGTTTCTGTTGGTGCAACACCAAATAGAAAAAGGGTCCACTTAGTTCATATTCGACCCCCCCCCCCCAAGGTCCAGATCACGCTACGCCCCTGTATAGTAGAAACAATATCCAAAAATTGTTGGGCATTGGTTGGGAGGAGAAAAATCCTACATGACATCGTACCTCGAGCGAGCGTTCTACCCACTAAGCGGAATATTGTCATTATGATAGAAATGACGTCCAAACATATATATACACAACAGCGCGCTCTACTCACTATACACGATATTGTTATTATATTACAATGAAAGGACGTCACGCAATTATTGTTTAACACTTGGAACGAAGCTTAACTCCCCTACTATAAACAACGGGACGAGAAAGAAAGAAAGAAATGTTTTATTTAACGACGCACTCAACACATTTTATTTTCGGTTATATGGCGTTAGACATATGGTTAAGGACCACACATATTTTGAGAGGAAACCCGCTGTCGCCACTACATGGGCTACTCTTCCGATTAGCAGCAAGGGATCTTTTATTTGCGCTTCCCACAGGCAGGATAGCACAAACCATGGCCTTTGTTGAACCAGTTATGGATCACTGGTCGGTGCAAGTGGTTTACATCTACCCATTGAGTCTTGCGGAGCACTCACTCAGAGTTTGGAGTCGGTATCTGGATTAAAACACCCATGCCTCGACTGGGATCCGAACCCAGTACCTACCAGCCTGTAGACCGATGGCCTGCCACGACGCCACCGAAGCCGGCCAACGGGACGAGAAAAAACCCATCGACTTCATATCCTACTCGACACTTCTGTTCATATTCTACACGACATCGCGCCTCAAGCGAGAGTTCTACCCACTAAGCTGAGTAGGTTCTAAGAGACCAAAACAATTCCTATTGCCGATAATGTTAACGTTTACTAATAAAACTGATATAAGCAGCGTATCAACACACCCAGGAAGTACTAAAAAATGTTGCACCTTACATCTAATCTACCTGCAAGAAAATGAGGTGTGTGTGTGTGTCTGTGTGTGTGTGTGTCTGTATGTGTGTGTGTGTGTGTGTGTGTGTGTGTGTGTGTGTGTGTCACATACCATTTAAGAGATTTAATTGTTTTTATTAGCAACCATAATTTTTGCTGAAAATTGGTCCATTTTTGGGGGTACCCCGCATTAGTTTCAGCCTCTGGTATATACTGCATAACAACTGTATAACAAATAAAAGTGTATTTATATATTGTCAATGGATAATAGTATTTGCACAAATAATCAATGTCACATATTACTATAAATCACACCCATAGCTGTTTTTACTCCGTAAATATTTGACGATACACCGCGAACTTTGACACAGAACTTTCTTTGGTACCATGCAACCAGTATAGTCATTATGTTATAATGATAAATGACATCCTGCAATTGTTAGACGCTTTGAAACGAAAGTTTGGCTTCCAGAGTATAAGTAATATGTGGTTGGGATGGGAACACAAGATATTGCGTTCCAGGCGCCAACTTACCTATTAAAATGACAGGCCCTATTTTGAGACAATACGGCGAATATTTCACTATTAGAGCCATTTATTTCATAAATGAACTGATATAGCTTGAATTTTGTTGTCTAGATTATTCATTTGCGTACATCCGAAGTGCGTGGTGCAGGGGTGTAACATTCTCTTTGAGAATGGCCAATACAGCACAAATTGAAGTTTAGAGTAAAATTCGGTGTCCGTAAAATTCTTTGATATTTGTATTTGTATTTTTGCACAGTTCTTTACACTGTTTTTGTTTGAACCTTGAATTTTTATATTGATGTTGATCATCACTTTATTTATTTGCATTACCATAGTTTGACACCCAATAGCCGATGTATTTTTCGTGCTGGGGTGTCGTTAAACATTCATTCATTACATCCGAAGTGTTTCTGATCATCCTGGTGTTTTTAATATCACGAAATACATTTTTCATTTTACTAAAAACACACGTATTTCTGAGAAGTAACGGTTATGGAAATGGACTGTAGTCTTTTTAAAATAATATATTCCTGTTTCAAGTTCACAGACTCGTTTCACTCTGTTTTAACTTTATTCAAACGTATTACAGGTTTGCAGGTTAACCAAATTTAGGTGTCCATTTTCACAGGTCTACGACTTTAATGTAGTACTAAACCAAATAACTTCCGGCTGGGTCAAACTTTTGTTAGAGCAGTTAACACCACAAGTCCTGTCATTGGTGAAAACTGTGTGCGTGTTGGTTGTAAAAAAACACAACAAAACAAACAGACAAAAAAACATTAGTTTCATCTGGGGAAAAAACATGTATACAATTTTATTTCATCTATATTACCACTGTGTCAAGTAGCCTTGTGCTTGAAAAATGTATGGGGTACCTGTGAAAAAAGTACTCGAGTTTTGTACGGAACTAGGGTAGTCATAGACAGTACGCGTTATATCTTAAAGTGAGCAGCTTCAGCCCCCAACTATTTTCTGACTCACTTTAAGGGTGAGGGGTGGTAGTATTTATATCCGTGGTTTTTATTTCGATTGATACGCTGCAGGTAGGAGTTTTAGCCACAATGTTACTATTGTCGTCTATGCGGTTTGATTAGGTGGCATACACTCTTACGCAGAATATTGCCATTATGTTCTAATAATACACTCGTCTACTCGACAGGAAATTAATTAAATAGAATCAGACTGGAGTGAGTCGACTGCCGACAATCTTAATCTGCGGTGAAATATTAATCTATCTTTTTAAGCTGCTGGCGGACTTACGCCAACGACGATTTTCGTTCGTCTAATAAAAAGAAGGACCCCCCCCCCCCCCCCCCCCCCCCCTCAGTGTGAACATTGTCAGTGTACACTGACTGTGCGGCACATTTTGGTGGAGTGTGATCTTCTCAAGCCGACGAGAAATTATATATTTGGCAACAGAAATGTTATGGAATCTTTCCATCCAGAATTAATTGTAAATTTTTAAAAACACTTTGACTTATATACAAAGTTTTAAAATATACTTACCTTGATTTTATTATACTTTTCACCCACAGCTCCTTACACTGTGTTTTTACAAAAATATGTATAAATAATATTTTCATATACTTACCATTTGTGACACCCAATAGCCGATGTGTATTTTTGTGCTGGGGTGTCGTTAAATATTCATTCATTCATTCATTCGTCTAATAAAAGTCAATCTCGACTGTTGAAGGGGTACGAAGAACATTTCTTTTGCAAAATGTTTTCTTGTTGTTTTATTTTTGTTATTTAACCATGTTTTTTGTATGTTTTGTTTTTGTTTTGTTTTGTTTTTGTTTTCGTTCATTCACCTGTCCATTCATTCATTCATTCATTCATTACACAATGTAATTACTTTCAAAATTCCTGGCAACGCCCGTAGCTGTTAGGTAACATGGGTCAATCAAAACTAACATTCACAAGATATGGCTACGGACATGTGACAAAAAACCCTAGCATGATGTATGGCCATGGTGAAGAAAACAGTAATAAAAACGACAAAATTAGGTTCACTCACGAAAAATATGTTACATAACGTAACGTACTCCGCACTATTGCATAAAACAGGTGCCCACCATACCTGTGGAAGGATACTCATTTAAGACTAGCGGATTTAATGAACATCTCAAGTAACCACAACCTTGGTCGAATTGTGAGTATAGTGTAGGTCTAGATAACTGCTCTATGTACTACGGATTTATTTATTTCAAAAATGTTTTAAACTTCATACTGGAGCAGAGATCTCTATTAAAATAACTTTAACATCACTTCCTCAAAAAGAAAAAAAAAAAAAAAAAAAAAAAAAAAAAAAGAAGAAGAAAATGTTATAGATTTTTCTTTGGAAATGTAAATTATACTTTGAACTCTATTCGGATTTTTTTTTTAAAGACACAAATGATTTCATTCGATAGCAGAAACAAATTAATTTTGTTGAAAATTCCAAACATCGAGTGATTGGCAAATGAAACATTATTGGTTATCGCACAGATTCCACGCGCGTGTGTAGGAAATTATGCAGGTGGGTCTAGATTATGGCCAGCGAAATATTTAGGGTAATTCCAATCATACTCCTCCGGAAAATATATTGAGAAAAAAAATTCGCTTTGAGCAGGGAGTAACAACCCTGCACACGCGCCTGGAATATCTGTCTATAATTCTACGACGGTGAAGAACTGGTGCTGGTTTCATGGATATGTAGCATAAATGGTTTGTTTGTTTGGTTTTTTGGTAGCTTTTTCCTTGCCAAGGATTCTTAAGGAAAGCACTGTTTACGTCGAATGACAGAACATTACAATTTTAATATTCTGCAGTGAGTTATACAATGTAAATTTGTTAACAAAATATAGCAGTTGCAAGTAAGATAATGAAACTACGTGTCTCTTTTTAAATAGCCAATACAATAATGTTCATAAATGAATAACGGAGAAATCATGTTTTTGGCCTTTAAACAGATTTCACAAATGAATGAAGTAAAATTGTACAGGTTTCATTATTTATAGCCTATATAAGTATTTTCATGAATGAATAGATGAAATGAAATGAAACAAATAACTGGCATGGACACGAATTTTCATAAACGAATAATGAAAACTAGTTCGTTTTAAGAAGCCCATACAAGGATTTTCTTACATTAACAATAAAAATATGTTTCGTTTCAAAATAAATAATGGAAAATACTTCTTTATTACTTCTGATCTGGAATGTTTTCTTTTAAATACTCCACACAAAGATTTTCATAAATAAATAATGGATAGTACATATTTCTTTTATTCCTTTTCATTTTATATTAGCAATACTAATACTAGGACCAGACTACCAACTGCCAGCAGAAAGTTGGCCAACTCGACGTACGGTTGCGTTGTAATTTCCCCACCTCGCGACTTATGACGGATGCGCTCTAATAAACAACTAATTAATGAGTTATACGACAAATTGAGTTGTAAGAGCGCTCAGGACATTGTAGAAATCATGACAGCAGAAAGTTGGCCAACTTTGTGCTGGCAATTGGTAGTCTGATGTTAGCATTACATTTTATAAGATAAATTACATTTAACAGATTATATTTTCAGAAATGCAGATCGATGTTGTTATATCTTGTGGCAGTAGCAGTGGGATGTTTGCACGGTGTTTACGGTAATGGCAACGCAATACTTCATACTTTTTTTTAAAAACCCCATTATTAATTTTCTTTAAAATGGGAGCCTGCACATTATTTTCTCAAAATGATTTAATCTATTTGTGACGGAATATGCTTTTAATTTGTTTTCGCCTGTGGCGATATTAATTGTTTTAGAGGGCCGTGTGCAATTCCAATATGCACTTAAGCCCAGATGGGCAACTTGTTACGTGATACCTTTGCGCGACGGTCGTCGAGCTTTTTTAATACACACCCAGCGCAGGCGTGGAGGCCATGTGGCCAGTAGTTACGTAATAACTCCGGTAGTGCTGTTTATGACCAGGGGATTGCTCGCGGAATGGCGACAGCCAGTCTGGGCGATCTAAGAAAAATATGCCGGCGTGGTGGCTGTGGAAAAGTCACATGATACGTGAGGTGCCGCGATGTACCCCCAGACGATATTCGGTTTTTATGATAAATAGCTAGGGTTTAGACATATCGGGAGAAACATAGGAAGGCTGCAGGGGAAACGGGACGTCGTCCACTGAACGAAATATATAAGTTCAGTCCGGGCGTGGTAAATATATTTTTCTGCTCTGTGTATAACCTTGATGTGATTGATGTGACTTTAAATATTTTAATACTGTATAATACCAATATTATTTAGACGGTGCTGCCGGTCATCTGAAGCGTTTCTCAATTATCACACGTGTGGGTGTTGTGTCACGGTGAAGTTTAGCATATTGTGTAAACTAGACACCTAGAGATTAACTAATTAAGTGATCAGTTCTGGGTTGTTATTATCTGTTGTTGTTAATTAACTACTGCGGCAGTACATTTGTCAGCGTAGGTTTATACAGATTCCAAAGTGTATTGTGTTTTTGTTGTGTTTTCTAGTGAACTAAACGTGCTATAATAATATATACTTTATATAAGATCTTATCTCTGATCATACCTAGACGAGCCAGCGGGTATAACTGCCTGTTACAGAGAGATCTAATAGATATACAGTTAGGAGAGATATTTGGACAATCGTGTTTCATTCAGTTACGGGTATTATAGGATCCCCGTGACACTATCACAAGATCTTACATATACAGCAGCTATGTTGTAGCGCCTATGATTTTTTTTCTAATAAACAATACGCGCTTATACTTAAATGCGAGTGGCATATGCAAATTAACATACCGACTTAATGCCCTTCCCGACACACACCCTTAAACACATCTGCATCATATAGTTTACTGGCTCCCTGTCAAGGATGGAAATCACCATCAATTACTCCATCCAATACAATTTTTATGTCAGATTATATTTCGTAAAAAAAAATCGACATAGGTTAACCGCGAACATTTTCAGCTAGCTACTCTTATGACAGACCGGCCTCGGTGACGTCGTGGTTAGGCCATCGGTCTACAGGCTGGTAGGTACTGAGTTCGGATCCCAGTCGAGGCATGGGATTTTTAATCCAGATACCGACTTCAAACCCTGAGTAAGTGCTCCGCAAGGCTCAATGGGTAGGTATAAACCACTTGCACCGACCAGTGATCCATAACTGGTTCAACAAAGGCCATGGTTTGTGTTATCCTGCCTGTGGGAAGCGCAAATAAAAGATCCCTTACTGCTAAGAGGAAAGAGTAGCCCATGTAGTGGCGACTGCGGGTTTCCTCTCAAAATCTGTGTGGTCCTTAACCATATGTCTGACGCCATATAACCGTAAATAAAATGTGTTGAGTGCGTCGTTAAATAAAACATTTCTTTCTTTCTTATGACAGCACCGTCCCATGTAGCTGTTATGCAGTACTCTGAGAACGGCTTCTGGCAACACATCACCATTTAGCGTGTCGTTACTTGTAACAGCTTATTGCAGTCCGGTTTAGGAAATAGTTTCTCATGAAACAAATTCTGCAAAATTCTGATATGTTTTTAAAACAAATCTTTCTTTGATGATTACACATAGGTTGACCGCTGCAGTATTTAAATAACCCATTGGTTTGAAGTCACTTGTTATATGTAGTACTAACTGATAACAACTGTGTAAGTGGTGTACTGCCACTTGTATAGCAGCAACACAAGGCGGTGCTCTGGCATGAGGGCCGCTAACCAAAAATGTTCGTGGTCGACCTATGTTGATAGTT
This sequence comes from Gigantopelta aegis, assembly GCF_016097555.1. Taxonomy (NCBI): domain Eukaryota; kingdom Metazoa; phylum Mollusca; class Gastropoda; order Neomphalida; family Peltospiridae; genus Gigantopelta; species Gigantopelta aegis. Next base: position 35,911,060 of record NC_054701.1, on the reverse strand, counting down.
TTACACGGTACTGGTCAGTCAAGAACACTCCTAAAATTAGCAGTCACATGACTCTCTCAAAAGTGTTGTATTTTTCACAGAATATATTCTGACATAAAAATTGTATTGAACTGCATGGAGTAATTAATGGTGGTATGTAAACTTAAACAGTATTTTGAGAACAGTATCTACATTATTTTGAGAAAGGCTTCTACAGTATTTTGAGAAATATATCTATAGTATTTTGAGAAAACTTTCAGGCTTCTACGGTACTTTGAGAAAGAGGTGGATCCATTCAACTGATTGGTTTTTTCTCGTTCCAGCCAGTGCACCACAACTGGTCAACGGCCGTGGTATGTGCTTTCCAGTCTGTGGGGAAGTGCATGTAAAAGATCCTTTATTGCATTAGGAAAATGTAGCGGGATTCCTCTGATGACTACGAGTCAGAATTACCAAATGTGGCCTCAGATTACAGTTATCTTCCGGAAGTTTCACCGCGCAAGTAGTCTGCTGTTTGACTGTGATTATTTCATGGCAGACAGCTATGAAGTGGCAACTGTTTGACTGAAGTGACAGGGGATAGCATGTAGTTTGTAAACATGTGTAACTTGTTGACATTGAAGACTTGTTTGTGGTAATTCCGGCCCATGCAAAAGTAGTGCTTTTTGTGTAAAATGGGCGTACTCCGGCCTGGTCTAGAGGGTGTGTCTGTTTAAACCAATATGCTGGGAGAAAGAGCTGGACAACAGGGGTTGTCCTTTTCAGGGTATGTGTCCCCCATGCAGGCAAAGGTACATACAAAACTTCACGGGCCTGCTGATATTAATAAAAATGTTATAGCCACTAAGGCTATATAGAAACATATAGCGAAATTAATTGTGGTCTGAGGCCATGTTTGACATCCAATAGCCGATGATTAATTAATGTGGTGGTGTCGATAAACAAAACAATTTTTTAATTTGTTTTTGAGAAAGATTTCCATGTAGAATTTTGAGAAAGTATTTTAATGTTTGTAGCCACACCACACGAGTTCAGCTGCATCCAGTGTAAAAAGTTAAAAGTTCCGTTTCTGGCAAATATTCTTTACAAATTCTTATTATAATGAAAATAGCAATGGAGCGAAATAAATAAACTGCGTAATTACAGGCAGACTAATCTGCTATTTGCATCACGTCGTAAAATATTCACATGTTCACACTCAAATACATTTATTATATCCCCACATAAACACTGCATGGTCACATTTATTAAAATGGGTGGTCGTTTAAATTCAACTGCGACCTTGTACAATGTTTCTGGGGCAGTTACATACAGGTTTTTTTATGACTGAGATGCACATAAAACATACAAGCTGCTTGTAAATAATTCACTTAGTTTTTTTTTTTAAATAGAAATTTTATAACGTCACAGGAGAAAAAAAGCCAAGTTTGTAACACGTGGCGTATAAATAAATGCTTGGTATGACAAGTCACGTTGCGATAATTTGTAGTAAAATAAGAGCAAAAAAAAGAAGAAAAAAAGAAAGAAAAGTTTTTATAAAAAAATTCGTAATGCCACAGGGGACAAACTTCGTTATTAACACATGACGGTTTGGTATGCTTGTCACTGTGTTGAGAGAAAAATGAAGACACGTTGAGATATTTTGTAGTAAAATATAAGTGATTCATTTACGTCAGATACATGGTGAGCACGACACTTGTTATACAAAGTGGTACACCGGTCACCTGACGAACGATTGATCGTAGGATCGATCACCATCTTTGGACTCGAGTGTTTTTCCCGTTCTAGACACTGTCCCGCGACTGGTGAATCAAAGGTCGACATGGGCGAGACGTAGCCCAGTGGTAAAATGCTCGCTGGATGCGCGGTCGGTCTGGGATCGATCCCCGTCGGTGACCCATCTCGTTCCAGTCAGTGCATCACAACTGGTATATCAAAGGCCTTAGTATGTGCTATCCTGTCTGTGGGATGGTGCATATAAAAGATCCTTTACTACTCATGTAAAAATGTAGCGGGTTTCCTCTCTAAGACTATATGTCAAAATTACTAAAATGTTTGACATCCCATAGCAGATGATTAATAAATCAATGTGCTCTAGTGTTGTCGTTAAACAAAAACACAACAAAAATAAAACAATGCTATTATGTATTGTTCTTCCTGTTATATATGAATACACTTACAATTAACGAAAAATGTCCTGCTGTCAGTATTAAAAAAACAGAACCCCCCCCCCAAAAAAAACTAAATAAAAAACCCATCACCACCATTACAACTACTACTACCATCACCAAAACTCCACTACCCTCCCACTACCACTACCACAACCACCATCACCCCCCCCCCCCCACCAGCACCACACAAATACCTGACAGTACATAATTTATAATGTGAATGATATGGATACATATACTAGTATATTATAACTAAAAATAAACACTGAAGCTTGTAGCTAAAAAAAGAGAGAAAAAATATAGAAGGGAAGAAAGAAAAAAGAGGGAAGAAGAAAGGAAGGAAGGAAGGAAGGAAAGAAGAAAGAGTGACTTTAAAGATGGGATTTAGAAATAGAACCTGTCAAATTTTGTTTTGTAATAAATAGCTCAAGAACAAATAATTGTTATGTCTTGGTTCTATGAATCCGGACAAAGGTGCTCAATATTTATCATATACTTTAAATTAACAGTTTTATTTAGTAAAGTATATATTTTTCAACTTGCATAAATATACGGGGAGAGATGATCATACCTTGTCTAAATCCGTGTTCTAATTTGAAACTTTAGAAACAAAAATCCATTTTGAAGAACTCTTGAGGTTGAATTATTATACAAAGTTTTATTAATTTTTACAAATAATTTGAAATTAAAGAAATCCGAAACGTTTTTCAATAAAACATTTCGAGAAAGCGAGCTAAAAGCCTTTTCATAATTGTTAAAACACACTTTATATAAACGTATTAAAACGTTACTTAAATTGTTTTAACATTTTGTTGTATTCCTTTCTTCTGGTAATTTGTTTTTGCAGGCCTGGGGTGTGTGGATCCTAACGAGTGTCCCAGGCTGTACAACCATGCCAGGTTTCTGTACCAACACTGCGGGGACTGTCACAAGTTTGTCTTTTGTGTACAAGGAATGTATTTCCCCATGACGTGCCCGAACAACCTGTACTGGAATGACGTCACATACACGTGTGATTACAGAGCGACAAAATGTCACGCAGGTGTGTGTGTGTGTGTGTGTGTGTGTGTGTGTGTGTGTGTATGTGTGTGTGTATTGTCCCTGACCATAATGCGTTTATGAACAATTATTTAGTATATTTAAGATTTATACTATTAACAGAAAATACTATTGAATTTGCATTACGATTTGGCATTATTTGCATTAAAACCAGTGCACCGTGACTGATATATCAAAGGCCGTGGTATGTGCTATTCTATCTGATCGATGGTGTATATGTAGCAGTCGGTATTTTGTGCGTGAAGCTAGGTTCAACAAAGTTCACAACACCAGCTACGGGTTAGGGCATCATCTTTTATTCATGTAAACATAAGACACACGACACACCCATATGAACTACACGTAGGCATTGTGTTGATATATTCGATAACAACTGGGGAAACCTTTAAATTAAACTTCTACTATTTCTCTCTGATCTGAACTTGTTTCTCCAAATACTAAATAATTCTGTCCTGTCTGGTCAGTCCAAAGAAAGCATGCAGATACAGGTGAGCGTTAATTAGCCAATGGGAGAGAAAGAGACAAGGGTCAAAGTTTAAAGATAGCTTGGGTGTTTGTATTGTAGCTATGGCTACCAAAAGAGCTCACACTGACTACACTGATGTGGTCACGCGTGGTTGACCAGCATACACGAACACATCACAGGTACAGGGCAATACTGGAAAAAGGTGATAAAATGTTAATTATAGTGATATGTTGTTCAACCTGTAGTTGTTACAGCCTGAAAATAAACATTAATGAAATACATACTAAATACCATACTTAAAGGTACATACTCCTCTAAGAACCTGATATTAAACATTAGTTACATAAAACCTATATGCTTAAAATACACGTGTACTACATACTTCCCCCCACCGTGAAATGATGTCCTCATCATTTACCTAAAATATGCTGAAGAAGTGCATCATGTACCACAACTTCATTGGGAAGTAGACCCTGGGAAATAAGTGAAGTTACATAATCAGCTCTAGCAACCCAGTCTTGCTGAACTGTTGCTGACATAACATAGTCTTCACTTGTCATCCACCTTGGTTTCCGCCGGTCTCGGTTTGATCTCCTTGGAGCTGGAGAAGGTGGTGAAAGTGAATGTCGAGACGTCTCATCAAGCTCAACTGGATCTGGTTTTGGGAGTTCATCCAAAACATCAGTCGGATTGACGGTCTTCAGGGAAGTCTGGTCAGAGATATCTGGGTTTGAGAAAAGTTCTTCCTGTTCATCCTCTGAACTATTCTCATCGGATCCTTCTTCAGTATCCTGTTCTACCTCATCATCATTGTGACGGTACATGCTCTTAATTTCTTTTCGCCTGTGGCGATATTAATTGTTTTAGAGGACCGTGTGCAGTTCCAAATGCACTTAGCCCAGATGGGCAACTTGTTACGTGATACCTTTGCGCGACGGTCGTCGAGCTTTTCTAATACACACCTAGCGCAGGTGTGGAGGCCATGTGGCCAGTAGTTACGTAATAACTCCGCTAGTGCTGTTTATGACCAGGGGATTGCTCGCGGAATGGCGACAGCCAGTCTGACGATAAGAGAAAAATATGCCGGCGTGGTGGCTGTGGAAAATCCACATGATACGTGAGGTACCGCCTTGTACCCCCAGGCGATATTCGCTGTCTCTGAGAGTTTTGAATAAATAGCTAGGGTTTTAGAGATATCGGGGAGAAACATATTGGAAGGCTCCAGGGAACGTTAGTCCGTTTGGACTTGGTAAATATCATTTCTGCTCTGTTGTATAACCTTGATGTGATTGATGTGACTTTAAATATTTTAATACTGTATTATACCAATATTATTTAGACGGTGCTGCCGGTCATCTGACGCAGTAATCTGTAGGCTCACTGCCCTAAATAATTATAAAAAGCTTAACCAGTCATCCTAGAGGACCTAGGTAAACTGTAGGTTATTGTCTGTATTGTGATAGGTACCAGTATTAATTCTGTATTACAAGGTTATTGAATGAGTAGATAGGGTTAATTAAAAATTAACCAGTTAGGAATAGAGTTGTAATTCCTTTATTAATTAAGTTCCCCTGGAAACGTTTCTCAATTATCACACGTGTGTGTGTTAGCGTTTCTCAATTATCACACGTTACTGAACGAGTAGTAAGGGTTAATTAAAAATTAACCAGTTAGGAATAGAGTTGTAATTCCTTTATTAATTAAGTTCTCCTGGAAGAGTTTCTCAATTATCACACGTTATTGAACGAGTAGTAAGGGTTAATTAAAAATTAACCAGTTAGGAATAGAGTTGTAATTCCTTTATTACTTAAGTTCCCCTGGAAGCGTTTCTCAATTATCACACGTGTGGGTGTTGTGTCACGGTGAAGTGATTAGCATATTGTGTAAACTAGACACCTAGAGATTAACTAATTAAGTGATCAGTTCTGGGTTGTTATTATTTGTTGTTGTTAATTAACTACTGCGGCAGTACATTTGTCAGCGTAGGTTAATACAGATTCCAAAGTGTATTGTGTTTTTGTTGTGTTTTCTAGTGAACTAAACGTGCTATAATAATATATACTTTATATAAGATCTTATCTCTGATCATACCTAGACGAGCCACAAGCGGGTATAACTGCCGGTTACAGAGAGATCTAATAGATATACAGTTAGGAGAGACATTTGGACAATCGTGTTTCATTCAGTTACGGGTATTATAGGATCCCCGTGACAATCATCATCATCTTCATCTTCCTTATGATCATCATTATGATTATGCTCAGATGGCCCATCAGCTGAATGAGCAGCTGAATCTGACGGATATCCTGATGAAGCAACAGGTATCAGAATAAATTATTCATCTTCACTCTCTGACCCCGAAAAATGGGGTTGACGTCGTTGTCGTGTCGGATTCTGGATGTTCCGTCGTGGCTTAGGTGTAGGTAAGCCGTGACCTAAGATAGCACCTATGGGAAGTAAAAGATTACGATGTAATGTCCTTTTCCTCCCTGTGACGGAACATGCTCTTATCTTTTCGCTTGTGGCTATGTCCATTGTGTTGGGGGCTAGTGCAGCTTGGTTACGTAATACCTCCGCGCGACCGTGCCTCCTAATACACACCCAGACCAGATGTGGAGGCCATGTGGAGAGTGGTTACGTAATACCTCCGCGCGACCATGGTATCTCTAGCGAACTGGCGTCGATCAGTCTAGGCTTGTAAGAAAAATACCGTCTTGGTCGCTGTGGAAATATACACATTATAAGATTCGTTCCTGCGTACTGTCTCCGGACCAGTCTGGGATTTTTATAAGAAATAGCTAGCATTTAAGATATATCGGGGAAAAACATTGGAAGTATCCAGGGAAACGGACGTTGTCCAACTGAACGAACTATATTAGTTCAGACCGGACTTGGTAACTATATATTTCTGCTCTGTTGTATAACTTTGATGTGATTGATGTGACTTTAAATATTCTAATACTGTATTATACCAATATTCTTTAGACAGTGTCTCCGGTAATCTGACGAAGTAAATTGTAGGCTTCACTGTTCTAATATTTTTATACGAGTATTTGGTAGATAAAGCTTAGCCGGTCATCCTAGAGGACCTAGGTAAACTGTAGTTTATTGTCTTTATTGTGATATGTACCAGTATTAATTCTGTATTACAAGGTTACTGACTGAGTATTTAAGGGTTAACCAGTTAGGAATAGAGTCGTAATTCCTTTATTAATTAAGTTCCCCTGGCAGCGTTTCTCAATTATCACACGTGTGTGTGTTGTATCACGGTGAAGTGATTAGAATATTGTGTAAACTAGACATCTAGTGATTAACTAATTAAGTGATTAGCCCTGGGTTGTTATTATATTGTTGTTGTTAATTAACTACTGCGGCAAGTACAATTGTCAGCGTTAGAGTTAATACAGATTCCAAAGTGTATTGTGTTTTGTTGTGTTTTCTAGTGAACTAAACTTGCTACATATATATATTTATATCAGATCTTATCTCTGATTACTCCTAGAGCCGGGCCACTCGGGTAGTAGCCTGCCCGATACAGAGAGATCTAATTGATATACAATTAGGAGAGATATTTGGATAATCGTGTTTTATTCAGTTACGGGTATTATAGGATCCCCGTGACACTCCCCTCCCCATTCTCTTTAGCAACAACAAAAACTGGAATTGAAGGATTGTGTTGGTCAAGGATAACATATACATCGTCTTCCCACTTATCTGCCAACTTATGTCTCCCGTCAAAAGCTACCACTTTAACCAAAACCCTATCAGCTATGGATAAAATAGCAGCTCTGGCTTTATGGTCATAATATTTCTTTTGACGGGACTGTGAACTCTTGACCTGTTCCGCAGCTAAGTCATAGGCACTCTTCAATCTGTTCTGTAGTGACTTGGTGTACTTCAACACCGACCTTGGCTTGCTTGGTTCAATGTCAAGTCCAAAAGCTAAGTCAACAGGAAGTCGTGGATGCCTGCCAAACATAAGAAAGTATGGAGACCAACCAGTGGTTTCATGTCGGGTACAATTGTAAGCATGTACCAGTGGTCCAATATGAGTTTTCCAGTCTTTCTTGGAGTTGGAATCCAAAGTTCCTAGCAAATCACAAAGTGTCCTGTTGAACCGTTCGCACATGCCATTGCCCATTGGATGGTAAGGTGTCGTAGATGACTTGTCGATGTTCAACAGACTACACAGTTCCGTCATAAGTTTTCCAACAAAATTGGCTCCCTTGTCCGAGTGAATTCTCGTTGGAAGGCCGTAGTGGACAACAAAGTTATTGAAAAACAATTCAGCAGTAGTCTTTGCTGACATGTTCTTACTCGGATAAGCCTGTGCATACCGGGTAAAATGGTCTGTCACAACAAGTACATACTGTTGACCTCCTTTGGATGGCTCAAGAGCAAGAAAATCCATGCAAACGAGTTCAAGTGGTTGTGATGCCTCAATACTTACCAGTGGTGCTCTTGATGCAGTTGATGTCTTGCGCTTCACACATTGATCACATGACTATATGGTTCTGGACATCTTTCGTCATACCAGGCCAGTAAAATCTCTCCTTTAACAGTGAAAGTGTCCGATCCCTTCCTGGATGACCAACATTGTTGTGAAGACTGTATAATGCTGAGGATCGACTTGCAAAAGGTAACACCAACTGTGCAACTTCATTACCATCATGTTTGGTAATCCTATATAACACTCCATGTCTCAACTGGAAATGGCTGAAGTTCTTCAAGAGTGCTGCTATTTCTCCATTTCCAATATACTGGGTTCTGTCAGGTCTGGTGTTGTTCTGAAGATTTGTAATGACTACTTTCAGATCTGGATCTCTGTTGTGTGACTGTATCCATTCGTTAGCATTCATGGTACACCTTTCTTCGGTTACTTCCACGTCGTGTGTATCAACAACAGCTTCGGACAAACACAAGCTCTCTACGTGGTTGGATACATGGACCAAATTGCAGATAGCAGTCACAGATTCCAGGGGTATCTGCTCCATCTGTATTCCATCCTGGTGATTGGGCAACCTAGACAGAACATCTGCATCTAAAGAAGCTAACCACCGATGACCTGTAGCATCAAGACGAACACTTGTCAAAACATAGGTTAACGGGTTATTGTCAGTCATGACCACAAAGTTATGACCATACAAATAATCGTAGAATTTCTCAGAAATTGACCACTTTAAACACAAAAATTCCAACTTATGGGCAGAATAATTCTTTTCAGAAGAATTCAAACCCCTGCTGGCATAAGAAATAACCCTCATCTTACCATCTTGTTTCTGATATAGAACGGCATCAGTATGCAATTCAAACGGCATGGAATAATCTGGATAGCCCAAAACAGGAGGTGTTGACAAACACGTTATCAAAGTCCTGAAAGCTTCATCTTGTTGAGAGCCCCATGTCCACGTGGTGCTATGTACGGGCTTCTTGTGTCTGTATTTCCTGGATGCAGTCTTGGGCATCAGCTGTGATAAAGGTCTGGCTATTTTGGAAAAATCCTTGACAAACTTCCGGTAATAACCAGCAAACCCAAGAAAATGTCGTGCCTGGTATTCAGATTTAGTCCTTCCAAACACTGTTCCATCAAACGTTGGTAGGTAGCGGGTGCATTTGACAATCCGAATGGCATTCTGTTGTATTCGAAGAAACCCAAAGGCCCGACTGTAAATGCTGTTCTTTTCTTGCGGTTTTCTTCAATTTCCACCTGGTGATATCCACTCTTCATGTCTAAAACTGAAAAATAAGTGTTACCACCTAAGCAGTCAAGTAACTCTTCAATTCGAGGAAGTGCATAAGATTCCTTGATGGTTCGGCTGTTGAGCTGGCGGTAGTCTATGCACATCCGAAGAGAACCATCTTTCTTCTTAGCAAGAACAACGTTGGATGCCCAGGGGCTATGTGAAGGTCGGATCACCCCTGCAGAAAGAAGATCTCTAAGATGACTTCGGACTTCTTCATACATTGCCGGTGGAATACGTCGATGTCGTTGCTTAAATGGTAAGTCGTAGTCCAAGTTAATTTGGTGCTTCACCTGGGTTGTGTGACCAAGATCACTGTCACTCTTCGAAAACAAATCCTGGTACTTCAGAATGACATCAACTCCTTCTTGTACTTGTTCTGTGGAAAGATCGTTAGTGTCAACTTCAACCTGCTCCAAGATACTTTGTGAATCCATTGATTCACCAACCGGCAAATCATGAATAATAACAAGCCGAAGTTCACACAGTAAAGCTTTGGGAGCAACAACAACAGTGTGACATTGGATACATGAACCTCAACTTCATCTACATTTGTACAGTTGTAACTCACTACAGTTGGTGTGATGTCCAGATTACCTGTCAAAGTTGAACGTGGGGTTAATTGAAGTATGGCACAAACCCGATGATAATCAATATGTCTGCTCAACTGTCCTTTGATCACTGCAGTGCTGTTACCAGGTATAATGATGTTCTGCAACTCGGCACTCCTGACTAAAGCTAATCGTCCATCATTCTTGATAAGTTCCCTCTCCTGTAGCACAATACTTCTGAAAGCTAAATACCAAGGTGTGTGTAAGTCTGCTTTCTGTAAGAATCTGGTCCCATTCGTCATTCTGCAGTCATCCAAGAAGCGAGATAAGATATTCGTACCTAGAAGAACTGGAACTCTTGCGTTGTACCTTGTGTCAGGAAGGACTAGGAGTAAACAACACTTTCCTTGATCATCTATTCCACAGCCTGATAATGAAATGTGAACTTTCACAAATCCTGAATAAGGTAAGAAACCACAACCAGCACTTTCAATATTCAACAAGTTATCCAAAGGCTCTAGAGGTATGTGTGATAGGTTTTGATCATAAAACGATTTAGACATGATTGAAACGTTAGCACCAGTGTCCAACAAAGCACAAACAGAAATATTCTCCACCTGAATATATACTTCATTGGGATCACCAACTAAACCGTCAGGAATCTCCATGGGGCGCTGACATTCACCTATGGACGCCCCCTTCCCATAGGCCTGTGATAGTTTAAAGGACGTCTGCGATGATCCAATCTAACACGACATCCATAAGATAAATGGCCGGGATAGCCACATCTCCAACAAACAGGTTCAGTATCAGAGGTAGTATGATCAATCTGAGTGGACGGTGTTTCCCGTTCAGCTGATGCAGCAGGTTGATAATGGTCATCCATGTTCTGTGGGAATCTTCCAAAGGATCTGTCACCTCTACCAGAAAAATCAGTTGACAAATTTTTAAAACCTTGTCCACGGACACGATAATTACTTCTGCCTGTGAAATGGCCACGATGTTCATCACGTGATGACCTCTGATGAAACGGGGCAGCTGTATGTTGACAAACTTGTCACATGACCCACTGCTGATTCTGTTTCATGTCGGATATCTCGGTGCGCATGTCTCAGATCATAGACTTCAGTTCTGAAACTTCTGAATGTGTGCAATCAGGAGTCGCAGCCATCTTTACTGATGCAGATATGGTGTTACCCTTTGCTCTCTGTGCCTTACTTCTATCTAAATCAAACTCAACCTCACGCAAGTAAAGTCTCAACTCATCAAAATCATGAAGAGTCTCATACTTAAAACCTGCTAAACTTTTCAATGATGGATTAAGTCCATCCCACAATCTTCTTATGAACATTTCGTTCTGTTCATAAGAGGAAATGGATTTCTGTTCTGACAACTGAAAAAGAAGACGTTCCAGTCGTCTACTCCAAGCAGTGACATCCTCACCCTCTCCTTGAATTCGGAAAGAAGAGAAGAAGTACATCTAAGTGTCCCAAAAGCACTTTTCATCTTTCCAAGAAGTTCAGACATGGATGCCTTGGTACCAAGCTTCATCGCCATCATTGCAGCTTCTCCTTTCAGTGACTTCCTTACAGATTGCAAGGTCTGTTAAATGAGACAATCCACCTCGTATCTCCAGATGTCATATTCAGCATCTTTTCCTGGCTCACCACTAAACAACGGGTGTCTAGGAAAAGACTGGTATGCAACAGGTCCAGGTTTGGTAGTTGAATCAAAGAAAGATTTCTCAGTAGCTCTTTCCTTTTCCCTCTTGGGTTTATATTGATGTGCTGTCTCGGATAACCATTCTTAAAAATCCTCAGGATTATCGTCTTTTGGAGACATTCCCATTTTCCGAAACAAAGCACTCATATTCTCTAACTCTTCTGAACTCAATTCCATTATGATTACCAGCCAAGTTATATAGAATACAAAAACACATACTAAGTTTCTGGACAAACAGCAGACAGTAAGTATAGTCAACTCCAGAAAATATCACCAGATTAATTCAACATGTTCATGTTCATAAAACAATGTGAAAAATACAAACAAAATAATTGACTAAGTTCAATTCCACAAAGTATGAAGTAAGTAGATTAAATAAATGAGTGAAACCTATTAACAGCAAAGTACAAAAGCAATATGGCTGAAAATCACACTGAAATCAAAGTAATTTTTTTGAAAACAAATGAATTATTTCTCAATGCATAAAGTACGACTCATGTGTGGCTGGTTTCGACTCTAATTCCCCAGTCAATTGCTGAAAAGGAAACAATCAATAAACTAAAACGTGATAATGTAAATTATCAACAATGCTGAATTTTTTAAATCTAATTGATACGTGTAGCTATATTCAATTGCAATCCTGAAATAAAATATTAGAAACAAATCCAGGTAGGACTTTTCTTTGGCACTGTCACCTACATGAATATATAAAAATAATATTTCCATATGATATACTTACCATTTATGACACCCAATAGCCAATATGTATTTTTGTGCTGGGGTGTCGTTAAACAAACATTCATTCATTCATTCAGTCACGTATAAAGAACATTATAAATACTTATAATAAATAGTTAGGGTTAGTGACAGTGCCAAAGGAAAGTCCTTCCAAGTTCACAACAGGAAGTTTTAGACCGGAAGCGGAAGTAGAAACCAAGGTAAACAAAGGTTTGAGAATAAACAGGAATGAGAGGTTGGTTGTGCTAAGTCATGTCTTCAGTCCAGTCAACTGTCAAATTCCTACTGCAATTTTACAAAGTAAGTTAAATTACTCTTTATGTATAGATACAATATAGATAACTGTTATACTAATGTTTAGTTAATTTAGTTAATTTACGTAGGCTACCTAAATAGGATTTAAGCGTTTTATTTTAATCAATCTCCTGACACTTATTCTGCCATTTGATAATTTAAACCATTACAAAGGAAATCTGGTATAATATCCGCCCGGTCCCCTCCATTATTATTTTGGGTTAGGGGTTAGAGGTTAGGGTTAGGGTTGGGGTTAGGGTTGGGGTTAGGGTTAGGTTTAGATTTGGGGTTGGAGTTGGGGTTGGGGTTGGGATTAAGGTTAGGGTTAGGGTTAGGGGAGGGGGGGGGGGGACCGGGCGGATATTTTTCCCCACAATAGTTCTGTAGAAACACATTCTTTAAAGTTCTGCACAGAAACAAACGTTGGTTTTCAGTGTCCAAGATCCCGCAGTTTCAGATGAACGTTGTCCCTACGTCGGCTCCAAATGTAGCAGTCGGTATTTTGTGCGTGAAGCTAGGTTCAACAAAGTTCACAACACTGGCTACGGGTTAGGGCATCATCTTTTATTCATGTAAACATAAGACACACGACACACCCATATGAACTACACGTAGGCATTGTGTTGATATATTCGATAACAATTGGGGAAACCTTTAAATTAAACTTCTACTATTTCTCTCTGATCTGAACTTGTTTCTCCAAATACTAAATAATTCTGTCCTGTCTGGTCAGTCCAAAGAAAGCATGCTGATACAGGTGAGCGTTAATTAGCCAATGGGAGAGAAAGAGAAAAGGGTCAAAGTTTAAAGATAGCTTGGGTGTTTGTATTGTAGCTATGGCTACCAAAAGAGCTCACACTGACTGCACTGATGTGGCCACGCGTGGTTGACCAGCATACACGAACACATCACAGGTACAGGGCAATACTGGAAAAAGGTGATAAAATGTTAATTAGAGTGATATGTTGTTCAACCTGTAGTTGTTACAGCCTGAAAATAAACATTAATGAAATACATACTAAATACCATACTTAAAGGTACATACTCCTCTAAGAACCTGATATTAAACATTAGTTACATAAAACCTATATGCTTAAAATACACGTGTACTACATATATAAAAGATTCCTTGGTACTAATGGAACAATGTAGTGGGTTTTCTATCTACGACTAAATTTTATTGACATTCAATAGCCGATAATTGATAAATCAATGTGCTACAGTAATGTCGTTAAACAAAACAAACTTTAAAAAACCCCATTATATCAAATATTTGTTAAAAAGGTAAAGAAATATGGTTATGTTGCATTGCAGAACTACGCACATATTTAATTTTGGTGAACAAGCTTTACTATATTTAGATCTGTGTTAATTATATATTGTATTACAGTGGTCTCTCCAGTATTCAGGAAAGGGATGGAGGAAATCGGTAGAGCTGGTTCCACTTATAGGAAAGGATGATACCTAAGAGTAAACGACGATGAATCTGATTACTCTTGTAGTTCAAGACGATGATATGACTTGTGATTTTGGATGGCGGTCGAAATAAATGGATGGCGGTTATATTACTATCGCTGCCAATGGATGGCGGGCGTATTGAAAATAAGTCTTAAAAAATGATGGGCCCGCCATCGCTTATGACATGTAGCGAGACCCCTGTATTAACTGTTGAAATTATTAGTTAGATTCGTACACTCCTATAATGAACCAATGTGCTCTAGTCGTGTTGTTAAACAAAACAAACTTTAACAAACTTTAACTTTCTTTCTGTAGATGAATTCACTATGAGATTGTGTAAAGGGTATTTGTATTTACATGCGTTTCGTTTGTCGCTGAGTATATATTCTTGTGCTTTTCTTTTTATAGACGAATGCACCCTTGGAACACACAAGTGTCATCAACTCGCCACGTGCTTTTGGTACAGGACGGACTCAGCGTATCGGTGTATCTGCAGAGCCGGCTATGAAGGGAATGGGGTCACAGAATGCAATGGTCAGTTTACTAAATATTGCTCCTCTCAGAATTCAAGATAAAACACTTGTTGTCTGAAAATTAACAGTTCTCAATAGTTCATAGATACAAACATATATGAATACACTTACAACCCTGGCAATGAACGAGCACCACAAATACACCACCACCTGTAGTAGTAGTAGTAGTAGTAGTAGTAGTAGTAATAGCAGTAGTAATAGTAATAATAGCAGTAGTAATAGTAATAATAGCAGTAGTAATAGTAGTAGAAATAGTAATAATAGCAGTAGTAGTAGTAGTAGTAGTAGTAGTAGTGGCAGTAATAATAGTAGTAGTGGTAGTAATAGCAGCAGCAGTAGTAATATTAGTAACAGTAGTAACAACAACAACAACAACAACAGTAGTAGTAGTCGTAGCTGCAGTAGTAGTGGAAGCAGTAGTTGTTATGTTAATAACGTATAAAGTCAAGGTATTAAATCTTAACATCTGTTTTAAGATATAGACGAATGTAAAGACGGAAGTGGTAATTGTGATACCGGCACCGTTTGCACTAATACTGACGGCTCATTTGCGTGTTTGTGTCCAACTGCAAAGGTAAGATTCATGGACTGTTAGTAGTAATAGTATTATTACTACTACTACTACCACCACCACCACCACCACTACTACTACTACTACTACTACTACTACTACTACTACTACTACTACTACTACTACTACTACTACTACTATTATGACAACAACTGAAAATACCGCTACTATTTCTACTACTATTACTACTACTACTACTACTATTACAAATAAAAAGACCACTAGTACCACTACTAGTACTAGAAGAAGAAGAAGTAGTAGTAGTAGTAGTAGTAGTAGTAGTAGTAGTAGTAGTAGTAGTAGTAGTAGTAGTAGTGGTAGTAGTAGTGGTAGTAGTAGTAGTAGTAGTAGTAGTAGTAATAGTAGCAAAAGTAGTTGGAGCAGTAGCATTTGTAGTAGTAATGGTAGTAGTGGTAGTAGTACCAGTTATAGCAGTGGTAGCAATAGTATAAGAAAAGTATTAGTATTAATATTGTTAGTATTTGTATCAGTAGTAATAACAGCAGTAGTACTAATAGAAGTAGCCGTAGATGTAGTTATATCATGATGGGTGAACCAGTTTCAGTGAGCATAAGCATTCGGTTCAATATTTATAAACAGACAGTTATTATCCAAATAGCTTCCTTTGTAGTCATGGGCCAATGGGGACTCTTTGATTTAGGGAGGCTGGAGGGGTTGATTTGCCCGAAATTTTACCCAGATAAAAACTGCCCGAATTTTCCCCACTGTTTCCCCACTGTTTTGCAATATATAAACAAATATCCAGAAATATATATATGTTAAAACATATAAGGACCATGTCATGTCATAGGGTTTTACGTGCACATTCAGAACAAGCTGTTGTAGCGCACGCCTGTCGTGGGCACAAGGCCGGCTCCTCCGTTCATGACAGGAAAGGTGGGGGGAGGGGAGAGGAGGGACCGCCTGCACTGGCAGGTGCAAGGGTACACCAGCAGCCCGATCAAATCGATAGCAGGCGGGTGGGGGTGGTGCTATGGAATTTGAATGGAGCAGTTAAATGCCAAAGAGAAAAGGGTGCGCAATTTTGATTGAGGGAATTTGGCGCAATTTTGAACGGTCGGTCGAAAGGTAAATGGCCGAGCTAATATAGGTTTTGATATTAGTGAATCGAGAGTAGCTCATTAATTTTAGACCTCTACGATGCTGTGGTGTCTCCCTAGGTTGCCCATGTGGTGTCTCCCTAAGTTATTACCAGCAGCAAGTATTGGGGGTTTGGGTGGGAGAGGCTGATATTCTTTTGTTCAGCTTCCCCCGGGTGCATTGCAATTGTGTACTCGGAACCGGTATTCTTTTGTCCGGTTCCTTATTAGAGTACGTGCTGGGCCATTAAATGGGGGCGGGTGCATTGTTATCATTAGTCAATGCACCCTGTGTACTGATGCAGTGAGCGTGTAGTCTGTGTGTGAATCCTAGTTTTGTGTTAAGGTTGTACCTATTGTCTTAAGTCCCTATTCTAGTGAGTTCAACGGTCATTCATGACCACCCATCCCCCTCCGTCCTTGTATAGCATTGAATACAATGACGGAGGGGGGGGGGGGGGGGTAAACTAGCCTAGCTATCTAATTTGAAGGGTTAAACCCTTATAGTGTAGGTATTGGTTTAAAAAGCCTAGTGCTTGGCATACTTAACTTTATTACCAATGCAATAAAACGAAAATAACGGTGGCAAGTAGCAATTGTATACATATATGCACCAATCTAGGTACTTAGTTTGAAGAATTTTGATTCCCGCCCCCTAAATATAGGATTTTAGTAGGCTTACTTGGTTTGTCTTCAGGCTATCTGGATAGTTGGGTATCGGTTTTCCAGCATGTCTTTGCTTCTGGAACCCTAGTTGACTTACCTTAGGATAGCTAGGATGGAATGCATCAGTAATAAAAAACATGGTGCGGGTGCAAAGACAAATTCGAGCAGTTTATTTACAGTTAGGTATAGTGGGGTTCTTGATCCGTGATTGGCTGGATTGGACCAATGAGAGTGCTGCAAAAAATAGGCGATAATTAGTGGTGTCCTATCTTGGTTGATTATCTAACGATGTTGATTGGCTGGTTAATTAGCCAATTGGGTTACTGCGACTTCGATCCTGTCTTAGTAAGAAAGAAAGAAAGAAAGAAAGAAAAAAAAAGCTACTGTTTCGCTAATGGAAGTGATATATACCAATTGCCAATCACGGGTTTCAGAACATGAATATATATTTACAGTAATAATATGGTTATCGTGGTTAGGTCTGGCTGGTACCCCCACTGTCGTCCCCCCGGCGTGGAATGTCTATTGGGTCGCGATGCTTAGGGCCGCTATTCCATTTGGGGGTCCGTCCATATGGGGGATTGTTCGAGCTATTTTGTTAGGTATAAGCCCGATTTAGTCATTTCATAAGGACCACATATTTTTAGCAAGTATCTGTAGAGTTTTGCCAGCAGACGCCGTGACAATCATGTGACTTCAACAACGAGATAGGAGTACAGCTGGGAACAGACAAAAACAGTTTTTAAAAATAAGTTTTCTTTCAAAGTACAGTCTTTAAAAATCATAGAAAAAAGGTATTAAGAAATGTGCCGTGCTTATGAGTGGGTTAAGTTCAGTCTTGTTTTCGTTTCTCGTTTTAACCTTATTTTTACGAACATTTCTGAGAATGTGACAGACATTTGCAAAAGTCAATGACGTCAGAAATCTTCAAATGTACGTATTGTTGCGCACAAACGATGCAGCCACCGAAACAGGTCGCTCAACGAAACATATCCACGGACGATAATAGTATTTGTAGTAGTAGTAGTAGTTGTTGTTGTTGAGTATTGTTGCAGTTGTTCTTATTATTGTAGGACGTGGAAGCCATCTCGAATAAAAAAAATAAAGAAAAATAAAAAAATAAAACAAAACAACGTTAAACCGATTTTCTGTTGAGTGAAATGCAATGAAACTAGGTACATGTAATAAACTGTAGAGGCTAATTGCAGACCATGAAAACAAAATTGCCACACGAAGGCAGACATCTTGGATTTATGGCGGACATATTTGATTTTACTTGAACAAGCCCATCTCCAAAACTAATGAAATGATCAAAAAGAAACTTAGTGGAAATTATAAGACATCTGCCCTTCAAATAGAAATATCAATGACTAAGAGCGTCGGTTTTAAACAAAAGTTTGTTTTGTTTAACAGTAATCATCGGCTTTTGAGTCAGCATAGTAGTAGTAGCAGCAGTAGCAGCAGCAGCGGCAGCAGCAGTAGTAGTGGTGCAGCAGCAGTAGCAGCAGCAGCAGCAGTAGTAGTAGTAGTTAGTAGTAGGGGCAGCAGTAACAGTAACAGTGGTAGCAGTAGTACAGGTAGGGGCGGTAGTAGTTCAGCAGTATCAGGTCAGTAGTAGTAGTAGTAGTAGTAGTAGTAAAGCAGCGGCAGCAGCAGTAGTAGTAGCAGCAGTAGTAGTAGTAGTAGTAGTAGTAGTAGTAGTAGTAGCAGCAGTAACAGTAGTAGTAGTAGTAGTATTAGTAGTAGTAGTAGTAAGTAGTAGTAGTAGTAGTAGTAGTAGTAGTAGTAGTAGTAGTAGCAGTAGTAGCAGTAGTAGTAGTAGTAGTAGTATTATAGTAGTAGTATAATAGTAGTAGTAGTAGTAGTAGTAGCAGCATCAGTAGTAGTAGTAGTAGTAGTAGTAGCAGTAGTAGTAGTAGTAGTAGTAGTAGTAGTAGTAGTAGTAGTAGTAGTAGTAGTAGTAGTAGTAGCAGCAGTAGCAGTAACAGTATTATTATTATTATTATTAGTAGTAGTAGTAGTAGTAGTGATATGAACATCTATTTTCAGATATCGATGAATGTACAGATGGAAGTCATAACTGTGATCCAAAGGCAGTGTGCTCTATTACTGAAGGTTCATTTAAGTGTACGTGTTTAACTGGATATAAAATAGACGGAAATGTGTGTAAAGGTAAGATTGACAGAAGACTGGTCCAGTCCTAGTAGTAGTAGTGGCATCAGTAGTAGAAATAACAGCAGCAGCAGCAACAGTAGTAGTAGTAGTAGTAGTAGTAGTAGTAGTAGTAGTAGTAGTAGTATTGGTAGTAGTAGTAGTAGTAGTAGTAGTAGTAGTAGTACTTTGAAAACTAAAAATAATGCCTCGTAGCAATTTCTGTTTATTTTGTAAACAATAACGAATTATGGTACACACAACTATGATAATGTACCTTTAAGACACTAAATATAAACATCTATTTTCAGATATCGATGAATGTAAAGATGGAAGTCATGGCTGTCATCCTATCGCTGTGTGCTCTAACACTGAAGGTTCATTTGATTGCACCTGTAAAACTGGATATATCATGGATGGAAATTCCTGCATAGGTAAACTGGTTAGTTAGCATGATGAACAAATTTGTTTTCTTTAACGACACCACTAGAGCACATTGATTTATTAATCATCGGCTATTGGATGTAAATCATTTAATAATTTTCACGTGTCGTCTTTGAAAACCCGCTACTTTTTTTCTATTAATAGTAAGGAATCTTTTATATCAACCATCCCATAGACAGGATGACAAATACCATGACCATTTGATCGTTCTGACGTCTAGTCTCAGAGAGGGATATTATAGCAAGGGCTATTTTATATGCACCATCCCACAGATAGCAGATACCACGGCCTTTGATATACCAGCCGTGGTGCACTGGCTTCAACGAAAAATAGCCCAATGGGCCCACCGACGAGGATCGACCCCAGTCCGACTGCGCATCAAGCGTTAGCATAATGAAACCTGGGACCTGGGGCCAATTGTTTGAATGTTAGTTAGCTTAACCAGTGAACTGGATCAACACAAATTATAATTGAAAACATATGTGGAAGTTTGATTTAGGAGAACCAAAAGTAGCCATACACAATCAAATCTAAAGTTTTATTTGTGTTCGTGCAAACATAATTAAAATAAAAGTATTAGGCTAACTAATTAATTTAATTATGCAGTGAACAGCTCGGCCCTGGAATGTTTTCCATCCCAGATCCAAAATCACTGATGGATACCATAAGATATTACAAGCAGGAATAACAGAAATATCAATAATTTTAATAGTTAGTTTTGTTCTTGTACTAATAGCAGCGGTAAGAATAGTTGTAGACACACAACAGCATCAGTATCATCATCTTTATATCCATCATCATCATCACCATCATCATCATCATCATCATCATCATCATCATCACCATCATCATCATCATCATCATCATCACATCATCATCATCATCATCATCATCACCATCACCATCATCATCATCACCATCACCGTCACCATCATTAGTAGTAGTAGCAGCAGCAGCAGTAGTAGTAGTAGAAAGAAGAAGAAAAAGTAGTAGTAATAGTAGTAGTAGTAGTAGCAGTAGTAGTAGTAGTAGTAATAGTAGTAGTAGTAGTAGTAGTAGTAGTAGTAATAGTAGTAGTAGTAGTAGTAGTAGTAGTAGTAGTTGTAGTAGATGAGGAAACACAAGTAGTATTAGTAGTATGAATAATAATAATAATAATAATAATAATAGTAGTAGTAGTAGTAGTAGTAGTAGTAGTTATAGTAGTAGTAGTAGTAGTAGTAGTAGTAGTAGTAGTAGTAGTAGTAGTAGTAGCAGTAGTAGTAGTAGTAGTAGTAATAGATATATACTCTTCAAAAAAAGAAACGCAAAAGGGTACAAATGGGTTATAACTCTGATTTTATGTTTCCTACCGGTTCATGCTTTGTGAATATAAGGTCATTGCATGTCCCAAACACATTCCCACGGTTACATTCGATAAAACGCAGCTACTGTACAATAAAGTTCCAAAATGTGAATATTCGCAAAAACGCAGCCACGTGCAAACCATGTCACCACTGCACGTGCGTTGTCTGCACGTGCAACATGAACACCGACAGTATAAAAGTGCAGGGTGTTCGCTTGCCTGGCCTCTGTATCTGGCCGACAGTTGAGAATCCAGGACATGCCACGTCTCAGTGAACCGCAGAGAAACAATGCCATCGGCCGACTAGACGCAGGCGAATCCAGAACGGCCGTTGCCAGGGCATTCCATGTGTCCCCAAGCACCATCTCCAGACTGTGGGACCGTTACCAGGAACATGGATCAACACGTGACCTCCCTAGATCCGGTCGACCACGGGTCACTACCCCCGGGCAGGACCGCTACATCCGGGTACGCCACCTTCGGGAACGATTGACTACTGCCACCTCCACAGCCGCAGCAATACCAGGTTTGCGCAGGATATCCGACCAGACCGTACGGAACCGCCTACGTGAGGTAGGAATTCGTGCCAGACGTCCAGTTCGAGGTGTCATCTTAACACCACAACACCGTCGACTCCGACTGCAGTGGTGCCAGATTCATCGACAATGGCCTCAACTGCGATGGAGACAGGTGTGGTTCAGTGACGAGTCCCGATTTCTGCTCCGACGTCATGATGGAAGATGTCGCGTGTATAGGCGTCGTGGTGAACGTTATGCGGCAAACTGCGTGCAGGAAGTGGACAGATTCGGCGGGGGTAATGTCATGGTGTGGGCAGCCATCTCACACACTGGCAGAACTGACCTGGTCCACGTGCAGGGCAACCTGAATGCACAGGGCTACATTGACCAGATCCTCCGGCCACACATCGTTCCAGTTATGGCCAACGCCAACGCAGTGTTCCAACATGACAACGCCAGGCCTCACACAGCACGTCTCACAACGGCTTTCCTACAGAACAACAACATTAATGTCCTTCCTTGGCCATCGATATCACCGGATTTGAACCCAATTGAGCATCTATGGGACGAGTTGGACCGACGCCTCCGACAGCGACAACCACAGCCCCAGACCCTGCCCGAGCTGGCAGCAGCCTTGCAGGCCGAGTGGGCCACCATCCCCCGGGACGTCATCCGTACTCTGGTTGCTTCAATGGGCAGGCAGTTGTCAACACACGCGGAGGCCACACCCGGTATTGACTCCAGATGACCTTGACCTTGGTGGTGTGTCCTATCACTTACTCACAATGGACTAGAGTGAATTGTGAACAATCCTGCAACATTTGGTAATTATCGGACTCACCATTCAATAATTAAATCAATTCTCCAAATGTTACGACAATGTGGTTTTGCGTTTCTTCTTTTGAAGAGTATATAATGTATATTTTTATCATTATTTTCGATTTTTTACTCAAAGCTGTTGAGAAAGCTACTGTCTAAGCCAACTGACAGCACATTGTAATTGTTATATATTCTCGAGTTAACCATACAAAGCTTTTGTGTAGGATACATTAATTTATAGATACAACAATGATAATGTATGTTAAAAATATTAACCGTGAACAATTATTTTCAGATAAAGATGAATGTCGAGATGGAAGTCATAACTGCGAAGTTAACGCTGAGTGCTTTAATACTATTAGTTCCTTTACTTGCAAATGTCATACTGGATTTACCCTGGAGAATACTGTCTGTGAAGGTAAGCTGTTTAATTAGCATCATAAAACCCGGGGGATGAAATATATGACATTAACTATGTTTATCATGCAACCATGCTTGCTGTGACCCGATAAATCCTACATGATAATTCGCATAATTCACATAATAAAATACTAGAGGAATGTTAGAAATAGCAGTAGCTGTAGAATTAGTCATAATGGAAACAGTAATAGCAGTAGTTGTAGAATTAGTCATAATGAAAACAGTAATAGCAGTAGCTGTAGAATTAGTCATAATGGAAACAGTAATAGCAGTAGTAATAGTAAAAAAAGAGTTTGTTTCGTTTAACGACACCACTAGAGCACATTGATTTATTAATCATCCGCTATTGGATGTCAAACATATGGTCATTTTGACATAGTCGTAGATATGAAACCCGCTACGTTTTTCCATTAGTAGCAAGGGATCTTTTATATGCACCATCCCACAGACAGGATAACACATATCACGGCCTTTGATATACCAGTCGTGGTGCATTGGCTAGAACGAGAAATAGCCCAATAGGCCCACCGACGAGGATCGATCCTAAACCGACTGCACATCAAGCGAACGTTTTCCCACTGGGCTATGTCCCGTCCTCCAATAGTAAAAGCAATAGTTGTAATGGTAGTACCATACACGTTTGTTTGTTTTGTTTAACGACACCACTAGAGCACATTGTAGTACTTTACAAAGTTAAGTTATTAATTTTGAACATCTACTTTCAGATATACCATACAAGTTTGTTTGTTTTATTTAACGACACTACTAGAGCACATTGAAGTACTTTACAAAGTTAAGTTATTAATTTTGAACATCTACTTTCAGATATAGATGAATGCAAATCTGGAGGAAATAATTGTGACAATGGCGCCAAGTGCGAGAATACCGAAGGTTCCTATGTGTGTGTGTGTCCAGCTGGATATGTCCTGAAAAATAATGGCTGTGAAGGTAAAACAATCAACTAGTTGATTTCTCTAGCAGCAGCAGCAAAAACAGCAGCGGCAGCAGCAGCAGCAGCAGCAGCAACAACAACAACAGTAGCAACAGCAGCATTAACAGCAACAGCAGCAGTAGTAGCAGTAGCAGCAATAGCAATAGCAACAGCAGCAGCAGTAGCAGCAACAGCAGCAGTAGCAACAACATCAGCAGTAGCAACAACATCAGCAGCAGTAGCAACAACAGCAGCAGTAGTAGCAACAGCAGCAGTAGCAGCAACAACAGCAGTAGCAGCAACAACAGCAGTAGTAGCAACAACAGCAGCAGTAGCAGCAACAGCAGCAGTAGCAGCAACAGCAGCAGTAGCAACAACAGCAGCAGCAGTAGCAGCAACGGCAGCAGTAGCAGCAACAGCAGCAGTAGCAACAGCAGCAGTAGCAACAACAGCAGCAGTAGTAGCAACAACAGCAGCAGTAGCAGCAACAGCAGCAGCAGCAGTAACAGCAACAGTAACAGCAGCAGCAACAACAACAGCAGCAGTAGCAACAACAGCAGCAGTAGCAGCAGCAGTAACAGCAGCAGCAACAACAACAGCAGTAGTAGCAGCAGCAGCAGCAACAGTAGCAGCAACAGCAGCAGTAGCAGAAGCAGTAACAGTAACAGCAGCAGCAACAACAACAGCAGCAGTAGCAGCAACAGTAGCAGTAGCAACAGCAGTAGCAGCAGCAGTAGCAGCAGCAGCAGTAGCAGCAACAGTAACAGCAGCAGCAACAACAGCAGCAGTAGCAGCAATAATAGCAGCAATAGCAGCAATAACAGCATTAGCAGCAGCAGCAACAGTAACAGTAATAACAGCAGCACCAGTAGCAGCAATAACAGTAGCAGCAGCAGTAGCAGTAACAGTAACAGCAGCAGCAGTAGCAACATCAGCAACAGTAGCAGCCATAGCAGCAACAGCAGCAGCAGTAGCTTCAGCAGTAGTAGTACATAGTTTTACACCCAATAGCCGATGTATATTTCGTGCTGGTGTGTCGTTAAACATTCATTCATTCATTCAGTAGTAGTAATAGTAACACAGGGTTCGAAATAGGGGCCTTCGAAGGGCAGGTGAAACAAAGATTCATTGGTTAAAATCCGCTAAAAAAATCCATCACTGGTCATTTTTTTAAATATAAGAGACCGATGTATGCACGATTATCTCATATGTTTCTTAGAATTCTGTTATTTTAATACATCTGAGTTTCCAAAATGTTCACACATTATCTCAAACACTTCCCCCATAGTTCTACCCTGTAGTAGTAGTAATAGTAGTAGTAGTAGTAGTAGTAGTAGTAGTAGTGATGGTGGTGATAGTGGCAGTAGTAGTAGTGTGTTAGTAGTAGTAATAGTAGTAGTAGTAGCAGCGGGCAGCAGCAGCAACAGTAGTGGTAGTAATAGTAGTAGTAGTAGTAGTAGTAGTAGTAGTAGTAGTAGTAGTAGTAGTAGTAGTAGTAGTAGTAGTAGTAGTAGTAGTAGTAGTAGTAGTAGTGGTGGTAGTAGTGGTGGTAGTAGTGGTAGTGGTAGTAGTAGTAGTAGTAGTAGTAGTAGTAGTAGTGGTGGTAGTAGTGGTAGTGGTAGTAGTAGTAGTAGTAGTAGTAGTAGTAGTAGTAGTAGTAGTAGTAGTAGTAGTAGTAGTGATAGTAATAGTAGTGTAGTAGTAATAATAATAGTAATAGATATATGACGTACATGTATATTTTTGTCATTATTTTCCATTTTTTACTCAAAGCTGATGAAAAAGCTACTGTTTAAGCCACCTGACAGCATATTGTAATTGTTATATATTCTTGAATTAACCATACAAAGCTTTTGTGTAGGAAAGAAAAAAGAAAGAAAGAAATGTTTTATTTAACGACGCACTCAACACATTTTATTTACGGTTATATGGCGTCAGACATATGGTTAAGGACCACACAGATTTTGAGAGGAAACCCGCTGTCGCCATTACATGGGCTACTCTTCCGATTAGCAGCAAGGGATCTTTTATTTGCGCTTCCCACAGGCAGGATAGCACAAACCATGGCCTTTGTTGAACCAGTTATGGATCACTGGTCGGTGCAAGTGGTTTACACCTACCCATTGAGCCTTGCGGAGCACTCACTCAGGGTTTGGAGTCGGTATCTAGATTAAAAAGCCCATGCCTCGACTGGGATCCGAACCCAGTACCTACCAGCCTGTAGACCGATGGCCTGCCACGACGCCACCGAGGCCGGTTCTTTTGTGTAGGATACATTAATTTATAGATACAACAATGATAATGTATTTTTAAAATATTAACCGTGAACATTTATTTTCAGATAAAGATGAATGTAGAGATGGAAGTCATAACTGCGATGTTAACGCTGAGTGCTTTAATAGTATTAGTTCATTTACTTGCAAATGTCATACTGGATTTACCCTAGAGAATACTGGCTGTGAAGGTAAGCTATTTAATTAGCATCATAAAACCCGGGGGATGAAATATATGTTATTATGTCACTGCCTGATAACACCTCCAGTGCTAGCATTATAACCTTGGCGTTGCTATGCTTTATCAGGTCACAAGGAAATTAATTGTGCGCATGACGAATGTTCGCTCAATTTTCAGGCATATTGAAAAGAAAAACCGACCCCCCCCCCGACCCCCCCCCGACCCCACATTGGCTACGGGCCTGCAAAACTGTCGGGAATATTCTTGGAATTCGTGGCACATTCGGGATAAATCATGAGGGGTCGTACTGTATTCGTCAAGGTACCGTAGTGGAGAGTAGTGCAATCTCAGTATTAACGTACAGCAGTCGTGAGTAGTCGTAGCCCCAGTCATATATACACGATTTTTGCCCCGAATCGCCACGAATAGCCCGGATCCTATCCTGCCACGTTTGCTCCCGAAATGTAACCAAAATCGGCATGAATCGGATTCACTCACGACCTCACCACGACTACTCACGACTGCTGTAAGTTAATACTGAGATTGTACTACGTTCTTGAAGCCGATTCATTACAAATTGCTATGACGTAGTACGCCTCCACTACGGTACTTTGACGTATACAGTACGACTCGTCTCGAATTATCCGGATTGCGCCACGAATTACTACGACTGTACTAAGACTACTCACGGCTGCCTTCCGGTTTACTCCGACGTCCGCTAGACTCGCATAAAAAGGCCTGCGGTCAACAAAGTCCCACGATTACCCCCGACTATCACGACTGTGTCTACGGTGCACCTACTGATATGCAGGATACACGCACGACTGCTTTAAGAATGTGTCACGAACTGAAAAATTCCAAAAATACTCCCGACAGTTTTGAACATGATTCATGCCGATTTTGGCTATAATTCGGGAGCAAACGTGACAGGATTTATTAAAATGATCAAAACCTGTTGCACGGATAAAGTAAATGGGTATGTTTCAAACTATTTCAATCTCTCTAGGGGAATTAGACAGGGTTGCCCGATCAGCACAGTATTATATATTTTAGTAGCAGAAACTTTGGCAGAGGCTGTTCGGGAAGATTCCGAAATTAATGGGATAACTTTACCAGATGGCTTCGTTAGTAAGTGGGTAGGGTATTCAGACGACGGTAACACGACCGTATCAGACTTAGACTCAGTAAAACAATTATTTAAAATCTTAAATATTTATGAACGTGCATCAGGTGCTAAAGTCAATCTTCAGAAAACTAACGGTTTCCTAATGGGATAACTTAGGTACGAGAAAGATACGCCTCTTGATATAAGATGGACAAACGATAAAATTAAAATCTTAGGCTTTTATTTCGGAAATGTTGATGTCTCAGCTGATAACTGGGAACCCAAAATTCAAAAAATCAAAACAATCTTAAATATATGGAGTAATCGAAATTTAACTTTAGCCTACATGGTAAAGTAGTTGCAGTAAATTCTTTAGCAACTAGTGGCATTTGGTATTTATCAAACGTTTTGGAACTTCCGGAAAAATATGCCAAACAAACTGATAAAATGATTTTCGACTTCATTTGGATTTACAGGACATTTTATATCAAAAGAGCAAATTCAACTACCTAAAAAATTAGGCGGGTTGGGTGTTGTAAATATTCGGCTAAAAATTAAAGCACAAAGAATTAAATTTGTAAGTAGACTATTAAGTCCAGAAGGGGGAAGGTAATTGGAAATCCCTAGCGGATTATTTTTCAGGCCAATACAAAAATTTAAATATCGAAATACACATCTAAAATGTAAGATTCTTTTAATTTGGAATGACCTTGACATGACTCGAGACACTGACAGTTACCAACAAATGAACCGCTTCACGACAATCCTACTATATCACACAAACAGCACAATATTATACGTAGCGAAGGACTAAATTTAGTCAAAGACATCTGGGACATGGGAACGAACGACTTTTTGGACCTCGCTGGTTGCTCAACTAGCGCGGCATTTTATCGCCAACTAAAAGACCTACAAGACAACGTACCGCCGACTTTATTATGGACACTACGAAATGAAGACCCCTTTGATGGTGACTTAGACGCCATCTTTTGTATCAACGTAGGTGATACGAAAAAGGACGTGACAGTCGCGAAAACGAAGGACATATACGCAGTCTTGCTATTAAGAACTTACAAAGATGCATCATTTAAAACCAGGTGGGAAATAGCCTTTAATGAAACCATAAACTGGCAAAACATTTGGAAAACCTTAAACTCCGGCTTTATTGAAAATTTCCATTTTGACTTAATTTATAAAATGATTAGAAATGTAATTGCAGTTAGAAAACATCTATATGACTAGAAGATTGAGCCCACCCCGGAGTGCCTTGTGTGCGACAGAGTGGACTCAGTCTTGCATGCCTTTTTTTCACTGCAAAAAACCCAAACTTTTTATTAAACAACTTGTACCTATCTTCAAAAAACTCTTCGGCAACAAATTCCGTTTAAACCCATATGCCATGATTTTTGGCATCAAATACAATCCTGGAAATTATGCATCGCAGCTAGGAATTTTTCTCTGGAGCAAAGCAATAAGGGTAATATGGACAACTAGAAAACTATTGGAGGGAAATAAGCCATGTAATGAAATGGCACTTTTTAAACACTTGGTTTACTCAAGGGTGGAAACAGAATATTTTGCCGCCTTAGAGCGGCCAGACAGAAAAGAAAAAATCCTTAAACACTGGTGTTTTGAAGAGGTCATTGCCTCGTGCAATGACGCCTTCGACATTACTTATAAACTATGAGAAATAATGACTAATTGCACAAAAATGTAGAAAAACAGACTTGGACCCCCAGGCTTGTAGCTTTGGGGGCCAGGTTCGCAAACCAGGTTAATTTATTGTAAATACAAAATCTTAACATACACTAAAGAAGATAAATAAAACAATAATACAAACATGCACTAATTAAAAGTTTTCAAACAAGCACTAATATTCATATGTATATTTTTTTATTTCACATTCAAAGAGAACCTGGTTCATTGTATATAGGGAGGATTTTTCAAAATAAATTGAGCACCCGGCATGCTCGGGAGTGCTTGAATCTAAAAAAAAAAGAAAAAAAAAAAGAGGATAGAATCGGGGCTATTCGTGGCCATTCGGAGCAAAAATCGTGTATATGTGACTGGGGCTTTATTCATTCCCATTCGGAACTTGACATCGTTTTGAATTAAACATTTCAAAACAAAAAAGCAAGTAGCTTCCTGCAAAGAATGATCACATTAGAACAGCGTCTGACGTCACAGTCACTAGCAGTCAGTGATGGAGATCTTCAGGTCACACATAAACTTGCATAAAATTGTAATGTTGTGATACAAGTGACTTTGAAATACAATCAAAGTATTTTATTTAAAATTTGAAAAACATAACTTTTTGGCTGGCTATGCCATTCCCAAGATGCTTTCGGGCACATGCTATTATCCGACTTCCGGTAGTATTTTCTACACGATAAAACTATTAGTTTCCATACTTCTTTTGACTGAAACATATTATAAAACTATAACTAGAAAGGGTTTGCATGATTAAAAAATTATCAGGTTACTACGGTTTATATCGTGGTTATTTTGCTCAGTTCGATAACGCTGAAGCTCAACTATTACACTGTTGTCTAAACCTCGCCAAATATCCATTATCATTATCATCAACAGTAGTAGTGTAGTGGTGTGGTAGTGGTAGTAGAACTAGTATTAATCTAATATTGTACCGAGGAAGCAGTAGCGATAGCAATAGTCGTAGTCATGGTAGAAGCAGTAATAGCAGCATCAAAGGTAGTAGAAGTAGTAGTTTTGAAGGTGTTAAGTCTGGACATCTATTTTCAGATGTAGATGAATGTAAAGATACAAGTCATGATTGTACTGCTAGTAGAAGAGGTAGTTTTGATGGTGTTAAGTGTGAACATCTTTTTTCAGATATAGATGAATGTAAAGATACAAGTCATGATTGTACTGCGTGAAGAAGCAGTAGTTGTGAAGGTGTTAAGTCTGGACATCTATTTTCAGATGTAGATGAATGTAAAGATACAAGTCATGATTGTACTGCTAGGAGAAGTAGTAGTTGTGAAGGTGTTACAGGGACACACCCTAGTTACGGCTATTTGTTAACCATTACGGCGTTGTTTTTCGCTATTAAACCCCATTTTTCACAAATAAAACTGCACTTTACTTACATTTTATTATTTAGAATACACATTTCCATTCACCTGAAGTGCTTTTTGGTAATCCTGATGTTTGTAAAACCACGAAATGCATTTTTTGCATTTTTTTCACAAGACGTGCTGTCGAGAAAAAAACGTTAAGCAAGCGAGGTCCAATCTATTTTTAGAGGGGATATTTCCATTTCAATGTCACAGACGTTGGTATATCACGTGACCGTTATCATTTTGGTTCGGTCTGTTTTCTCGTGCACGGTTTGCGCAAACCCTTAAAACCAATAATTTTGCTATGTCTTACGATATCTGGAGAGGGGATACAACCAGGACAGAACAGTTGGAACATGTCCAGGAGAGGTGAAACGAACGCACCCCAAGTCTGTGAAATTTGTCGTGACGTAGGCATTGTTGTGCTTCGAGCGACATCTACCGGTGACATCAGAATACTATCTTTCAAAATTATTTCAAGCAATTGGGACATGGGGATTCCCATGGTATTTATCGATATAAAACCTGCTTTTTCACTTCATTTGATAAAAACGTGATCTAAATGTGTTACAGGTTTGTAGATTAACTAAATTATAATTTATTTTCGCTGGATGGAACTAGGGTGTGTGGCTTTAAGTGTGAACATTTATTTTCAGATGTAGATGAATGTAAAGATACAAGTCATGATTGTACTGCTAGTAGAAGAGGTAGTTTTGATGGTGTTAAGTATGAACATCTATTTTCAGATATAGATGAATGTAAAGATGGAAGTCATGATTGTGATAAAAGCGCGAAGTGCTTAAATACCGATGGTTCATTTGTGTGTGAGTGCCCACCTGGATATGCCATGGGAAATAATATCTGCGAAGGTAAGGTGTTGAGTTGCAATCAGCTAATAGATGTCCTTAATAATAGTAGCAGCAACAACAGCAGCAGCAGCAGCTACATTTCAACTAATTTTCGTGCTTATAATCCAATTAAAGTTCAAGCACGCTGTCCTGGGCACACACCTCAGCCATCTGGGCTGTTTGTTCAGGACAATAGGTTAGTTGTTAGTTGTTAGTGGTTAGTGAGAGAGAAAAAGGTGCAGTGTTCTTACACCTACCCACTGAGTCGTTAAAACTCGCTCTAGGTGGGAACCGGTACAGGTGTCACATATAATTTGCACTGTACTGGATTTGCACTCCCCAATCAAGATTATACGTAGAATAAGCACTCCCCAGTGCACATTATACATGTAATATACACTCCCCCAGTCTATAGTGTATGTATAAAATGCACTCCCTCTGAATAATATGCACTCCCCCAGTCTATATTACACATAGGCTATAATAATTTGTTAAGCACTCACATAATTATATTTTTTAGTTTTGTTTTATGTTTGTATGGCCAGTTCACTTTGTATAGGTTGGTATAAATCTCAGTGGCGAATCTAGACGAGGGTGTTGGGTATATGAATCAGGGGCGGACCAAAGGGGGCCAAAACCTTCCTGGATCCGCCTTTGCAAAGTTGCAGAATAAAAATAATAACTCATCATGTGTAGTGATCCCAGAATCTCTTCACCCATCCTTTGCTTCCCTTACTTCAATTAATATGACAGAAATGGTGTGGAGATAACATTGCAAAGCTTTGTCTTGAACAGATTCATATTTTAGAACCGAAAAATCATTACTTCAGACCCACCCTACCCCAGTTAAGTGCCATCTTATGCCCATAATCATTGCTGCATTCTTTGTTCATATCTGGGATCCGATATTGACAACCATTTTTTGTTTAAAACATTTATATTGTTTTTTAATAAAGGAAGTTGTAGATGATCTGAAAGACAAAGGAAGAAAAGCGAATTTTAGATGACCTTGCAAAAGATTTTCCGTTGTAAATAGAAAATGATTAATCTTAAGAAAGCAGAAGACTGGTAAATCAAAGGTCATGGTATGACCTATCATGTCTTTGGGATGGTGTATATAATAAATTAATGGGAAAATGTAGCAGGTTTGTTAATTCTAAGACTGTATATCAAAATTACCAAATGTTTGTCATCTTATATTCGATCATTGATAAATCAATGTGCTCTAGTGGTGTCGTTAAAAAAAACACCAAAAATATTGCACGTGCCTAGGAGCAGTGAGTTCAGTGCGTGATAATAAATAGATCATTATTAATCACATAACCTGGAACTCAAATTAATTATTACACATCTGTTAGTGTTCATTACTATACATATCATCTACACTAGCCATTTGTTATTATACACATATCTAAACTCCACATTCATTAATCTAACTAATCATAATCTAAATTCACATTAATTATTATACATATAACTTACCCTCAACATTCATTATTATACATATAATCTGCACTCCCCGTGCATTATTATACATATAATCTACACTCCCCATTCATTACTACGCATATAATCTCCACTACCCATTCATTATTATACATATAATCTACACTCCCCATTCATTATTATACATACAATCTACACTACCCATTCATTATTATACATATAATATACACTCCCCATTCATTATTATACATATAATCTGCACTTCCCATTCATTATTATACATATAATATACACTCTCCATTCATTATTATACATATAATCTGCACTACCCATTCATTATTATACATATAATATACACTCCCCATTCATTATTATACATATAATCTGCACTACCCATTCATTATTATACATATAATATACACTCCCCATTCATTATTATACATATAATCTGCACTTCCCATTCATGATTATACATATAATATACACTCTCCATTCATTGCTACACAGACAATATGCACTCTCCCTTTATTACTATATACATGTAAATGTAACCTACCCTCAACATTCATTGTTTACTATGCATATAATCTGCGCTCCCCGTTCATTATTATGCACACAATCTAGACAACACATTCCGTTTTATATGTATAGCAATGAATGTGCAGTGTAGAACATATATATAATCATAATTATGCAATGCAGAATACATTTATATTGAAAACAAATATAGTAAGTTCAAGGATCAAAATTCAGTCAAAATGTGTAAATCGTCATGAAAGTCAAACGATATGTAATGGTATATGACAAAATTATATACAAAATTTCAGCTCAATATCTCGAGGAATTGTGAAGAAAAAACCCATCCAGAAAACTTTATGTGGGACAGACGGACGGACGGATGGACAGACGGAAAGACAGAAATACAGATATGAAACCTATAATCCCCTCCGGTTGAACCGATAGGGACTAATAATGAATGTGTATTATATTCATTGAATAGCACTTAAATTATTATCAATCCAAAGTTCATTTAAGAAACAATTAATGTATTCAGTATTTAAACATAGTAGTGAAGAGTGCATATTATATTTGTAATAATAACCAGGGGAGTGCAAATAATTCAAGGGGAGTGCGTATTATATGTAATAATAACTGAGGGAATGCAAATTATACGTATAATAATGACTGGGGAGTGTATATTCTTTGGGAGTGCAAATTAAATGCTACACCGGGCTGCAAACCCAGTACCTACCAGCCTCATATTCCGTGGCAGAACCACGACACCACCGAGGTCGGTCTACAGCAACAATAGTTTTACTAATTACTAATTTCAAAATTCTGTCCACTAGATCACATTGATTTATTAATTAACGGCTATTAGATATCAACCATGTGGTTATTTTTACATTAGTAGCAATATTTCTTTTATATGCACCATCCCACAGACATAATAGCACATACCACGGCCTTTGATATATCAGTCGTGGTGCACTGGTTGGAACGCCAAATAGCTCAATGGGCCCACCGACAGGGGTCGATTCTAGACCGACCACGTATATAAAAAAAAATCTAATTTGAACAAAACCCCCAACACCCATGAAATAGCCTCTATATATTTTAGATGTAGGCTTTTTCTCGTTCAAGCCAGTGCAGCACGACTGGTATATCAAAGGTCATGGTATGTGCTATCCTGTCTATGGGATGGTTCATATAAAAGCTTCCTTGCTACTAATAGAAAAATGTAGCGGGTTTCAAAATTACTAAAATTATGTTTGACATCCAATAACCGATGATTAATAACTCAATGTTATCTAGTGGTGTCGTTAAACAAAACACACTTTAACTTTTATCTTTGAAGGCGAAGAATAAGATAACTTTTTCTGTTCATTTTCTGTTTTCACTCAAAATTGATGAGAAACTATTGTTTACACATTCATTCATTCATTCATTCATTCATTTATTTCAACTTATTTTCGTGCTTATATCCAATTAAAGTTCAAGCACGCTGTCCTGGACACACACCTCAGGACAGTGGGTTAGTGGTTAGACTGTTAGTGGTTAGAGAGAGAGAGAGAGAGAGAGAGAGAGAGAGAGAGAGAGAGAGAGAGAGAGAGAGAGAGAGAGAGAGAGAGAGAGAGAGAGAGAGACAGAGAGAGACAGAGACAGAGAGAGACAGAGACAGAGACAGAGAGAGACAGAGTTGGTGTAGTGGTCTTACACCTAATCATCGAGTTGTTAAAACTCGCTCTGGGTGAGAGCCGTACCCGGCTGCGAACCCAGTACTTACCAGCCATCGGTTGTTTACACTTGTGACAACACATTAGTTATGACATTCCCGAGTTAACTGTGCAAAAGGTTTTTGTGTTGGATAGATTAATTAGTAGTAGTGATTTTGGTTTTTATCACAAACAAATGTAAACAAATAGCGATTTATTATACATGCAATTATGATAATGTATCATTAACCAGGGACGTAGCGTGAGCTGGATCTGTGGGGATTCGAATATGAACCAAGTGGGCCTTTTCTATTTTGTTTTTGCACCACCAGAAACTCTATATGTATAAACCTGTATGTTTTAGTTCTGAAAGCGGACCATTTGCTTCAGCGGGAACCCCCCGACCCCCCCCCAGCCTACGCCCCTGTAAACATGAAAAATATATTTTCAGATATAGACGAATGTACAGCTGGAAGTCATGACTGTGATCCTAACGCTGTGTGTTCTAATACTATTGGATCATTTGATTGCAACTGTCGAAATGGATATAGCATGGCGAAGGGAAATGTCTGCACGGGTAAGCTGGGATATATATATATATATATATATATTTATCTTGATACCCATGATATCCATGTCATAAACCCATGTAATAATTTACTTTATTAACCCGGTTAATAATGGTATGCAAATTTGCAAGGTCTCTAGGTAATGTGTTGCTGTGGATGGGTCATTTGCTTACAAGCCAACAAGACCCGTGTACCTGAGCGTAACGTTTTCAAAGATTTGTTTAAAATGTGTGACGTCAAACTAATCTGTGCTAATCGTGATGACGTCACTGTGATTTACTAAAATAAATAATTAAAATTTTATCTTAGAAGTGTTATAGGATAAATAGAATTCGCTACTCGATTAACATAGACTCGGTTGATATTTTCCATATTAAAAAAATCCTCTATATATCCTCTCTCTCTATATATATTTCTCATCAAAGATTTGACATCATCAAAGTAATAATAAACATTATAGAAATATGTCTTGACATTACGGAAGCGTATTAGTGCCATCACACACAGTAAAACAATTCTATTTTCCAACATTTAAATCTTGGAAAAATCAACTTTAATGTTGGAAAAATTAATTTTCCAAGATTATAAATTATGTAGGCAAATAGAATTATTTTATTGTGTTTGATGGCACTAATACGCTTCCGTATGACATATATCTTTCTTTTAGACTTCTATAATGTGTACATGATACGGTAACACGCATATAATTATTATGTACGCCAGAATGCATCTAAAGACAACTCTCTGAACTCAAATCCTGGGGGACATATTGCCCAAGTATCCCTGACCTAACACGCTAACATGGCATGGTAAAAATGCTATTTTTTTTTCCTAGTCAAGATATAATTTATATTTAGGATTATTTTACAAATGACCATTAAAAATAACATGTTTGCTCTTAAAATAGTTTATAAAAATTAATATATGGTAGTTGGCGTACTTGTACTACTTGTACACCAATGTGATTAAAATTAGCTCTACTGGGTCTACCAGTAGATCTAACAGCATTGCGTGGACTTCGATGTCCAGATGACATTTCATCTATAAATAACAATTTAAATATCGACCAATTACACTTCGCCTTTTATAGCGTTATTCGAGAGCATACAAATTCTAAAAATATCGGGCGAGACTATTTATGCAATAGGCGAAGTTGTTGTTCTATTTCAGCATTGAAAAAACAGGGGGGAAAGTGCTGTAATAAACTCTGGATTGTATACTAGTATAAACAGATTTTATAGCTATAGCATCAGGATTTTGTTTTTCGTCTTGAAACTAATTTTATATAAAATTTTATATTGCAATTAGTTTCCGGCATACTTCGTAATTCACCCGAATCATTTCGTATACCCTCGGCATAATCCCGAATGTTTTCAAATTCTTTTTAAATCACTGGCATGATTTTGCAAGTAAGGTTTTGATTGGTCGAATAAAAGGTCAACTGGACATGAGCTCCAACGGGCTGCTGTTACATCCACATGTAATAGTGGAGATAATTTTAATTAGATTGTTGTAAAACGTGTCGTGAATAAACCGAACCGCGAATAAATCGAACCGTGGACCAAAAACCGAACTGAAAAAACAACAACAAAAAACCCCGGAACCGTCCCATCCCTAGTTGGAACCGGCCTCGGTAGCGTCGTGGTAGCCATCGGTCTACAGGCTGGTAGGTACTGGGTTCGGATCTCAGTCGAGACATGGGATTTTTAATCAAGATACCGACTCCA
The DNA here is from genome assembly GCF_016097555.1 of Gigantopelta aegis. NCBI lineage: Eukaryota > Metazoa > Mollusca > Gastropoda > Neomphalida > Peltospiridae > Gigantopelta > Gigantopelta aegis. The sequence goes on along the minus strand of NC_054701.1, from coordinate 35,873,941 downwards.
AACCATGAGTGAGTGCTCCGCAAGGCTCAATGGGTAGGTGTAAACCACTTGCACCGACCAGTGATCCATAACTGGTTCAGCAAAGGCCATGGTTTGTGCTATCCTGCCTGTGGGAAGCGCAAATAAAAGATCCCTTGCTGCTAATCGGAAGAGTAGCCCATGTAGTGGCGACAGCGGGTTTCCTCTTAGAATCTGTGTCTGACGCAATATAACCGTAAATAAAATGTGTTGAGTGCGTCGTTAAATAAAACATTTTTTCCCCTCCTAGTTGGAAGATGTACCAGGCTGCAAACCACGTAACTACCAGTCTGTAGTCCGATGGCTTAAAGCCGCACACCCTAGTTCCATCCAGCGAAAATAAATTATAATTTAGTTAATCTACAAACCTGTAACACACTTAGATCACGTTTTTATCAAATGGAGTGAAAAAGCAGGTTTTATATCGATAAATACCATGGGAATCCCCATGTCCCAATTGCTTGAAATAATTTTGAAAGTTAGTATTCTGATGTCACCGGTAGAAGCACAACAATGCCTACGTCACGACAAATTTCACAAACTTGGGGTGCGTTCGTTTCACCTCTCCTGGACATGTTCCAACTGTTCTGTCCTGGTTGTATCCCCTCTCCAGATATCGTAAGACTTAGCAAAATTATTGGTTTTAAGGGTTTGTAACGTTTTGTATTGAGACACTTACTTGTCTGAACTTTATTGTTACTGAAAATGTTCACGAACTGTGAAGAAAAATCTCACAAATGAACAACAACAAATCGGATGTTAATTGCGCGAACCGTGCACGAGAAAACAAACCGAACCAAAATGATAACGGTCACGTGATATACCAACGTCTGTGACATTAAAAATAGACTGGACCTCGCTTGCTTAACGGTTTTTTCTCGACAACACGTTTTGTGAAAAAATGCAAAAAATGCATTTCGTGGTTTTACAAACATCAGGATTACCAAAAAGCACTTCAGGTGAATGGAAATGTATATTCTAAATAATAAAATGTAAGTAAAGTGCAATTTTATTTGTGAAAAATGGGGTTTAATAGCGAAAAACAACGCCGTAATGGTTAACAAATAAACGTAACTAGGGTGTGTCCCTTTAACCACAACGCCATCGAGCCAATTGTTCAAACATTAGTTATTTTAACCAGTGGGCAACAGAAAATGTCTAAACCAAGGACAGAATCAAGACAAATAATAATAGAAAACATACCGCTTTTTGTTTATTTTTTATTCAGGAGAACGAAAGCTATCCAATACATAATCAAATCTAAAGTTTTTGTGTTCGTGCAAAAATAATTAAAAAGAAAGTATTAGACTAATGCTAGGCTGAGACTGCCAACTGCTAGCACAAAGGTGGCCAACTTTTTGCAACTTTCTGTTATCAGTTGCTAGTCTGAGCGCCCTTACAATGTTCGTCGTATAAACCATTAGTTGTTAATCTGATGGCACCCATCATAAGTCGGATGTTAGCGTGTACTTTTCTCAACATGTCCACGTTGACCAGTTAAAGGTCAATATTGATCAAAAACGTAATTCACTATTGTTTGGTATCTACGTATACCTTTTACAATATATATAAAGTATCAATAAAATAAAATTAAAAAGATTTACCCGCTTTTAATATATCCGCAATACAAAGTCAGGTTTTCCCCATCGCTTGCCAAAAACGCCTGTCGACTCGAAGAGCCAAGAAACGTGACCCCCCCCCCCCCCCCCGTGACTTGCTAACCGGCATAACATGAAATCGTGATTCGCAGCTTTTCAAACATTTTACTGGGAAGGTGGAACACGTATATTTTTAAAACGCAAAATTTTATTGTATTGAATTGAATTGTGTGGATGGAATATTCTTTTGGAGATAATTTTCAAATGTAAAATGTGGTGAACCATTGTTGAGTGTTTGGATGTATCAAAGCAGCAGTTTTTCCGAACTTTAAACCAACCGACAAATCGCAGGGTATGCATGGAAGTGGTTCTTAAACAGAACCCGTGCGTAATGGAAAGGCCCATTACTATGGGCAGAGGAGGATCGGGGGAACTGGGGGGGGGGGGGGGGGGGGGCTTTGAAAGCTCCAGCCAGTGCAACAATTGTATAATGTAGCAACGAAGCTTTTTATATATATATTTATACATGTACATGTATCTCTCTCTCTCTCTCTCTCTCTCTCTCTCTCTCTCTCTCTCTCTCTCTCTCTCTCTCTCTCTCTCTCTCTCTCTCTCTCTCTCTCTCTCTCTCTATCTATATATATATATATATATATATATATATATATATGTGTGTGTGTGTGCACCCTTCCCCTCAACATTTTAGCATCTTCCAACGCCCGTGCTAAAACAGGCACCAGAATATCCAGAAGACATTTGTGGCGAACAGACGTTGAAATAAAACTGTACACGCCAGAATGTTCACGTTCAGTGTTGCGACAATGTGCACGTTCAGTGTTGCGAGAATGTTCACGTTCAGTGTTGCCAGAATGTGCACGTAGTTAACAATGCTTGACCTTTTGTTCTGGCTACATAATTCATGAAAATTCCGGGTATATGTTATCAATTCCGGAATTGTGGATACCAGTCAATAATTCCGGATTGTAGTAGTAATGGTGGTGGTAGGTGGTAGTGGTAGTGGTAGTGGTAGTGGTAGTGGTAGTGGTAGGGGTAGTAGTAGTAGTAGTAGTAGTAGTAGTAGTAGTAGTAGTAGTAGTTAAGCAACGTTAAGCAAATCCATGAAAGAAGTTTTGATCATAGATTTAATAAAGTGTTGTTATGATGTTAAATTAAAAACCGTTTTTGTAAGATATAAAAGAAGGTATGTAGTAAATACAAATGTTTTTTTCGCTTCTTATTTATTGTACTCGTTTATTTCGTGAAAGAATATATTCTTGCGCAAAATAAACTTGTGCAACAAATAAGAAGTGAAAACGTTTGTGAAGTTCTGTGTGTGTGTGTGTGTGTGTGTGTGTGTGTGTGTGTGTGTGTGTGTGTATATATATATATATATATATATATATATATATATATATATATATATATATATATATATTGTGACGGTACATGCTCTTAATTTCTTTTCGCCTGTGGCGATATTAATTGTTTTAGAGGGTCGTGTGCACTTGTTACGTAATACCTCCGCGCGACGGTCCTCGATCGGTACGCCCAATACACATCCAGCCAGGTGCGGAGGCCATGTGGCGAGTAGTTACGTAATACCTCTGCGAGTTCGGTTTTTACAACCGTGATTTGGCGACGATGGCGTCAGTAAGTCCGACGATCAGAGAGAAATAATACCGCTTGGTCGCGGTGGAAATATCAGATGATAGGGGGAGGTACCGCCTTGTACCCCCAGGCGAATTTCTGATTTTATAATAAATAGCTAGTTTTTTAGAGTTATGAGGAGAACCAAAAAGGAAGGTATCCCGGGGGAACGTGTCCGTCCGGACTGGTAAATATATTATTTCTGCTCTGTCGTATAACCTTGATGTGATTGATGTGACTTTTAATATTTAATACTGTATTATACCAATATTCTTTAGACAGTGTCTTCGGTCATCTGACGAAGTAAATCGTAGTCTTACTGTTCTATATTTTATACGAGTATTTGGTAATATAAAGCTTAGCCAGTCATCCTAGAAGACCTAGGTAAATTGTAGGTTATTGTCTTTATTGTGATAGGTACCAGTATTAACTCTGTGTTACAAGGTTACTGAATGAGTAGTTAGGGTTAATTAAAAATTAACCCGTTAGGAATAGAGCTGTAATTCCTTTATTAATTAAGTTCCCCTGGAAGCGTTTCTAAATTATCACACGTTACTGAACGAGTAGTAAGGGTTAATTAAAAATTAACCAGTTAGGAATGGTGTTGTAATTCCTTTATTAATTAACTTCTCCTAGAAGCGTTTCTCAATTATCACACGTGTGGGTGTTGTGTCACGGTGAAGTGATTCGCATATTGTGTAACTAGACACCTAGAGATTAACTAATTAAGTGATCAGTTCTGGGTTGTTATTATTGTTGTTATTAATTAACTACTACGGCTGTACATTTGTCAGCGTAGGTTCATACAGATTCCAAAGTGTATTGTGTTTTGTTGTGTTTCTAGTGAACTAAACGTGCTATATTACTTATACTTTATATAAGATCGTATCTCTGATCATACCTAGAGACGAGCCATACTGGGGTTTAACAGCCTGTTACAGAGAGATCTAATATATATACAGTTAGGAGAGATATTTTGATAATCGTGTTTTATTCAGTTACGGGAATTATAGAATCCCCGTGATATATATATATATATATATATATATATATATATATATATATATATATATATATTACTATGCTTGCATGTGGTTGTGATCAAACTATCTGGTTTAATGAGAATATTAAATATAAGCATCTATTTTCAGATGATGATGAATGTGAAGATGGAAGTCATAACTGTCCTCCTCACGCCCTGTGCTCAAATTCTGATGGTTCATTTACATGTATCTGTGACGATGGGTATACCATGGAGGGAATTGTCTGTAAAGGTAAGCTGTTATACTGATAGTTCATTTACCTGTATCTGTGGCGATGGGTATACCATGGAGGGAATTGTCTGTAAAGGTAAGCTGTTATACTGATGGTGCATTTACATGTATCTGTGGCGATGGGTATACCATGGAGGGAATTGTCTGTAAAGGTAAGCTGTTATACTGATGGTTCATTTACCTGTATCTGTGACGATGGATATACCATGGGGGAAGATGTCTGTAAAGGTAAGCTGTTATACTGATGGTTCATTTACCTGTATCTATGGCGATGGGTATACCATGGAGGGAATTGTCTGTAAAAGTAAGCTGTTATACTGATGGTTCATTTACCTGTATCTATGGCGATGGGTTTACCATGGAGGGAATTGTCTGTAAAGGTAAGCTGTTATACTGATGATTAATTTACCTGTATCTATGGCGATGGGTATACCATGGAGAGAATTGTCTGTAAAGGTAAGCTGTTATACTGATGATTCATTTACCTGTATCTATGGCGATGGGTATACCATGGAGGGAATTGTGTGTAAAGGTAAGCTGTTATACTGATGGTTCATTTACCTGTATCTATGGCGATGGGTATACCATGGAGGGAATTGTCTGTAAAGGTAAGCTGTTATACTGATGGATCATTTACCTGTATCTATGGCGATGGGTATACCATGGAGGGAATTGTCTGTAAAGGTAAGCTGTTATACTGATGATTCATTTACCTGTATCTGTGACGATGGGTATACCATGGAGGGAATTGTCTGTAAAGGTAAGCTGTTATACTGATGGTTCGTTTACCTGTATCTGTGACGATGGGTATACCATGGAGGGAATTGTCTGTAAAGGTAAGCTGTTATACTGATGATTCATTTACCTGTATCTGTGACGATGGGTATACCATGGAGGGAATTGTCTGTAAAGATAAGCTGTTATACTGATGATTCATTTACCAGTATCTGTGGCGATGGGTATACCATGGAGGAAATTGTCTGTAAAGGTAAGCTGTTATACTGATGGATCATTTACCTGTATCTGTGGCGATGGGTATACCATGGAGGCAAATGTTTGCGAAGGCAAGTTGTTATACTGGTGGTCCATTTATCTGTACTAGTTGTAGTAGCTGTATTAGTTGTACTAGCTGTTCTAGTTGTAACAGCTGTTTTAGTTGTAGCAGCTGTAATAGTTATAAGTAATGCAGTAAGAGTAACAGTAGCAGTAGCAGTAGCAGCAGCAGCAGCAGCAGTAGTAGTAGTAGTAGTAGCAGCAGTAGCAGTAGTAGCTGCAGCAGCTGTAGCAAAAGCAGTAGTAGTAATAGTAGCAGTAGCAGTAGCAGTAGCAGCAACAACAACTTCATCACCAGCAGCAGCAGTAGCAGTAGTAGTAACAGTAGAAGAAGCAGTTGTATTGGCATACCTTGTAAATTGACGATATTAAATATGAACATCTTATTTTCAGATATAGATGAATGTCAAACTGGAAGCTATCAATGTGTTGTTAAATCAGTGTGCTCTAATACGGACGGCTCATATACGTGTACGTGTGAAGCCGGATTTACCATGGAAAATGATGTCTGTGTAGGTAAGCTACTGAATTGCAGTGGTAAAACGCTTGCCTGATGCGCGGTCGGTCTAGGATCGATCCCCATCTGTGGGTACATTGGACTATTTATCGTTCCAGCCGGTGCACCACGACTGGTATATCAAAGGCTGTTGTATTTGCTGTCCTGTCTGTGGGATGGTGCATATAAAAGATCTCTTGCTATTAGTGGAAAAATGTGGCGTGTTTCCTCTCTAAGACTATTTGTCAGAATTATCTATGCTGTAGCGGTGTCGTTAAACAATAAAAACGTTAACTTTAGTTTCAATAACTTAATGTCTGCATTACCTAATTATTGTGTGAGAAATATTCGATTAGTAGCTGGATCGATTGACTTGAGTGAAATTGGTGTTTTCCCCTTTAAGGGGCGTAGCGTGATCTGGACCTGGGAGGGGGGGGGGGGGGGTCGAATATGAACCAAGTGGGCCTTTTTCTATTTTGTTTTTGCACCACCAGAAACTCCATATGTATAAACCTGTATGTTTTAGTTCTGAAAGCGGACCATTTGCTTCGTCCGAACCCTCCGAACCCCCCTAGCCTACGCCCCTGCCTTTCTCAACCACAGTCCATCGACTAGTACACCAATGAGCACGATATGTACTGTCCCCCCACTAAAAGCACGTAAAACATTTAAGGAAACACTGGCTGATGCAATGTCAGAGAAAAATCACACCTGATAAAATAGAAACAGCCCTGACAAGACTCCAGAAAAGATAATCACAAGGCCCAGGCAGGATAACCAATGAAATGATGAAAAAAGATGGGAAATTTCACCTAGAATAAACTGCTACAAATATTCAACCACAGCTGGGAAAACAATGAAGTTCGTCATGCTTGAAGAGGGGCTATCATGATCCCAGATCCCAGATCCCTGAAGAAAAGGAAAAACAAATCCAAAGCAGCTAGATATTGTACCATCAGTTTGCTGCTAATGGAAACTAGAAAAAAAATGTAGCGGGTTTCCTCTCTCAATCCATACGTCAAAAATACCTAATTTTTGACATCCAATAGCCGATGATTAATTAATAAATCAATGTGTTCTAGTGGTGTCGTTAAACAAAAAACCCATTAACTTGTAGTTTAAAATGTATCGTTGTGTCGCTAAACAAACATTTCTTCTTAGTGTGCCCGTACCAGCCTCGATGGCGTCGTGGCAGGCCATCGGTCTACAGGCTGGTAGGTACTGGGTTCGGATCCCAGTCGAGGCATGGGATTTTTAATCGAGATACCGACTCCAAATCCTGAGTGAGTGCTCCGCAAGGCTCAATGGGTAGGTGTAAACCACTTGCACCGACCAGTGATCCATAACTGGTTCAACAAAGGCCATGGTTTGTGCTATCCTGCCTGTGGGAAGCGCAAATAAAAGATCCCTTGCTGCCTGTCGTAAAAAGAGTAGCCTATGTGGCGACAGCGGGTTTCCTCTAAAAACAGTGTCAGAATGACCATATGTTTGACGTCCAATAGCCGATGATAAGATAAAAAATCAATGTGCTCTAGCGGCGTCGTTAAATAAAACAAACTTTACTTTAAAACAAACTTTTAGTGTGCCCGTCAGCTTTCAGAACTTCCTAAGTCGTGCCTTGATATCAAGAACGCAGCCGACGCCAGTTTATCGGATAAATTTTACGAGATATACCCCAAACGTCTTGGTGGCGAGCCACTGAAAGTGTACTGCCACAACATGGCCTCGACACCTGTTGAGTTCCTGGAGTTCGTGGTGACAAATGGCGGACAGAATCCAGATTCTGAAGACCGTACGTGTAATGGTGAAGTAGACAACGTGGGCCGACCCGATGCTGGGATCACGCTATACAGCAGAATTCGAATAAATCCTGAGGTATCTAGCCTGAGATAACTGTACCAAAAAAAAGCTTGACTAATGAAATATCTGAGTCATTTCTAATCTGAGATATCTGTATCTGTACAAAACAAATTGTTGAATATATATATATATATATATATATATATATAGAGAGAGAGAGAGAGAGAGAGAGAGAGAGAGAGAGAGAGAGAGAGAGAGAGAGAGAGAGAGAGAGAGAGAGAGAGAGAGAGAGAGAGAGAGAGAGATAGATTTGTCACGAGTATTTTTTAAAGTAACTGAAAACGTATTTTTTCGGTTGTTTTAATTGTTATTATATTATGGAAAGTATATATAAAGTCATGGACTTTCTGCAAATTACATAAGTTCAAAGTACAAATAAAAAGTGCAAAGTTTGGCCTCTGTATCTGGCCGACAGTTGACAATCCAGGACATGCCACGTCTCAGTAAAAAAATATATCGGGCGACTAGAAAATAAACTTTTGCTGTAAGCAAGTAAGCAACATTCATAAATGAATCTTCGCCAGGACCGCTACATTCGTGTCAAGCCGGTGCGCATGCGTAACCGAAGCTACCGCCCCTCACACACACTTTTTGGCACCTTCATACACAAATGACAGGCTTGTCGGAATAATTGTTCAAAGTGGGGGGCATGGTGTGGGCATATCTAAAAAAACTGACCCATCGCTGCTCAGGGCCACAAAGTGGGGGGCCAACATGTCCAAAATGACTTTCACACAGGCGCCCCCCCCCCCCCCATCCCGGATTTCCTACGCCAGTGTTTTGACAGTAATGTGAAGTTATAATGCGTTTCTGGAAATTACAGAACCCTTTGAGGACCTTGACCTCATCTGTTTAGCTGACTGGGATCAAAGCTATACGTTTGATCGCCAAATATAACAACCTTAGATGTAATATTACAGAACCCTTTGAGGGCCTCACTCTGTTTAGCTGACTGGGAATTGTATGTTACGACAATGTGGTTTTGTATTACAGTGGCATATTATTATTTGTTGCATCATATACAAGTCTAAATATAACAATTTGGTGATCAAAAGTGGCAATAAAAGTCTTACATCAGAATCCATTTTCGAGTTGCTTTCTTTGTGCACGTGACACGAGGTAATGTTTTCGGATTTTGTTGGATTAGCGGAAAATGGCGAACTTTTCAAAAACTGACTTCGAGTTGGGTTTTTGTTTCTCGATTATTATACTTATGTGGTAGAGTTTGAGCACGCACATTTCCAGATCGGTAAGTAAATAACCGATGTAGTCAACAAAGATTTATTTTATGTGTTTTGACACATCAATTGATACCTGAAAAATACGTTTTTAGTCGCTTTAATACGCTAAAGTCTTATATTTTTTTTAGGATATTTGCCTGTTTTAACATCACAGACTCTTGTTTCACTCTGTTGTAACTTTATCCAAATATGTTACAGGTTTGTAACTTAACCAAATGTAGTGTGCATTTTAAGCGGTTGAAACTAGGGTCTGCGACTTTAAAGAAATCCGAGATCGAATCCAAGTTCTAACTTAATTGTCTGTCACGTGAGGAATGTTAAACAAGAAACTATCAACAAACAATGGCTGGTTTGATTACATTTCATCTTATTTTCGTGCTTATATCCAATTAAGATTCAAGCACGCTGTCCTGGGCATACACCTCAGCTATCTGGGTCCCGTTTCACGAAGTGATCTTAGCGCTAAAATCACCTTAAGTGTATAAATACCTTGAGTATTTAAGAAGATCTTAGGACTAATATCGCTTCGTAAAACGTCCAGGACCCCGTTCCACGAAGCGATCATAGCACTAAGATCACCTTAAGGGCATAATGTAGTTATGCACATACGATGATCTTAGGGCTAAGATCGCTCCGTGGAACGGGCCCCTTGATAGTGGGTTAGTTATTAATTGTTAGAGAGAAGAGGGCGTAGTGGCCTTAAAGCTACCTATTGAGTCGTTAAAACTCGCTGTGGGTGTACCTACCAGCCTTGTTCTCTCCACGGCTGAACCACGACACCAGCGAGACCGTTGCTGGTTTGACACCCGATCCTGGGGTTTGATGACAAATGTAAGCGGATATACCAGTGGCGTGGTCAGAAGACCGAGCACACACTCGCAAATAATTCACTGATACCATCGTGTCTCATCACAATCATCTAACGCAACAGACAGAGAGAACGAGGGAGAGAGAGAGAGAGAGAGAGAGAGAGAGAGAGAGAGAGAGAGAGAGAGAGAGAGAGAGAGAGAGAGAGAGAGAGAGAGAGAGAGAGAGAGAGAGAGAGGAAGGACAGAACACCGACAGAAAATCGACAGTGTATGTATGCGTGCTTGCGCAGGTGCGGGCATAATGATTACATAAATTAGCTTAGGGAATGTAAGGCCATGCTTCACGCCGAATGTATTATCACTAAGGGTTAACTGAATGTAAAATCTGCGCAGAATGATTAATCAAATGATGTAGCCAATAGTAAATCTTCTTACTGTCGGTAGAGTGTTGGACTGTCTGCTTGTTTTTGGTTTTGGTTAGAAACTCATCATAGTGCAGGACACCACGTTTGCTAAAACGATGGGCAGCACCATCAAGTATGGCCACGCGTCTGACTGCTAAACGGCACACCTCAATGGACAGAAGGCAAGATGTGGACCGGCAGGAACTTTCATCATGCGTTTTACTGGTGTCGCCGTTAAAATTGATCCACAGGTATTGTATTTTGTGTATTTTAATACATAACACGTGCATGTGATATATATACACACACACAGTAATATACTCTTGTAACGAACCGTAAGGGACCATGATAGTCAGTTCGTTATAGCAGTAGTTCGATTATATATATATATATATATATATATATATATATATATATGACAGACGCACACACACACACATGTATGTGTGCATATGTATGTGTGTGTGTGTGTGTGTGTGTGTGTGTGTGTGTGTGTGTGTGTGTGTGTGTGTGTGACGATGTACAGATAATTCGTAACTGCTCGTAGCGAGTTAATTAGTTAAAACCGGCCTCGGTGGTATCGTGGTTAAGCTATCGGACATACGGCTGATAGGTAATGGGTTCGCAGCCCGGTACCAGCTCCCACCCAGAGCGAGGTGTAACGACTCAATAGGTAGGTAGGTGTAAGACCACTAAGCCATTTTCTTTCTTACTAACCACTAACCACTAACAACTAATACACTGTCCTGGTCAGACAACCCAGATAGCTATGAATGAATGTTTAACGACACCCCAGCACGAAAAATACATCGGCTATTGGGTGTCAAACTATGGTAAATGCAAAAACAATGTGATGACCAACATCAATATAAAATTTCAACAGTTAAATTAAAACACAGTGTAAAGAACTGTGTAAAAATACAAAAATCACAGATATATAAAATTAAAATTTAGAGTAAAAGTCAGTATCGCGTAAAAATTGTAAAACTAATTCTGGATGGAATCGAAATGATTCCATCACATTTGTTTGTCTAAATATATCTTTTCGAGTTTCTTTGAGATGAGGACACTCCAACAAAATGTGGCGTACCGTCAGAGTACACTGACAGTGCTCACACTGAGGTGGAGGATCCTTCTTCAAGCTAAATGAATGGGTTAGCTAAGCATTACCGATGCGAGCACGGCCCAGATAGTTAAGGTGTGTGGCCAGGACAGTATGCTTGAACCTTAATTGGATATAAATAAGTTGAAATGAAAATGATTGGTTATTCTATTTATTACCCACTTTCACCTTTAACTGGTTTTTAATTTTTAAAAACACCCTTTACTGCCATTACGCCATATAACCTTACACGTATTACATGACGTAAATTAATGTAGATCGAACCACCTCGGTGGTTCCATTCAGCTGATTGGGTTTTTTCTCTTTCCAATCAGTGCACCACAACTGGACAAAGGCCGTGGTATGTATTTCCCTGTCTGTGGGAAAGTGCATATAACAGATCCCTTGTTGCATTTGAAAAAAATGTAGCGGGTTCCCTCTGATGACTACGAGTCAGAATTACCAAATGTTTGACATCGAATAGCCGATGATTAATTAATCGATGTGCTCCAGTGGTGTCGTTAAACAAAACAAACTTTAACTTTTAACGTACTGTAAGTGACGTCGGAATGGTGCATATATTTTATAAAAGCATTCTTGCTACTAATTGAAAAATGTAGCGGGTTTCCTCTTTAAAACTATGTGTCAAAACGACCAAATGTTTGACATCCAGTAGCCGATGTTTAATAACTTGAAGTGTTCTAGTGGTGTTGTTAAACAAAACAAAACAAACTTTAACTTTTAACTTTTATCGCATAATGACATTCTTTTAATAGCCAAACGTTTATAATAATTCAAAATATTACTATGGCTGTGGTTTTGGGAAGGCCCGTAGGGACGACTTTGGAAGTGTGTGTGTGTGTGTGGAGGGGGGGGGGGGGGGGGGGGGGGGGGGGGGGGTACTGACGGATCGGGTACAAACTCTATCAGATTTTGGTTACAATGGCAAACATTAATGTGATAAAAAGAAGGCTCACAAGTTGGTTCCAACGGGCCTGTTGGGTGCATTAGAAAATAATTATGTTTCTATGCTATTAAAGCCACTGCTTATAAAAAATATACCTGTTAATCTTGGTAGATCGTACTTTGTACAAAGTTAAATGTTGATTTGACTATATAGCCGGTCCTTATTTGCCAAGTCTCTATACACGGCGGTCGTGAGTGTAAAGTTCAAGGGTACATTACACGGCCACTGTATATATAGCCTCCACACTACCCGTTTCGCTATGACTTTTAAGACTCCCAGTAAAAAAGAGTTCCAAGATTTAAAAATGAAATTTGCTCAGGGGTTGCCATGGGATTCCTTTCATTGTGGTTCATTTAAAATGTTTTGGATGATACAATAGCGAGGTTTGTTATTCGAAATGAATGTGGTTTTCATTTATAGATATAAATATATCCATATTTCGAGAAATAGGGCCCTGTAAATCCGCGAGTGAATGTCTTTAAAATGGGCAGGGACAAAAATGGAAGGTCAATTAATATTAAACAAAAGTTCCAAAATAAATGCGGCGATGCGGCTTTATTTTTATTTTTTTTATTTTTTTATTTTTTTTATTTTTTTTTAAAGCATGGATTGCACAGAAAATGTGTGTATATTTAATACCGAAATATGGGGCATATTTAAAATGAAATCAGAATGCACGTCCTAGTTCATGCGCGATGGCATTTTGGCTCAAAATGCAGTTTTATGTCATAGCAAGAAAAGCCCGGCAAAAATCGACGTTATACCGCGGGAAATTAAAAACAAAAAATTTTGACGGTCGCGGGTCAAATCCGACGCGCGCGCTGACGAGAGACCAGACATTTATTTTGTTTGGCCTTAGTTAAAACTAGCCCGTAGAGTTACAGAGTAGAGTAAGCACAAAAGTTAATTGCCATCATCATCATCATCATCATCATCATCATCATCCTTGTCATTTTCAGCAAGAGTGGGAAACTTTCGGACAGAATTCATTCAAGGAAGTAGATAGACTTTCCAACGGTCAGATAATTAAACTCAAATGTGGCGGATACTGTGGCGGTTGTCAGCCTGTAGGCGATCTTCAACTTGTGTTAAACACAGGTATTTATTTTAAATTTATCATGGCAAGCTGGGTTTTTTTTTGTTCTTTTGTTTTTTTTTATCTGCTATAACTGTGATGCTGGTTTGGAAAATCATCATACCTGGTAGGGTCTCCGCGAGCACTAGAGTACTCGGGTACGGGCCGAGTCTAGCAAGACTCAACTCCGTTCACAGGACTCGAGTACCCGTTCAAAGAAGAGTACTCTTATTTAATAATATTTTTTAACGTCATTTTGCCATATGCTTGCTGCCGGTTACATTATAGGACTATGGGAATGTGTGAAATGCAATATAATGGCATGATTTGTCATTCATGTTCAGCGCTGGAATTAAGATACATAATGCTATTTTACTTTATTTCTTAGTCTCATTGTCATCTACTGTAAGTATCGGGTACTCGGGTCCGGGTCGAGTTTGAACATTAAGTCCTCGAGTCCGATATTTTATATTGATAGTAAATCTTAAAGCAGAGATGAATTGCATTTCATTGCATTTCAGGACATCAAGTTTTCAAAATTGTACGGGGAAACATACCATCGAACCCCCTGGAAACTTTTCGTTGCGCCCTCGATTTCAGTCAGCACCCCAATGTCTACATGCTTCCGTCGTGCCTGAAATAGTCTTTTCGTTTTGTCAAATTTATTTCTTCCATTTCTTTTCCTTTTTCGTGGGACAAGGGAAGTAACTCTTTCTTCTTTTTCTCATCAAAAACAAAACTCAAGTTCGAGTTACAGTTAAATCGGAGTGCAAATGTAACTGTGAAGAGAATTATCACGGGCAACGCTACCCTAATAATTAAAACAATATTCCTTGCTTCATTTATACATAAAATAGTTCTTTGAACTCTTGGTAGTCACCTGGCAAAACACTTGTATACCACAAAATGAAATCCCATAGACGACAATAGTAACATGTGTGACTAAAACTCCTACCTGCAGCGTATCAATCGACATAAACGCCACGGATATAAATACTACGACCCCTCACACTTAAAGTGAATAAGAAAAAATTGGGGGTCAAGCTGCTCGTTTCTGAGATAACGGGTAGCGTCTATGACTACCCTAGTTCCGCACAAAATTCGAGTACTTTTTTTTACAGGTACCACATACATGTTTCAAGCACAAGGCTACTTGACACATTGGTACTAGATGAAATAAAATTGCATATTTGTTTTACCCAGATAAAACAATTATTTGTTACAGCCAACACATTCACATTTATAACCAATCAAAGGACTTGTGGTGTTCATTTCTCTATCAAAAGTTGGGTGCACCTCGAACTTTGACCCAGCTGGAAGTTATTTGGTTTAGTACTACCTATACTGATAACATACATTTTTCAAAAAGTGTCCAGCTATGTGTCTTTGTGACAACCAGGGTCTGGTGTATTCTGACATAAACTGACAACCTCACTCAAACTGTTGTTTCTACAGTGCAACCTAATATAATGTACACCTCTATATATTGCACACAGTTTTGTACAAATGCAATATGTCATATTAAACAACAAAATGTTTTAAAATAAAACTCCTGAAGATATTTACTTTCAGTTGGGTGTGTGTACTCAGGTATATATGTAGAGACAACAAAGATAGTCAGAGTACCTCTACCCCTTTAAAGAATTCCATTAAAACACATGCACTTGATTGACCCCTAGATTATGAAGACCTTAACAGGCACATCAAAGAAATATCAGTATTAAATAATGCACTGTCTGAGGAAGGAAACACCAACATGACGGTACCTGTATGAAGTAATGACTTAATGTCCTGAACATTAGTGTTGGGAGGAAATCCTGTATGCTGGGTGTGGGTGTCTTCAAGTTACCAGGTGTGGGAATTTCAAATCCATCAGCCATGCTGATTTTCATAATGAATCACCAAAACCATTGCCAGCCACAAATATTCCTGACTATATTTTATTCATAGCCTAATGTAATTGGAGGTTTTAATAGTTGTGATATCTGGAATTATCATGCAGCTTTCACACGTTTATTTTTGATTAATTACTGAAAAAAGCTATTTTTAAATGACAAAATTATCCGAACATCTATTTTCTTGCATTATGTTCTAATCCAGATGAATACAATATGTATATTGGATGTATTCCTACAATCTGTAATCAAGCATTTTATTTAGCTAGTAACATTAGGTAATACAGCTTTAACAATAAAATAAATTATTAACTTAATCCAAGGCAGATAACCAAATCTGAAAACAATTGGTTCTGAATCTAGTATAAACTTAAAATGCTTTTCATGAGAGCTAACTAAGTGATTATTAAAGAAAATGTTTTATCTGGAGATCTAAATATATGTTTAACAACCTTATTGTTATGTATAAATAAGATCAGAAGGCAAAATAGTGACAACAAATTTAATTCTGTTTTTGGTAAAGTTTTTCTTCACATTTACTTTAAATTTTGCATAAAACTACAAATTTGTCTAAAATATACCTTAGCATCCTATAAATATCTCAAAATTACAATAAAAATCAAGTTCTTTACAAATTTGAGTTTTCAGAATTTCATACATGAAAAATTAAGTATGTTAATTGAAACTAGAGACATTAACCCACTATTGGCACATGCTATTTTTAATATAAAAATAAATTGCTATTAAAATCTTAGTTCAGGTTGCCTATATATAATACCATATTTAAGAGCAGTTGTATATGGCAATTCAAATACCATGTAAAAAGAAATTATTGAAATCTTTACAGTATGAATTATAGGCCAAAACCAATTTTTCCTCAGTGCTAACTTTGATTCAAACTCAATTCAGAGCCATGTACAGAGATTATTTTCAAGGTCAAGGTCATTGTGAACTTGAATGGTCGAGTGATGGCTAATTAATCAACCAGTATAATTTAATTAAATAAAATGACAAAATCATAATATTTTTTATTATGCACTGAATATGTGCTATAGGGTGTATACTACCAAATAAAACCCATAGACGACATTAGTAACATATGTGGCTAAAACTCCTACCTGCAGCGTATCAATCGACATAAACGCCACGGATATAAATACTACCACCCCTCACACTTAAAGTGAATAAGAAAAAATTGGGGGTCAAGCTGCTCGTTTCTGAGATAACGGGTAGCGTCTATGACTACCCTAGTTCCGCACAAAATTCGAGTACTTTTTTTTACAGGTACCCATACATGTTTCAAGCACAAGGCTACTTGACACATTGGTACTAGATGAAATAAAATTGCATTTTTTTTTTTTTACGATGAAACTATTATTTTTTACAACCAACACACTCACATTTATAACCAATCACAGGACTTGTGGTGTTCACTTCTCTATCAAAAGTTGGGTGCACCTCGAACTTTGACCCACCTGGAAGTTATTTGGTTTAGTACTACCTTCAGCAGATGAAACGAATAACATCACAAATTGGTATCTCTTCCTTGCTGGCATGTACTTTTACTTTAAAAAAGAAAAATAATGCTATCATTCCTAAAACGAATATCTATTCATTTTTAAAATAAGCGATGAAGTCAGTGGATTCCTTATGTCTACAGATCTGAAAAAGGACACTTTATTTGTATATTTATGTCGTAAAATTGTTGAAGATAGTGACTAACAGAGCTGTGCAGTTCATATGGCGGCCATCTTGGATTTTTTCGTTTATGGGTGTCGGTGGAAATATATTGAGCATGGTATGCGAGCCTATACAGATAATGAACTATACGAGATTCAAAACAAAAAGTAAATGCCAATTATTATTTTTTTTAATTATGATTTGTTTTGAAAAAATACAGAGATTAAAATGGCCGATAGGCCAAAGCTTATTTTAAAGGAACAGTCCTAACTTAACAGCCATTGTAAGATGTTTCCGAGTAACGGATCCATTATAACGACTAAAATGACATATTAAATAATTATCTTGTTCAGTATACCAGTGTCTGTAACGTTGGTAGTAGCCACTTTTAATTTTTTTTATTTTACTTCGTAAAATGTTTTTTTTTCTTTCATAAAACGGAATTATTAGAAAGTCAAATCCGTTTTGGTCTACTATAAACATATGGACGACAACATAAACCGTGTTTATACAGATATTGATATTCTAAACAAGTAAATATATTTAATATATCATTTTAATATTTTTTTTCATTTCATTTCAAATTATTTCCGTCGTTATAGCCAATTAAGGTTCAAACACGCTGTCCTGGGCACACACCTCAGCTATCTTGGCTGTCTGCGCAGTATAGTGGGTTAGTTGTTAGTGAGAGGGAAGAGGGTGTAGTGGTCTTAAAACTCGCTATGGGTCGGAGCCGGTACCGGGATACGAACCCTGTACCTACCAGTCCGATGGCTTAACCACGACACCACAGAGGCCGGTTTTAATCAGTAAAAAGACTCTGCTAGTCGGAAACGTCTTACAATAGGAGTAAGCACAGGCTGTTCCCTTTAAAGGGACAGCCCTGAGTTTACAACTATTGTAAAATGTTTCCGACCAATAGAACCTTTTCGATGACATAACATACAAATTAAATTCATTTTCTTATTTAAAATATCAGTGTCTGTATTTACAAGGTGTTTGTTGTTGTCCTAATGCTTGTAGTAGCCGGAGTTTACCTCCCAATTATTTTGTACTACAAAAAAATATATATCACGAATTAAAGTAAAACCCCGAGTGCTATAAACATTAGTATACGACCGCAAAAACATTCGATATACAGACACTGGTATTCTAAACAAGAAAATGTATTTTGTATGAAATAGTAGTCGCCAACAAGGCTCTGTTATCACAAACATCTTACAATGGCTGCAAACTCAGGACAGTCCCTTTAAGGCATTTCTGTATAACTACACTCCCTGCCCACTTGGCCAGTACCTAAACAGGCTGTAGTGTACGTAGCTCTGTGGTAGTATGTTCGTCTGACATGTGATTGATCGGTCGCAGGGTGGATCGCAGTCGATGGATTCCGGATGTTTCGTCCCACTCACATACATCAAAGGTTACAGTATGTACTGCCATATCAATGGACACGGTTTGGAAAGGACTTTTGTTTGGTACTGTTAACTATGTTAATATGTTTATTGAATTTGTTTTTTTAAATTTATATTTAGACCTCTGCTGGCATTTGAACCCAATGTTCTATGCTTGCGAGTTTATTGAGGTAGCCACTACCCCTAAATATTTAATTAACTCAACTTGCTATTAGCTGTTATGTATTTGGTCATTCTCACTGAATAAACCGAATCTTGACAAACTAATTTTTTAAAGGAATGAATCTAATCTTTACTGAATTGATTTGTCTAGGTTTTATTTTATATCGTAATATACTTGACAACCAGAATTACTATCATATCCTTAGCTTTCAAAGACACTCATCTTAATAATAATTTAAAGGATATGCATGTTTTATTTTTCAGAACAATAGCAATGTGTCAGAAAGTAAGCTCTATCGACATTGAACTGGAACAAATGGCTATAGTAGAAGTAAACCATTTAATTCGATATCGAGCTTTTTGTGTGAAGTGAAAAACAAAAACAACCCCGATGGTGCGAATTATTCCTTCAAACAGCTTGTACATACTATATTTTGAGAGTAAACACATTTAGTATCAGTTGCACTTTGAGATGTTGGTTCTGGGTTTTTGTTTAATACATTTTACGTATCCACCACTTATAGTAAAACCTATCCATTACTGAAACGCGATCGATCTAGGATCGATTCCCGTCAGTGGGCCCATTGGGCTATTTCTCGTTCCAGCCAGTGCTCCGCAACTGGTGCAACAAAGGCCTTGGTATGTATTATCCTGTCTGTGGGATGGTGTATATAAAAGATCCTTTGCTGTTAATCGAAAAGAGTAGCCTATGAAGTGGCGACAGCGGGTTTCCTCTGTCATTATCTTTGTGGTCCTTAACCATATGTTCGACACCATATAACAGTCAATAAAATGTGTTTAGTGCGTCGTTAAAAAACAACAACACTTCATCTTCCTTTCATTACTGAAAGGTAACATCAGGTTTGGGCCGCTACAAGAATTAAGACGACAAATACCATATTTATACAGTTTTTGATATTCTAAGCAGGAAACCTATCTTTAAATTGCAAAGTTAGTCATCAAATTAGGATCTGTTACTCGGAAATATGCATGCTACAATGGCAGCACACTAAGGACATGCCCTTAAAGCAACGCGCTCCTTAATGATTATCTACAGGCTGGTAGGTACTGGGTTCGCCTCCTGGTACCGGCTGTCACCCATTCAGTGGGTAGGTGTAAGGACACTTCACAGACACAGCCCAGATAGGTGGGGTTGTTTGCCCAGGACATTGTGCTTGAACCATAATTGGATGTAATCGCGAAAATAATTATGAACGTTAAAGTTTGTTTTGTTTAACGACATCACCATAGCACATTGATGTATTAATCATGAACAATTGGATGTCAAACATTTGTGTAATTCTGACATATAGTCTTTGAGAAGAAACCCGCTACATTTTTCCATTAGTAGCAAGGGATCTTTTATATGCACTTTCCCACAGACAGAATAGCTCATATCAAGGCCTTTGATATACGAGTTGTGGTCCAGTTAGTCCACCGACGGGGATCGCACCTAGACCGACCGTGCACTTTAATTTAACGCTGAGCTATTATGAAGAAGGAAGGAAATGTTTTATTGAACGACGCACTCAACACATTTTATTGACGGATATATGGCGTCAGACATGGTTAAGGACCACACAGATATTAAAAGAGGAAACTCGCTATCGGCACTTCATGGGCTACTCTTTTCGATTGGCAGCAAGGGATCTTTTATATGCACCATCCCATAGGCAGGATAGCACATACCACGGCCTTTAATGTACCAGTCGTGGTGCACTGGCTGGAGCGAGAAATAGGAGCTATTATGAATGAAATGAAATGATGAGAATCTGTTATCGAACGCAATGGGAGGCATCAGTTATTAAATGTGATATTGTATGTACGTGGTTTGTGTGCACGCTTGTGTGTGTGGGGGGAGAGAGAGAGAGAAAGAGACACAGAGAGAGAGAGAGAGAGAGAGAGAGAGAGAGAGAGAGAGAGGAGAGAGAGAGAGAGAGAGAGAGAGAGAGAGAGAGATTTGTTTTACATAATTATACACAATATAATTATATATAATTGTATTAAAACAGTTTCTAATAACATGGAAAATTATGATTTAAGCCTATATTCTAGATTGCCGTATTTAGATGGTCTTTAAACTGGGGCGGGGGTGGACGTGGAGGCAACGCAGACCCTGGCCCCTTCAGGATTACATGTATATACATTGTATAATATGTGAAATAGATAAAATACTAATCCTTTGATTTTAGATTCATGACGTCAATATTTATTATTACCTACAAATCCAGTTACATTAACCAATTGATCCCCATTACATTGATATTACCCATAGGCATCGGAAGATGGCTACTTAGACGAAGTAAAAAAAACAGTTTGGTTCCGGTTACCCGACCGTCCCTAGATTTGTTTACCTTTTTTCCTTTTTTTTTTTTTTTTTTTTTTTTTTTTTTACACCAGTTTTATTTAATAATTCATTAAGCTCAAACCTAATTTTCGTCGACTCTATAAACAACAACTGCAGAGAGATGCCACGAGATCTGTCAGTCCGAGATCTACATGTAGCTATTCGGGGTCGCGTTTTTTGGTCAAAATGATAAAACGCGTTTAGAGTTGCGGCCCTTAGCTTGGTGGTTGCAAACAAATATACGCAGCGTGTCAAGCAGAAATGAAAGAAAGAAAGAAAGAAAAAAAGCTGAACGAGGTGGAAATATGATACCCCTGAAGCTATAAGGAAATGTTTTATTTAACGACGCACTGAAGCTTACAAAGTCGAGTTTAATTTTCCTGTGTTATATTTAGCGAATTTCCTGAGTTATATTTTTCAAAGACAGAAAGAAATACAGTGGAAAAAGCAGATACACTTATTCGGTGGCCAGTAGGGGGAAGAAAGGAATGTGCGTAACACCCCAGCCCATTACAAACATTAATAAAGGAATGTATAGACGGCTTAATTGTTAAATGAAATAATGGAGTGTGTGTGTGTGTGTGTGTGTGTGTGTGTGTGTGTGTGTGTGTGTGAAACACCCCAGCCCATTGCTTTGAAGAAAGAACGTGTGACTGCAACTCAACGCTCCAACCTAACCTATGATCTTTTAACTGCATTTGAAACACGAGTATTTCCGTAGAGTACAAGCCTTTATAAACAGCCAGTGTATTATGTCTGGTATGTAATAAAGTAGCGGTAGAAATATCCAATCAAAAATCTAGTCATAGAGTAGAAAACACAAAAAACAAACGCAATGGTTTAGAGAGAGAGAGAGAGAGAGAGAGAGAGAGAGAGAGAGAGAGAGAGAGAGAGAGAGAGAGAGAGAGAGAGAGAGAGAGAGAGAGACTATATTTTACCAAATGGGTAAATACAGTGGCCGATCTAGGATTGATTCCCGTCGGTGACCCATTAGGCTATAGCCAACCTGTGCATTATGTCTGGTATATCAACGGTTGTGGTATGTGCTGTCCTGTACACACAGCTCTAGCTACTATAAAGTAGCGGGGTAGAAATAACAACTGATATCCAATCACAAATCTAGTCATGGAGTAAAAAAACACCAACAACAAACGCAATGGTTTCGGTTGTTTTTTTCTGTTTTTTTTCTCTTCTAAAGAACAATCGCTGGTCTCTCTAGAGACGACTACGAATGCAATGGACACACACTGGGTTACATCGAGAGGCCTTAAGGGCGACATGTGAATAATATGAGTGTTCATTTCTCTTCACATTGCCAGTTCACGTCGAACACTTCAACAGTCAACATCATGAATCAGTGTCACATTTGCGAAAAAAATAAAATGTTTGGACCCACGACCTAACTCGGCACGAACGAAATAAACATGGACTCTTGGAATCTGAAAATAAGCCTTCCCAACAGCAGCAGCAGCAACAGCCGGAGCCATAGGAGCCGGAGCCGGAGCCAGAGCCGGAGCCGGAGCCGGAGCCGGAGCCGGAGCCGGAGCCGGAGCCGGAGCCGGAGCCGGAGCCGGAGCCGGAGCCGGAGCCGGAGCCGGAGCCGGAGCCGGAGCCGGAGCCGGAGCCGGAGCCGGAGCCGGAGCCGGAGCCGGAGCCGGAGCCGGAGCCGGAGCCGGAGCCGGAGGTGCCGGAGCCGGAGCCGGAGCCGGAGCCGGAGGTGCCGGAGCCAGAGGAGCCGGAGCCGGAGCTGGAGCCGGAGCCAGAGGAGTCGGAGCCAGAGGAGCCGGAGCTGGAGCCGGAGCCAGAGGAGCCGGAGCTGGAGCCGGAGCCAGAGGAGTCGGAGCCAGAGGAGCCGGAGCTGGAGCCGGAGCCAGAGGAGTCGGAGCCAGTGGTGGAGCTGGAGCTGGAGCTGGAGCTGTATTCGTTGTGGTAAAATATGTACATTTAGCCAGTGCGTATCATGTTCCATTGTTTGGAATAAATCTTTGCACATTCTATTCATGCTATTCACAGTGTCGCCCTTAAGGCTTCTCGATGTAACCCAATGTGTGTCCATTGCATGCGTAGTCGTCTCTAAAGAGACCAGCGATTATACTTTAGAAATAAAAAATGAAAAACCAAACCATTGCGTTTTTTTTGTTTTTTGTTTTTGTTTTTTTACTCCATGACTAGACACACACACACACACACACACACACACACACTCCATTATTTCATTTAACAATTAAGCCGTCTATACATTCCTTTATTAATGTTTGTAATGGGCTGGGGTGTTACGCACATTCCTTTCTTCCCCCTACTGGCCACCGAATAAGTGTATCTGCTTATGTCACCCTATAAAATGTGTAAAAGCAGTGCCCTCTATCTCCACGCCACCCCCAATAAAGAATCCTGGCTACCCTAATATGTATATATATATATATGGCTAGTGAATTGTTAAAATCACCTATTAATACAACAGCATTAGGGTTTGGGGTGGAAGAAACATTCCTGAAACATCCCTGATCACATATCTGACGAGTCCCCAAAAATCCTCTTTGGGCATTTTGCATAATTAACCTAATTTGCATATTAATGAACAAATGCCCCAAAAGTCAGAAAATGGACCAAACAGCTCATAGTATCGCCAACTATTACCTTGAATTGAGTAAAAACACTTGAGTTTAATAATATTTTATTAAAACTTTTAGTATTTATGGGCCTTACAGACCAATCAGAACATTGCAAATACCTCCTAATTTGCATAATTTGTATGCAAAATGGCAAAAATCAGACAAATTACATGTATATACTATTGCTATTGGAGCATCTAATATTTTTCAGGGAAATGTGGGACAGTTTTCCTCTGAGCTTTTGCAAACATTTATCATCTTTGGGCCGGCATCCTTTTTACAATAAACAATTCCCAGGCATTTTCATTTTAAATTGCAACTTAAATTAATTTTTTATATAATATTCAAATTGTCTACAAAATACAGACATAGCTAGATCATAATTTTTAACTAAGGTTGTTGCATATGGGAGCCATGTTTAAAAAACAGAAAGAAAGAAAGAAAGGAATTTTATATTTAATGACACACTCAACACAACTACATGTATGTGGTGTCAGACATGTGGTTAATGACCACAAGTATATTTTAGAGAGGAAACTATGGGCAACTATTTTTTTTATTAGCACCAAGGGATCTTTAATATATGCATCATCCCACAGACAGGATAGTACATATCATGGTCTGTAACACCAGTTTTGAAGCACTCGCTGGAACGAGAAATAGTCCAATGATTACACCAACAGGGATTGATCCTAGACTGACCGTACACCAGGCCAGCACTTTACTACTGGGCTACGTCCTGCCCCCGGCAAATTAATTTAATTATATTATGTTTTTCCTCTAATACACATAGTAACTATTCAGACTAAAATAAGGGAAAACAACTTTCCTGTTTAACTAGGTTCTCTGTCTCTGTTGAGTATATATTTTCTTAACTGCGTGTTTCTTCTGTAGAACTAAATGAACTCTGCAATCACTTCTTATTAAACTATTTCCATAACCGACATTTATTCAGCAAACTAGTTAACAACACACACATTTTACCACATTCCAGATGTCTAAGAACTAAACACATCCAGCCCCCCCCCCCCCCCCCCCCCCCCCCCCCCCCATTGTCTGCAGTCCATCTCAGGTTATCACAAACGGACCGGTCATCGTGATGTGTAAACAGTCAATTCTAGCTACCTCAGCCAGAGTTGTTATTTCTTTGTAAGCCAAAACACCCAGCCAGAGATAGTTTATATAAAACACCTTCGCTGGATGTAAACACTTAGAGCTAGCATATGTCATTAGCCTGTCATGCGGTATGGCACCTAGGATTCAATATTCTCAGACAGTTTACAGCCCACCACAATCCAGTGTTGTAAGCTAACGCGTTATGTCTGTCAGCTATGGGTGATACTACAAAATTCTAGAGAGACAGAATAAGGTAGTGCTAAAAACATGGTTTTTGCCTTTTGTGGATATGGACATACAAGATAATTGGTTTGGGTTCTGTTCTATAAAAGCATAAATAAATGATTGGTTTGAATGAGACATTGTGAAATGATAGTACACGTTCCCATGATGCTGACAAGGTGATTAACTCATTTTTGTATAATTCACCATATAATGGGTTCTGGCACTAACCCCTCGATATATATATACATTACCCTCACCTTGCCGGAGGCCATTTGTTACATTAAAGTTACAGGAAATATATGCACCCCATTTTACACAAAACAATTGGGTTAAATACCATGCTTTGAGAAAGCGAACTACAAAAGGAGGCACACCCTTTTTCAAAAGGAAAGGAAAGGAAATGTTTTATTTAAGACGCACTCAACACATTTTATTTACGGTTATATGGCGTCGGACATATGGTTAAGGACCACACAGATATTGAGAGGAAACCCGCTGTCGCCACTTCATGGGCTACTCTTTTCGATTGGCAGCAAGGGATCTTTTATATGCACCATCCCACAGACATGGTAGTACATACCACGGCCTTTGATATACCAATCATGGTGCACTGACTGGAACGAGAAATAGCCCAATGGGCCCACCGACGGGGATCGATCCCAGACCGATCGCGCAGCAAGCGAGCGCTGTACCACTGAGCTATATTGTACGTCCCGCCCCTTTTTCAAAAGTGTCATATGTAATGTCCAATGATTTACTAGGTGAAAGGCTTTTTTCGCATCCAGAAATCAAACATACACAGGACTACCTTATGAAATGTAAAAGTTAATAATTTCCTTAAAAGCAAATAAACACTTATCGGTGGATGTCCTACTTTTAAAACCAAACTGATATTCCGATGTAATCAGGTCTGTTTGTGATAACAATACATGTTCTATAACTTTTGATATCACAGTTGCTAATGCAATTGGACGGTAATTAACCTTTATCTGTTACGTCTCCGGTTGTGTTTTTCACAATAGGAACAAGAATAACATATTTCAAACTACTAGATACATGCCCGTGTACAAGCATGGCACTGAAACAAACTGACAATACAACAAACAATCTCTTGGACGTATACTGGAGGTGTTCCGCTGAGAGGCCGTCATTCCCTGCTGATTTCCCACTGCTAAGTTTAAAAACAAACTCCATTACCTCACTGGGATTTACGTTCATTTCAGCAGCATAACTTGAATAATTAGTAATATACTCTTCAACATATAGTCGATGATGCTGACCCGTCACAGAATTTAGAAGTTCTTTATAATGTTCTTTAAACATACCTGCAATATTCTCTTCCCCGGTCACACCATCCACAGTTGTTGCCAACAGAGGTTTTTCTCCAAACTTCAGGAAAGTTCATGTCGGTCAAATTTTGTGCTATAGCATCTGCCTTCATTCTATATTTCCCATTTTGACACATTAAGGGGTGTATACTACCAAATCAAATCCCATTTCCGAGATAACGGGTAGCGTTTATGAATACCCTAGTTCCGCACAAAATTCGAGTACTTTGTTTTACAGGTATCCCATACATGTTTCAAGCACAAGGCTACTTGACACAGTGGTAATTGATGAAATAAAATTGCATACATTTTTTGCCCAGGTGAAACTATTTTTGTCACAACCAACACACTCACATTTATCACCAATCACAGGACTTGTGGTGTTCTCTTCTTTATTAAAGGTTCGGTGCACCTCGAACTTTGACCCGGCCGGAAATTATTTGGTTTATGTCACGGGGATCCTATAATACCCGTAACTGAATAAAACACGATTATCCTAATATCTCTCCTAACTGTATATGTATTAGATCTCTCTGTATCAGGCAGTCCAATAACGAGTAGCTCGGCTCTAGGTATATCAGAGATAAGATCTTAATTAAAGTATATAATATAGCACGTTAGGTCACTAGAAAACACAACAAAACACAATACACTTTGGAATCTGTATTAACACTACGCTGACAAATGTACTTGCCGCAGTAGTTAATTAACAACAACAAATAATACAACCCAGAACTAATCACTTAATTAGTTAATCACTAGGTGCCTAGTTTACACAATATTCTAATCACTTCACCGTGATACAACACACACACACACACACACACACACACACACACACACACACACACACACACACACACACGTGTGATATTTGAGAAACGTTGCCAGGGGAACTTAATTAATAAAGGAATTACAACTCTATTTCTAACTGGTTAATTTTTATTTAACCCTTAACTACTCATTCAGTAACCTTGTAATACCGAATTAATACTGGTACCTATCACAATAAAGACAATAACCTACAGTTTACCTAGGTCCTCTAGGATGACTGGCTAAGCTTTAATATTTTAGACAGTGAAGCCTACAATTTACTTCGTCAGATTACCGGAAACACTGTCTAAATAATATTGGTATAATGCAGTATTAAATATTTAAAGTCACATCAATCACATCAAGGTTATTACAACAGAGCAGAAAAATATATTTACCACGTCCGGACTGAACTTATATATTTCGTTCAGTGGACGACGTCCGTTCCCCAGCAGCCTTCCAATGTTTCTCCTAAATATATCTAAAATCCTAGCTATTTATTATAAAATCCCAGACTGGTCCGGAGACAGTACGCGGGACCGAATCTTGTCATGGGAATTTCCACCACTCCCAGAGTCGATATACTTTCTTAGGTAACCACTCTCCACATGGCCTCCACATCTGGTCTGGGTGTGTATTAGGGTGCACGGTCGCGCGGAGGTATTACGTAACTACTGGAGACATGGCCTCCTAAAACAATTAACATCGCCACAGGCGAAAAGATAAGAGCATGTTCCGTCACACTTTAGTACTACCTATACTGATAACATACATTTTTCAAAAAGTGTCTACACCTCATAAGGCATATATATTGCATACCGTTTTATACAAATTCAATAGGTCATATTAAACAACAAGATGTTTTAAAATAATACTGGTACCTATCACAATAAAGACAATAACCTACAGTTTACCTAGGTCCTCTAGGATGACTGGCTAAGCTTTAATATTTTAGACAGTGAAGCCTACAATTTACTTCGTCAGATTACCGGAAACACTATCTAAATAATATTGGTATAATGCAGTATTAAAATATTTAAAGTCACATCAATCACATCAAGGTTATTACAACAGAGCAGAAAAATATATTTACCACGTCCGGACTGAACTTATATATTTCGTTCAGTGGACGACGTCCGTTCCCCAGCAGCCTTCCAATGTTTCTCCTAAATATATCTAAAACCCTAGATATTTATTATAAACTCCCAGACTGGTCCGGAGACAGTACGCGGAACCGAATCTTGTCATGTGAATTTCCACCACTGCCAGAGTCGATATACTTTCTTAGAAGCCTAGACTGGTCGTCGCCTAGTTCGCTAGAGATTCCATGGTCGCGCGGAGGTATTACGTAACCACTCTCCACATGACCTCCACATCTGGTCTGGGTGTGTACTAGGGTGCACGGTCGCGCGGAGGTATTACGTAACTACTGGCCACATGGCCTCGTAAAACAATTAACATCGCCACAGGCGAAAAGATAAGAGTATGTTCCGGCACACACCCCCACCTCAAAAAGGATATTTCCTCTACTCTAGGATTAGGGAAATATACTACATTTAAACAAAACAAAGTGTGCGTTAACCGACGCATCCGGGCATATAACACATAGTAATAAGGTGATTACCAGTAATCTCACTGAGTCTCTGAGTCCCTGGTATACAATAAAATATATAAAAACAAAACAGAAATCAAGAACGTCAACACATTATCACAACGTTCAACTTCGGGACAGGGCATCAGCGATTACATTGGATGTGCCCTTGATATGTTCAATGGTAATTGGGAATTCCTGCAGAAGAAGACTCCATCTCAAAACTCTCTGGTTGGTGGCTTTCATTCTGTGAATGAAGGTAAGCGAATTATGATCAGTAAAGACCACCACTTGATGCACTGCTGATTTCACGTAGATCTGAAAATGCTTCAGAGCTTGTACCATGGCCAAAGCTTCCTTCTCTATAGTGGAATAGTTCACCTGGTGTTTGTCAAAAATTTTTGGAGAAGAAACTTACAGGATGGTCCAGTCCATTTTCGTCGTCCTGGAACAGCACAGCTCCAGCTCCCACGTCACTGGCATCCACAGCCAGCTTGAAAGGCATTCGGTAGTCGGGGGCTGCCATCACGGGAGACGAGGAGAGCATCTGCTTAGGACGGTTGAATGACTTCTCGCATTCATCTGACCACTGGAACTTCGTTTCCTTCTTTTTCAGTGTCGCACGTTTTCCAGGTTTTCTCCGATAGGCATGCTGTCGAATCGGTGTAGCGTTCGGTTCCATGCGCACATCCTGGATTAAGGTGTTGGTAACCATTGGAAGGTCCTGACAAATGGAAACATTGTCTTGTATCAACGTAGTCAACTCTGCTCGCTGGGGGCTCAAGTCTGCTAGAATCTGGCTGTTAGTTAATTTGATCTCTGCAGTCTTGACGTCATCACAGGAAATTGAGTGACTCTCAATATGGACAGGTAATACTGGAACTATCGGCAGTCTGTCAAAATAACTTTTTAGCAAATTGATGTGACAATACCTACTTTTCCTAACCCTATCAGGAGTGTTTATCACATACCCTGTCTCATTAACCCGTTTGTGCACAACATAGGGCCCGAAATACCTGTTCTGCACAGAACCCCGTTTAATGTGAAGGTACAGCAGCACCTTATTCCCTGGTTTAAATTCCCGACTCCTAGTCTTCCTATCAAACACTGATTTTATTTTGCTCTGAGCATGGCTCAGTTGCTTCCTGGCTAGTTCGGACGCCTGCCACCTCCTATCTCTAACTCCCTTATTCATTAATACTCCCTTGTCCATATAATAACCTGACCTCTGATCCTCCATCTCACCCTCAGTTAACAAAGTAGTGCGAGCTGCCAACAATTTTGGATCAGCCCCCTGCTCTAAAATTAACTCTTGTCTATTACAAGGTAAGTCCCCTCTATCAAACACAACTGGTTCATTTCCCCTCTGCGGGAGGTCAACAGGTTCCACCACATTTAGTTCATCAGTTGACTTATCTACCATTTTACTGATAACCTCATCCACTCCAGTTTCATGGCTCACACACGTATCAGACAAATCACAATTTTCCTCTGGGTCTCGTGCTACCCTTCTGGCCATAGCCCTAGTCATTACACACGCAGGATATTTAATCTCATCAACCTCACACTCTTCTATGGGTAAAGGGCTGTCTTCAATTAACACTGGGTCACGTTGCGGCTGGCAACACTGACTAGTCAAATTGTTACCCAACAAAACTCCAATGTTTTCAACAGGCAAGTCCTTCACAACACCCATAATGACCGGTCCCGTCACAAACTTCGAACACAAGAAAACGTTATGTAACCGGACAACCATATTTTCTCCAGTAACCGAGGTTAAGGCCAAACTACGTCCTGTATCTGAATTTTCAATACCAGCTAAACAATCTGACGTGATAAGTGACTGGCTACACCCTGTATCTCGATAGACTGATATTGCCTTAGGACACAACTCTTGTTTGACATCACAAACCATACCAGTGGACACATACGGGTTTACTTTCTCTGCCATGGGACTAACCATTAACCCTCTCGCTAACGGAGCTGACCTCACTAAACCGACCACTTGCGCATTATCGCGTTTCCTTTTAAAACAGTCCCCGACAAGATGTGTATTAACACGTAATCATCTGCCACTATGCCTGCCTCCTCTATTTGTTTTTGATATCACGATCCTCTAAATGAATACGTAAGCTAACCGGTAATCCATTTTTAATGTCCTGTAAGATCAACAACTCCCGTAACTCGGTATATGACTCTACCTGATGAGAAACCACCCATTTATCAAACATCCCTGCCTTCTTAGCCACAAACTCACTATAAGACTGACCCTGCGTTTTCCTCAACTCGCTATACCGTAAACGATAATCCTCAGGTCGCAGCTCATAAGCCCTCAACACCGCAGACTTAACTAGGTCGTACTGACTTGCTCGCTCATCACTCATTGAATTATAAGCTACGCTAGCCTTCCCCTTAAACTTAGACACGGCTAACAATGTCCACTTAGACTGCGGCCAATTTACCTGCTTAGCGGCCCGTTCAAAAAGTTGGAAGAACATATCTACCTCCTGGTCGTCAAATACAGGCACTGATCTATAAGCCTCCGACATGTTAAACCCATTTCCTGCTTCTCGTCTAACTTCTTCAGTATTCAACTTTAACTCATGTTCCACTTTTAATTTTGCTAACTGGAATTCTCTATCCCTATCTCTCTCTCATCTCTCTCTCTATATCTCTCTCTCTTCTCTATCTAATGCACGTTCTTCTCTTTCTCAAGCTTTCTCTTCTCTATCTAATGCACGTTCTTCTCTTTCGTACTGAAGTTTTTTAAAAGCTAACTGTTGTTCCACACTCAACTCATTTATCTCTATCTCTGCAACAATCTTACTTTCTTCCATAACAGGACTATCACCAAAAACTTCCTGGATAATAATTGTTCTTTTATCTCCTAACGTTTTAGCTGATGTTAAATCAATTTCCCCTCACTCGCGATTTCAAATAATTCGGCCTAACATGCTCGCTTAATCTCCACTACACTGAGCGTAGGCCTATCCAGCAAATTGTTATCCATGTTTAGGTATGACGCACTTATTATTTTTTTCTTTCTAGTGAACAACGTTGCTACTTCTAGTTAATTTGTAAAAATAATTTATAAAGCCCCCATTTACAAACAATACTTTTTAAATATGCATGTCCCGTTTCAGATCCGGGACGAGCGCCCCATTTTTTACTCCTGTCACGGGGATCCTATAATACCCGTAACTGAATAAATCACGACTATCCAAATATCTCTCCTAACTGTATATCTATTAGATATCTCTGTATCGGGCAGTCCAATAACCGAGTAGCTCGGCTCTAGGTATATCAGAGATAAGATCTTAATTAAAGTATATAATATAGCACGTTTAGTTCACTAGAAAACACAACAAAACACAATACACTTTGGAATCTGTATTAACACTACGTTGACAAATGTACTTGCCGCAGTAGTTAATTAACAACAACAAATAATACAACCCAGAACTAATCACTTAATTAGTTAATCACTAGGTGCCTAGTTTAACACAATATTCTAATTACTTCACCGTGATACAACACACACACACACGTGTGATATTTGAGAAACGCTGCCAGGGGAACTTAATTAATAAAGGAATTACAACTTTATTCCTAACTGGTTAATTTTTAATTAACCCTTAACTACTCATTCAGTAACCTTGTAATACCGAATTAATACTGGTACCTATCACAATAAAGACAATAACCTACAGTTTACCTAGGTCCTCTAGGATGACTGGCTAAGCTTTAATATTTTAGACAGTGAAGCCTACAATTTACTTCGTCAGATTACCGGAAACACTATCTAAATAATATTGGTATAATGCAGTATTAAAATATTTAAAGTCACATCAATCACATCAAGGTTATTACAACAGAGCAGAAAAATATATTTACCACATCCGGACTGAACTTATATATTTCGTTCAGTGGACGACGTCCGTTCCCCAGCAGCCTTCCAATGTTTCTCCTAAATATATCTAAAATCCTAGCTATTTATTATAAAATCCCAGACTGGTCCGGAGACAGTACGCGGGACCGAATCTTATCATGTGAATTTCCACCACTCCCAGAGTCGATGTACTTTCTTAGGTAACCACTCTCCACATGGCCTCCACATCTGGTCTGGGTGTGTATTAGGGTGCACGGTCGCGCGAAGGTATTACGTAACTACTGGAGACATGGCCTCCTAAAACAATTAACATCGCCACAGGCGAAAAGATAAGAGCATGTTCCGTCACACTTTAGTACTACCTATACTGATAACATACATTTTTCAAAAAGTGTCTACACCTCATAAGGCATATATATTGCATACCGTTTTATACAAATGCAATAGGTCATATTAAACAACAAGATGTTTTAAAATAAAACTCCTGAAGATATTTACTGTCACTTAGGTGTGTGTACTCAGGTATATATGCAGAGACAACAAAGATAGTCAGCGTACCTCTACCCCTTTAAAGAATTCCATTAAAACACATGTTATTCTTTTTCTTTTCAACCCCCTTTCGCTTTATACGTCCACAACTTTCCGTATTATAGCAAAGGTCAAACAAGATTGTCTTAGCATCCTCAACTTTATGATCTATGAAAACATCAGAACACAATTTTACAATGGTATCATGCGGTAATACATCAATTTTGTTTATTTCAAAACAAAGCAGCTCGCGTTTCCTCAGGCCACAGACCACAATTAATTTCGCTATATGTTTCTATATAGCGTTAGTGGCTATAACATTTTTTTATTAATATCAGCAGGCCCTGTATGTACCTTTGACTGCCTGGGGGACACATACCCTGAAAAGGACAACCCTTGTTGTCCAGCTCTTTCTCCCAGCATATTGGTTTAAACAAACAAACAAACACACCCTCTAAACCTGGCCAGAGTACACCCATTTTACATACAAAGCACTACTTTTGCATGGGCCGGAATTACCACAAACAAGTCTTCAACGTTAACAAGTTACACATGTTTACAAACTACATGCTCTCCCCTGTCACTTCAGTCAAATAGTTGTCACTTCATAGCTGTCTGCCATGAAATAATCACAGTTAAACAGCAGACTACATGCGCGGACAAATTTCCGGACAACCAAATGGGAAGATAACTGTAATATAAGGCCTTCTGTGGTGTACTTCTATAAAAACGGATTGCCGCCATGTTGGAACCACATGTATTCTCGTCATTACTGCAACGGTATTCTCGCATTCTTCACATATACGTATAGATGAATTAATAAAGAAATTTACATATCATAACTGATAAAAATTAAAACAAAAGAAACAGGATAGCTCTTGAAGATATTAAGATTGGCGGAGCTCCGACAAACCACGTCCTACCATCTCGCTGCCCATACGCATGAGTCGATATGTACGCTATCGATTTGTTTATTTCCAAGAAAAACTGTTACACAAAGTGGAATTTCCCACTGCACGAGTGATGTGACGTAATGCGCTATAGAGAAAGGGTGTATAAATTAAAAGAGCCTGCGTCCTTGGCACCCGGTCATTCCCGTGGACGAAGCTAAGCGGACAGGACTAAACATCTTTATCGGATTACCACATCCAGGTCTACGCAAGGTTCGATTCTCTTTATTATTATTATTATTATTATTATTTTTTTTTTTCTTTCTTTCTTTCTTTCTTGTTTTTCAGGCTAGCTTTTTTTATATTGGGGTTTATTAATTATTTTCTTTAGTTTTTATCAGTGTGTTTTTGGTTTTCTTTTGTTTTTTTGTTTATTTTATTATTATTTTCGGGGAGGGAGGGGGGGGGGGGTATATAAATGTTGTCATAATATATTGTGTGATTAATGTTTTTTTAAATTGGTTGGCGGAAAATGTATACAACGCAAAACCGTGAAGGTTTGTACAAAACCAGTATATTGTCATAATACATGCAATTGTGTTATATGTCGATGGTAAAAGTTCCATAAAATGGTATCTATAGTAGCAAACGTATACAAATACTACACCATCGAGAAGCCAGCCAACATGATTGAACATGCAGGGCCGTAGCTAGGATATTTTGTTGGGGGGGGGGGGGGGGGAGGACTGAGTAGTTAATAGTCTAAAAGTCCATAAACGGTTAAGAAGATAATTTTCTTTAAGTTTCTATAATTTTTTCCGGAATTTGTGTGCTCTCCCACCCGCTAGCTACGCCCCTGACATGCACTGAGTGTACTGATCATGATGATCGACTGGCTGCCGTTTCCTACCACACCCAGAAATCACACTCACAAGTACTAGTAGTTTTCTTCTAGAATAAAAACGCTTCCTTAATTCTTCGAGAGGTGTATGGGTTTGTTGTTGTTGTTTTTTGTTTATTTTTGTTTGTTTGTTTTGTTTGTTTTGGGGGTACATCCTTGTTATTTTGGTTAGAATCAACAACGATATAAATGACATTACCATTGATATTGAAGAATACCTGATAAGACAAAAAAAACGCTGCTAAGACGATATGCTGACGATACGCTAATAAGACGATAAGCTGCTAAGATGATACGTTGTTAAAGGTAGGGTCAACTCAAACAAGAGCCTTATGTGTTGGAAAGATGCATACCCGGACCACCAACATATACTGACACTTTAACAAATGGAAAACGCGTAATTTTAGAGTTAATAAAAAAACATGATTATTCCTGCTAACTGGGGGCAGCCATTTTGTTTCGTTTTTGTGACGACCGGTAGTATAGCTTGGGACGAAGTGACGTCAGCTCCGTCCATCTCCTCTTAAGCACAGTATAAACAAACGCATTAATTTACGACAAGGCGCTTCGCTTTCATTAACCTGATTTGTAAAACAACGAAACCTTTTTTGAAACTTTCACCAAAAATATAGCAATATATATATATATATATATATATATATATATATATATATTTTATTATTCATTGCTACTGAACGCTGTAAAATCTGGTGGGGTTTTTTGGGGTTTTTTTTGGATGGAGATCAAAGATTAAATATTAATAATTCGTTTATCGCTGTTAAAAGACCATTCCTGCCTTTTAAATTAAAACTTTTATTAGGGAACACATATCAGTGGCGGATCCAGAAAATCCATTGGGGCCCCAAACCATGAGGCGGAATTCCAATGGAAATTTGGGGGAGGTTTGGAGGGGATCGTAAAAAAATGAAAATTAATATATAATAAAATTATAACTATCGTAAACTTTAAGGTGGGGGCAGGGTCCCTGCCCCCCTAGATCCGTCTCTGCATATGATATTTTACCTTCTGAATCTTTGAAAGATACCACTATAATATGGGTTCAGTATGTACTGTTCCACAGAATCCTTGGTACAAATACTTTTTTTCACATGATAAACTACACTGATTCAGATAAATGGACAATCTCCAATAGCTTGCGTGAAACTTTGCAAACAAATTTCTATGATTGTGACAAAAGCTTTGGATAGCTGCAGAAAATTGGATACTTGACAAAATAGAAGTTCACATTTCAATTAATACAAATGTAGATATATACTGATTTGGCTATAAAACTGTAAACCGGTTAACTGTAAAGAAAACCAAACAAAAATCTTCAGTGATCTGTATCGAGAAATAAAGACTGGTTGACGTCTGTCAGTTTTACAAACTGGCCAGATAGCCTGAGTCGGAGCTCAACCCACACTTGGCTCATACTTATATTGAACGTCAGTTATTGAATCCCAACATCGACTCGATTTAGTATTATAATATTCATATGCGTACGGGCTCCCATTTGTGTGTGTGTATGTGGTGGGGAGGGGAGGGAGTGGGGCAGGCCGATTTTTTTTACTGAATTAAATAAAAGTATCTGGATTACAATGTTTATTCATATTAGCATTACTGTTAAACAGCAAACGTATCGATACGTATTTTGACATGGATTACAACTAATACTGTGGGTAGATTGATGGAAATACATGCTTGAACGTGTTCAGGCCAGCTCATTTTGCCCGAATTGTATTCTCTTTTTGAACCCCCCCCCCCCCCCCCCCCCCCCCCCCCCCCCCCCCCCCCCGATTTTGAAGATGGCAGACGTGGTGGCACAGCTGGTAGAAACTTTTAGATAAAGGACGCAGAATTAAGTGTGTATCCTCGAAGACTGTTCGAACTACCTATATATATATACTAGCCCGAGTACTCTGACTGTAGAGGGCTAGACGGACATTTGGAGGGCTCAATATCTGTCCAAATGTCCGTCTAGCCCTCAGCAGAGTACTCGGGCTATCCTACGCCACTGAATAAAGTTTACACACAATATTATAAACATATTCAAGGCTAAACAAAATTATTAAAATATATATTTTGTTAAATTACGCTGCTAACATTAATTATAAGAATTGACCGCAAGTATTTTTCTGATTTAAAAATATGAATTGAAAGAACCATAAGCACACTTTTTGCATGAAGATCTATGCTGAGTTTAGTTCATCAAGGGAAACATCTACGGTCCATTTTTTACAACATTTTGACAATTATTGGACTTCCGATAACAATGAACATCATAATAATAAATATCGCGCCGGAGACGTTTATCTTGATGTTCTATACGGAGTTGTAATGTGTGACACAGTCGATCACCTGATCAGAGGTCATGACCTCTCAAAAGGCATAATATTACACATATCTCTTCCACCGCGGTGTAAGAAAGTCAAGTATGTGCCACTGTGGATTCGATCATGAGCGGCGAAATTGGATGAGTTACGGGTGCCATGCCTCCCCACTCCCTCACTTTTCCCGTTTACTCTGTTCAGAAGGTTGGAAATGCCATACTGTAACACCTGAAATTCATTATTTTCTTAGGGGAACATATAGACTGAAGTTTTGTGCATATACTTCATTGTAAACGCATGCACTGCACGCATCCAGTGTAGAAGCTCTCATTAAAACTAATTATGTATTTCGGCTAAACGGGACGTAGCCCAGTGGTAAAGCACTCGCCTGATGCGCGGTCAGTCTATTTCTCGTTCCAGCCAGTGTACCACGACTGATATATCAAAAGTCGTGGTATTCTTTGCTATCCTGTCTGTGGGATGATGCATATAAAAAATCCCTTGCTACTAACGGAAAAATGTAGCGGGTTTCCTCTCTAAGACTATATGACAAAATTACTACAAATTACTAAAAAATAATTACATCCAAGAGCCATGGTGCCCTTAAACAAAACAAACTTTGACTCGTTTATGACTGGGCTCGCTCCGTTACGTTTGAGGTTGCATTGTACCAAAGACCCCTGCGCGTGATGTAACCTCACCGTGGTGCAGGGGTGTAACATTCTCTTTGAGAATGGCCAATACAGCACAAATTGAAGTTTAGAGTAAAAGTCAGTATCTATCTGTGATATTTGTATTTGTATTCTTGTACAGTTCTTTACACTGTTTTTATTTATATCTTGAATTTTTCTGTTGATGTTGATCATCATCTTGTTTGTTTCCATTACCATAGTTTGATACCCAATAGCCGATGTATTTTTCGTGCTGGGGTGTCTTAAACATTCATTCATCCATTCATTCATTCATTCATGTACCAAAAAAAAAAGTTCTGTGTCAAAGTTCGAGGTGCACCGATGTACGGAGTAATATGTGACATTCATTATTTGTGCAAATACTATTATCCATTGGCAATAAATAAATACATTTTTAAAAAGTATTTGTTGAACAGGTACTATGCAGTATACACAACAATTTGAAACCAGTCCAGATAGCTCCCAAAATGGAACTGCAATTTTCATTAAACATTAAATTAATTTTTTAAAACGGCCACGCCCCCAAAATTTCTTGCAGGTAGATTAAAATGTATGTGAGATGCCACACCTTTTAGTGGTGTACTGCCAGTGTGTGTGTGTGTTAATACGCTGCTTGTATCAGTTTTATTAGTAAACGTTAACATTATTGGCACTAGGAATTGATTTGATTCACCTAGAGATGTTTGCTGAGACATATTTAGTGTAAGGTGACTGATCGCGCTCGCCCGTTAGACTGGTTTTGGCTAAGTATGTATTTTAAATTTTATTATCATTACTTTTTTAGTCAAGTATAGTTTTTAGGTGTTTTTTTAAACCTGTTTTCGCCGAGTGAAATGACATCGCAATGTTCAAATTCTTTGATTAATTATGCAAATATGATGTGTAATCGTTTAACACATACAAATATACACACACATTTTCAGTTATAAAAGTTGAAGTTTGTTTTGTTTAACGACACTATTAGAGCACATTGATTTATTAATCATCGGCTATTGGATGTCAAACATTTTGTAATGTTTTACAATATAGTCTTAGAGAGGAAACCCGCTACATATTTCCATTAGCAGCAAGGGATCTTTTATATGCATCATCACACAGACAATCATCACACATACCACGGCCTTTGGTATATACCAGTCATTGTGCACTGGCTGGAACGAGAAATAGCTCAATGGGCCCACCAACGGGGGATCGACCACGCATCAGCTGAGTGCTACGTCCCGTCTTCTTTCAATTACAATGCACCTTTAAAATGCAGAGCAGTGTTGTCGCGCAGATATTCATCTCTTTTTTTTAATCCACATGCATTGTCGATACACAAATGCTCCTTTCTTTCCTGTTATGTATATGCCTGTCTTTCGGAATGACACGATTACCGAGGCGAGCGTTACGCACAAAAGTTGAAAGTAAACGTATACTGCGCATGTTTTCTAAAAACCAGGAAACGAATAACTGTACGTACGTTTTTCCTCATGTACGGTTACAGAAAGTTGCTACTTATCAGTTTAATGCAGCTGGAAGCACCGTTTGATATCAGTTGACAACATTATTATCATTAAACAACAACAACAACTACAGGATTTGTGACGAATTTCGTGCATCTGTTGAGTATTTCTAATAGACTCGTGCTAGGTTTTACGAGTCTTTGGCATATGTAAGTACTTAGTATACATATTTTTCGAAACCCCTCCCTTCATAAGCAAAAACAATTTTTTTCATTTTTTTAACGCCACCAGTCTAAACGAGTACTGCTACAGTTTGGACTTTTAAACAACATCCCAAAATTATCCCGTCACGTAATCGAGACGGGTCGGGACGTAGCCCAGTGGTAAAGCGCTCGCTTGATGCACGGTCGGTCTAGGATCGATCTCTGTCGGTGGGCCCATTGGGCTATTTCTCGTTCCAGCCAGTGCACCGCGGCTGGTATATCAAAGGCCGTGGTATGTGCTATCATGTCTGTGGGATGGTGCATATAATAGATCCCTTACTACTAATGGAACAATGTAGCGGGTTTCCGCTCTATGACTGTTTAAATTGACCGTATGTTTGACATCCACTAGCCGATGATTTATAAATCGATGTGCTCTAGTGGTGTGTTTAAACAAACAAACAAACAACCGTAATCGAGACATTTGGCTTACATTGCCAGGAACGTGTGTGCATATAACAGGAGGGAGACGTGGTTTTATTTTTTTTCAATTTAATATAATACATGTACTAATAATAAAATATTAATAATTTCGACATCTTTATTTGTATGTTGAATTTATTCATTATGAGAAAGTGCTTAAAAACTAGTCTCCAACAGTCTCGAGTCGCGACTAAAGGCTTATATTTGGATGAACCGGTCAAATAATATAGCTTGCTCACTTAAGCGTAGGAGACAGGGGGTTGGGGGGGGGGGGGGGGGGGGGGGGGGAGGGGGGGTATGTGGGGGTGTTTGGGTGTGTGTGTGTGGATCCGACTGCTGGAGCAAAACCTAAAATTCGGGCAAAAATTATAGAGATATTCAGGAAAAATGTGCTAACCTGATACCTTTCTACGTATTTCCATCATTCTACCCTCAAAATTAGTTGTATACCATGTAAAAATACGTAGTGATTCGTTTGCAACCCTATATAGCTGTTTGGTAGTAATGCTAATATGAATAAATGTTGTTATCCAGCTTGGGACATTTTCGTTTACTTCGGGCAAACAACAACCTGCCCCCCACCCCCGCCCCCTACAAAATGGGAGCCCGTACGCCTATGCTTGCTCAAGTACAATAAACTCTATTTTAATACTGATTCAATCTTGTATTACTGAATCGGACTACTTACTGTGGGATAATAATTGTCTTCCAATCCCTCCTGCTGGCCGATAATGATTTCTATTGTCATACAGAAAGAAAGAAATGTTTTATTTAACGACGCACTCAACACATTTTATTTACGTTTATATGGCGTCGGACATAATATGGTTAAGGACCACAAAGATAGTGAGAGAGGAAACCCGCTGTCGCCACTTCCAGGGCTACTCTTTTCGATTAGCAGCAAGGGATCTTTTATATCCACCATACCATAGACAGGGTAATACATACCAGTCGTGGTGTACTGGCTGGAACGAGAAATAGCCCAATGGGCCCACCGACGGGTATCGATCCCACACCGATCGCGCACCGAGCGAGCGCTGTACCACTGGGCTATGTCCCGCCCATTGTCACACAGAGTTATAGGTAGTAAATGTAATTTAGTATCATAACACATCTGTAGTAGGCCTAATATTTTTTTTTTTAAAGTTTCTTTTGTTTAACGACACACAATTAAAGCACATCGATTTATTAATCACCTGCTATTGGATGTCACACATTTGGTAATTTTGACATCTAGTCTTGGAGGAAACTCGCTACGTTTCCGTTAGTAGCAAGGGATCTTTTATACTATTTGTATTTTACTTTGTATTATGCACCATCCCACAGACAGCATAGCACATACCACGGCCTTTGATATACCAATTGTTGTGCACTGGATAAAACGAGTAATAGTCTAATGGGCCTGACGACAGGGGTCGATCCCAGGCCGACCGCGCATCAAGCGAGCGCTTTACCAATGGGCACCGTCTCGTCCTTGTCATACATAGTTATAGGCAGTGTAAATGTAGTATCAAAACACAGCTTAGGTTTAATAAAGCACACAGATGACAGTCATATCCGTTGTTCTTATGAGAGGTGACAATCATAAAGCAATGAACCACTAGTATTTATAATACTTATTATTAACAGAACAAACAACTAGCATTAATAAAATGGCACTAATCTCTTTGACTGAAACAAAACATCAAAGCTTATAACCGGCCTACTCGTCGTAATCAAGAGACAGTATTGCAATTCTTAGTGAGAAATAACCGGCCTACTCGTCGTGATCAAGTGACATTATTGCAATTCTTAGTGCGAAATAACCGGCCTACTCGTCGTGATCAAGTGACAGTATTGCAATTCTTAGTGCGAAATAACCGGCCTACTCGTCGTAATCAAGTGACAGTATTACAATTCTTGGTGCGAAATAACCGGCCTACTCGTCGTAATCAAGTGACATTATTGCAATTCTTAGTGCGAAATAACCGGCCTAAGCGTCATGATCAAGTGACAGTATTGCAATTCTTAGTGCGAAATAACCGGCCTAAGCGCCGTAATCAAGTGACAGTATTGCAATTCTTGATGCGAAATAACCGGCCTAAGCATCGTAATCAAGGGACTGTATTGCAATTCTTAGTGCGAAATAACCGGCCTACTCGTCGTAATCAAGTGACAGTATTGCAATTCTTAGTGTGAAATAACCGGCCTACTCGTCGTAATCAAGGGACAGTATTGCAATTCTTAGTGCGAAATAACCGGCCTACTCGTCGTAATCAAGTGACAGTATTGTTAGACTCCAAGTAGTTTTTTTAAAGAATTTTGTATGAATATTTTCAACATCCCTTGCACAGTGGAATCCCCAGACCTCTGACCTATAGCTAAGAATACTGTTAACATAGGTGTCAAAAACAGATAGCATTGTTTCAATATTAAAATATTGTCTTTTGCATACGTTTAATAATGAAAACAAGGCTTTTCTTCCCTGATCAGCGAATCGTTTTTGTGTTCGGTTAAATTTACCGTTATAACAGAATAGTAAGCCATGATAAATTAATTCATTTACGACCTCTAACTGTTCACCATTGTATAACCACTTTTCGTTGTCTCGAATGATCCCCCCCCCCCCCATTTCTAAAAATGATGACCTTAGTCTTAGTTGTATTTACAGTTAGGTCCCATTTGGTAGTATATTTTGATAATGAATTTAGCATTGACTGAAGGCCTTCTGGTGTTTCGGCTAGAAGAACCATATCATCGGCATACATAAGTAGGAATATATTTAATGATTGGATGTCGATATAGGGGCAATTATCTGATAAGAAATGCATTTCGCAGTCATTTACAAACATGAAAAATAATATCGGTGATAATACTTCACCTTGGAAAAGGCCGTTTCTACAATTGAAAAAGTTGGATAGCATATTGTTATATTTAACGCAGCATTTCACATTATCATACAGTGACCGAATAACATTAACTATTTTACCATCGATACCAAGTTGAATCATTTTGTACCGTAATTTTTGTCTATTGACATAATCAAATGCTTTACTATAGTCCACGAAGCAGCAATACAGTCGCTTTTTATTCTTCAATATTCGTTCAATTAAAGATTGAAGAATGAAAGCGGCGTCGATCGTTGAGAACTGTTTTCTAAAACCAAATTGAGCGTCACT
Organism: Gigantopelta aegis; assembly: GCF_016097555.1. Classification (NCBI taxonomy): domain Eukaryota; kingdom Metazoa; phylum Mollusca; class Gastropoda; order Neomphalida; family Peltospiridae; genus Gigantopelta; species Gigantopelta aegis. Next base: position 35,830,697 of record NC_054701.1, on the reverse strand, counting down.
TATGACATGATTCATTTTATGCCTCTGTAATTATCAGGGTCGTTTGCATTGCCTTTTTTAAAGATAGGAACAATGCACCCCATTGACCAACTGTGTGGAAATGTACCCGAATGGATGAATGTTATGGTTTTGTTGATATATTGCATATGGTGTTTTTAACCACAAACGTTAAGATTGTTGCTTACAGGATTTTATATGGTATAGTATAACCTATAACGGTATCCCAGTCGCCTATCTTGATGCAAAGCCTCAAGTTCGAAAGTCGATCGATCGAGATAGTAAGTCAGTCGATCGAGATAGTAAGTCGATCGATCGAGATAGTAAGTCGATCGATCGAGACATTAAATTGATCGACCGAGAAAAATAATTTGATGTGACGTCCTTTCCCAGCCACCGTACATTCAGAATATGGAACTTTTAACATTTTTCTACCCGGAATAAGGAAAAAATAATATACTGTGCTTTTTTATCGATCTCAAAAAAGCTTTTGATACCATTTGGAGGATAGGACTGAGGTCTAAACTATTAAAATATAATATTGATGGGACATGTTTCAGGGTGATTCATACCATGACGTTTTACTCTCTATATTAATGTTTTACTGCATGCACTGAATGATTCTGTTAATGGTCTTAATCTGCCCTGGAGGCAATGTCCTGACATACTCCTTGCAAAGACTACTTAATATTACAGAAGTATATGCAAATAAATGGAAATTACGATATAATGCAAGTAAAAGTACTATATTGCAATTTGTGCGTACAAGAAAACCATTGTTACAAACTACACTACATTTGGGCAAAATTAAGCTACCTGTTAAAGAATCTGTTGTATATGCTGGTGTCTTGATTATTTCAACTAAATCAACATTAGAACGAACAACCCGAGCTTGTGAGAAACTTAGAAAGCTAATTAATGCTAATCATGATTTTGGTTTGTGCTTTGGTGGTTTTAATCCCATTTCCTCTCTGAAAATCCTGGAAAGAGTTATTTTACCATGTGGTTTATACAGATGTAATGTGTGGGGACGACTATCACTAAAAGAATATGAAATGTTAGAAGTAATCCAGCGCTGCTTCTGTAGAAAGGTGCAGGGTTTCCCTAAACAAACTCCTAATGTAATTACCACATACTCAATTGCACTAATTTCTTTACAAGATCACCAAGCACTGATATTCCTGGGTAAACTTTGTAATGCAAAGTCATCGTTTGTTTTTAAAAATATGTTTTCAGCCAGACTTGGGCAGTACAGGTGTAAGTCACTGTTAATTCATAAAGAGAACTGGAATACTAAGTCTTCTATCTTTAATATGTTACTAGTTTGTAAATATGATTTGTGTGGTGTGATAGATGACTATGTATATAATTCTATGTTTATGACTAAAAGCATATGGTCTCAACTTTTAATGCAAAATATACGTTCTCATGAAACTACGTTAGTAGAAAGACAACTCAAACCTAGACTGTCTCTCTCACGCTATTGTACAATTAGATCTGGTTCTGAACATAGACTATGGAAACTTGCTTTAGAAAAACCACACAGCTTTCGTGATATCGCTAGACTCATTCATGTTGGTTCAACTCCATTGCAATGAAAAGAATGTTTATGTGGCACAGTAGCTCATGATATAGTTAAACACGTGTTTATGTCTTGTCAAATTGAACTTAAAGAAAGATATGTTCTATTTAACAAGGTATGTGACTTGCTTAATGTTGAATTATTTGTGAAGTTATGGGAAGATGAAGATTTGTTTCCGTCATTTTTACTTGGCGGTTTGCCTGTAGATTGCCAATTGTCTCTAGATTACGATATGTGGGAAAGTGTAATGCTACTGGTTAGCTATACACTACGAAGGTGGAACATTCTTCTTCAACACTAATAGTAAAGTTGTACGAAGTTATTTAGATTGATTAGTAACCGTTTTTTGTATTTTTACATTTATTTATTTTGATACTGTATTATGTCCTGTCTATTTGTTATTGTATTTTTTTTTTAATAATCTTCATTTTATGGAGGAAATAAGGAATATCTATCTATCTATCTATAGTAAGATTGAATAGGTATGTAATGGGACATGTTTCAGGGTGATTCATAGCATGTACAGTGGAATTAAATGATGTATCAGAAAGGACGGTGAACTACCAGAATATTTTATGTGCGACATAGGCATGAGACAAGGAGAAAATGTATTCCCTATTTTATTGTCGTTGTTTTTATTTCAAGGCACAACAGTGCAAAGGTATTACGATTAACGCCTTTGATTTTGATATATATCTTGACATAGATCTAACGATTGTTATTGTTATATGCTGATGCCACTGCCCGACTAGACTAGAAACAAATATGACCTTCAACATATGTTAAATGCAAGACATGGAAATTAACAGTAAACGTGTCAAAAACAAAGATTGTCATATTCGGAGGTTCGAAAAAGGACTACAAGAAATGAATGAATATTGTTTGTCAAATGAATATCGTTTACAATTATTTGATGCAATTGTTGTTCCGATATTACTCTGTGGTTGTGAAAACTGGGGATTTGAAAATATTAATATATTAGAAAGTGTACATATCGAGTTTTTACCATATTTATCAAATGCAAGAAAAAGCACACCTGTATATATGTTTGTGACGGTACATGCTCTTAATTTGTTTTCGCCTGTGGCGATTTTAATTGTGTTAGAGGGCCGTGTGCAGTTTCATTGCACGTAGCCCAGATGGGCAACTTGTTACGTAATACTTCGCGCGATCGGGCATTCCAATATGCACTTAGTCCAGCTGGGGAGGCCATGTGGCGAGTAGTTACGTAATACCTCTGCGAGTGCGGTTTTTACAACCGTGATTTGGCGACGATGGCGTCAATAAGTCTGACGATCAGAGAGAAATAATACCGCTTGGTCACGTTGGAAATATCAGATGATAGGGGGAGGTACCGCCTTGTACCCCCAGGCGAATTCTGATTTTATAATAAATAGCTAGTTTTTAGAGATATCTAGAAGAACGAAAAGGAAGCTTCCCGGGAACGTTAGTCCGTTTGGACTTTGGTAAATATCATTTCTGCTCTGTGTATAACCTTGATGTGATTGATGTGACTTTAAAATTTTGATACTGTATTATACCAATATTCTTTAGACAGTGTCTTCGGTCATCTGACGAAGTAAATCGTAGACTTTTTGTTCTAACATTATATGAGTATTTGGTAATATAAAGCTTTGCCAGCCATCCTAGAGGACCTAGGTAAACTGTAGGTTATTGTCTTTATTGTGATAGGTACCAGTATTAATTCTGTGTTACAAGATTACTGAAAGAGTAGTTAAGGGTTAATTAAAAATTAACCCGTTAGGAATAGAGCTGTAATTCCTTTATTAATTAAGTTCCCCAAGAAGCGTTTCTCAATTATCACACGTTACTGAACGAGTAGTAAGGGTTAATTAAAAATTAACCAGTTAGGAATGGTGTTGTAATTCCTTTATTAATTAACTTCTCCTGGAAGCGTTTCTCAATTATCACACGTGTGGGTGTGGTGTAACGGTGAAGTGATTCGCATATTGTGTAACTAGACACCTAGAGATTAACTAATTAAGTGATCAGTTCTGGGTTGTTATTATTGTTGTTATTAATTAACTACTACGGCTGTACATTTGTCAGCGTAGGTTAATACAGATTCCAAAGTGTATTGTGTTTTGTTGTGTTTCTAGTGAGCTAAACGTGCTATAATAATATATACTTTATATAACATCGTATCTCTGATCATACCTAGAGACGAGCCATACTAGGGTTTAACCGCCTGTTACAGAGAGATCTAATAGATATACAGTTAGGAGAGATATTTTGATAATCGTGTTTTATTCAGTTACGGGTATTATAGAATCCCCGTGACAATGTTATATGGAGAGTTTGAAAGAAAACCACTACTGCTTATAATATCCACGTGTATTGTGTGTTTTTGGGCTCGTCTTCTGACAGATAAATGTCCCAAGCTATCAGTACAGATCTACAAATTATTGTTTCTTGACTATATACAATGTGGAACAAACCCTAAATGGATTATCAGTGTTAGAGATATATTTTATAAGCTTGGCCTAAATAATATCTGGGACAAGCAAATGTTTAGTTCAGCAGCATGGTTAAAGACATTAGTTAAAGAAAGCCTGTCAGACCAGTTTTTACAGAATTAGCAAAGTGGCCTTTCAAAATCCAATAACGGTTTAACTTACAGACTATTTAAAGAGAACTTAGTGTTTGAAACATATCTCAACATACTTGATACAACTATGTGCAATACATTTCTTAGATTTTGTATAGGTAACCATTTTTTACCTATTGAAACAGGGAGATGGACCAATATTTTATATGAAAACAGGAAATGTATCTTTGTACTGCTGATGATGTTGGTGATGAATTTCACTACTTATTTATATGTACAAAATGTACAGAAGATAGATGTAAATATATTCACAAATAGTATTTTACAAGACCAAATTTAAACCAATTTACGCAGCTTTTCAATTGTAAAAATATAGTCACCCTTAGAAACTTGTGTAGATTTATAACTATTATTAACAAACATTTCTGTGTTTCTTAAGACTTTCATTATTTACAGTTTATGAATTGGTTTTTCAAACTCTGTTATCTTGATGCTGTTATATTATATATCTATATCTGTATTCCTCAAATGCCATCAAACGATGGCCCAGAGTGTAATAATGTTCTGTTCTGCTCTGTTCTGATGGACAAACCATTAATTAGCACCGTCTAGACACAAAATTACGTACAGGCGGCATTTTGTTTAATATCACAGGGTATTGGGGGTATACCTGCACCCCTAAAATGGTAATGGACATTATCAGCCGTTATGCTTTGTTACTATAAATCATTCTGTAAAACGTAGACGTTCCCATCTAAAATCACAGAACTGACCAATTACGTAGTCCCAAAGAAAAGAACATTATCACTTGGGTATCGTGAATGGTCGTTTTTGCTCTAACGTAGCCTACCAATAGGCCTAATGGTGTAGTCTAGTGATAAAGCATTCCAGCGAGTTCTCCACAGCTGGTGTAACAAAAGCCGTGGTATGTACTATCTTGTCTGTGGGATGGTGGATATAACAGATCACTTGCTGCTAATCGAAAAGAGTAGCCCATGAAATTTCCTCTCTCAATATCTGTGTACTCCTTAACCATATGTCTGACGCCATATAACCGTAAATAAAATGTGTTGAGTGCATCGTTAAATAAAACATTTCCTTCCTTCCTTTTTTCTTTAGATTTCTTAAGAGAGAAAAATACTATAACCCCATTTCGTTCTATTAATGCAAATTGAAATATATTTGGTTAAATAGTTTATTATATTAACCAGTCATTTATGTTGTTTTACAAGTCAGGTTGACGAAAGCGTTTGTTTACACTGTGCATACAGGAGTTGGTAGGAGCTGATGTCACTTCGCTCCAATCTAGAAAACCGGACGCAAAGAAAATAAAAGAAAATGGCTACCCATAGTTAGCAGGAATAATCACGTTTTTTATTATTAAATCTAAACTTACGCGTTTTTCATTTCATTTGTTGGTGTTCCGGGTATGAATCCAACATATAAGGCTCATGTTTGAGTTTATTTCCCCTTTAAGAACTATGGTTTAACTAGTATACCACCAAACCCAGTATAGTTTTAATCAATCAATGACATGTTTTATTATTTTATTACAGGACAAGAATGTTCAGTATGACTTATCGACATGTATGGGCACTCTTAGCGGTTCTTCTCTTCACACGCGACCTTGCATTTGAAGACACTTCCACCACGAAATGTCCAAGTGTGTGCCAGTGTCGACACCACAAAATCGCGATATGTGGCAAATACAACCCCGGCCTGACAAGCATTCCTGCGGTGCCATCTTACATAAAGACATTCGTATTGCTAAATGCCAGAATTCCTATAGTTAACAGGTCGGTTCTGTTACCAATTTCTACCTGCGTCTTGCATACTCTGGAACTTCCCGGCGACGGTATAACGGTTCTAGCAGAGGATACGTTCACAGACTTCCAGGACCTCGAGAAACTTGACCTCAGTGGAAATATCATTCCAGTACCTTTGTTGAGAATGGCTTTTCGGTCTGTTGGAAAACACTTGAATACAATCATTCTCAGTAACATGAGCTCGAACAACGTCAATGAGGACCTGTTTAAAGACACCAATGTTCAAAACGTGTCAGCATTTATTTTTAAGCACAACTACCTTTCGTTTCTAAACGAGTCTGTGTTCGCAAACATGCCATCATTGTCAATGTTGGATGTGAGTTACAATCATATACAAAGTCTTTCCAGCTGGCAAACAATGAACATTAGGATTATAAATATTGGATACAATTGGCTGAGAAAGGTGCCAGATTTCTGCTGGCCCAATGGCAGCACCCGTTATAACAGATTGGAAAACCTGAATGTTGAGAATAACGGAATTTGGACAATTAAGAAGTCTTCATTTTCTTGTCTCGACAATCTAAAGAAACTGACCTTAAATGGCAATCAAATGGGACTCATCCCAAACAATGCCTTTAGAAAACTCCCTCGGTTAGAAATTTTGAATTTAAATTCTCTCGATCAACTGAAAACTATAGACAAGTTTGCATTTAACTCAACCATTCTGCGGCTCCAGTTATTAAAAAATCCTAAAATAACACAGGAGTTGTTTAAGAATGGAATTCCTTTTCGTTTTGCCACTAAATTAAAATAACTAGTTTTGCAGGAAACGCGAATATTACTCCCGTTGGATTCCTTAAGAACGATGCTACTCCAACTTAAGTCCATTGAATATCTGAATCTTCAGAGAACTCAAATAAACACTATCCCACCAAAGACTCTTTCAAATCTTCCCTTTTTGAGAAGATTAGATCTCCAAGGAAATTATCTGGCCGCATGGGATTCCGAGACTTTTAGCAACGTGACCCACTTAGATTATTTAAATCTTGATGGCAATCGCATTAGCATCATCAACGAAACGTCATTCCCGTTTGAGATGAGAAGCAGGATCAAACATATCAATCTGGGCAACAACGACTTTCTTTGTACGTGCGACTTGCTGTGGTTCCGTACGTGGATGACACAAGCGATGAAGAATAAAACTGTCGTGTTCGTTAACTATCCCCAGCGATACTACTGCAAGAATCCCACACACATTCGCCTGGACAAATATAATCCTACACCTGAATCCTGTAAAAAGCTGAATCCTTACGTTATACCTGTGTCAGCTGCTGGGTCTTTTGTCGTCGTGGCGGTGGTGGTCATGGTCGTAGTGTACCGTAATCGCTGGAATATTCGATACTGCTTCTACTCCAGACGACGACGCCAGTATCAGCAGCTCCCGGGAAGAGACGTCAACATCAAATACGACGCGTTTGTGTCATGCGATTCCAGGGACATGGACTGGGTCCTGGCGGAGGTGTGTACCTTTCTGGAAGACGAATTAGGACGCAGGTTGTGCATTCACGAAAGGGACTTTGAGGGAGCGAAGATGATCATTGACAATATTATGGACTGCATGGAGGAGAGCGAGAAAATCATCTTGATAATATCGAATAATTTTGCCAGAAGTAAATGGTGCCAGTGCGAGTTGAAGATAGCTATTGATGAACATCTGGAAAGCGAGAAGCAGGTCATCGTAATCATCCGTGAACCCGTTTACCGAAAGCATATGACTCGACCTCTGAAAGCGCTGTTCGACACAACTACTTACATTGAATGGGGGGAGGATGTCAATGCAAGAGAGATGTTCAGAACTCGCTTGGCTGATTTAATGGGTTGTGAGGATACTGATCGGAATGAAGTGAGGGCCTAAACAGGATTAAGCAGAGCTGTACCTAGCAAAAGTGATATGCAGGGAAGCAGTTGCAAAGGGGCACAATACTGAAAATAGTTTTCTAATGGTTCAAAATAACCTCTTTTTTGTCTAGCGGGACAAGATAGTGTGTCTTTTATTAGCATCTCCCCTTCCAGTTATTTTAGGCTAGGTACGTCCCTATTAATAGATGTTGTGGCGAAAGGGAACGAGCTCGGGGAGCAGAAAAGGATTGGAGAGCAATTACCGCGAGAAGTTCCAGGACGGCAAAAGAAACTAACTCCTGTGATGATAAAAGTATGGAAAATGACAAAAGTCCTGGCTCAGAGTTTTTTAAAAAATATTTTGGATCGACTTGGGTCATTTTATTGTAAGATTGTTTAATTGTAGCTACAATTTGAAAGAAATGTCATGTACACAAAAATTTGGAATAATTACCTGCATCCCAAAATCTGATAAACCAAAACAGTTTCTAAAAAATTGGCGACCAGTCACGTTATTAAATTGTGTATATAAAATAGCCTCTGGTTGTATTGCCAACCGAATCAAAAAAGTCCTAAATAAAATTATATCAGATGATCAAACTGGTTTTATAAAAGGAAGATATATAGGTGAAAATATCAGATTAGTATATGATATTATGCAATACACAGAGGTCCATAATATACCAGGTATGTTGCCGTTAATTGATTTTGAAAAAGCTTTTGATTCGGTGTCTTGGCAGTTTATTCAACAAGCTCTAGATATTTTCAGTTTTAAAATGTCCATAAAAAACTGGATTCTAACATTTTATCATAACTCAGAGTCAAGAATAATACAAAATGGTTTTTTATCTGAAAGTTTTAAACTAGAAAGATGATGTAGGCAAGATGACCCTCTCTCCCCGTATATTTTTATAATATGTGCTGAAATTCTATCAATATTAATAAGAAATAATAAGAATATTAAAGGAATAGAAATTGATGGGCAAGAGTATCTCATATCGCAATATGCAGACGATACAACTTTTATCTTGGATGGATCTCACAAATCCCTTGAAAATACTTTAATCATTTTAGACAAATACGCTATCTCTGGCTTGAAAATAAATTACTCAAAATCGAAAGTTATTTGGATAGGCAGTAACAAATTCTCAAAGGAGGTTTTCCATCATACTAGATGGAGGCTAGAATGGGGTTCTGACCAATTTACTCTTTTAGGGGTGAATTTTTCTGTAAATCTTGAAGATATTGTTATTAAAAAATTGGAACCGAAAATATTAATGATGAAAAAATTAATAAAACAATGGTCTACAAGGAAATTAACAGCATTAGGTAGAATTATTGTTCTGAAAACCTTAATAATCCCTAAAATAACTCATCCCTGACATTGCCAAATTGTTTTTGCTGGGACAATAAATCATTTAAAAAAAAAAAAAAACCCTCCTGTGATGAAACGTCTGAGAGGGACTGGAATAAATATGAAACTGTCTGCTGATAAACTGTATGTGGATGGACGTATTCATGATGGTCCGGCCTCGGTGGCGCAGTGGTTAAGCCATCGGACTACAGACTGGTAGGTACTGGGTTCTGATCCCAGTCGAGGCATGGGATTTTTAATCCAGATACCGACTCCAAACCCTGAGTGAGTGCCCCGCAAGGCTCATTGGGTAGGTGTAAACCACTTGCACCGACCAGTGATCCATAACTGGTTCAACAAAGGCCATAGTTTGTGCTATCCTGCCTGTGGGAAGCGCAAATGAAAGATCCCTTGCTGCCTATCGGAAAAGAGTAGCCTATGTGGCGACAGCGGGTTTCCTGTAAAAAAAACAGTTTCAGAATGACCATACGTTTGACGTACAATAGCCGATGATAAGATAAAAAAATCAATGTGCTCTAGTGGCGTCGTTAAATAAAACAAACTTTTTTTTATTCATGATGGTCCGAGAATTTCAGAATAACCATACGTTTGACGTCCAATAGCCGATGATAAGATAAAAAATCAATGTGCTCTAGTGGCGTCGTTAAATAAAACAAACTTTTTTTAATTCATGATGGTCCGAGAGTTGGGTATAGAACAGCGATGAGGAGCAATTATAATTTTTATATTTTAACTATGAAAGTTTTCAAATAAAACTTAGTGACCCAGGTGTCATTGAATTATTTTGTAAATATATTATGTTTTATCTGAAACATGGCTATCTATAAAAAAATAAAAAAAATAAAAAAAATAAAAAAATAAAGCAAAAAAAAACATTCACAGATTTTTAGACAGTTATACATCAATTCATTGTCCAAGGTTAAGTAAACATAATCGGGCCAAACGTAATAATGGCGGTGTATCTATATTTTATAGATCTACTTCAGAAAAAGGGATTAAGCTGATTGAATGTGATAACAAGGGTATTTTGTGGTTGAAGTTATGTAAAGATTTCTTCAAAGTTAATCAGGACATTTTTATATAGTTAGTTTATATTTCACCAGTTAGTTCAAATCTTCATAGAATTTATATTAAAAAAAAAAAAATTGATTCTGAAGCACTAAACATGCTATCTTAATGTTTTTACAAAATGGCTGTGTGCATATTTGTGGAATTGAAAGCGATAGTATTCAGCTTGAGTATTTAGACAAATATATTGATGGCATGCCATTTACTGATGGTGGATAGACTTTATGAAGACAAAACAGAGGACATTTCTTTATTTATGCTTAATTAGGCAGACGATATGATTTCATTTCTTAAATCGAAAATGGTTTGCATATATTATTAAATAAATTGACAATTTACTGTGATTAGTTTACTGTGAAAACATAACGCTATTTTATTAGAGCTTGGAAGGTTACCTACATGTATCTCTGTTGTATGTAAACAGAAAATATTGATGTATTGGTTTAAAATAATTCATAACAAGGATTCTCATATCTACAAAATGTATAGAATACTACAGAAAATGCTAATACTATTACTAAGTGTAAAAACTGGGCAATGTGTGTTTATGTTTTGTTACAAGAACTTGGATTTTGGTATCTTTGGGAGTCTTAAAGGCATATTGTCACAGACCATTGACCTATTTAACAAAGTATTACCTGAACAAAAATAATTTGATTTGTCCCTAAATGTACTTTATTCACCCATCTTCATAACCACCATACTCCATTTATTAATGACATTTTGTAAAAATAATTGAATTATGGCAATGGTCCAGAATTCAAAAACTAAAATTGCCAAGAGGGATGACATGGATTTCACTCCATCATGGTTCAGTTAAGGTGATGCGATAGCTAGATTTGGTTTACAACAATTAATGTAATTTTTATTTATTATCAATTTTTAGAGAAATGAGGTCCTTAAATCCGTGACAGTATGCCTTTAAGATGTATCAACTGTATCACCACAAAACACTAAACAGTGACTTGGAGATCAGTTATCCAAAATGTGTTTGCTAACATTTCAACGTCTTCATGCTTAAGAAACTATTACAAGTTCAAAACTGATTACTGTTGTGAAGTATATTTAGATATAACCGGCCTCGGTGGCGTCGTGGCAGGCCATCGGTCTACAGGCTGGTAGGTACTGGGTTCGGATCCCAGTCGAGGCATGGGATTTTTAATCCAGATACCGACTCCAAACCCTGAGTGAGTGCTCCGCAAGGCTTAATGGGTAGGTGTAAACCACTTGCACCGACCAGTGATCCATAACTGGTTCAACAAAGGCCATGGTTTGTGCTATCCTGCCTGTGGGAAGCGCAAATAAAAGATCCCTTGCTGCCTGTCGTAAAAGAGTAGCCTATGTGGCGACAGCGGGTTTCCTCTAAAAAACAGTGTCAGAATGACCATATGTTTGACGTCCAATAGCCGATGATAAGATAAAAAATCAATGTGCTCTAGCGGCGTCGTTAAATAAAAAACAAACTTAACTTATATTTAGATAGTATATCTTGTACAAAATATATGGTTGCTTTGTTTAATTTTAAGGTGTAGTGTGCTAGATATCAATATTATAAATGGTAGACTTAACAATATTCCTAGTTAATTCAAACCTGTGACGTCACACTATTGTTCCAGGTGTAGATTATTTTTCAAGAATCAAGACCTGCGAAACAATGCAATTAGAACTTTTTATGCATCCACGTCAGGGATTGAAACCCACTATTGAACGTATTCATTGTAAACAAGACCAACGCTTTAGCCCATGAGGGCAAACGTCAGCAACATCAAATAAAAATGTAATTTAAGCCTTATTAGGTCCGAAAGGATGCTTTTGGTTATTAGTTTTGTAAAAAATATTTTCATTAAAAAGGATAACATAGAAGTTAATTTAGCAGTCACGTAATTTGTTTTAATGAATTGAGAATTAAGTTGGAGAATGCACTCAGAAGTGTAGATTCATGGAAAATAATTAACTCACACATACGGGGCTCGTGACTTATTTTTCCCGAATCTACACCTCCTCAGACATTCTCCATTACAGAAGAACGACTATACACTCTTTGTAATTTAAAAAAGATTGAAGGTGAATATATCGGTTTTTTTTAATTAGATCTATCAACATTTATTTGTCTGGCAATGCAAAAACTTAAAATGTTACTGTTATAGTTCTTGTTTCCTCTACTACTTCTACTACTACTACTACTACTACTACTACTACTACTACTACTACTACTACTACTACTATATTATCATCATTATTAGTATTACTACTACTATAACTACTACTACTACTACTACTACTACTACTACTACTACTATATTATCATCATTATTAGTATTACTACTACTATAAATACTACTACTACTACTACTACTACTACTACTACTACTACTACTACTATTATTATTATTATTATTTATTAATCATTAATTCTTATATACATTTACTTGTTTTGTATTTTTTCATTTTTTAAATGTAGTTTGGTATCATATTTTATTTAGATGTATATTTGTAATACTGTTGTATTAATAACTATGCACTGTATTTTGTTTGTTACCGTCAATGGCTGCTTTTAGCTTCGGCATAATAAACTGATTGATTTATTGATTTATTAATTAATTTGTTCATCATCATCAACCGAGTAGAGGCAGTAGGTGCAAGAAACTTAAACGACGTCTACTGGACTCGGTGGTGTCGTGGTTAAGCCATTGGACATAATGCTGGTAGGTACAGGGTTCGCAGCCCGGTACCGGCTCCCACCCGGAGCGAGTTTTAACGACTCAATTGATAGGCATAAGACCCACTACTCCCTCTTCATTTGATAAGTTGAAATAATTAAATTTTCTTTGCGTTTATACACTTTACAGCATTCTGACTGGTCGAGAGGTGCTTACTTTTTTTTGTTCATATCTCGATGAACCAAACAAAATTAAGCCACTGCTAATACACACACTCCCACCACTGACTCGCATTACTTATCTGTAACTAGTCGGATGATTCCAAGCAACCATATTAGATATTTTGAAGAAACCACACACGAAAGATACAAAAAGCAATACAATTGTGCAAGCGCCGTATCCTCCTGGGGGGGGGGGGGGGGAAGGAGAGGGCATTTGCCCCCTGAGGAAATCTCACTTTTTTAACTCCAGAAAAATATCATACACCTCCCAGGGTTTTAATTTTGTATATGTGGTTCATTTGTTTTTTAAAAAGTAGTGCCCCCTCTCCTCCCCTCTGGTACGGCCCACTGACATTGTGACACTTTTTATACGGATGAATTAATGGAAAACTGCTTACAGCAGAGTAACATACGTATAGATCGCTAATGTAAGGAGACCACTTTTCTGTAACTGGCCGGATTATTCAAGCATAACTGCAGGTCGGACTGTCATGTGATTAAAGACTGCCCCAATATTGAGTGTCATTTTTGCAAAGGAAAAGGACATTATGCGAGAAACTGCAATAACATTTTTCTTTGTGAAAGATGTGGGATTAATCAGGATGAGTGTATTTGCAGTGTGCATAAACGTGCCAGTGAGTCGTTTGATGATAGTGACAGTGACAGTGACGGATTTAATGAAGCAGTCACAGTAAGATTAGCCACGCAGGAAAAACATGCTGAGGCAAAAACTGCTTCTAAAACAGGTCAGGTCAGGTCATAGGGTTTTACGTGCACATTCAGAACAAGCTGTTGTAGCGCACGCCTGTCGTGGGCACAAGAGTCGGCCTTGGCCGGCTCCTCCGTCTAAGACAGGAAAGGTGGGGGGAGGGGAGAGGAGGGGCCACCTGCACTGGCAGGTGCAAGGGAGCACCAGCAGCCCGATCAAATCCGTAGCAGGCGGGTGGGGGTGGTGGTGGTGCAATGGAATTTGAATGGAGCAGTTAAATGCCAAAGAGAAAAGGGTGCGCAATTTTGATTGAGGGAATTTGGCGCAATTTTGAACGGGCTTCTAAAACAGTTATAATTCCATTTTATAATTACTGTTTTGTAATAGGCGTCTGGATTGGTTAAAATGCTATCATGTGATCTACGCCATTCATACAGTGTGTAAAATGGTTTTGGTGTTTATCATCGCATGAACGTCAAAAATATAACGTTCAGTTCTTAAGCAACATCAGATTTGAATTTGGACAAGTCGCACAGGAAAACAATTGTCCCGATAACTGAAAAAGTTGAATGCAAGGGAGTGAAATTGATTGCGACAACTGTGACAATAAGGAAGCGGACACCATGACAACAGACACTGACAACTTTGAACAGAAGAAGTTAAGGCGTCGGTCGCAGCTTATCAGCTACGTGGTATCATACAGTGTACAGGGTGCGGGACGTAGCCCAGTGGTAAAGCGCTCGCCTGATGCGCGGTCGGTCTATTTCTCGTTCCAGCCAGTGCCAGACTATATGTCAAAATTAGAAAAAATTTGACATCCAATAGCCGGTCATTAATAAATCAATGTGATCTAGTGGTGCCGTTAAACAAAACAAACTTTGACTTGTTTATGACTGGGCGTTCTCCGTTACGTTTGAGGTTGCATTGTACCAAAGAACAAAGTTCTGTGTTAAAGTTCGAGGTGCACCGATGTCCGGAGTAATATGTGACATTCATTATTTATGCAAATACTATTATCCATTGGCAATAAATAAATACATTAAAAAAAATAATTTGTTGAACAGGTGTTATGCAGTATACACAAGAGTTTGAAACCAGTCCAGATAGCCCCCAAAATGAAACTGCGATTTTCATTAAACATTAAATTAAATTTTTAAAACGGCCACGCCCCCAAAATGTCTTGCAGGTAGATTGTATGTGAGATGCTACACTGTTTAGTGGTGTACTGCCAGTGTGTGTGTTAATACGCTGCTTATATCAGTTTTATTAATAAACGTTAACATTATCGGCAGTAGAAATTGATTTGATTCACCTAGAGATGTTTGCTGAGACATATGGCCTCAGATTACAGTTATCTTCCCATTTGGTTGTCCAAAATCCGAAAATTTGACCGCGCAAGTAGTCTGCTGTTTGACTGTGATTATTTCATGACAGACAGCTATGAAGTGGCAACTATTTGACTGAAGTACCAGGAGAGATCATGTAGTTTGTAAACACGTGTAACTTGTTGATATTGAAGACTTGTTTGTGGTAATTCCGGCCCATGCAAAAGTAGTGCTTTTTTGTGTAAAATGGGAGTACTCCGGCCTGGTTTAGAGGGTGTGTTTGTTTAAACCAATATGCTGGGAGAAAGAGCTGGACATAGACCGTGGGCCCACTATAACCGCCTCTACCCCATCCCCGGGATTTTTCAAGATGAGGATATCTTTGAAGCCTATCCATAGACATATTCAAATCAGCTTGTCTGCAGGCAATCTGTTGGTGGGTGTGCCTGTAGGGCACGTTTGAGTGTAGGCACCCTATTTATTTTTAACAGGGCAAATTTCTGATCAAGGTGAATGTTCCACATAATTTTCAAAAATATTTGAAAATAATTCTGGACTATATCACTGCTTTTACTTTAAAGCTGGGTTACTGGTGAATGTATTCCACCAAAAAATAATACATTTTTGGCATCTGACTAAGCATAGTGAGTCAATGAATTTGAAATGTCCTAAATATTACAAACATAGTATATATATGAAGAAACTGCATGGATATATTGAAGTTAACATTCAGACATATTTTGAACAGGTTTAAGACCAAATTATGAATGCTATTCATGCTAAATTACATGTTCATAACAACAAACCACAAAGCAGTGCAATATATGTGGTATGGATATAGTACCGGGGGTATACTCGCCAGCAAAAGTTACACAGTTCCCGATATACGTAATTCTCTATGTACATGTGTATATATACATACCGTACGTAAAACATTCTGATCCTTTTATTATTGTATTGTATTTAATATCTGAAGGCAGCATTACTTAAATATGGTGCAGTACATGCTGTCTAAACCATTTACATGGATATTTTGAATATTTTTTATATTACACACAAGTCTTACAAACATAAAAAGTGAATTTACATACATTCTAGGCAAGTCTGCATAACATATACAATTTATCTATCTCACAACAGTTCATCTTACAATAGCTAGTTTTTTTGTTGCTTTTTGTAATATTTTAGTATTGCAGTTCTTTTTATAGTATGCTTAACTTATGTTTTGGTGTATATAATTGATATCTACATAGAATATTGTCATCTGGCAAATATCTAGCACTATAAAAAATCTAACTTTCATTCTCAATTCTCAATCATTTTATGTGACCCAAATATAATATATGCGAAGTTTACAATTTTCTATTTCTACATCCTTCCTTTTATTCTATAAAGTAGATGTTAATAACAATTACAAAACAATATAATATGAGGTATGAATAATTATATACTTCGCAAAATAAGTTACTAGTAAGCAATGCCAGAAATGTATTAATTTCTATGTATACACATACTTAGGATTGCCTGAAGCTTTTATTATTAAAAAACCCAAATTGACCTGGCTTTTTTCTATAACATATTGAGGCTTCATTATTCAAATGTGGTTAAGTATATGGAGTTTATATACTATGTTCACAAATTTATGAAGATGTCCCTCTGTTCTTAGTACCAGCCAATTATAAGTACCTTTCCTCGGCATGTGTGTTAAAACATTTACAATTCATCTATCTCACAGAAGCTTGTACTACTTTTTAAAAACATATTTGTATTTAAATTGTGCTTAATTTATGCTTAGGTTTATATAATTGACATCAGATATAGTCATCAGGCATATCTAGCACTTGACTTTCTTACCTATTTCAGTCTTATCATCTGACTCAAATATAATGTCTATTATGTTCACAATACCATATGAGACCATGGCAATTTGCTCTCTTCCAATTTGCTCTATTGGTACAGCATATTTTCAGGGAATATCTACTGGATGGAAGGTTTGCAGCTAATCCACAGTAGCATAATAACAGCATTCATGGTTTGGCACTAAATTTCTCACGTGAAAGGGGTTCTTCCAAGCCACACTTGATCTAAGGAATCTCTACAAAGGTCTTAAGAGACTGGAAGACCTTTTAAATGAACAAAGAGAAAACTCTGCCCTCAGCTTCTTGGGAAGAGGGTTCTATTTGTGAGACAAAGTACATGTTTCAAACGCAAACCATGTCTGGGGGTGTTGTAAAGTGCACAAGAAGATGCAGAGACAAAGATTATACTTCAATGTCTGTACATTGCTGCCAGTTCACCATCCCAGATACAGACATTTGTATACAATCAATTTGGCAACAAGAGGCATCTTATATATGTGCACAGCATCATTAAGGATGCAGGGAAGACACCAACTAGCAATTCCAGCTGTGCTTGCTATTACTGGCTATGATACCAACAGTGCTTTTATGCAGAATGGAAAAACTGGAGGTTTTGAATATTCTCAAGCAAAACCAACACTTCCTTGAAATGTTGTTAGCTCATGGAAGTTCAGCAAAAATTGATGTTCATATATTTAAGAAGTAGATCATTCTCATATACCTTCTCTATGGGAGAGCAGGTGTGAATAACATACAAAAACATCATGACTTGAGAAATATCTGGAAATGTTTGTTGCCAAACCAAGGATGATAATATTGAACTACAGTAAAATATAAATCAGCCTTCTCCACTCTACATGTATGCATTCACTGAGAATGCTCTGACAATGCACATAAAGAGAACAAATTGCCAAGTTGTCATTTGGTATCAGTCATACCAGCCAGTCCAGGCTATTCCCTAACCAAATTGTCATATGGCTGAGAAATTCTAGAAGGCACACTAGAGATGAAATAGTGATATGATACCATGAGAGCTGATGGACATACTGATGGGGGAACCAGAGCAGAGCCTGGAGAAGGAGAATACCAGAAATTGTGAACATGACAGACATACTTTAATTGCATGAAAATGCAACGGAATATGAAAGGAAGTCAAAACTTTCCTAGAAAATATTTGATGTAGAAACTAATTATATACACTTGAGCATAAGTTAAGCACAATGTAAATATAAAGGCAAATCTAAAAATATTACAAACACAGACTAGTATAGGATGAACTTCTGTGAGATAGATGACCTGTACATGTAATGCAAAAGAAATTATGGTAGGTACACAAAACTGATGCTTTAAATTTTTAACACTGGTGTTTAGTAAAGAGGGACATATTCATAATATTGATGCATATACATGTATACTCAACAAAATTAATTATGGGCTAGTAAACTTTCTTATATTATAATATAATTCTTTGTTACTGTCATATTATTTTAACATGTTTTGGTCATATATATGGCTTCTATACATTGTTTCATTAAACCTTTACTGGGTATACACGCAAAAAACACTGGGATTTCACATACTTATGAAAAATATTGAAATGAGCACTAGGCAAGTATTTGTTACACATTTGTTCAGAATGTTTTTTGTCATTGTGTTCCCTCAAAATTGTTATTTAAGTCATTAAGTTTAAGAACATGCCACAATGCTGACAACTTTCAACGGAAGAAGTTGTATTTTCCCCCATATTTAAAAGAAAATGCTAAAATATCTATTGGACCTTAATTAATTTTGTTGAGTATAGTATAGGCAGATATACTGAACCATATTTGAATAATGCTGCCTCAATATATTAAATACAGTGCAATTTTAATAGTAAAGGTTCAAAGCAGCCCAAAATATGTGTAAATATAAAAAATAATGCATTTCAGGCATTGCTTAACTTTTGCCGATGAGTATATCACTATTCATACCACATATTACATTGTTATTTGGTTTCGTACTATTAACATCTAGTATAGGATGAATATCATTCATTTTGGCCTCATATCTGTTAAAAATGTATATGGATGACAACTTTATCACTATATTTAATTTTTCAATATAGTGTTTTTGGGACCAAAAAAGTGCAACGGTACCCCCATTCAAATGGCGATATTTTTTTAATCCACCAACATTTTTGCTGCAGACAAGCAGATATTAAATTCATATATAATGAGGTATCTAAAAATACTTGTCTCCAAAAATCCCGGGTGGGGAGGGGGGGGGGGGGAGGGTTTCGGTATCTGGCCCATGGACTAACAACAGGGGTTGTCCTTTTCAGGGTATGTGTCCCCCAGGCAGGCAAAGGTACATACAACAATCCATGGGCCTGCTGATATTAATAAAAATGTTATAGCCACTAAGGCTATATAGAAACATATAGCGAAATTAATTGTGGTCTGAGGCCATATTTAGTAGGGTGACTGATCGCGCTCACCCATTAGACGCCGCATAAATATACACACACACACACACACACACACACACAGGTTGCAGTCGTTGAGTGAGGTTGTTGTTGTATGAGCTCTTGTCTCATATAAAAAAGTATTTTATTACAACCTTAATTACGTTTATTTTATTAATTAATATCGACCAGGAGCTGATAGAAGTAAGCAAGTGTGTTTAAAGTAAGTCTTGTGTGTCTTTTTGTGCTCGCTGTTTTGTTTAAGCCCCGGGGCTTATCGCTTATAATTTGCGTGTTTACACCGGAGTCGGGTATTGCCAGATACCTTGGGGCCAGTCTTTCACGTTATACATAAATAAATGACAAACGCGGTCGATAAACTTTTAAACGACATAGATAAAAGCCTAAATGCGATGGCGGTTAAGTTGGCGACCGAGCGTGCTAACCGTTCGGCTTTTCCCGACACTTTTGCATCGGACACGCTGCC
The DNA here is from genome assembly GCF_016097555.1 of Gigantopelta aegis. Classification (NCBI taxonomy): domain Eukaryota; kingdom Metazoa; phylum Mollusca; class Gastropoda; order Neomphalida; family Peltospiridae; genus Gigantopelta; species Gigantopelta aegis. The sequence continues at coordinate 35,810,737 of NC_054701.1, read as the reverse complement.
GGATGTCTCGATGACGGTAGGTCTCGGCTGGGATTCCCTGGGAGACGTCGGTGTTAGTTTGAAGAAAACACCGGTTTCGTTTACTCCCTCGAAGCGGGCTAGGCGCGATACACCACTCCCCGAGGATGGTGTGTCCTTCACAGCCAGTGGTAGTGTGATGGACGGGCCAACCCGGGGGGAGGGGACGTTGGATACTAGTAGTTTGGCTAGGGAATTGAGTTACGAGCGCAAGCTCGATCTTAGTGAAATTTTAAACTCAATTTCCGGAAATACTGTTGGAGATACTAGCCCTACCCCCACAGAAGACTGTTTTGTGATGGAGGGGGGGGGGGGGGGGGGGGGGGGTGAGAACTCTGGGGGATCGGCGGCCAAAATAAAGAAATTAAACAATAATTATGACTCTGTTGTTAGTGTTGGCGAGGTAAGCGCCTCTCATTCGGATACACAGACCCTCGGCTGAGCTACCAACTACACCAAGATCGCCGACACCACCACCCCGGGCCAGGATTGGGTGAGAGTAGAAATAGGAAGGCGTCTGTAGCTCAGACCGAGGGGCCAATACAGACGAAGACACAAGGTGAGTCTTTTGATGCAAATGACATCAGTAGGGGCGGGCTTGTCCCGTTCCAACCAGTAACCCCTTTGCTGTTCTGGATGATGCCCTAGCCCCACCTCTCCCTCCCCGGGTAAAAGTGAAGGTAAAAGCAAATACCCTTAAAAGCAAAACTGAAACCCAGAATATACCGGGGTTGAGGAGGATTTATTTTGGACCCCTAGACCCCACCCCCTATGGCTTACAGTTTTTTTAAACAATCAGTTTGGGAAATGCAGCAAAATTCAACATCGGGTATTTTTTTTCTCTCAACTCCCAAACGGGTAAACCTTCATGAGAAGTGGTACAGACCTCCCCTTTGCCGCCCTGGGACATGTTTTGAGTATACGGCCCCACCCAGACAGCAATGATGAGGTTACGGCGTTGTTAAAGGAATGTTTGCGTGAGCCAACTGACAGTTTAAATAGTGATATTTGCAGTACACTTGTCGGTAGACAGTTATGTAGACGTGCTTGGACCCGGCCCTAGCCAAACTATGGCTATGGCCGACCAAATACACGAACACTTATCAAAAATAGTCTCCCCCGGGTTCAAGGCCACTGCTACTGTTGGCAGTCGAAAAGGAATCGAATCCGGGCTTCAGATAACGGAAACAGGACAGGGTAGTGTGTACGCGCGCGTCCGCGCTCCGTTTGAAAGAGGCGATTTCGATCCCTCTCAGGCGGAAACATTAGTTTCTGCACGTTTACCGACAGGGATTCCTCAGCCATGACATGGATAACAACACCATCCACAGAATCATGAAGATCGTCACCGGCGCCCAGTACCCACAGATGGTCCTCTGCCGTAGTACCCACAGCTACAGGAGACTGGTGCCTCACTTTGAGGAGAGGAACATCATCACCTCCCCGTAGATGCCACTCGCGTGGACATATCGATCGGACTTTAAACTTTTAGATCTGCGTTCAAAATTTTATGTCGAAATTACTTCTTTTTAAAAAAAAATATTATTAAATATTCCAATCCTCTCTTCTTTCTCTTATTTAATTTTGGACTGTCCTTCTCATGGTCGTCATTTGCAAGGAAAAAGTGGGAGGGACAATTGGGTTCTAACAATATTTCGTGCGACTAATCGCGAGCGCCCTAGGCGTGAAGCGACTCTAGGGGGGTCTGGGGGCATGCCCCCCCCCCCCCCCGAAAATTTTGAAAAATGAAGGTCATTGTGGCTGTCTGAGAACATTATTTAGAGTAAAGTGTGGGGGGGGGGGGGCATCAGATATTCTGTCCCCCCACTGCTAAAAGTGACACCGAAGTCCCCCACCAAATGACGCCCATGGTCCTTGGTCTTTTTTTTTTTTGGCTTGTAACCTTTTTTTTATTTTTATTTAATCTATTAACTTCTTTACTAATTGCTATTTTCAAAATTCTGCCCATTTTCAACCCCAAACCCCCCCCCCCCCCCTCCATCCCGAGTCAGGCCACCGATCTTATCGGAGGTCGGACTCGGAATGGGCGTGTTCGAAACCCTAGTGGTATATGGGCACGTTAAACTAGTCATCATCATCATCTGCAGCTAGGCCATCTGGCGACTCGCAGCCCGATAGTAGTTCACGAAGAGACCCGAATGACACTTCGGCTGTCTCCGCCGGCGAGTCGGAGCGCGTAGCAGCCGGGGCTATGGCGACTCCGTCAGCCGGAGGGGGACTGGCTGGTATGGCCTTTTGGGATGGGTGTTTAGCTGAGATTCGTGACCGGGGCTCCCTTGAGTGCAGCTTCACAGAAGTTACTCATAAAAAGAGGAAATGCCGGCCAATAGCTTCCCCAGAAAATAAATCCCAAGAGGCGGGGAATTTTCTTAAAAAAGAAACAATAGCCCCCCCCCCCCCCAGCAGCAAAACGTACTAGAGCAAAACGGGGAGGGGTGGGGGGGGGGTGGCGTTACCTTCTACGAGGGCTAGACATAACACTAGCCTTCCTACACAATTAAATGCAACAGAAATGGAGGTAGACCCCCCCCCCCCCCACCCCTGGAACTAAGAGTGAAAACCCCCCAAGGGCAGACCCAAAGTCAACCTGCCCCCTTCTACAGACAGGTAAAGCCAGCTAGGGAGGGAGGAGGGTTGAGTCAGGTTAGGCCCCCTACCACCCAGGCAGGAACACATGTCCCATACCAAACAGCTGATAGGGGCAGATACAGTCAACAGGGGGGTGGTCCCTGCCCCATGGAACTTAGGAAGTTAGTAAAAACTGACTTAAGGGGAGTACGGGGGACAGATATCCTCCCCTTCCTTAGACAACAAAATATGAATTTGTCCATCGTCAATGTGACGGTATGGGCAAATGGCTACCTTGATATTCTGTTGAGGAGGCCCACGGGGGTGGATTCAATCAATGTACATCGTCTGCTTCCCTTTATTCCAAAGCCCCTGAAATGCGCTAGATGCCAGAAGTGGGGTCACTCGGCCAAAAAGTGTCGATCCACCAGGGAGCACCCGATCTGTTTCAGGTGCGGAGCAGCCCACCCGAAAAGGTCCCCCGAACATCCGTGCACGCGACCCATGTCGTGTGCTAATTGTAGGGGTGACCATTGCACTCATGACAAGGAGTGCCCGGACCATAGGAGGGCGATCCGAATTCTGGCGGATCGGCGGGCACCACTGGGAGGATCCACTAGGGGTGGAGTGTCAGCGCCCCGGCCCCGACCCCCGGGCTTGGCGACTGGCGCAATCAACTATAAAGACTGAGTCGTCAGCAACTACGTCTCAGCAAACAAGATATAACACATATGCTGGCGCTACCTCAGGGACTACAAACATTCTTACTTCTGACCATCAAATTACTGCTCTCGATCTTGTTAGAGTAATTTCAGGTTTATTTTTGACTCGAGAGCTACCAAAAGTCCCTTATGATACTTCCAAACTTGATGATATTATTGTAGCATCCAGAGATGCCTGCGAGGTACTCAATCACCATTTGTTCATTAAGGTTGACCCTAGTGCTATTGAGAAACGAACGGTAAATTGGTACAGGGCCAAGCTTATGTTGGATACTGAGAGTAGGAACGAAGTCAGTGTGGATTAACTTTGTAGTTATTGCCAAACTGGAACTGTTTTGTCTCTCATAATGCCGATACAAAGAAATAATAATAACAATAATAATAATAACAATAATAATAATAATAGTAAGTTTATGGTTGATAGATATAAGGGACTTGGTATCCTCCAATGGAATGCCAGAGGCCTCAGAACTAATGGACCAGAATTAAAGAAATTTTTGGAATTAAATACAGACATTGATGTAATTGTTATTCAAGAGACCTTTATTGCTAATGTTAATGATAAAGATAAAAAGAATAAACCATTTATAGTTTACAAAATTCCGGGATATACTGGTCTCTTTTACAATTGCGGTAGCACTTCTAGGGGTGGGGGGTGGGGGAGGGGGGTGGGTGGGTGCGTGGGTGGGTGGCTACCTTTGTCAAAGATTGTATATCCCACTCTAAAATTCCAAATAATGCGGGTTCACCCACAAATCGAGTCATTGGGGGTATTACTTCATACAATGGGGGGGGGGGGGACATAGATATTTTTAATATTTATATCCACCCAACACATGGGGCAAATATATTAAAATTGGATAAAAAAACATTATATTATTGGTAACCATAAATTAAATCTTATTATCTTAGGGGACTTTAACAGTAAGAATATACTTTGGGGATCAAAGGTTACCAATACTCAAGGCCGAATTTTTGAAATTTAATGGACAGATTAGATTTAGCCTGTTTAAATGATGGGACTAGTACCTATCTTTCTGATACCACCAATACTTGGTCTTGTTTGGATGTTACCTTAGCATCAGGTAATATAGCGGTTAAATGTGAGTGGGAGGTACTTGATGACCTAGGTAGTGACCACCTCCCTATTAAAATTACTTATAATGGTTTAGATATGTTAGTTAATAATAAATGTAATTTTAAAATGAAATGGATTTTTGAAAAAAGAAACGGGGAACAGGTTTGGTCACATGTGTGCGAATATTGATTCATGAGCAGGATTAGGGATATAGATGGAAATGTTTAATAAAAAACTAAAAATATAATA